>NC_140075.1:61921502-62637752 GCF_964194135.1 Talpa europaea | reverse complement strand
GTTTCCTGCTTGCCCCAGAATCAGAACTGCACATCAGATTCTAGGTCTTATTGCCTATTTCACTATAGCACCTTAAAATATATTAAATAAAAATGTATTAGTCATGGGTCTAGAGAATGCCATCAACTTTGACACAATTGGCCAAGCTGTTCTCTCAACTTCTTTGGGCAGTCAAGCCTGCCAAATAGCTTTCAAAGTCCAGTTCTCCCTCTGCTCAAGTTGATAGATGTGTTATAAAGGTTGTGATGGTTGATTGTTCATTTTTTTTGCAGACCAGCAGACTTAGGGAGACCAAATTTGCCTTGCAGCAGAGACAGCGCCTGCCCACGGCAGGTCGTCAGCCCAGAGCCTGGCCCTCGACTTGGCTTAGATGGAGAGAGGTGTTCAGAATTACTGTTTATCCTTGGAGAGAGTGCAGCTAAGGGACGGGAAAGGGACGGAAAGATAACACATCACATACTTGCTGACGAGCCACGTGGCCTCACAGAGACTGGAGCCTCTCTTGGCCAGATCTGTGGGGATCCAGGGGCAGGCTTGGCTCCCAGAATCAATAGGAGCTGTGAGAGGAAGACAGAGAGCCCCAGTACCCGAAGCATGGTGGTGATGAAGTCTGGAAGGTGCGGTGAAGGAAAGGGCAAGGCACCCATCTCCCCAGTGAAGATTGGGGGGAGCCCTGCCATTGTGGTATCAGCTGAAGATCCTTATTTCTCAGTACATGATGTAAGATTAGCTCCATATTCAGAAAAGAATTAAAATATGTTGAAAATCTGATGGAATGATTAAGAAAAAAGGGGGACGATCTCAGCTCATCCAGTAGGATAAAGATGGCTGTGAAGGAAGAATGCACAGGGGCTCTTGCATTGTCCCAGGAAAGAGTGTGCTTTCTGGTTACACAGACGGTGTGCAACTTCTGTCAAGGGCTGGTTGAAGGATCACCAAAACTGAGCAAACCCCTCTCTGGAGTCCTCACTCCCTCTGCTGTTTCCTGGTCTGATCACAGACCCCTTCTCTCCTCAGCCCCGGAAGAGCACGTTCCTCACCCAAGTTTGACTTTGAGACTAAATTAAATCTGGCGAGTTTGCGAGAGTCCCTTGCAGTGCACGACTCCCCGGTGTGTTTATTCTCCAGCTTCCTGGCTTTCCAGTCTGAGGGGCACAACAGGGGTTAGGAGCCCGTGAACTCAGCCTGATCACGGGCCCCAAGACCTCCGAGGAGTATGGGGTGTGGTGGGGAGCCCCCCTGGAGAGGATCCTGAGACTGAGCTGGAAACCCTGAACAAAGGTCACTCCAGGCTGATCCTGACAAGCTCAGGTGTTGGGAGTCTCTGGAACTCAGCAATTAAAGGGGTGTTCCCCTGCCTGCAGGGGAGAGACATCTTTGACTCTAGGAAGCAGAACAGGCTTAGAAGGTCCTGGGTTTCTGTCTCTCTTGCTGTCCTGGAAAGTTAAGTGAAAAAGGATCCTTTGGGCTCTGTCTCTCAGTTCTGAAGGTGATGAGAGGCCCCCTAGCTCGGGGTTCTCTCCCAACATTCAGGTTGGGGTGTGATGGCTCCTGTGAGGTGAGGTGGGATGTGAGGAGATCCACAGCTCATAATGCGGAAATCATGCAAGCTATTGTATGCGTATAGTCATGTAAGCCTCATAAGCTAATTGCTGCCAGGACACGCCATTCCCCCCAAAAGCAGATTCTAATTAGTCAATAGTGCGCTGACTAAGCATCTGCAGAGGAGCACCGAGCCTCACACTGTGGATTTCCAGATTTACAGCATGAACTTAGACCTCACACCCCAGGAATTTATAGCCCCGTGAGGAGATGGGACATGTCAATGACATACCTGGAAAACAACAGCCAAAAAAGTGCTCTACAAAGTGTTATATACTGACACCCTCCCACCCTTCCCTCGCCTCTGTCCACAGGGGGCCTGAGCCCTCTGACTTGGTGGAACTGGGTGGGCGCTAAGCACATAACAGGACTCTTCTCCCCATTGCCCACCCACTCCCTTTGGGATTTAGTCCCTGTATTTTTGTTGTTGTTGTTTTGTTTTTTTAAAAATTTTTTTATTTATGCATACAAGAGCTGGAGTACAGGCCAGAGATGAGGCGGGTGAGAGGACTCACCAGAGACACAGTGGGGAACAGGACCCGCAGACTGAAATACAGGCTGAGGGGAGCAGCGGGTGAGACAGGAGAGGTCTGCTGCGCCATGTGGGTTGCTCCCTGGCCAGCAGGGGATGCAACTCATGCTGCTGAGGCTGCAGATTGCTTCATAGTGCTGTGCTTAACCCTTTGCACCCCCAGGGAGGCCCTGGGATTTAGTCCCCATTCTCTGCCCCCTCTGTTCCCTGCCTTCTCACAGGGCTCAGTGGGGCTGGCTGGGAGTCGGGATTCATGTGGAGATAGTGGCAGAAACAGTCCCTGCAAAGGGGCTCATGCTTAGATAAAAGCAGGTTAATTTTTCAGTCCCACTTCTGTTAAAACTGAATGGGTTCAGTAAGTGAATGGATCAGAGGGACTCATTAAATCACTAAGTATCTGCTCAGTCTCCCACCTGGGAGGGGGGTGGCAGGGTGTGAGACCCGCAGGTCTCACATGTGGTGTCTTCAGGTAGTCTTGTGGCTTCTGCATTTTCTCTCACTGTGCCTCATCCCTATATCCTTAACATAAACACTTCCCCACAACTTGTGCATATTTCTGTGCGTGTAATCATTTCACCTGTCTACTTCTGTGGGTCTGCTAATCCTAAGCAGCCTGTTCAGCCACCATTTTGTTACCTGCAGTTCTGCATTCCTATACAAGGTCACCGCTGCCCGGTCCATCAGTCGCAGGAGCCAAACCTTACAGGGTGACTTTCGAATCAACCAAGAGCCTAAAGCTTGATCACTTGAGGAAGGCTATGCATCATGAGGTATGACCAGGAAAGCCCGGGGGGCTGAGGACTGACATATGACAGTCCTGATCAGTGGAAAGCCATATTGATAAGATTGAAACCATGGCTAGGGATCTAGGGCTTGATCTCAATCACAGTACCGAGTCATCAAGCAGATGAGAAGTGCCTGGAGGGCAGGCTCACAACCCCTGATACTATAGATGACAGGACATTTTCTAGTTACATTCCTTCCCCTTTTCCTTTTTCCTCTTCTCTTTACAACTGATGCTGTATGGTTGTTCTATCAATAAAAAGGCCAGGATCTCGCTCTTCAGCCGAATCCTGCATTATCTAGTCTGCTCCATGACTCCCATGTCTTTATCAGTGTGGTGTTGCCTGACACAACAACTTCAACCCCTTGAACTAGACAGATTTGAGAGAGTGACAAAATTATTTTTGGAACCAGTGTCTGCTATGGGATTAATCTCTCAACAGGGGTTCTAGGAAAGAGTTAAGGTCTATAGAGCATGATTTGATTCTTTTCTCAGTTCTCCCAAGGATGGTACAAAGCTAGTGCCATTTTAAAGCATAAGAGATACAAATTAATTCATTACCTGTAATAGGTGCCTGCAGGCATAAAGGCTTAGTTATCTCCTAGAACCAGGTTGAGAAGGAGTCTCCATGCCTTGGAATAGGGTCTCAGGTGGCAACAGAGCTCCCTCCTTTTGGGGGCCTATTTCAGTTGCCATAACTGACCCATAATGACTTCTTGAGTAATGAGTTTGCTGGTATAGACTAAGTGTAGTTGGAGTTCAAAGGAGAGACGGAGCCCTGTGGGTGGTATAGTATGAGTGTAATGTTATTAGACATGCTGAGGCCTAATACAACCTAGAACAGGCAGTGAACTTGAGGAGAGATGATACTCACACCTTGCTATCATTCTAAATCAGGGACCTCTGCCAGACAGGGTGGCTTGGAATGGCCATGTATCAACTCACTTTCCTCTTTAGTATGGGAGTGAAAAACTTCCGATCAGAAAACACGCTTTGGATCGTGTTAACAGTGATTTAAACGGCAAAGGTGAAGAAAGTATGCCTATGCCATCTGATATATAAATTTAGAGCTTTTGTGATGCAGCAAGAGGAGACAAGGTGTTGAGTTGAATCTGTAATTCACCAGTATCGAGGTGTAGACCGAGGTGGAGAAGGACTCCTTGAGCTCATCAAACCAGAACAACACAGTGCAGACCCCAGAGCACAGCAGCTGGCAGGCTCTCCCATCTCCACCCCAACATAGGGTGTTGGGTTGCGAAGAGACCTGGAAGATACTGTGATGCTGGAACCTTAATCTTTGGGGAAGCATTTTCTCTATGTCAGGCTAGGCCTGGACATTGTCAGGGCCCCCATGTTTTGGAAGTCGCCAGGGGGACAGTGCATTCCTCCAAGATTCTGGTTTCTCCCCTGGCTGGATGGGCAAAGCCCAGTGCTGGGACACCTTCAGGCTGTCAGAATAACTCCATCCCTCCTTCTCTGTCTACAGGGCATGGAATCCGGCTAGAAACTTCTTAGCACCCCCTTTGGCTAAGAAGCCTTCCATTTGTCCCTGCTGGATCCAGGGAGGATGAAAAGCAGTGTTAGGACTTGCCGGGCTGAAATCACAGCTCAAGGGACTGGTCTCTGTGTAAAGATTCAAGTTCCTTGTGTCACCCGTGGAACGGCAGCATTTATTCTGATTCTCGGTTGGGTCTCTCTGATCTACGTCCTTAGTACTTCCCTTCCAAAATACTCATTCTATCAATAATTATTTAATATTTATTTTCCGTCCATTATCTGTGAGCTCACTGAGTTCAGGGATTGCACCTGTCTTGCTAACTGCCATATCTCTATGGCCAAGTACAGCAGAACCATCTTCAGGATTTCAAAGAGGGGATTTAAAACAGGGAATTAGGGCCTCCCTGGTGGTGCAAGAGGTTAAGACACAACCTATGAAGCTATCCACAGCCACTGCAGCACGAGTTCGATCCCCGGCTGGCCAGGGAGCAACCCACATGGCGCAGCAGACCTCTCCTGTCTTGCCTGCTGCTCCCCTCAGCAGTGTATTTTAGTCAGTCTGCCTGTTCTGTTCCCCACTCTGTCTCTAGTGAATCCTCTTACCTCCCACACCTCTGGCCTGTACCCCAGTTCTTGTATGCATAAATAAATAAATCTTTAAAAAATAAAACAGGGAATTAATTGATCCAACAGGAACTAGACAGGTGAGAGAAGCTTCATGGACTGATGAAACAACCAAATTTTAATGACAGCAGGAAGCTGCTACCTTGAGTCTGCCAGAGCTCCAAAGACACAGACAAAGGATGCTGGCACCACTGAGGAGGACCCTGGAGAGAGGGGCTGTGTAGCGGGGAGCCAGGGCCACTGTTGGCAAGGAGACCCAAAACCCATGGAGAGGGACAGAAAAACAATCTGACTTTTCCTTCTCAACCTCCAAGCTCTTGCTAGTGCCTCCCACTGACTTTTTTAGCCAGAAGATACTTGGCAAGGAGGAACAGGAGTCTGGGTTTTCAGGAGAAGGTTGGGGAAGAGATTTGAGATCAAATAGCCATGGCTGGCACAGTATGAACTAAAAAATTTGTTGCTTGCGTGAATGAATACGCATATAGACAGGCATTAAATACTGGATGATCAATAATTAAAAATAGTAACACTTCCCCATTCACACCCTAGCAAAAAAATTCCATCCCTCACTTCTCTGGCACTTGTTGCCACACATGTCTTCCTGAGACATGTGATTTGATGGTGTCAAACAAGGGAAAGCTCAAAGGAAAGATAAGAGGCCCTGGGCCAGCAATGTCATTCTGAAGCACTCGAATTAAAAACGTGTTTTTCTTCTAGGAGTACGAAAAACTCCAGTAAAAAAGTTGTAGATTGCTTAATATTACCCAGTTTGAAGCCTAGCCTCGCTTTCTTTAGACACAAATCTAAGAGCTGCAGGGATAGCATCCCTCAAAATGACACATGGCACCATTTCTTTCTTTCTTTCTTTTCTTTTTTTGTTGAGGCAACAGCTTTGCCTGTTCCTTACGGGCAGGCTGCTGCTAAGGGTTTCAGGTCACTCTGAACCACAGGAGGCTTCAGTCCCTGAGGGGCTTAGGTGCCTTAGGAGGCTGAGAAGGCGGCAATTCTACAATATGTCCACCAGAGGGCCACGGGCCTTCCAGTCCACATGCTAGGGTTTAGACTCCAGCCTCACCCGTCCTTGGCAGGGTGCTGCCTGCCTTGTGGGGTCCACTCAGAGGAACCTCATGTGTTGGGGTCAGATCTGGGGGCACATAGACTGCCCTGATTCCAGGGGAAGGAATTTCTTATTAATTCCTTCATTTTCCCTTTCACTGGTTCATTTCATGTTGAATACCAGTTGGTTTGAAAAATTTACAACTGGAGAATTAAGGAAAGATTGTGTGTGTGTGTGTGTGTGTGTGTGTGTAAGAGTGTGTGTGTGTACACTTCACATGCCCATGTACAACACATGTGTATTCTGAAGATGGAGTATCAGGAAGAGGGGTATTGTCACAATGTCTGAAACTGAAGCTTAAATATTATTGAAAGTTCTAGAAATTCAGAACTGGGAAAAGACCTGGGAAAAATATAACATCCCCCTCATTAATAGCTAAGGAAACCAATGTAGCCTTTTCTGTTTACGAGTTGCCTGGAAGGTTCAGAAACTTTGGAAACATGGTTAATAAGTAGAGTTGTTATGGGGCTTGTGGTAAGATTTTATTTTGATATTCCTTCTTTGCTTCCCCTTTCTTAGGCCCAGTCTGAGCCATAACAGCAACAACAAAGGACATTTCTCCGTTTTTTTTTTTAATTGAAAATGTTTGACTCCTTGATTCTAATTCATCTTTGCTCTTTGAATTTGTTCCAGACTGTTCAACTGCTGCATAGAAATACCTGACATGGTAGGAAAATTATCCAGGAAGATGGTGAATGACAAACTCTTAATCAAAAATTCTATTAAATCAATCAGAAATTTTACTAGAGAATTTTCAGCAGTGTAGCAGAGATCAGTCATGAAAGTAACTTGAGGGAGAATGCATTAAACTGAGAAAATTAATATGGACTCCCTGAAAAAGTTTCATCACACAAAAAAACCAAAGAAAGTTTTATTTCAATTAATCATGAAAAAGAAAAAGCATGGGTAACCACACACAGGTGGCTGGAGCCTCTTTTCAAAGAAATGAAGGACATTACTTGCTTTCAAGTGAGAGAAAGTCAGAATTAAAAAGAATGAAGCCAATGATCATTGCAAAAGACAAAATGAAAATTTAAGCAGCACAAAGCAGAAAGGGCACTTAAATCAATAATAATAATAAAAAAACCTTGAGGAATGTATGTGGAATTTTAAGAAACAAAATTAAGAAATGCAACATTGTAGGAGGGCAGATGTGGGGAAGAGAGCTCAGCATCATAACTTTTGGATAGTTAGACTTCCAGAATAAGCAGACAAAATAAAAGGCACTACATCAAGCATTAAAGATGCAATATAATAATTTTCCAGGATCAGTAGATTAGACTTGAAATAGAGGCTAGTCATGTGGTTTAACAGATTACTGATGAACATTTGAGAGCGACTTGCTATTTACAAAACAGTCCTCACTGTCATGCATCTCTTTACTAGATCTTCACAACTGTGCGAGTTGGACAGATATTATTTTCCATTTTACTAATGGGGAATTAGCCTCTGAGAGGTGAATGATTTGCCCAAGGGATATTACTAGTAAGTAAAGAGCACGAATTCCAATCTAGTTCTTGCTCTCCAAAATGGAAGGGTCTTACACACATTTTAAACAATAAGGAAACTACATCTGCAATAACATGCAAGAAGAGAAGATCACTTTTAAAAGAATATAAACTAGAAAGACTATTGCCTTTTCTGGGAACATAAAAAGAGCTTGGTAGATATGAACAATATCACTAAGGATGGGACGGAGAGGGTAGAAGACAGAGGGAGGGGGAGAATGTACCCACTCATTTCTGACTCTGCCAAACTGTCCTTTATGTGGGATTTGAGGAGGGATTTATGTGCCAGGGGAGGGAGGAGTGGGGAGGAGGCATCATAGGCTTGAAAAAAATTCCAAAAGTTCCTAGAGGGAGGACATTCTAGTTCCAGGGTGTGGCTGGTCCAGGTCTTGGAGGTTGCACAGGCTCTGGGCAGCTGGGATGGCCTCCTCCCGGGGAGGATGGGAGATACGCTGGTGAGGACCGTGTGACAGTGTGCTGTGCTAGTAAGTTTTCATTGCGTCCCAGGGCAATGGGGATCCCCTGAAGAGCTTCGGTAGGTGAATGACAAAAGGGAATTTGCATTTTAGATGTGAGATCCTTGAGAGCAGGGGAGGTGTCTTATTCACCCTTGTCTCTTCAGCTAAAACAGACAATTTTAAGAAGTAAGAAATCCCTGTTTGGTAAAGAAATGAAACAGCCCTAGTGGTTCAGGAGCAGGGATGGGTGTGAACGAGGTCGCTGTCGCCACAGGGCAAGGTGAGGGGGCCTTGGAGACTCGGAGGTAGAATCAGAATGTTTGGTGACTGGGGAGGAGAGAGTGAAGGATGAAAATAAAAGCAAAGATGAGCTTATGATGTGCAGCCAGGGTGATGGCAAAGCTATTAAGTATGAAAGGAAGCAGAAGGAGTGACCCACTGGCTGGAGTCTAGGACAACATAGTATGAGGTGCTCAGTGAATGGATGTGATTTCTCCTCTCAATCCTGCCCTAAAGCAAGGCCGTCACTGCTGACCCTATGATGCGTCTTTGAGAATACCAGCAGTGTCAGTTTCAAGGTAGGATTTAAATCACATGAGTTTTCATCCCTATATTTCAGGTTATATATATATATATATATATATATATATATATATATATATATAGGCTGGGACATGTCTGAAAATGCAAGTATTAGCAAATGTGTTTAAATTTAATCATTAAAAATAGACAACTGGGCCTCCCCGGTGGCGCAGCGGTTGAGCGCTGGGTTGCGAAGCTGACCACAGCCTCTGCAGCGCTGGTTCGATCCCCGGCTGCTCCCTGGCCACCGGAGGAGGGTCCCACATGGCGCACAGACCTCTCCTGCCGCCCGCTGCTCCCCTCAGCAGTGTCCTTCGGTCCTTCTGCCTGCTCTGCTCCCCGCTCTGGCTCTGGTGGATTCTCTCACCCTCCCGCGCTTCTGGCTGTACCCAGTGCATGTATAAATAAATAAATAAATAAATAATAAATCTTTAAAAAAAAAAATAGACAACTGAGTTGGATGGTACAGAAATTGCCCTTCTCCCCCATCTCCAGGGCATGTCTCTCTCTCTCTCTCTCTCTCTCTCTCTCTCTCTCACACACACACACACACTCACTCTCTCACTCTCTGCCTCCCCTGTTATGAATATCCTCACCTCCCCAAAGGCCGCACCTTTGTTACAACTGAACTTACACTGGCTCACCATTGTCAGTCAGAACTTAAAAATTACTCTAAAATCTTTTAATTAAAAAAGCCCACAAGACTATATGTATGCTTCTATCCTTTTTCAGGGGGATACTTGTGTATGTTTTGTGTGTGTGTGTGTGTGTTTACACTGCTGTCTGCTGCTGTATGTTCTGGAGACCGCAGGACTGTCTGGCACATGCCCCTAACCTTGCCCCCTCCCCTAATCTGCGTGGCAATGAGCCAGCTCTCAGACTCGGTGGACGAAGGGACTGAGGCTCCCTAGGTCCCAAGGTTTGGAAACTGTGGCATCTCAGAGAATCCCTCTGGCTGGCAGGCACATGAGATTGGAACTACTTAGTGTTCAGATGTAAAATACGTCTTCCCCCATGTGAGGCCACGTTTGTACACACCTAGCAAAATGGAAGTGCAGGCGCCTGGCCATCTCCCCAGCATAGGCGTTCCCCTGGTTTCCCGTGCCTTTCCGTGGGAGGCCGGGGGCAGGGACTTTTGAGTTCCAGCCACATGGAGGAAGGCTGGTTGGTGCCCACCCTGAGTCCTTTCCAGAACTGTGCTGTCTCAGTCCAGGTCCTTCACAAAGTGCTGGGTCCAGGACTGGCAGCGCTGAAGTCCACCTCGGCTAGCAGAGGAAGACTGGCTGTTTGATCTCGTAACTCACGTGCTTGAATCGTTTCTACCACCAGAGTTCCCAAAACTCTGAAGTTAAATTTAAGGGAGCACAAAGATACTATGAAGAGTCTGTATAATAAATTCCATATTGCCCCATTTGCAGATTTTTGAAAGACTGTTTACTCTTATTATTATTTTCAAGAGGATTTTTTTTTTAACATCCCTTCTCCCCAGGTCTCCCAAATAATGGTGGTGTAGTTTCTCTTTAATGATGTGGAGAGAGACCCTCTTCTGCTGGCTTTATTGATCAGGTTTGAGTTAATGGTAGTGGTTTGTTTGAAGTGGATTTTTGTGTGTGTGCCTTTGAGGTAAAATTCATGCAAAGTGACAGCGGAATAGCCCTCTGGTTCTTGCTGTGACCAAGAAGGTTTCATCTTTTTTATTCCCTTTTCTTCTTTGGGGGAATGAAAATAACACTTAAAGATCTCAGTTGGTTTGGAAGTTAGTCCCATTATTGGGGATAAAATAATAAAAAAGAAAGCCTGTGAATGACATGATCAGGTTTAATACAACTACATTTGTATAATTATAATTAACTGTATTTAAAAGCATTCATTTTTTTTAATATTAAATTTTATTTTTATATTCCCCCATACAATTGCAAACGCCCCATTCTGACCCAAATCCTTCCCCTCCCGCCCCCCACCCCCCCAAAAGTGTCTCTGGTTCATAGTTTTTTGTTGATTTTGATTTTCACTTTCTTATATTCATTTTCCTGGTCCCTTATTTAAGTTTTCTAGATTCCTGCTATGAGTGAGACCATCCGGTATTTTTCTTTTTCTTTTTGGCTTATTTCGCTGAGCATGATCCCTTCCAGTGCCATCCATGTTGCTGCAAATTGCATGTGTTTATCTTTTTTGAATGCTGAGTAATATTCCATGGTATATATGTACCACATCTTCTTGATCCAGTCATCTATTTTTGGGCATTTGGGTTGTTTCCAAAGCTTAGCTATTGTAAACAGTGCTGCTATAAACATAGGAGTGCAGGTGCTCTTTGGAATTGATGTTTCTGTGTCCTTTGGGTAAATACCTAGGAGTGGAATGTGGAATTGCTGGATCATATGGAAGCTTTATGTAAAAGCATTCATTTTTGATGAAAACTATTAATGTTTATTAAGGTCCCTTGACTTTATTTTTTCCGGTTACTGTTGCATGAAACTATCTTTGAATATTGTTTGTAAGAGAAGATGTTTTGAAAAAAGTGGAAAGTATTTGAGAAGTTATAACAATCACATAGAAATAACAGACCCAGGGCCTCCCCAGTGGCGCAGCGGTTGAGCGCTGGGTTGCGAAGCTGCCTGCGGCCTCTGCGGCGCCGGTTCGATCCCCGGCTGCTCCCCGGCCACCGGAGGAGGGTCCCACATGGCGCGCAGACCTCTCCTGCCGCCCGCTGCTCCCCTCAGCAGTGTACTTCGGTCCTTCTGCCTGCTCTGGCTCTGGTGAATTCTCTCGCCCTCCCGTGCTTCTGACTGTACCCAGTGCATGTATAAACAAACAAAACAAACAAATAAATAAATAAAAACATGCCTCTATAAAAAAAAAAAAAAAAGAAATAACAGACCCAGAAAATATAAGCAGAATCTCTCTCCTCTCTCTCTCTGATTATATGTCATACACTTCCTTCTACCCTGCAATAGAAAATATTATTTCTAATGATCCTCTTGAAATCTTGGTAAGTTGACTGAGAATGTGAACCTGCAATTAAGCTTAGTTTGGTGGCACAAGTAAATAGGAAGCTGGGACAGTGTCCACTAGCTCCTTCTCCGTGCTGGTCCTGTGGGTTCTTACAAAGCAGCCCAGAGTAGGTGGCAGCAGCGAGGAGGGGTCAGAACCTGGTCATGAATCAGAAAGAAGCCTGGAGGCTCTGAAATACCAAGAGCTCTGCATCCAGCAGAGCAAGAAAGGAAGTACAGCCTAACCCATTCCTTTTCTTTGTCCAACATTTAAACATTAAAAGAACCCTCTGTTTATATGTTTTTTTTTTTTCATGGAGGAAAATGGTAAAAAAGCATTTGCTACAAAGAGATGGAGGAAAATAGAACTGCTTCATGGCTGGTTGAGTTCTGCTAGCTCTATCTGTGATAAAGAGGATGGACAAGGGCCTCCCCGGTGGCGTAGCGGTTGAGTGCTGGGTTGCGAAGCTGCCCGCAGTCTCTACAGCGCCGGTTCGATCCCCGGCTGCTCCCCGTCCCACATGGCGCGCAGACCTCTCCTGCCGCCCGCTGCTCCCCTCAGCAGTGTATTTCATCAGTCTGCCTGTTCTGTTCCCCACTCTGGCTCTGGTGAATTCTCTCACCCTCCTGCGCTTCTGACTGTACCCAGTGCTTGTATAAATAAATAAATAAATAAACAAACAAATCTTTAAAAAAAAAAAGAGGATGGACAATTATGGATTTTTCTCCTGGACAAATATTATTCCATGGACTGCTCTTGGTATCCGAAACATTGCTCCTGTGGCTGAGAACTATTATTGAGAGTCGGCCTCCCCGGTGGCGCAGCGGTTGAGCGCTGGGTTGCGAAGCTGCCTGCGGCCTCTGCGGCGCGCCAGTTCGATCCCCGGCTGCTCCCCGGCCACCGGAGGAGGATCCCACATGGTGCGCAGACCTCTCCTGGCGCCCGCTGCTCCCCTCAGCAGTGTTCTTCAGTCCTTCTGCCTGCTCTGCTCCCCGCTCTGGCTCTGGTGAATTCTCTCACCCTCCTGCGCTTCTGACTGTGCCCAGTGCATGTATAAAACAAAACAAACAAACAAATATAATAAATAAATAAATAAATAAAACATGCCTCTATTTAAAAAAAAAATAAAATAAAATAAAAAAAATAAATATTATTGAGAGTCATTTATGATGGGATATTACTTTTAGTTATGAAAAACCTGGTAACCAAATTTATAATACAAATGATTACAAAGACCCAAAGACCTTATGCCCTTTAATGGCAGAATTTGGTAAGTGAGGTATTAACCACAAATACCAGTGTCTTGCAAAACTTTGCTCGGACATACTGCATATATGACCTGTGATCTGTGGACTAAAAATGGGCTTTATGTCGTAGCACTCAGGAAGAGGCCTCTCCCCGCTGCCCGCTACTAACCTGAAGCTTAACTGTAGTCATACCTGGAGGACAGTCAACAAAATCTCTTAGCTGAATTGAACTCAGGACCATTCAGTGTTGATTACGTTGTGTTTGCAGGGAATGAAGGAGTGCGCTGATATGGAGGAGGAGTTTTGGGGTCGGCAAGGGATGCTTGTGTAAATAGTTTGAAACTATTTGAAAACACCATGAAAGATTGTGGTTTCTTTTCAAAGGCTGCTAAAATGTCAAGTCCAGCTTGCTTGTTTGGAAGGCTATCAATCCAGGAGGGGCTGAGGGGACAGGTGGTAGAGTCGCAGGCCCAGAGAAAGGACACTTCTTGAAGCAACCGGTAAGAGGCTACCGGGTGATCAGTAGTGGGAACAACCAGCTCTCTCCTCCAAGTCGTATTACAGCCAAGAGCCAGAGAGCAAGCCTGAGCCGTGGGGCTGGCTGCCTGTAACAAGATCTGAATTTAGAGCTGCTCCAAGCCAATGGTTTTTCTCAAAACGTAGGCAATCTGCTCAGATCTTAGTTTGGGGATAAGATTGTTTTGACTCGCTGTGGCAAAAGTTGTTAATTTAAAATTGATTAAGAATTACAAACAGCTTGACCTGTATTCTGTTTCAACCCCCGCTGCTCTGATGACACTCGCAGGGAGATGCAATTTCACTACCAGCCACCCGAGTCAGTGCAGACCCTCACCTTGAGGACTCAGTCTCCACAAGTCTGCCCCAGCTTTGGAGTCCAGGCACACTTTGGGGGCCCTAGGCTACCCCCACTTTTGACCACCTGGCTACAAGTTCAGAAGTTCCCACAGGCCCTCAGGTCTGGTAATTCACTAGAAGGACACAGAACTCAGGTCGTTCTAGTGAATCTGATAGTACCAGATACAGGTGAGGACCAAAGAGACATGAGGCCTGAGGGCTGGAGGTTCCTGAACACAGAGCTTCTGTGCCATCATAGGGGGAACCAGAAGATATCACCATCCAGGCACATGGATGTTTTTATGAAAACAGCAGTTGCAGTGTCCAGTTTTTGTTGGGGATCCATCACATAGGTAAGAGTGATTAAATCAGTGACTGAGTACTTGATGGCAATCTCTAGCAACAGCCCTCCCCCCCGCCCCCCAGAGTTGGGGCAGGGCTGACAGCACGCTGCTTCAGGGCCTCACTTTCAATCAGGAGGTCAGTCTTTCTGGTGCCCAGCCCCACTCAGAAGTGGCTGGGACCGCCTCTGAGCCATCTCGTTAGCTTAAACTCTGGTATAATCCAGGGCTTCACAGGTGACAAGTGTACTTCTATCACGTGGGAAATTCCAAGGATTTCAGAAGCTCTGTGCCAGGCACCTGGGACAAAGAGCAAATTCTTGATAATGCCATAGCCTGAGAGTACAGGCAATGTGGGCATGCTGTTAACTAATGAGGTTTAAAGGATGTGTAGGAGGCTCTGGTTTGTTTCTCAAACTGGAGCCAGAATGTTCAAAACCAGTATCTAGACGCATCAGCCTCTGCTTGAAACCCTTCAGGGGCCTCTTCTTGATCTTAGGATCACGAGTAAAATCTTTAGCCAGATCTCCCAGATCCTCTGTGTTTCTGCGCCTGTCCTCCAGTCCAGCCTCACACACCCCTCTTCCTTCACTCAGTTTCATTTTTTTTTTTAGATTTGTTATTTATGCATAAAAGAGCTGGGGTGCAGACCAGAGATGCTGGGGGGGGGGTGTAAAAGAATTCACCAGAAACTGAGTGGGGAGCAGAATAGGCAGATATACTGAAATACACTGCTGAAGGGAGCAGCAGGAGAGACAGGAGAGGTCTCCTACACCATGTGGATCACCTCTCTGGCTGGGGATAGAACTCATGATGCAGTGGCTGAGGATAGCATCATAGTGCTGTGTCTTAACCCCCTGTGCCACCAGGGAGGACTCTCACTCAGTTTCTTGAATATGGATTAGTCTTATTAAGTATAACCACTCTGTTGGGAAGTTATAGGAGGCAGATCAAGAAGAATTAAGTGATTCTTACCTGAACACCTACAGCTGGCTAGTAGAATACATGGAATTAGAACACCAAGCTCCTGACCTCCTGTTTAAATGTTGTTTCTGCTCTGCCCCTGAACTGGCTCCATTTGTGTGCAGATGAATAGAAAAATCTGAGGACTTTCCACCTATCGAAATGCTGGGACCACTGCAAATAACTTGTCCTATTAGCCTCACCTCATTAGATTCTTAGACTGTAGGAACAGGAAGGTGCAATTAACAGCAATAAGCTTGACTTTTCTTAACTTTCCTCTTCAGAGGTTCTGAGTGATGAGAACAAACCCCCAGATCCCCAGAAAGCTCCAATTATAGGGATCTTGACTGCATAGCCAGATGTTAAAATTGCTACCAACCATCCAAAGGTTCCCCTTCAGTGTTCACTTTGTCAAACGTGGCTGGTGAATTTATCCACACCAGTCACTGATACCCTCATACCTTCAGTTTTTATTAAAATCAATGCGGAAAAAAGATCTGTTTTCTGCTAGAGCTAGGAAAGTGTTCTAAAAATATCTTGCAGTTTTTTTAAATTGAGGTAACAGTTTATAACATTACATCAGGTCTCAGCTGTTATAGGGTAAGAGAATTGGTCAGCCTTTTACGCCATGGGCCTCTGTGCCTATCACCTGCGGCCTTGATCTTGTTAATGTAAAAGGCACATGGGTGTGGGGCATGCATGCCTGATTGTGGACACTGAGCATGGGCTTGTGTGCATCCAAGTGTGCATACTTGTGCCTAGGAGGGAGGGGATAAAGGCAGCGTGTAAAGGCAGGAACTGGGCACAGTGCAGGTTTTCTGATCCCATGCAGACCGGGTAAAGGAGGAGTCAGAGTCCTCAGTAGTTTTGCAGGTTTTTTATTTGGGGTTCACCAGGCATATGGCAGGCAGGGGTGCTGGCTGGGGGGCTGGCAGGCTGGCAGGCCTCCCAGCCCTCAGCAAGTCTTCACTCTATCTGGGCTCTCTGGCGTTCTTTCTGCTGCTTCTCCGCTTCCGCTTCCACTTCGGCTTCTACTACTGCTGCTTCCGCTTCGGCTGCTGCTGCTGCTGCTGCTGGCATCCCCCCATGACGCCGCCCTTAAAAAGCACAGTCTCAGCTCAGCTGAATCCCATCTACCTATGCCCACACCCTATTCCAGGTGCCCACCATCAGGCATGCATTCAGGACAAGGATCCACCATCTATCCTGATGGCGGAAGGGCAGAAAAGCCTGATATTTTCTTTACCCTACACAGCGTTAATCAGAAACGGCTACAACAGAGTGGCTATGAGAGGGCAAGCGACAGCTGTGAGAGGAGAGAAAACCAGGGAGAGCCCAGAGGTAAGAGAGTGTAGAGATTCACGTTGCTGTCTCCCTGCTGAAATGTTTCCCCTGCATACTATTAAAAAACCTGTGGGGGTGATGCCAAGGGCTCCAAGTTTCTCTTTTAAGCTGTCGGAACCGATGGGGAACCTATCTGGCCTATGCAACATTATAGCTGGAAGTCTGTGTCCACTCCGGCTAGATCTCCACCCAAGGCCAGTTTGCACCCACCAGCACATAACTGACCCCTCTTCCTTTTTGATCTACCCACAACCCCTTTCTCTCTGGTAACCACCATTCTTTTTTAAAATTAATTTATTTATATATATTTTACATCATTGTTCGTTTGTAAACAATGTTTGCTCCCCCCACCCCCCACCCCAGGTGCACCCGTGCACCATCACCTCAGTCCCCTGTGCTCCTCCCTCCCTTCTCTCTCCTCCTCCCCTCTGATTTATAATTGTCTGTTTTTGCTTTGCTGTGTTTTGTACTGTTATTTTTTTCCCCTGATGTCTTATTTGGTTACCCTACATTCTGCTATAAGTGAAACCATCCATATTTTTCTTTTTCTTTCTGGCTTATTTCACTGAGCATAATTCTTTCTAGCTCCATCCATATTGCTGTGAATGGCATGAGTTTACCTTTTTTGATTGCTGAATAATATTCCATTGTGCCACATCTTTTTTTTTTTTTATAAATTTTATTGTTATATTCCCCATACAATTGCAGTCCCCTATTCTGACCCCAATCCCTCCCCTCCCGCCCCCGCCCCCCTAAAAGTGTCTCTGGTTCATAGTTTTTTGTTGATTTTGATTTTCACTTTCTTATAGTTATTCATTTTCCTGGTCCCTTATTTAAGTTTTCTAGATTCCTGCTATGAGTGAGACCATCCGGTATTTTTCTTTTTCTTTTTGGCTTATTTCGCTGAGCATGATCCCTTCCAGCGCCATCCATGTTGCTGCAAATTGCATGTGTTTATCTTTTTTGAATGCTGAGTAATATTCCATGGTATATATGTACCACATCTTCTTGATCCAGTCATCTATTTTTGGGCATTTGGGTTGTTTCCAAAGCTTAGCTATTGTAAACAGTGCTGCTATAAACATAGGGGTGCAGGTGTTCTTTGGAATTGATGTTTCTGTGTCCTTTGGGTAAATACCTAGGAGTGGAATTGCTGGATCATATGGAAGCTCTATGTTTAGTAGGTCCAGAAATCTCCACACAGCTTTCCACAGTGGTTGGACCAGTTTGCACTCCCACCAAAAGTGCAGAAGAGTTCCTTTTTCTCCACACCCTCGCCAACATTTGTTGTTGCTAGTTTTTTTAATATGTGCCATTCTCACTGGTGTAAGATGGTATCTCATGGTAGTTTTGATTTGCATTTCCCTGATGACAAGTGATGTTGAACATTTTTTCATATGCCTGTTGGCCATTTGCATTTCCTCTTCAGAGAAGTTTCTTTTAAGCTCTTCTGCCCATTTTTTGACTGGATTATTTTCTTTGTTGTTGTTGAGTCTCATCAGCTCTTTGCAGATTTTTGTGATCAGTCCTTTATCATTAGTGTTGGGTGCAAAAATGTTCTCCCAGTTGGTGGGGTTTCTCTTTGTTTTTGTTATTGTCTCTTTTGCTGTGCAAAAGCTCTTTAATTTGATGTAGTCCCAGCTGTTTATCTTTGCCTTCACTATCACTGCTTTGGGTGATGTGTCTGTAAAGATGTCTTTGATGTGCAAATCACGTAGTGTTTCGCCTATATTTCCTTCTATATATTTTATGGTTTCAGGTCTTATGTCTAGTTCTTTAATCCATTTCGAGTTGATTTTTGTGTATGGTGTGAGGTGGTGGTCAAGCTTCATTCTTTTGCATGTAGCGACCCAGTTTTCCCAGCACCATTTATTGAACAAACTTTCTTTGCTCCAATGCATATTCTTTGCTCCTTTGTCAAAGATTAGTTGACCATAAATCTGTGGGTTTATTTCTGGATTTTCTATTCAATTCCATTGGTCTGTGTGTCTGTTCTTGTTCCAATACCATGCAGTTTTGATGATTATGGCTTTGTAGTATAGTTTGAAGTCTGGGAGTCTGATGCCTCCATTCCCTTCTTTTTTTTTCAGGAGAGCTTTGGCTATTTGGGGTTTTTTGTGATTCCATATGAATTTCATCAATAATTGTTCTATTTCTTTGAAGAATGACATTGAAATTTTGATTGGAATAGCATTGAATCTGTATATTGCTTTTGGAAGGATGGCCATTTTAATAATGTTTATTCTTCCAATCCATGAGCAGGGGATGTCTCTCCATTTCTTTGTGTCTTCTTCTATTTCTTTTAACAGTGTTTTATAGTTTTCTTTGTATAGGTCCTTTACCTCTTTTGTTAGATTTATTCCCAAATATTTGATTTTTTTTGTTTCAATAACAAAAGGGATGGTCTTTTTGATTTCTTCTTCTTCAGATTTATTGTTTGTGTATAGGAAGGCTACTGACTTTTGCGTGTTGATTTTGTATCCTGCCACTTTACTGAACTGATTGATGAGTTGAATTAGCTTTTCTGTGGAGTTTTTGGGGTTCTCTATGTATAATATCATATCGTCTGCAAATAGTGATAGTTTGACTTCTTCTTTTCCTATTTGGATTCCTTGGATGTCTTTCTCTTGTCTTATTGCCCTGGCTAGGACTTCCAGTATTATATTGAAAAGCAATGGTGAGAGTGGACATCCTTGTCTTGTTCCAGATCTTAATGGAATTGCTTTCAGCTTTTCACCATTGAGAATGATACTGGCTGTTGTGTGCCACATCTTCTTGATCCAGTCATCTATTTTTGGGCATTTGGGTTGTTTCCAGGTTTTACCTATTATAAATAGTGCTGCAATAAGAATAGGGGTACAGGTAATCTTTTGAATCAATGTTTTTGTGTCCTTTGGGTAGATCCCTAGAAGTGGAGTTGCCAGGTCATATGGTAGCCCCATTTTTAGTAGACTGAGGAAACTCCAATCAGCTTTCCATAGTGATTGGGTCTGATGGCACTCCCACCAGCAGTGTAGGAGAGTTCCTTTTTACCACATCCTTGCAAACATTTGTTGTTGCTAGTTTTTTTAAAAAAGATTTATTTATTTATGCATATAAGAACTGAGGTACAGGCCAGAGTTGTGGGGGGTGAGAGGATTCACGAGAGACAGAGTGGGGAACAGAACAGGCGGATTGACTGACGTACACTGCTGAGGGGAACAGCGAGCGAGTCAGGAGAGGTCTGCTGTGCCATGTGGGCTGCTCCCTGTCCGGCTGGAGATCGAACTCATGCCGCAGAGGCTGCAGACAACTTCATAGGTTGCGTCTTAACCCCCTTGCGCCATCAGGGAGGCCCTGTTGTTGGTAGTTTTTTTTGATATGTGCCACTCTTACTGGTAACCACCACTCTGTAGAATCTAAGAGTTTGCTTTTGTTTTGTTCATTTGCTTTGTTTCTTTCTCTTCCATACGAGTAGAAAACATACAGTATTTCTGTTTCTCCTGATCTTGTTAGTTGAGCACAATCTCCTCAAGGCCATCCATGTTGGCACACATGGCAAGATTTCATCTATTTTTTTTTTAAATAACTGAGCAGCATTCCAGTATGTTTCTACAACACCTCTTTTTCCACTCATCCATCAACAGACACTTACATTATTTCCATATCTTGGCTGTTGTGAATCCCCACTCATTTGATGGTTCCAGCTTTCTTCCGTGGTTGATTTCTAACTTCTCACTAATGTGGTTGGAAAAAACATACTTGATATCATTTCAATCGTCTTAAGGCTGTTGAGATTTGTTTTGTGTCCCAACTAAAAATATTTGATTGTGAACGTCTTGTTTACGGACACCCAAAAGATTCCATGAAAGATAAAATGGAGATATAATTTAAGGGAAGTGAAGTTTAGGGTTTTCAGACATTAAAAAAAAAAAAAAGGCAGCAGAGAAAGTTTCCAGCTTCTCCAGTAGGCTCGGGTGCTCGCATTCTTCCCTCGCTCTTCTTGTGCTTTCACAGGCAATGCTCGTGTTGAAATGAATAAAATGGAGATGATTATCCCCAAAATAGGAAGGTCATCTGACAGAGGAAGAATAAGCATCCACCCTGTTAGCCTGTCCTTTAAAACTTTTGTGCCTCATCCAAGATTTAAAGGCATTTTGTGTCCTTGCTTTGCTGGTGTCCTCAGCCTTCATGCTGTATCTACTTCCTTAGCCCGTGTTCACACAAACCTTGGGCACCGTGTTTCATAATTTAGAAGCTCCCCCTTTTTAGTGAGGAGACAATCAAGATACATCTGCTATAGCAGCAGTTTTAGAATTAATCATTTTTGTTTGTTTTTGAAGCTCAAGTTAAGAACTCATTCAAAATAAGTCTCAAAACTGAGGGGATCAATTGCCATCAAAATTCTGGGGCACACCCCTGCATATCACAAGGCACTGCCTTCTCTAGATGGGGTTCGAAATCTTTCTATGTTGTTTTTTCACTTTTTTTCATGTCAGAAACAGAGGCAGCTTAGCTCTGTGTCCCGGCCCTCTATCAGCTCTTGTACCAGGTGCCTTCTCTTTGCCCTGCAGATCCTCTTACCACCTCTCCCCTCCCAGCCAGGAGGAGCCATACTAATGTCCTCAGCACAGGCTCAGGTCTTCTGTCTGCTGATTGCGTTGGGCTAAGGAAACCCAACTAAGAGACGGAGATGGGGGAGGGTACAGAGGGAATGGGGGTGTTCGTTGCAGCTCACTCTGTCCAATTCAAGAGGGATGACCACACCCTACTTCCAGTGGGTTGTCCTTTCCTTGTACATACTCTGTCCAGTGCCCAGAATCTGCCTCTTGGGGGACCCTTCAGGACTAGTGGTGGTAACGGAGGCACTGCATTACCCATTGTTGGTTTCTTAAGCCCTGCTTGTGACTTGATAAATAATACCTTTATTAAAATCTCAGACAGCTTGGTTTGCACAAACCATCTGTTTCTAGCTGGGTCTCTGATTGATACCACTTTCTTCTCTCTCTCTCTGTTTCTGTCTCTCTCTGTCTCTCTGTCTCTGTCTCTCTCTCTCTCTCTGATTTTCCTTCGTCTCTTTCTTCTCCAATTTTCTCCCTCAGACCACAGTATTTTCTTTGTTTCCTCTTTTTTTCTCTATCTCCTCTCTCAGATCTTCATTTTCTCTCATTTATATTCAAGCCACTTTGTCTGGCTTCCCTCACTCAGCTTAGTTGTTTTGAGATTCATCTGTGTTGTGTGCATGTCAAGAAATAGTTGGTTCCTTTTCTCTGCATAGACATCCTACCATGGCTAATGCACTCATATTTTCATTACAGTAGCATCGCATGTATTTGCTTTCTTTAGGGGTGGGGCTGAGCTCCTCCTAATAAAAAACAGAAATAACTTGAAAAATGTGAAAGCAAGCTCTGCTGGGAGGGTAAGACAATACAACCTCTTTGGAAAAGAGTTTGATAGTTGTTAGAAAAGTAAAACGCTCATCTATCATATAGTCTACCTGAAGGTGGGGGCTCAGGGAGAGCAGGGGCGAGGCGTTACAGAGGCATATGAGTCAACTTTTGGAGGTAATGAGTATGTTTGTGACCTCGATTGTGATGATGGTTCCATGGGTGTATACACACGTCAACCTTGTCAAATTGTGCACTTTAAATGTGTGCAGTTACTGTGTCAGTCACACCTCAAGAGGGTTGTTAAAAATAGCTCATAATGTATATTAGTTTCTTATTGCTGCTGCGACAAAGTACCATAAATTTAGTGGCTTAAAACGATATAAACTTCTCTTGTTGTTCTAGAGATTGGAAGTCAAAAATCAGGCTCGGTGGGCTCAAGTTCAGGTTTTGGGAGGGCTGGTGTTTTGGAGGCTCTCAGAGGAGAATCCTTTTCCTTATATTTTCAGCATCTGGTGGCCTCCTGTCTTCCCTGACTACTGTCCTTTCTTCCAAGGGCATCACTCCCACCTCTGCTTCCATCATCACATCACCTTCTCTCAGTGGTGAGACCTCCCTCTGCCTCCCTCTCTCAAGTACACCCGTGATTATATTTGGGCCCTACCCAGATAATCCAGGATAATCTCCTATCTCAAGATCCTTAAGAGGTAGGCATTTTCAGGGCCATGCTGAAACTGCCCCAAGAAGTGTACTTTTCACTCTACAGAGTGCATATTGCATAGTGTGGGGAAACGGCTTATCTCTTTCTGCTCCACACTGTGGAGTTTTATAAGTTGCCCTGGCATATGAAGAGAATAGAAGAACTGCCAGGCTGGATGCCACTCAGGGAGGCTCACTGCACAGAAATAACTGACTTTGCTACTTCTCGTGTGGACTGGCCAGGCATCCGCGGGCATTTCTAGCACATTCTCAGATGAATAAGGGCCTGAGTGGTGGTGGTGATGGGGAAGATAAGTCCTTAGGAAAAAGTTGTCATTTTGCCTACAATTTATATCCATCTATCTTTTGTTAACTCATCTATAACCATACCCCCCTTTAAAACAATCTTTGCTGGTCTGACCAATGAGGTGCTGGGAAATCAGTAGCTGGTTATCTGCAGAGAGCAGACATCAGGGCCCCATGTGGAGACACTTCTAGAGCAGCTGTGGAGATGGGGTTCTCAATCCTGCAGGAGGATGGGTAGTTGGGCATTGTTTACCCTTGACCTGTGATGAGTCTCTCAGAGTGGGGAGGGTGGGCACTATGCTGGGGGACTGGGCTAGAAAGAGACTTTGCCTCTTAAGAAGCCCCAGGGGCCTTGGGTGGAACCAGGATGGTCTGTCCACCCCTGCTCTGCGCACTGTGTGAACTCTGGCACACACCAATGGGAGGCCCCAGAATATCTCCAAACTGGGAGTTCTCCAGTGTATGCTCATCTTCAAAAGGGAGAATGTCATAAACAGATGAAAAATGTGAGACTTGAATGTCAACTGAGTATAACTAGGCTAAGTGGGGATAACTTGTGTACCTCTAGAATGCCTTTGGGGCCACAGGATGGTTCTTAGTCTGTTAAATGAGGAGAGAGAACACTACCAAGTACAAAGGGGAGAAGGTCCTATCTGTTATTGCTTGCTGCCCAGAGGCCAGGTTTCCTCCTGGGAGCCCGAGGACTCTTGCTGTGTCTCCTCTGCAAGGCCCCTCAGGTAAGAAAGATGCTGGGAACTGGGGAGTCTGTGACCTTGGGGTGGACACAGCTGAAGTTCCTCTCCTTGCCTGAAGGGGTCAGCAAAGATCCAGGAAGGGTGGAGACATCTAGACTCCCAGGAGAGAAAATGTTCCTAATTGGTCGTAGGGACCCAGGGGACAGCCCCTACGTCTCCACTGTGTGATTTCTAGCCTTGGACATCCCACAGACTTCCCCTACAGCCTGGAGATACTGGGGTGAACTCTGGAGGTGGGAGAATGGGGGTCCATGGGGGAGAGTGGAAAGGAACCTTCTTGGACACTGTCCCTCGGATAGCTGCGCCCAGCCAGAGCTAACGATCAAGCCATCAAAGCTAACAAGCCGACTTCCGCTTAAATGAAATTGTGGGTGAAGAATGGGGATGCAGGAAGCAGACTAATGGTTCAAATGTTTTCCCAGCCTTCACTTCTCAGCAAAGTGCAGCCATCTGATTCCTTGTTTATGTGCTAGGAAAATGATGACTCCTCCGAGAAGCTCTTAGCAATAATCATTTTGTTCCCGTTCCCTTGAGTCTCACTGGGTGGGGACAGCCAGGAGAAGCCAGGGCAGAGATGGGCAGTCAGTCTCGGTCTGCTGTCCAAGGAGCACCTGGCTCTCTACCCAGTGTCACCAGTTGCCACATTTTCAGTAGCTAATAATATTTCTGTTTTTAAACTACAAAAGTCTGACAAGGATACCACCTTAAAAAACAGAGGAAAAGTTACTTCATATTTGACTCCTCCAGTCTACTCCTTTTGTCAGCAGTTTGTATTATTGTTGATTGGTGAAACGCCCTCTTTCTATATGGTAGTGTGGAAAATATGTCCACAGTTATTTGATACTACTTCTTTCAAAAGGTGACCCCTGCTTCCCTTACCTTATGTGTAGGACATAGTGAATTTCCTTTTAAGCATGGAATATGGCAGAAGCGATGGTGTGTGATGTCTGAGATTAGGTTTTAAATGGTGCTAAGTCTTTCTTCTCTTTCTGCTCTCAGCCCCCTGCTCTGGGGAAGACCACTGCTACATTGTGAGGACACTAAGGTGGACCCCAGGAGCGCCCATGTAATGAGGAGTTCAGGCCTCCTGCAAAGACTTCTGACTGTGTCATAAGAAACGGCTGTAACAGACACTGGCCCTGCGCGGACACAGGCTCTCTGGTGTCAGGGGCGCTTTGTCCTCACAGTTGCCTGTTCCTGGAAATGAATAGAGACAGCGCATGTCATCACCAGGTACGTATTTCTATTGACAAAAAGCACCTAAGGGTTTATATAACAGGTTTGTAAGGCTGCACATATCATGGTTGTTGATATTTGCTGCCCAGATCACCCTTTAGGATTAGAGGATTTATTACCCCAAGAGGATTTATTCCTGCTGATAGCAGAAAGCCCTCAATATTCAAACACCTCGGGGATTTCTTTTGCTGAAGAGAGCTGCCATGCCCAAGGTCATGTCCCTTCCCAGCAGCCCACATCCAGTGATTGATGAATGAGGGGTGGGGAGCCCACCTCTCTCACCCCCACTCGAGAGGTCTGAGGGCCCGCACTTCCGCAGGTCCCCCCGCAGGACTGGCTAGGCATGCCATGGAGACAGCACTGCAGCTCTACCTCATCCTCGGCCACTCCCTGTGCCTGTGTTTCCTTTCCATAGGTCTTAGTATCAAAAACACCCCCAAATGAAGCTTCTGTGGTAGAGTCCTCTCCTGGAAACCCAAGCAGGAACAGTGGGTACTGGGAGAAGTCTAAGAAAGCAGACGGTGAGGTAGGATTTCAGAACTAGATGACTGGCCACACATCTGGCCTCACTGAGGACAGAGGGAGCTCAGCTGGACAGGCAGGGCCATCCATTAGTCACTGGTTACAAACCGTGATGACACACTGGTAGAGGGAGGGCATGAACTGTTTCAGGTTATCAGGCCTTTAGAAACATGGGGGTGATAGTAACATACTGATGATCTGGAAAAGAATGTTAAAAAGCTGAGAGTGATCAGTTATTAAAAGCTAAGTGTCAAAGCAGGACGATCTTCTTGGAGGTTGCAAAGCAACCTTGCAGCTGAGGGCAGAGAAAGCTGGGGTTCAGCAGAGAAGCTTCAGAGAAGGTGCAGCTCCCAGCGGAGGCAAGTCAGCCATGTCAAGGCCGGGACCCGCAGCAGGGAAGAATGACATGCGGAACTGGCCATCTGAGTCGATGCCCAGGAACTGTGAAGTGGGAGCGGCCCATGTACCATCATTCCCAGTCACCAACTGGGGGGGAAATTGCCCCCTCCCTACATCTCTGTGAAGTGAAAGCATCCCCAAAGAGGAGCTGCTTTTGTTTGGGAAAAAAAATAAAAATGCCACTGAACTCTAGGCTATGGTTGCCATTTGGGTACTTTGGGCTGCTCGTGACAAGGGCAGCAGGGGAAGAGTATTCATCGTCCTGATGAGACTAACTGACCACATTCATTAAGCAAGAGAGGACCGTGGTCACCAAGGAAGAAGGCCAGGTGGGAGATCTCTTGAAATGCAGATCCCTTCCTATTTGATATAGAAATTAACTTTATGGATGGATTTGCAAATGTGTGCCAACATATATGTACAAAACGTTTACATTGGAATTAACATTTTGCAATAATGAAACAAACCAGAGTAACCTAATTGGAACCTACCTCATATGTATTAGTAGGGAGTTGGTTAAGTAGGTTATGGTATCTCCATCTGCCCTTACCATGGAACACTGCGCCAATTGGCAAGAGGAAGTAGATCTCTATGTGCTCATCTCCAAATGTATTAGATATTGCCAAACACAGTACACATAATAGTCTGTGTATGCCTTTGATATAAATAAAAAAGAAATAAATATGCGTGCTGATATATGCACACACAATATTTTTACGAGTGATAGGTAAACATTTTTTTGCAGTAGTGGTTGACTTTAGGAAGTGAAATTGTCAGGTTTTTCTTTTAAAACCTGTAATATTTGATTTATAGAATCATATGCCTGTTATCACATTGCTTTCATTTATAAATAGTTAATAGCAAATGTCTGGAAAGTGGTGTTATAAATCATTTAAATTTTACCCCTTATAATTTTTATTTTAAAAATGATTGAATGCCCTTTAAGAATATTCAGAAACCAGGAAAAGAAGTAGGAATAGGTTAATATTTTGCTCCTCCTTTGGGGCTTCAAATCCTTTGTGAATTAAATTCTAAGACCTCAGACAAAGTAGCCTGGTGAGGAATTCATTTGTGTATCACCCCCCAGCAACTTCTCAATCTCCCATCCCTTTAGCCTTCACCAAGTCAGGGAGTCATCTCTTACTGGGTAGTGATAAAAGGTGTATATGTAGTGATAACACCCCTTCCCTTGGGTTACACCTGGTCAAAGGAATACCACATAACCACACAGTCTCCCAGTGTTACCATTCAGAGCTTCCCTGGGCCCTTCTGGCCAGGCATAGAGCTGCTTCTCGGCTGGTTGGGTCAGGGAAGTTTCTGGCATCAGTTGAGCTCTTTCTGTCCTGCAGATTCTTACTCCTCTGCCTAGGCCACATCAATGGTTCTGCTGACGGGGCTCAGTGAGGGCCACTCCCGCTCAGATGTTCTGGGGTGACTTTGACTGTCAATGGAACTCTGACTCCTTCTTCTTAGGAGTTTTGCTTCCGTGTACACGTATGAGGCCAAAGTGAGGAATGTTTGGATTTGTTGGATATGTAGTAGCATCCAAGGACCAAATAGTCCATTCCAGTGAGCTCATCAGGGGAGGGCTGATGTGACTCTGTTTGCCTAGAGAGTCTGAACTTAGGTCCTCATTTAGCTGAAAATTCTTTTACTACTATACAAAAGGGTGACTCATCCTATCGCTAAATTCTGGAAACCAGACTTAGGTTTTCTATGTAATTACTGGGTTTTGTCAGCACCATCAGGCATTGTCTCTGGAAATGTCATGTCTTCCCAGGAAGTGTCCGTTCCTCAGACACCGGGGAGAAGGTTAATGATAGTGCTCGCCAGTATTTTGGCTCAGACAGGAAACACAACTGGACAGTGTGGGCTGGGGAAGGAGGGAGTTCTTCTGAACCTGAACACCATGACCCTGAAGTTGACTGCTGTACCCTGGCCCTACAGTGGGACAAGGCTGTCCTCCTCTGCCCTGGGGTTCGTGTGGCCACTGGCTTCTCATCAAATCTAATTTGGAGTGCTAAGGGTGTGCCTCTAATCCAAGCCCACTGTAGGTCCCTAGTTCCTGTAGACAGAAAAAGAAATAAATAGCCTAAAATTGGGGGAAACTAGGGAGAGTCACTTGGACCTTCAGGGTTCTGCAGGAAGTTCTTCCCAATAAGAATACCTTCAGGTCCTCAAGTCTGGGAGATAATGCCTGAGACAGAGGGAAAGGAACAACCACTAAGTGCATTTATGTAAAAGGAAGATCTATGACACACAGTGATTTTGCACATGGGTAGTCCTGAGGGAGCAATTGTCAAACCTTGCATATTTCTGGGCACCCAAATTTCTGGATGAAATGGAAACATGTTTCCTCTTAGCTGACCTGGAGCTACGCTCATACTTACAACATCTGGGTTGTAGACTGCCCGTGAGGAGACCAGGAGCACTGAACTTTGCCTGGGAAGAGAAAGATGGGATGATATGTGAACTGAAGACAGTTACCTTGAGTATGACTGAGCATGGAGCTTGTGTGAAGAGGAGTGGAGAATTGTGGGAGACAGAGAGAATATTTGGGACCTAGTGGAGGTATACATTTCATTTTCAGTCTTCAATGATGTTCCTCAAATTGTATTGCCAGTGAGTCTGTTTGTTTGGATTCTGTTTTTGTAGGAAATATTTTTTTTTAAGATTGATTTATTTACGCATACAAGAGCTGGGGTACAGGCCAGAGGTGCGGGGGGTGAGAGGATTCACCAGAGGCAGAGTGGGGAACAGAACAGGCAGACTGACTGAAATACACTGCTGAAGGGAGCACTGGGCGAGTCAGGAGAGGTCTGCTGCACCATGTGGGTAACCCCCCTGGCCGGGGATTGAACTTGTGCTCCAGTGACTCTGGACAGCTTCACAGTGCTGTGCTTAACCCCTTGTGCCACCAGGGAAGCCCTGTGGGAAATATTTTGACTATAGATCACAATTAATGGTCATAGAAAAAACCAGGCTTTCCATTTCTTCTTTGGTTAGTTTTGGTAAAGTATATAATTTTGAAGAATTTGATCATTTCATTGCAGTTTCAATTTATATTTGGCATAAAGACTTCTCTTGGGTATTATTGTTCTGTTAGTGCCTTTTTATTGTCTTCGGGCCCATGAAGATGCCTTTTGTTTTTATTCCTGATATTGGCATGTTGTACCTTACCAATTTTTCACTCATTCAACCCACCATGAAATTGTCAAAATCATTAATAAAAAAAAAACTTTTGGTTTTCTTCATCCTTGTTATTATATTTTAGTTTCTTTCTTTTCCATTAATTTATATTCTCTATTATTTCCTTTCTTCTACCTTCTCTGTGTTTACTTTTTTCCCTACACATTCCAGTTTTGGTTTTTATTGATCATTAAAATTAGAATACTCTGGTAACTGGTATTATTTATAACTAGAGAGATACATGTTTTACTTCATTGTAAAGAGGGATTTAAAATATGTGTTTTAACTATGAACCAGAGACACTTTTAGGGGGGCGGGGGCGGGAGGGGAGGGATTGGGGTCAGAATGGGGGGTGCAATTGTATGGGGAATATAACAATAAAATTTATAAAAAAAAAAAAATAAATAAATAAAATATGTGTTTTAAACATAACAGTTGATCTGAGCACATTCTGTATAGTGTTCCGGGGTTTATCTGTCCTTTTCCAAATAACCTCTTCATTCTAAGCCTTTCCTAGAATTATAGCTTTCCTAGAACTATAAACTCAAATAGTCAACAGAAATGAAAAACCTGATAAAACATGAATTTGTTGTCTAAAGTAACCCCAGAGTAATCTCTACATGCTTCCCTTGGCATGCAGTATTTTTAGGTTGGCCAAACCACTTAGAGTAAATTAATAGCTGTCTTTGAATGAAGTTTGGAATACTTTCCCTTTATAAAACAATTTTTGCCAATATGACAAAAAAAGCCTTATACTATGAACTTAAGGAATCGGCTCATTGTAGTCTTAAAGGTTTTGAACATTTTGGGTTTAATTAGCTGTTATTATTCCAACTACTTAAGGCAAATATTTAGCTTATTAATTTTATTTTATAAAGTAAGCATTTAAGACTGTAAATCTCCTTCTAAATAACTGCCTTAATAGTCTTTCTGTACAAGGGAAGTTTCTTTGGGCTTATGGGGTGAAGAAGGTGTCAAAACCTGTTCAGATTTGGTCAACCAAGAATTTGGGTGTGGAAGCAAGGAGACAGGAATTGAGCATAAATTACTGACAATTTTGAGAAGTTTTGCCTAAAAGAGAAGGAGGAAAAGGATTAGTTCCAGAATGGCAGAGCTCATAGATGCTCTCACCAGTAAAATAACAATATACATGTTTTTATTATAATTCAGTTCTAGATATTGCTCAACACAGAATTTACAATATGAAATCTTTGAACTAACTGGAGGGGTTTTTAAATCTAGAATAAAATCCTAACATACACTCATTGATTCATTAAACATTTATTCATTGAGACCCTCTAGGATAATGAACACCAACTTCACAGGTTTATTGTGAAAGGGCCAAATAAGTGAAGCTGTGAAAGTGTTTTGGAAGCTACAAAAATACAAGTTGTTCCATGGCTTCTTAAGGGTTAATGTGTGTTTCATCATTATATCCCTTTTAGTTCTCTCACCACAAATCTTTGGATGCATCTCACCCCATGCTTGCACTGTCTGGTTCTGGCGGCTTCTCATTCCTTAACCTCATCTTCTGAAATATCTTTGTTTTCAGCGCATTAAGGGAGTCCTTTCTCAGCCTCCATGGTGGATTTGTTGCCTAGCCCATGTGACCCAGTGGCTCCCTGCGCTTATTCCCCTTCTCACACTATCTCACGCACTCACTAGTAGGTGTGGATGAATAAAGGAATGGGGAGAGATCTGACTGCAATGAAATGATTTCTTAGGGGCCTCACTAGACCCAGGGGCCACCCTCCTGGGTCCTGCTCTTCCCCTATGCTGTCCATAGTGTTGGCTCAGCCCTGACCTCTCACTATTTACTTCCAAGGAGCCTCTGGATTTTGAGGTGCTCAGGCTGTCCACGGCCCCAGGCTTTGTGTCTCTGGATATTCTGGATTCTGACCCTCTGCATAAATCTCCACAGATCTGTAGCTATGAACTTATTTACATAAAACAGGTTTTATTTAAGCACTTAAACTTCAGCAAATCTTAGACAAATATCAAAGCAGAACAGGCTTTTGAAGCAAACTATTCATTATACATTCATAATCTTTTTTTTTTCCCTTAGAAATTCAGCTCATTGCAATTCCTACTCATTCACTATGTCTCCTCACCTTCTTGTGGCCAAGGGGTCACGCTAAAGTATAGGGTGTCCTCCTACCTCACTGTCTATCAGTGTCAGTCCAGGCAGTTCGTGATCAAATCCCTGGGGTCTTCTTGTCCAAAGATAGAGCCACTGTCTCCTTTCCCCAAACTGCTTCTTAGTCTTTTTGGCAAAGGAGAATCTTCAAGGGAGGCAAAAACGATTTCTTTCAGTTTCTTGGGTCCCACCCCATCATCCTTTATTTTATATAAAAAGGCAGAGAACCTAGGCGTACACTAGCTTCTTCATTCTTTCAACAAACATCTAACGGGAACCCACTATGTGCTGGGCACTCAGACTACGAAGATACCTTCTCAGAGTTTTAGTGAATGATGTGAACTCAAAGATTTTTGACTGAGCTTGAAGAAAAGAAATGATTATGATACATTGGGGTAGGAACAAAATATGATTAACAGTTTTCTGGCAACAAGAGAAGGAAGTGCACCCAAGCCAACCTTGAGGTCTGGTCGCTAGAGAAAACATCCTGGGGGAAATGATCCTTAAATTGACTCAGAAAAAGAGTTCTCTTTCATTGTTTTCAGAGTTTAAAGATGCGTGCTGAAAAAAATACACTATAAATACACATTTTTCCTTATTTTGGAAAAATTTAAAAGGTCAGGGAAAAGTTGTGACAGACCTTGAAAGGGAGCCGACTTTGAAATGGACTGGGTGTCTTTAATGGAAAACTCAGCCTCACATCTTCTTCTAGGTAATGTGATTCTTTGGGGTCTCTGTGACTTTTTATGACTTTTTTTTTTACATTTTTATTTTATGTATTTTTTTACATCATTTTTCACTTTTGTACAATGTATGCATAATTTTCATCTTGGTTATAGTCCCCATACAATACAATTCCCAGCCCTCCCCTTTGTTTTGATCTTACTCCCTTCTCCCTCCCCCATGGAGTGTCTCTGGTTTATAGTTGCTTGTTGATTTTGAACTACAAGGGATCATGCTCAGCAAAATAAGCCAGAAAGAAAAAGAAAAATACCGGATGGTCTCACTCATAGCAGGAATTTAAAAAACCTAAATAAGGGACCAGGAAAAAGACTAATTATAATAAAACTTTTTATAACTTTTAATAACAGTTTATAACTCTTCAAGTTGTGGATAACCAATAGTAATGTAAATTATGTTGATCCTAGGTGCTGACACATTTTATCTGAAGGGGAAAAATTTCCCTTCCCCACTCGCATCTATTTTAGTCTTCCTTATGGCCTACATATTGTGATTCTTCGAATTAACTTTCATTATAATCTCTTAGTGGTTCCTTTCTTTAGTCAATGAGTTAAATAAAACTTTTGGCATTTGTTCACTTTACATTTATATGAGAGTCATGATTTTACATCTTAAGACATTATCTTTCAACAGAGTAAAAATTTGAAGTCTCACTAATTTAACTACTTTATTTCAAGCCATTCTCCTTGTCACCTTTGCATATATCTATTCTCATTTAGTATCCATGTATGCAATTTCGCATGAATGGAATCAGAGTACACTGCTTCTTTCCTCTCTCTCTCTCTCTTTCTCTCTCTCTTCCTAAACTGATTCTTAAAAGGGTGAATGGAGGGAGGAGATTGGAGATATGGGAGGGTACCTCAAGCAAGGAAGGATGCATGAGCAGAGAGGCTTGGGAGAAAGAACCAGCACAAAGTGGGAAACAATACAGAGAGCTCGGTCTTCTGGGACATCAGGTGTGAGGTGGAGAGCAATAGGGGATGAGGCTAGAGAATTGGCCAAGGACTAGATGATGGTGGATATTGAATACCCAAAGAGCCTGGGCTCTATTTAGAGGGCTGTAGCTGTGGGAGGGGTGTATTCAGAGCTTCCATGCCCTCACTGGGAGCGCCACCCGCCAGCACCTCCCTAAATCCTCTTGGTAGTGATTTCTACTTGAGGTTTCATTCATTATGTAGGAAGGATCCGTAATATCACCAGCCCTCGGCGTTTGACCTCTATGGCTGCTCTCCCCTCCCCAGAGATGGGGGTTGGGCTTGAAACTCTTGTCCTCTAATCATTAGTCTTTCTGGTGCCCAGTCCCATAAGGTCCCCTGTGGGCTCGGTCTCCCCAAAAGCGTCAGTTAGGCTTTTTCTCAATATGCCCAGGGTAGGCTCCTTCCAGTAAGTGTCACCTCGATATCGCAATTGTCTTAATTCTTCCCCTCCCCCCTTCACCTCAGACATTCTAACCAGTCCGCTCAGAAAAGCACATAAACTTCCAAATCACAAAATACGATTTAAAATGCCTGTTCCCCAGAAGCCATAAAGGAACAGATTGATAAATTTGACTGTGTAAAAATTTAAAACTTCTGTTTGGCAAAAGACGAGACAGACTGTGAAAATGTAATTGCAGAACATATGATAAAATGGCTAATTGCCTTAATTTGCAAAATAACCCTCATGCAAATGAGTGAGAGAAAGTAAAACAACTCAGAAGAAAACAGTCAAGTTATAAGAACAGACAGTTCAGAGGAAAAATATAAATGGCCTGTAAAATTGTGGAAAAATACTCAGGCTCACTCATTTAAAAACACAAAGATCAGGGCCTCCCTGGTGGCTCAGCGGTTGAGCACTGGGCTGCAAAGCTGCCCGCAGCCTCTGCAGCACCGGTTCGATCCCCGGCCACTGGCGAGGGTCCCACATGGCGCACAGACCTCTCCTGCCACCCGCTGCTCCCCTCAGGAGTGTACTTCGGTCCTTCTGCCTGCTCTGCTCCCCGCTCTGGCTCTGGTGAATTCTCTCGCCCTCCCGTGCTTCTGACTGTACTCAGTGCTTGTATGAATAAATAAATAAATCTTTAAAAAAAAAAACACAGAGATCAAAATATCAATAAAATTAAGTTTCATAATACCTAGAGCTGGCAAAAGTATGGCAAAGTAGAAACTTTCAGATGTGGACATGGTGGGGTATTGACTCAGTGTGAAAAGTATCTCCCAGTTGCCAACAAAGAAATTATTCTAAGTGCAGGTTTCTGGGGTGCCTCTTTGATGATTATGAAGCCTGAAGATTACGTACCTTTCTCTTTTCTATACTTTATTTGGTTAAGGGTGTAATCTGATACTATAAATTAATGTTTCATCCTGTGTTGCAGTGCTCTCAATTCAGATCTTTTCTAGAATGGGGCCCCGGATGTGTGGACAATTTTCATTAAGACCCCCCATTCTTCACTCCTCTGCTCTTAGCAAAGAACACACAGGGGGAGAGCTCTGTCTACAAGACCAAAGCAAAGATACACTGACACAAAGTAGCCAGTACTGAAACTAGTTTTTCCAAGTATTTAAATGCCAGCAATTCTTTTCAGTGATTCTCAGCACTCTTCTATAGTTTGTGTTATTAGCTGGGGGCTAGGGGGCAGAGTCTCCTTGGAATAGATGAAGCTGAAGTATTTAATGCCACTGTTTTCTTAGACTGTTTTCCAAGACTACAAATGTTTGAAGATATATTGGATAAGGGCCATGAATAACAATTTCATGTGATTTCTTCAGAGTCAACATGAGTTCATCAGAAAGGTAGTTAATTTTGTTTATCAAGTTGCATCATAAAATCCATAATCGAGTGTCACGGTCATAACCTATCTGAAGTGCCTGGCATCATGCTCTCTTCCATTTACTAGCCCACTCTCTGAATGGTAGCCATTCTTCCTCTGGAGTAGAGGCCAGGTGACCTCACTTAGAAACCCCATCTTTCTTAATTGCAGTTGAGAAGTGCAACAATTTGTCCTTCAGTAGGTGTCCTGAAGGCCTCAAAAAACTTCACTCTTGTGCGAAGCCGGGAATCAATCTCGTGCCAGGGTGATACTCTTGTGCGGATCGCCAACCTTTTGGCTCATCAAGTATGCTGTAGAAACTGCATATTAAAGGAACTCAGCCTTCTCTTTCCAGCAGATTCCTCTACTCCTGCTAATATGGTGGAGCAAAATCCTAGGTAATGTGTGGGAGCTGAAAGAAGTGTGTTGAAAGAGGTTCTGTTTAACTACTCCAGGGGCATCTTAGGGTTCTGTAGCATTCAGTGCATGAGGGGGGAGGGGACGGGAAGCCCTCTGCTTCCAGAACCTGAGCATAAGCCTAGTTCATCTAAATATAATTTTTTCTCTTATATTAATAACTCTCAGAGTGCTACAATGTAATATACTGCTGAACCCTGACTTAAAACTGGCAATTAAAGGTGAAGTTTTCAACAGAATGGCAAAATCTAGTCACAGCCTTCAGGCTCAACCCTGCTCTGTCCAGCTGTGAAGTTTGGTGATCCCCACCCCATCCCCAGGTAGTAGCCTTTGGGAAGTTCATGATTCTGCACCTCTAGGCTCCAGGGGCCTGCTCATCTCCCACAATGTCGGGGGTCAGCAAAGATCTTCTAATAGAAGAAAGAATTGGGAGGTAAAAAAAGGCCATATATTTAGTTTAAATCTCTGATAATTCAATTTAACAAATATTTACTAAGTGATTATGAATTTCCACACAGTGCCCTAGGCCTAAAAAGTGTAAATGTCATTGATCAACAAGTACTATGGGAGATCTAAAGGAGAGAGGTAGGAAGAGGTAGGAGGGAAGGAGGCCAGGCAAGAAGCCACATCAAGCAACACCCCAGAGAAAACAGCTCTGGTTCAACCAGCATTTGGGGAGCAGCCTCCGTTGAAGGGTGGAGGTGAATAGGATGTGTGCCCATTGGGAATCAAGACCCTTCTCTTTCCTTCTCAGGACTCTTTCCTTCTCAGTCCCATTTTACGACCATGGATGCCTCTTGCGGGATGCCAATACAAGCTGAGATGCTTCTCAGAGATTTTTGTCTGTGAACTCAGCCTGCACTAAGGGATGCTTGCTCATGGGGTCGGGTGCTTTTCAGAACACTTGGAGATTTAGGGAGATTTAAGAATAGTTTTATCCTACAAATCAAGTGTGAACTAGGAGCTCAAAAAAAAATGTGTGGATTGAATTAAGCTTTTGATAATACTCATGTGTTTTATGCTTATGAGTTTCTGGCTATAGTAGAATCAATATCTTTCAGGTGGGAAGGGTGATGTTAGTACATGTTATTAATCCAATAATCAAAGGCATTTAAAGAAGGAACTGGGGATGTTTAACAGGGAAAAGAGCAGATAAAAGAGGGTGGGTGGGGATGAGAAAGCTGTGTTATCATTTGAAGGGCAGTCATAGGGAAAAAAGAATTGACTTAGTCAATAGGACCCCTTGGATCACTGTAAAGTCAATGGGAAAGAGCTGTAGGGAGACCTTTTTATTTTTCTCTTATTTTTATTTTTTAAAAAATAAATTTTTAAATTTTTCTCTTTATTTTTCTCTTTTTGTACAACTTAAGAAGGTAATTTGAAATGCACAGAGCTATCCCTAGATGAAATATACAGCCACGATGAAACAGTAAATTCCCCAACACTAGGGTTCTTTAGACAGACGGTGGAATATCATTTTTCAGAGATTCTGAGGAACGAATGCAAGCACCAATGGTGATTAAAATAAAATATATTTTCAACTCTAACATATTGTTACTCTTGTCCTTAATGAAAATAAAGGTGAACTTGTAGGAAAACCAAGAGAACTTTCAACTGTCAGGGTCAGAGCAAAAGTCAGATGACTGAATGCTTTGGGATGGAGACTGATCACTGCTTCTAAACCAAGCCATATTAAAATAGCATGAACTCCCAAACATGTAACCAGCCCTACCAATGACAACATTGTTGTGCTGAAAGCAAAGTTTGTGCTTCAGTTGAATTTAGGTACAATGGCAATTTACTTACCCCGGTCTTTGAAGAACAAATTGTTCTTATAATTAAATTGGCCAATGTCCAAAGGAAAATATTTCCATACTGTGATGTTACTTTTAAGCTTCAACAGGATACAGTATAGTGTGCGGAAGCCCTCACAGGTGTGTGCAACTTTGCAGGCCAGAGAGACTGGTACCCTGGACTGTACTGAGTACGAATGAAGATAAATAGAAATTTAGAAAATTTGAGAAGTCAGAAGAAGATATAATACCAGTCGACAGGGTGAAACTTAGCACTCGGTAGAGAGTCAAGTCCCAGCTCTAAACTAAGTTCAGTCTAAACTAAGTTCAGTCCCCACATGAGTCTCTTAGGCAATTATCTCCAGAGAAACAACTAGATCATATGGTAGCTATATGCTTAGTTTTCTAAGGCTGGGTAATGGAATCACACAGGCTTGATTATTATAGTTTTCAAATGTCCTAAAATTAGAAAATATTTGTTTTCAAACTTTTTTTTTTTTAAAGTTGTTTTGACAAGTCTCAGTCATTTGTGTTTCCATATAAACTTTAGAAATCAGTTTGTCAGGGGGCCTCCCCGGTGGTGCAGCAGTTGAATCTCTGCAGCGCTGGTTCCATCCCTGGCCGCCGGCGAGGGTCCCACAAGGCGTGCAGACCTCTACTGCCACGCCCGCTGCTCCCCTCAGCAGTATATTTCGGTCCATCTGCCTGTTCTGTTCCCCGCTCTGGCTCTGGTAAATTCTCTCACCCTCCCGCGCTTCTGACTGTACCCAGTGCTTGTATAAATAAATAAATAAATCTTAAAAAAAAAAAAAAAAGAAATCAGTTTGTCAGGTCCTAGAAAAAAAATCCAGTAGACTTTTGATTTGGATTATATTGAATTTATAAAGCAATTCAGAAAGAATTGATATCCTAACAACAGTATTCTTCCAACCCATGAACAGACCTATCTCTCAATTCATTTAGATCTTTAATTTCCTTCAAGAGTTTTGTCGTTTTCAATGTACAGGTATTTTACATCTTTTGTGGGGTTTTAAATCTCTGGTTGTAATTGTGGCTTTATCCATTTCTCACAGTTCTGTTAGTTTTTGCTTAATGTATTTGGAAACACTGTTATGAGACTACAGTGAAATTTTAGGATATCATCTTAATGAGTTGACACCTTTATCATTGTGAAATGACCTTTACTCTTGGTAATATTTATTACTTTGAAATCTACTGTGTTTGATATTAATTAGTTCCAACTCTCTTTTGATTAGATAGCTTGAGGTATCTTTCTCCATCCATCTCCTTTCAACTTATTTGTATTTTTATATTTAAGACACATTTCCATAAACAGCACATAATTGGAGAGTACCTTTTAACATCCAATGTAATGGTCCTCAACTACTATATTGGGATGTTTACACCATTTACATTTGAAATAGTGCTGTTGGTTAGATAATAATATTAAAATGAATATTTAAAATATTTAAATGGATTATGAGCTGTGGATTTGACAATAATATTGATTCAATGTTAATATTTCCTTCCTATTCATAGGTTATTTGTCATCTCTCCAGCTGAGGGATATTTAAAGGGGACTGAGCCTTTGTGTTCATCAGCTCTTACAGCGTTAGGCCTTAACATTCCTGTTTCTAGATTTCACGGCATGAACTTCTATTTTCATTTTTCCTTATAACGTTAACCATGCCCATATCAAAAGAATTTCCTTGCACATTGAAGTTTCTTACCTATTTTGTGCATTTTATGGATTATACTTAATTGGACTGTTTCACTGTGATGATGAGAGACCCCATAACTTCCTCAGTGAGGCATTGTCAAATCAAGACTGAAGGCTTGAGCCTCTCTGAGAAAGGTTTGGAGAGTTAATTCTCTGTGGCGTATAAATTCATATCAAATGGCTCTTCTCTGAATTGAGTATGTTTCCTATAGCCTTATCTTTTTTTTTTTAAAGGTGAGGAGATATTTATTTATTAAGATTTATTTATTTATTTATACAAACACTGGGTACAGTCAGAAGAGCGGAAGGGTGAGAGAATTCACTAGAAGGGGGGGGCAGAGCAGGCAGAAGGACTGAAGTACACTGCTGAGGGGAGCAGCAGGCAGCAGGAGAGGTCTGCGCGCCGTGTGGGACCCTCCTCCAGTGGCCGGGGAGCAGCTGGGGATCGAACCAGCGCTGCAGAGGCTGCGGGCAGCTTCGCAACCCAGCACTCAACCGCTGCGCCACCGGGGAGGCCCCCTATAGCCTTATCTTTAAGCTAGGATGAAGATGTGGAGAAAATGGGAAAAGCGCTGATGCGGGGGAGGTGATGATAAGGTATAAAGGACGGTGTGTGCAGGCTGGCGGAGTTGTGACAAGGATGCGCGGGCAACTGATATTAGAGGGACAAGGTGCCAAGTCTGGTGAGGGAAATGATGTCATGTAGATATTATTAAAAAGGAATGTTGGGGCCTGCAGGATCATTCTCATTATTTGCTTAAGGTCGATTAACACAACTATTAGCGATATCTGGGGCATAGGAAGGAGCAAAGAACATGTGGTCTGCTAGCAGTTCTAATAATCTCTCCTAAATCTTTCACTTGACGATTATATGTTGTCATTTGATGACCTAGATTCAAAAAATCTAGGTAAATAATGACTCATCTAAGAAGCTAATAACAATGATCAGTTAGCATCTGCTTCCATGTATTTAGTAGAGTGAAGATAGGCAGGAGAAAACGGTGCACAGATCTCATTCAAGTGTTGCCAATAATGCCAAACAGAGGCTGCAGATCTGGAATTACCCATGGCATTTAGTTGTCATATTCTTAAATCATGTAGAAAATAAAAAGGGCAGTTACAATAATACCAAATCTTATCATTGCCCATCTAATTGCCTTTCTTGATCTTTATTTCTTCACATGGCTTTGAGTTACTGCCTTGTGTCCTTTCATTTCACCTTGCACAACTCTCTTGAGCACTTCCTGCAAAGTAGGTCTCTGAAGAAGTCACACACACCCTCTGCTTTTGTTTATCTAGAAAGTTTTCATTTCCCCTCACTTTGGAATGGCAGTTTTACCAGATGTAGGATTTTTGGTTGACTTTTTCTTTTCTGTTTTAGCACTTTGAATATCATGACCCCACTGGCTTCTGGTCTCCAAAGTTTCTGGTAAGAAATCTGCTGATAACTTGTTGAAGATCCCAGGTATGTGGTGATTCGCTTCTCTCTTGTTTTCAAAAGTCTTTGTCTTTTGAAAAGTTTGATTATAATGTGTCCATGGGCATCGTCCTTGTCCCTTTCTCCTTTCTCCACTCCACTTGCAAGAGGCCTGGAGCTCCCTTCCCAGTATCACTCTCCTGGATGGCTGCGAGGTAGAGCCTGCCAATTAAACACTCACAGGACACCTGGAAAGCAGGAGTGGTCCTGTGTCAGCTGTGAACAGGTGCTTGGACATAAGACAGATGATTTATATCACCTCTTTCAAATCGCCTGCTTCGGGGTATAGACAGCTTTGGTTAATGCCGGCAGCTTCCATGGGATTAAGCCCTTCTTGATTTCATGAACCAGCAACAGGATTCCCCAACCTTTCCAGTCACTGTGTATGCTTCTAAGTCCTTTCTCCATGGAATACAAAAGTGTGTCCCCCTCACTGAGAGCCATTCTGATAGAACACTGCTCCAGACCCCAAAACCCCCTCCTGTGATGAGGTGACAGTGGTGGTTGGGGGCAACTCTTATTCCCAGCAGAAACATAGCAGACAGACAGCTTTTGGATCATTCCCCCAGCTCTGTGACCAGAGGTCCTTGCTGTGTAATAACATTCACTCAGGACGGAGCGAGACAAATCAGGTCGGTTCTAGTTGCCTCAACTCTCATGGTCCTCTTCCATTTGCTGGGACTCAGCAGGACAGGCACTTTGGGGGCTGGTTGGCTAATGCGAGGTCTGACGTGTGAATGAGCCTGAATGAAAGGGATAGATGTCCGCTCTTAGTGTCTGGGCCACATGGGGACTGCTTCCTCAAGAAAACAGATGTGAGTGTGTGTGTCACATGGGAACTCTTGTCCATTTGTACAGACTCACATTTTCTTTGGTTTTAGCATAACATCTGAGCTCATAAGCTGTTGGGTATCAGGGCCCAAGAAAACTAAGGACGACGTGGGGCTTTGACCTCACAGTGCGTGCCTGCCTTGCTCTGTGATGAGGAACAATGTAGCAGACCTCGCCAGAGCCTGTCCATTTTCCCAGCACCTACTGTTGCCACAGACATTCATGTAAGGCCAGCACCTGTGACTATACTTGGCTGGCCGAAGACCGTTCCCTTGGTAATGGGGGAGACCAGAAATGCCAGGGAAGTCCTCAACCAATAATGAATGGAAGAAAGTAAATAAATACCCCATCTCCGTCACCTGTCACTGGACACACCTCAGAGTAATTTCCAGCTTGGAGGTCTATTCTGTGAAAGGTTTTTATGAGGCCCGTACCTGGGGTTGGCAGTTTTAGCAAACAAAAATACAGGACACTCAGTTAAATCTGAATTTCAGATAAATGATGAGAACCTTTTTTGTATGATGATGTCCTTTGCAATATTTATAACATACATACTAAAAATGATTTGTTGTTGATTTGAAATGCAAATTCAACAAGGAGTCTTGTGTTTTATCTGGCGAACCTAGCAATAGCTCAGAGTAGTTACTGGCACTTAGTCTTGGCTTCCTTCCCTTCTGTGACCCACATCACCCCTCACTTGCTGGTGCTTCCTGGGATCTGAAATAATCTGCTGCCCTCAATCCTACTCTTGCATCTGATCAGATGGCTCTTTCCTGCTAATGTTGATGCCCTGGGAAGTCTCTGAAATGAAAGCCCTGGGTTACCTTGTATTGACCAAGATTAATAGGCAGATCAACTTATCAAAATGATGGCTCAAAATAAAAAAATGTTTGATTACACTAGAATAAAGTTACATTTTTTAGAGACCTAAATTTATTGCCTGAACTTTGAACATGCTACCTATGTGCTGGCTCTTTGAATCTTCTCAAAGACTGTGTGGTGCAGGAATGATTATTTTGGTGCTTAAGGTGCCAAGTAACTTGCTCAAAGTCATAGTTAGCAAGTGGCAAAGTCAGGGTCCTAATCCAGGTCAGAACCTGTGGTCGCAGGACTGGCAGGAGGTGCCCAGTCAAGGGATGGTTTTAATTTTTTAAAAAAGATTTATTTATTTATGCATACAAGAACTGGGGTGGGGGCAGGGTGAGAGGATTCACCAGGGATGGAGTGGGGAACAGGACAGGCAGATCTACTGAAATACACTGCTGAGGGAAGCAGCGGGCGAGTCAGGAGAGGTCTGCTGCGCCATGTGGGTTAGCTCCTTGGCTGGGGATCGAACTCATGCTGCAATGGCTGCAAATAGCTTCATAGGTTGTGCCTTTTTTTTTTTTTTCAGCTTCATAGGTTGTGTCTTAACCCCTTGCTCCACCAGGGAGGCCCTGAGATGGTTTTAATTTTATTACCAGAAGACACTTAGAAAGCCAGGGCAGCAGGGGCCCTGGGGAGTTTTCTCTGGTTGGACTGCAGGGCTGGGTGACTGGTTGGTCAGGAGAGTAACTACCTCTCCAGCCTCACCTCTCATCATCTCCCTGCCTGCTGCCAGCACATGCCCTCCAGCTTCAGGGTCTTTCTAGTTCTCATCATTGAAGCTCTTCTCCAACCAAGATGCTGTATGTTCTTGCTCGTGCTCACAGTCTCTTCGTGTCCCTCTTTCCCATCCGTTTCATAGGCGTCTTTCAAGCCCAAGCTTTTTTTTCAGTACAACATACATGTCATACGAAACTTGCACGCTAACCATTCTTAGTGTGTAGTTCAGTGGCATTAAGTAGTTTACTTTGTTGTTCAACCATCACTACCATCCCGCCCCAGGACTTTTTTCATCTTCCCAGACTGAAATCTTGTACTCATTAAACACTAGCTCCCTGTTCTACTCAGACTGTGGCAAACGCCACTCTATTTTCTGTCTCTACGAAATTACCTTTTTGCAACCAACTTATTCACTTAACATAATGTCTTCAAAGTTTATCCATATTGTAGCATGTGTCAGGTTCTCTTCCTTTATTCCATTTTACTTGTACACCATATTTTTTATCCATTCAGCCATCAATGGATACTTGGAACTTTTATCCTTTGGCTACTGGGAATATTGCTGCTATAAACATGAATATGCAAAAATCTCTTTAAGATTCTGCTTTTAATTCTTTTGGGGATATACCCTGAGATGGAATTGCTGGATCATATGGTGATTCTATGTTTAACTTTTGTGGAACCACCTTATTATTTTCCATAGCAGTGATACCATATTGTAATCTAATCAGCAATATACAAGGGTTCTAGTTTCTCCATGTCCTCACTTTTGTCCTCAGTTTATTTTTAATCTACTTAAGGAAACCTCCTATGATACCTTTGACTAAGCTCGCCACCCCCTACTCCAACTCATGCTACCACTGAATTTATCATAATTTAAATTTATATTTTGGTGTGTGTAATTATTTAATATACGACTCCCCATTTGAACAGTAAGATCTATGTGGACAGAGCTCGCAGTGTCTTGATTATAGCAGGTTTGTCCCCAGTAACCAGCACAGAGCCTGGCCCATCACAGGTTCTAAGTGTTTCTTCTGGATAAATGAATGAATGATGTTCTGCTTGTGGAGAATGAGTGGATGGTGATAGGTTTCACAATAAAAGTGCACAGTAAATTAAGCAGATGGAGTGGTCACCACAGAACCTTCACTAGTTATCTGCACCCTTATCCCTGCTCTGACTTTCAGTGTTCCAAATCCTCACTAGCTGTCTTGGTGTCTGATTCATGATAAAACAGAGCAGTTTATATGACAACTGAAAAGAGTCTGTGGAAAAAGAATATTTTAAAATGCCTCAATGGTGCCTGCCTGAAAACAAGCATCCCTGGGGAGTTCAAGGAGTAATAGTATTTGGGGCTGGGGTCTGTCACTCCTTCAGAACTTAAAGGTTTTCCACCTGGGAACCAAATCCATGCTTTCCAAAGAGCGCCTCGGTCTTCTAAGGACAAGGGAAGAGTACTGCAGCAGCGTATGGTCTGTTGTTCAGTTCTCATGACAACACACCTGAATTTTAATCACCATGTGTTTATCTAAGGATTTATTCTTTTATTTAGTGTCAATCATGCATACCCAGCCATCTAAAAACCTTGATGCTGCAAGAGATCTTGAAGATCATCTTTTCCAATCTCTAAATTTTGCAGGTGAAAATTCCTGATGCTCAAGTGGGTAAAGCTCTTTGACACCAAATCTCTAATTTGGGAGCAGAGGGGGGATCTTGATTCAGCTACTCAACTCCCAGCATTTTTTCCCTCAGGCTAGACCATGGTTATGTCAAAGCAAAACATTCCCTGGATAAAGTTAAACAGGCAATGAGACTTTGTTCAAGGTTATTGCAACAAAGAATAGAGGCCAGAACTCAGTCTGCACTCAACCCTGTGGAAACACAGGGCAGGAGAATTTTTAAAAACAGGGGCAGGCCCACCCAAGGAGGGTGGAGCTGAGCAGAGAGAGAAGAAGCTGCAGAGGAGACTGAGGAAGGAAGGAAGCTGGATGCAGAGCCAGAAGGAGACCTGGAGGAGGCACTTGGAGCAGAGAGATATGTGAAGAAACTGCGCTTGCCTTTTGGTCGTGGACTGGGTGACAGATGTGGGTGAGAGACCCGTGGGGAGGTGACAATGGTGGTTTTTGTCCTGATTTTGATTTTGCTCTTTTTCTTTCAGACTTGTCTGGTTGTTTCTGATCCTTTTCTGTGGGTCCCCACTGGAAGATGCTTTAAACTTGTGACAGGCTCTGGGGTCTTGTTCTGGGCCATTCCTGCTTGGGTAGACTTTTACCCATGAGGGGATGGTTAACTTTGGGTGCTTGATTTAGAAACTATGTGTTGCGTCATGCAACACCATACTGATAAAGACAGGGGAGTCATGGAGCAGGCTGCACAAGGCAGGATGCTGCTGAGAGCAAGATCCTGGCCATTTTTATTGATAGAATAATCATAGAGCATCAGCTACATGTGTTAGGAGGACAAGGAGAAAAGGATGGGTTAAACTCAGGAATGTCATCTAGGGCTTGGGGGGTACATGAGTCTGCTGACCATGTTATCAGCTTGATGACCAAGTGCTGTAATCGAAACTAGACCCCAGACCCCAGTCCTAATCTTATCAACAAGGCATTCCACTGATAAGCTTCTGGGGTCCCTTGTCATACATCGGTCCTTGCACCCCGCCCCCCGGGCATTCCTGGTCATACCTCTTGATGCATACCCTTCCCAGAGTGATCATGCTTTGTACTCTTGATTGCTATGAAAAGCACCTTGTAAGGTTTGGCTCATATAACTGTGACTAGACAGTTCTCACCTTTTTGTAGGAATGCAGAACTGCAGGTAACCATAATGGTGGCTGAGCAGGCCGCTTAAGACTAGCAGACTCACAACTATGTTCTTTGTCTTTTTTGTGTTGTTTCCTAATTATAGTAAATTTCCTTCCCATTAAAGTTAAAAAAAAAAAAAAGAGCTGGGGCAGGGGTATTGAAGGTTATCTGTCTTTGCTAATTTGCCTTACCTAAAGAAAAAGTAAATTCTGGTATCGTCATGACAGGAAATAGTTTCACAGCTTGGATCAAGGCACCTGCCAGAGTTGGACTTCTTCCTTTCCACGGAAAGTGGGAGATAAGGACTGTATCTTCCTTGACATCCCAGGTCCTTAAGAAAAACCTCCCTGGGTTTTAAGAACATCCTAAAAAGATGCTTTTAAAAAAGGATTGAGTTCTCAAAGTGTAGAGTGAGAAATTATAATTACTGGTTTTCAAAAATAAATTCTTTAAGAAAAGGGCAGTAAGGGATCTGGAGTGCTGGTCAGTCTAAGTTTCTATTAAACTCAGGGGAACATTAGGGTGGTCTTGGTGAGATACCTCAGTAGCTACAACTTATACTTCTCCCAGGACTGCCCCTTCTCTATACCTTTCAACTCATCTATAAACTGGCATAGTTGGCCAACCTCCCAATGGTTGGCCTTGGATCACCATGGAAGAATAACAGTGGCACACCATGGACTTTTTCTCAGGAGTGACTATTTTCCACATCTGAACCAATATTGATACCAAGCCACTGCTCAAAGTGCATAAAGCCAATAATATGGCACCAGCATTTTGAAAGAAGATAAGGCTCAGGCCTCCCTGGTGGAGTAAGGGGTTAAGAAGCAGACTGTGAAGCTGTCCACAGCCTCTGCAGCATGAGTTTGATCCCCGGCCAGGGAGCTACCTACATGGTGCAGCAGACCTCTCCTGACTCGCCTGCTGCTCCCCTCAGCAGTGTATTTCAGTCAGTCTGCCTGTTCTGCTCCCCATTCTGTCTCTGGTGAATCCTCTCACCACCTGTGCCCCAGCTCTTGTATGCATAAATAAATAAATCTTAAAAAAAAAAAAGATAAGGCATACTGTGAATTGGCTTATTATAAGTAGACAGGAGCAAGAATCTCAAATTTGATTTTTGGCCCAGGAAAGGGGAGGCATTTATATCATTTTGTGGGGAGCAGGGTTGAGATAAGAGGAGTTAAATTTTATTGGCTAAGGGGCAGACTAAGGGCAAAGGAACATGGACTGTGCTGAAATCACCGGAGCGTGACCAATGACTGAAGGTTCCTGATGGATACTACCCTGGCTTCTGAATATGTAGTCCTTGGGGTCCCTCTTCTTGTCTTCTTAGTCCCAGAAAGTTAACTTAAGGTCAATTATTTCTGCATGTGGAATGCATGACTCATAACTGGACATCACACTGTGTTGCTTCAGCAAAGACAAGCTCAATATAAAGTTAACCATGCCCAACTGTTTCTGCCACAATTTTAATATGGGTTTCCCTCCCTGTCTCACTTCCTTCTTTCTTCCTTCCTTTTAAAAATCCACAGTCATCATTGCTTCCAATCCCTTTTTTGTTAATTAAGTGGTGTAAGCATGCACCAAATTTTTCCAGGTAGAAAGAATATTTTCTGGTTCTAGAAGGCTTGCATCCCCACTCCAGGAATCCTATCTTGAGGTGGAGCTGTGCACTACCATGGTGGCCTATTTTATTCCTGCAATTATTTCCAGCCACTCACCTGCTCCCAGCAGACAGTTCATGGGGACTTCTCTCTGTTCATAGCATGAAATTTGCTTATAAACCCCCTTAAGTCCCTGTCTAAACATATTGCTTATTTATGTTCACTGTTCTACGCAAGAGACTGGGTTTTTCCCCCTGAAATTTTCCAAGATTCTTTTGCTGAGGCCAAGCATATAACAGATATGAAATAAATATTGGCTGAATGAATGATGAGCATTGTTTGTAAAAATTGCAGTTACTTAAGATTTCTAGTGTACATAGCTAAGAAATCTTTGCTTAGTCATTAAATACGTATTGTGTAACCATCAAAAGGAAAGAAGGTAAATTGCAGCAAGTTTCTTTAAAATGTTTTCACCAAAGCTGTGTTTTTAAACCTTTTTCCACCTCCTCTTCTTTACCGAGGCACACAGAAAGAAGTACATTTTTCCATGGCAACCTACTACACACACACACACACACACACACACACACACACACACACACACCCCAAAAATTTCACGAAACCGTTTTCACTCTCACTGTAGTTTCAGTAACTCTGATATTTTTCTGTTGTTTCATATCTTTAAAATACAATTGTAATTTTTCAAACCCACTCTCCCGAAGGTGGTGACGGTGGTGCTCTCCTGACAGGAACTTCTCAGTGCAGAGTGGTGAAGGAGATGCCAGTCCCACCAGCCCCTGGCACCCATCACCACCCAACCTTTTGGGTGGTGCCAGGGAGACTGAGTTGGAGACCCAAAGTAGACTTCACTTTGGTCAGACAATATAGTCATTTACCCTTCATGGTGACAACAGATCCCAGGCTTCTGCGCAGAAGTTATCATGCTGATCAACAGTCCCAGTGTCTGCCAAGAGGAGAAGCAGTGACCTGTGGGGAGAGGTGTTAGATGTCAGCTATGAAGGAGTCTGTAACTACCAAAAAAATCAAACATCAGGGGGCAATATATGAAATGTAGAAACAGTATTCAATTGAGGATCTCAAGTTTGCAAGAAAATCCTACCACAACGCCCTGTTGAAGTTGTCTATTATGTCAAAAGAAGAACTTGCACATATATTTAGTGATTTGGATGCTTACATACCTCTGCATGAAGATGTGTTGCAAGAATAGGAGAGGCAACCTAGCCTGGTAGAACAGAGGAGCAGACTGGTCACATTTTAGTGAACTTGTTGCCAGGCTTGCGTGCCTACAAAGGCTGCTCTAGTAACCATCTGGCTGCCAAAGCTCTTCTTAATCAAAAGAAATGGAGTCCAAGAGTCCAGGAATTCCTTCAGTTGTGTCAAGAGTCTCCCTTTAGTCAAAAACTAGAACTTTGGGGCTTCCTAATACTCCCTGAAGTCGTGTAATCTAATTTAACTTTACTGTTAAAAGAAATTCTGAGACATACTCCAAAAGACCACCAGCTTCTGGAGGAAACGTTATCAGTAATACATGGAGTTCTTTCTATTATCAACTTGAGGAAAGGCAAATCAGAATGCCAATATTACATTGACAGTCTGGAGCATCCGGATGAAAAGCAGAAGGATCATAGAATTAAAACAAGCAAAATATTGCTTTGCCATGGGGAACTGAAGAATAAAATGGACATGAGCTTTGCCTTTTCCTGTTGCATGACATCTTGGTTTTGACTCAGCCTGTTGTATAAAATGAATGTTTCTCTTTTTTTCTTTTTTATTTACTTGTTTGTTTGTTTGTTTTGTTTATACATGCACTGGGTACAGTCAGAAGCGCAGGAGGGTGAGAGAATTCACCAGAGCCAGAGCAGAGAGCAGAGCAGGCAGAAGGACGGAAGTGCACTACTGAGGGGAGCAGCGGGCAGCAGGAGAGGTCTGCGCGCCATGTGGGACCCTCCTCCTGTGGCCGGGGAGGAGTCGGGGATCGAACCAGCGCCGCAGAGGCTGCGGGCAGCTTCGCAACCCAGCGCTCAACCGCTGCGCCACCGGGGAGGTCCTGAATGTTTCTCTTACCAGGTTTACAGGCAACCACCCCAGTCCAGGGGTTGGTTTTGGAAGACCTGCAGGGTGGAGATGTTAGGATGGGAAGGTCTTTTTGATGGGCTTTGAGCAACTCAGATAAAGCCAAAAATATCTTTAGAGCTCGTTTCCAAGGCCTCCCTCCAGGGCAGTCTCACACCCTACACGCCAAGGATGTGTTCCACAAGCAGCTGAAGTTCAGTTAAATCCAAGCTGCCATGCCCTTTCCAGCAGGTGTCTAGGCCAGCTGAGCTGCAGGGTTCGCCAGACCTCCAGGAGGAGTGTGAAAAAAAATCACCCCTTTGCCCACAATGTGAGAGGCCAGAGAAGTGCATCCATAGCAGCTAGTGTGACTCAGGTCAGAGTTAATGGGGACACTTCAGAATGTGGTTCTGTGGCGCTTTTGAAATGCTTTTGAAAAGCAGTGCCCACTGCTTAAGAGTGTAAAAATCCATGGATGACAACCTGGCTTCCGAAAAGCAAGGGACAAAGCCCAATTTGGTGGCAAATAGAAAGACACTTTGGTATAAAGGAAGCCCTGTACATTAACTGGTGGAGAGACTTTATTTATAAAAGTGTACAGTTTGTTTTTCCTTGTCATGTGAGCATGTAATGAGAACATTGCAGGGTTACTTAATACCAATCTTAACATCTTCTGTGGTTTTGGTTGTTTTTCCTTTTTTTTTTAATGGCAGATAAAGATATATGCAGATTACTACTCAACTGCAGGGGGGTTTGTTTTATTTTGGTAGTTTTTAAGATGTGTTCTCAGATAATTCAGAACATGCGAATCTGGTATTTTTAATCAAATGAAATATTTATTACCAATATTTCTTTGATAAACTTTGTGTAGACTTTCCAGTTTTAACATTGGCATCTGAAATCTATGTGGAATCTATGTTTGTAATCTTTTAGAATTTACACTGAGGTTTAAGTTCCTTGGGAAACAAGCCATCGAACTTAATAGATTTTCCATTTTATCAACTAGGATGCTTTATATAAGTTTGTTTTTCACTGCACATTCCTAATTTTTCATTCATTTAACCTGCCAATTATTTTTTTAATTGTAATTTTAAGTATTTCTTTTTTTTATTTTAATGCCTTTTCAAATCGACATGTCTTTAAAGTATTTTTTCTTCCTTGATTATACACAGACATATATAATTTTTAAAAAATCATATTAACCTAACAAAGTGAAACCAAGTCACACTGATTTTGAGCCAATTTCAAAAACTCCAAGGTTGAAAGTGTAATATTTTGGGGTGGTGAACACACATAAAATGACTCAGCATATTCTGGATTACTGAAAGAAAACTGCTTTCATGGTTTGCTGAAAGTTTTAGTGGTGTCTGAAAACAAGAGGGAAAGCAATTGAGTGGAAATAAGTAAAAAAAGAAGGAAAAGGACAATGGATTTGACTTAAAATAAAAATGTCTGGATGTTCCAGAATGCGAATGAAGAGAGAAAAAGCTAAACCTGAGGGTATATAGTAAGTAGTAGAAGGTTTGAGGGGAAGGGATTTTATTTGCCTTAGTTTATAATACCTGCAAGTAATGAGTTTGAAGTGAAACAATGAAATGTGTTGAGAATTTGACCATTATTACGTCAATTTGGTAGATTTACTCATAAGGTGGTAAAACACTGTTGAATTTTTTATTGTAAAATATTTCTGTTAAAATGAGATCCTAGTCTTTAAAGGGAGAAAGGACTAAAATTTCCTATGTCATGGCAGATTTATAATGTTGGTCAATCCAAATAAATGTTGACTATTTTGTGAAATATATTTGGCTAGTGAAAACCCCAAAACTATCAATAGGTCAATCCAAATAATTATTCTGTGTAAATCAATTATGGAATTTTTATCATATAAAATAATATACATTATTAACACATAATCATCCTTAAAAAATGTGAATTGAGACTAGTTGTTTTACTTTTGTGATCCACTACTGATTGAGACCTACAATTTGAAAGACACTATTCTAAAAGTCACTTTACAAGTGGTAGTAAAAAAACCTACTTACTGTATTTAATATAAAAGCCATAGCCAGGTATATTTTAAATTCTGAATATATTAAATTCTAGAAAATTAGTGTTGTCTGGGGAAAGGGAAAGGAGGTCGGATTCACAGGGTTATAAGTCTCCAGAACTGAGCATTAAATTTGGGAAGGTGGATAAAAATGGGAGGAGATAAGTGGCACAGATAGGAATAGATTGTAATACTAGTAACTTCATTTCATAAATTCTGCTGAAAACAGTTGGGCACACTCCTGAGTCATGGGACCTAAAAATGTCTAATTCCCAGATGGTATCACCAGCATAGTGTGAACAATATGTTCTTTTAAAAGTAATTCAGTTTCATTTATTTTTAATGACAAAGTAATACATAAATACATTCTTGTCATAAAAATGATAATGACACAGAAAAAAGTTTCTCTTGACTCTGATTCTCCTCTCTAATTTTAGTGACTTTTTAAGAACCATTTTTTTTCACTATTACAAAAGTTTAATTAAAAAGTTCAATAAGGCTGGCAGACCTCTCCTGTCTTGCCTGCTGCTCCCCTCAGCAGTGTATTTCAGTCAGTCTGCCTGTTCTGTTCCCCCTCTGTCTCTGGTGAATCCTCTCAACCTCCTGCACATCTGGCCTGTACCCCAGTTCTTGTATAAATAGATAAATCTTTTTAAAAAAAAGTTCAATAAGAAAATGTACATGACCCAGTTCTTATATCATAGTAAAAAGATGCTGTGGAGAGGAGGCACATGGAAGCAACTGATATCTCTGGTGAACCCAGACTTTGTTTATACTCTGACCAAGGCTTCTAACATGATCCTATTTCCTTCTATCACCACCATCCCAACATCATTCTGGCATCTTCCACAAGATTCATAAAAGGATCAAATTCCCTTTATTTTTTCCTTGGACATGTCTACCACCATTTAATTTCAATGATAACTTTTGTCCATAAAATTTTCAACTTATGAGGGTAACCTTTGTTCATGGTGTCTACTAGTCAGCAGAAAGATGCCTCCAGATGAAATTCAGGGCCTCTCTCCCATTCCCCATGTATAAACCTGCTGAGAACTACTTTCAGTTTTAATATACTTCAAGAACTGTCAATGGGAATGGACATATAGAGATATATGTAAAATATATTTAAAACTTAACTGGTATTGTAATGAGTATTTTGTTCTGTAACCTGGTAGTTTTTTTTTTTTTAACAAAACAATGTTGTGGAGATTTTTCTACATTCGTGGATATAGCTACATCTTGTTCTTTCTAATGCAATTATCGATATATATATTGGGTGTAGGTATATCATTTTAAACATTTGTTTTTGCTTGTTTGTTCTGTGTTTTGCTCCTTCCTCTCCACCTTTCTTGCTGTGATGTTGTGACATAAGAAATGTCTAGTTGATCATCTTCCCAAATCTTGGCACAGAGCCCCTAAAGCTCTTGGAAGCTCCATCGTGATTGTCTCTTGTATGCTAGTGAGGTGACTATTGGGGCGTGGGAATTGGTTTTCTGAGGGAAAACCCTGTGATTTGAGAGTTGAAGCTTTCAGTTTCCCTCACCCTCACCCCCCACCTCTGAGAGAAAAGAGGGACTCAGTCATCACTGATCAGTGATTTAATCTATTGTGACTGCATAATGGAACTTCCACAAAAATCCAAAATGAAGGGGTTCCCAGAGCTTCTGTGTTGGTAAACGCAGGAAGGTTCTAGAAGAGTGACGTGCTTGAAGCGAGGACATGGAAGCTACACACTCCTCCGCACATACTGAGCAGTATGCAGCTCTCCCATCTAGCTGTCCCTGAGTTGTGTCTTCTATAATAAACTGATAGTAGTGAATGGAACGTTTCCCTGAGTTCTATGGGAATTCAGGAGGCAATAAAAAAAGACAACGCATATTTATTTGGGATTAAAGAAGTGAAATTTGGATTACACAGATTCAGGTAGACACCTAGAGTTTGCCTCAAAGAGAAGTAAAGTTGGGGGGTTTGTGGAAGGAAAGAGGAAGTTGAGGCTTCCTGGCTTCACTTTTAAAAAGAGGCTTGGTGGACATCAAAATTTCAAATAGTAAATAATTGAAACTGAGGAGGGGCTTGTGAAGACTCCTGACTTATAGCTGGTTGATCAGAAGTATGAAAGACCCAGGCTTGCACTTGGTATCTGAAGTCAAGGGCAGCTTGTGGGATTGAGGGATTCAGGGGAGTCAGTGTCAAACTTAAATTCTAGGATACCCAGTTGGTGTCCACAGAAAATTAGAGAAATGTTTGGTGTTGAAAACCCACACTTTTGGTATCAGAGTGACCTGCCTTCTTTTGAGTTATTTTAATCTTTTAAACATTGCCGGACCCCTTACCTTTTTCACTGTCCTATGATTGTCTTATGTAAATTAAATATCTCATCAGACTAAGTTATAATTTACATTTTCAACCATAAAACATTTCAAGAACTTAAAAGAACAGTATTTTATTGAGTGAACATTTATCATTCCCGTATCCTTGCCTCGATCCTGACCTTCTAAGTTACCTCCTGTATCATTTGTCTTCTGTCTGAAGGACTTCCTTTAGCAGTTCTCTTAGCGCACACCTGCTGGCTGGGGATTCTGTCAGTTTTCCTTCATCTGAGCATGTCTTTATTTCACCTTCATTCCTGAAGTATATTTTCACTGAAAATAGAGTTCTGAATTGACAGTTATGTTTTTTCAGCACTTTAAAAATGCTCTGTCAAGCATTTCTATTCACTGCTTGTGGTGGGGTCAAGAGATCCAGAAGTTACAAACTTGATGATTTCAGTTTCCACCCTGCCCAGTATCACCAAATCAGAGGGCCATTTATGCAAGCCATAAGCAGGGCCACCAGAGGGTGATTAGCCATTCAGCAAATATTCATGAGGCCTAGCCCATGTTTGGAGCTATCTGGGGTGCCAAAGATAGCGCAAGGAACAAATGCAGAGACAGAAATCTCTGCTGTACCGTAACAAGCCCTCCCCTTTGGGTGGTTTGTCTCTTTTTCTTACCAGCACTCATATATAAAGAGCATATGTTTTCCTTCTTTCATCCTTGGCACAGCTTCCAGTATGGGGATAAGCAGAATAAAAAAGTAATAGGGAAAAAACATGCATGTAAGGAAGGCAGTGGTGAGTGGGACAGGTATCATTTGACCCTTCAAAACCCAGAGCAACATTGATACCATCAAAAAGAACCTCTCTTCCTCCCTCACCCCTCCTTCAGGGCACCAGGTTCTTTCTTTCCTTTCTTTAGCCAATTGTTCGAGGCATGGGTTCTCTTTACCAAGCAGCATTCAGCTTGTGGATATGATCAAGGGCTCAGGGAACAACCTGGCCTCACCCTCTGGTGAGGGAAGGAAGTGTTGGAAAGGGATTTCTCTCCTAAAGCTCTCCTTCCTGCTTTCTTCAGCCAGAAGCAACCAGGGGAAACCTGGTCCTGGTGGAGAGAGTGGGACAATGAATGGGCTTTTATTTGCCCTCAATTCAGGAGAGATACCTATAGGTTTTCTCTTTTTTTCCCCCTTATATGTTTGCTAATATATCAAAACATCAAAATTGATCTGAGTTTTCTATAGAAACCATTCGGTGTTCCTCCTTCTCAGGATCAGGGAAAGGTTAGGAGCAGGGACTCTATGTCATGAAGGTGGACATATAATTTTTTGCCAGGAAGAGACTTGGGTGATGTGACTGTATGCGGACTGAACGCATGCATCCCCAAATTCACGTGTCAGAACCCTAACCTCTGATGTGATGCTATTTGAGGGTAGGGCCTGTGGGGAAGCAATTGAGATTAGATGAGGTCATGAAGGTAAATCTCTGAGGAATCAGTCCCCTTCTAAGAGCCATGAGAAAACTTGTTCCTCTTTCTGCCATGGAAGGACCCAGCAAGAAGATGGTCATCTATGAATCAGCTCTGCACCAGGTACCAAGTCTGCAGGAACCATGACCTTGGGTTTCTGGCCTGCAGAACTGTGAGAAACAAATCTGTTGTTTAAAAGCCACCCATTCTATGACATTCTGTTTTAGCCACCCAAGCAGACAAGACAACTTGTAAGGTCCATTAGGACCTTACACCTTGTTCACCACTTATACCTGGGGTCTAGCTCTGGTGTATAACAAGTGTTTCACCAATTACTATTAAAGGACAACCTCTAAGGGCCTCCCAAGTGGCGCATGGGGTTAAGACGCAACCTATGAAGCTCACCACAGCCACTACAGTACAAGTTCGATTCCCAGCCAGGGAGGTGACCTGCATGGTGCAGCAGACCTCTCCTGTCTCTCCCGCTACTCCCCTCAGCAGTGTATTTCAGTCGGTCTGCCTGTTCTGTTCCCCACTCTGTCTCTGGTGAATCCTCTCACCCCTCACACCTCTGGCCTGTACTCCAGTTCTTGTATGTATAAATAAATAAATCTTAAAAAAAAAAAAAAAGGACAACCTCTTAACACCACTGAGAAGATGTTTTCTGGAAAGAATACAAGGGAGGGATCTGATGGCTATAGTAACTGAGGATCATTTCCTTCAAGTGGGTTTCCTTCTGTGTGCTGGGTTGCCTGGAATGTAGAAATTTAGAGGTGTGTCTGCATTAGGGTCTCTCCAGATGTCTACAATGCTATCAATAAAAGTTATTTTGAGCATTTATAAATTTTTAAATTTTATGTTTGTAGGACTGCACTAATATATTTTGTGTATAATAAAATTTAAGCAAAACATAAATTTTTAAAAGATACAATAAAAATAAATATACAAAGAAGTTAGTTTTCCCTGTACTCTGATGAATGATTTTAAGTCTCCCCAGAGTTTAGTTTGCTCTCCTATTATAAAAGGAAGTTTTCTGGGCTTCAGGTACAGGGTTGAGGGGAGATGTGAGCCCAGCGTGACCTGTGCTGCAGGAGCAGGGCTGGGTCTGCCAGGTCTAGCCCACAGTTGCAGAGACCAAGAAAACCCCTGGCTCACCTCTGTCATCAAAATGTACTTTTGTCATGACCGTAATACAACAGTTCAACGAATTGCATGTTTATTCCTATTTCTGCTAGTAGGCTACATGGGTCTTTAAGGAAGAACATGTTTATTTTCCCTCGTGTATCATATAATGCATGGGTAATCAAAAAGCTCTTTCAGACAGTTTGTATTAATTACTTTTGCTGCATAACAAATCATTTCAAAACGTAGTGGCTTCAAACAGTAAACATTTATTATTTATTTCACCACTCTGTGGTGTGTTGATTGGGTGGTGCTTCTGGTCCTACTCTGGCTGGATGATCTAGAATGACTCACACTGTCTGCCAGGTGACTACAGACACCGGTGGGTCCAGCGTGTGCTCGCAGAAGCACCACTCACATGCCGGCGTTTCCAAGAAATAATAAAAAACTGTTGGTTAAATGACCATGTTTTAGGGGGGTTGTTACACACTGAGAGCTAACTATGCAATTCTTGTGATGCTGTCTAGTGATCAAGCAGGTACTGTCATCACGGGAGAAGTAATCACACTTTTGCCTAAGGCTAGAGTAGGGTACAGGATTTCAGTTTGAAACAATTATGTCTGAAGTGACTAATTCTTGATTTGATGATGTCCTTGGAATTTGCTAATAGACCTTTTGTTGTTATACTAATAATATTACAATATAAACTACAGCATAGCATATTATACAATTTTATTTATATATAGTGTAATACATTATAGTTAATATATTATTACTTTTGTTCCGTTTGTTACATTATAATATCATATCACTTTTGGTTTTATGTTATTTTTTTCTATCTTGTAATTTTTCTTTTATTGTTATCTATGGTTATCTTTTAATGTACCAAAGTTTAAATATTATGAAATAAAATTTTTTCTTTATGGAGACTGTCTTTGCATCTTTGTTTAGGTTTTGTGTGCCTGGGATGTGATAAGTATTCATTGATTTTTTTGGTTTTTAATTTGAATAGTTTTATTACTTTTATTTCTATGCACTGTGAAGCTCTTTTTAAGCTCATGTAATTTGGGGTTATTGTAGCTACTGAGTAAACAGATCTTTTTATCATGGTGAAACAATCCTTTCATCTATTACAAAATTCTTTATTTTGAAATTTAGCATTTTCACAACACTTTTCTTTTTTTCTTTTTTTAAAATTTTATTTTATTTATTTATTTTTTATAATAAATTTTATATTTATATTCCCCATACAATTGCAACCCCCTTATTTTGACCCCAATCCCTCCCCTCCCCGCCCCCCACCTCCCATAGAGTGTCTCTGGTTGATTTTGATTTTCACTTTCTTATAGTTATTCATTTTTCTGGTCCCTTATTTAAGTTTTCTAGATTCCTGCTATGAGTGAGACCATCCGGTATTTTTCCTTTTCTTTCTGGCATATTTCGCTAAGCATGATCCCTTCCAGCGCCATCCATGTTGCTGCAAATTGCATCACACCACTTTTCTTATGGTTAGCATTTTGAAGATACAACTTTTACTATCCTTTTGTTTTCGACATATCTGTCTCTTTGCATTTAAATTGTTTTTTATACAGTATAGCATCTTGCTTTTTCTAGTCATCTGAACCATCTCTGCTTTTTAAATTGAGTGGACAATCCTTGTACATTTAATATAATTATAGAAATGCCTGAATTTATGTTTCCCATCTTACTCTATGATTTCTATTTGTGCTCTCTGCTTTTCCCTCTGTTCCTGTCTTCTTCTGTGCTAGTCAAGGATTTTAAAATCTATTCAATTATATGTCTTCTATTATTTTTTAAGCAAAACTTTTTTGTTATGTTTTTTAGTGGTTGCCATAGTGATTACATTGCATTGACTCATTAAGGTTTAACATGATTTAATATTGTACCATTTTACGTGTAACACAAGAAACATTCAACTGTATCACTTTAACTTATTCTCTTTTATGCAATTGTCATATGTTTTTCTTCTAAACGAATTACAAACCCGTGACGTTGGGTTTTTTTGTTGTTGTTGTTTTTGCTTTAAGCAGTCAACTATCTATAAAGAATTGAAGTAAGAATAAAAGTCTTTATTATTTATCCATATATTTAGTTTCCAGTGCTCTTCATTTCTTCCTGTAGTTCTAAGTCTCCTTTCTGCCTCAGCCAGATTTTTTCCTAACATTTCCTCTAGTGCAAGTTTTCTAGTAATGAACTCTCTCAGTTTTGACCATCTGAATGTCTTCATGTCTCCTTTAATTCTGAAGGATGACTTTACCACATATAAAGTCAATAATTTTGTTCTTGGGTTTTTGTCAGCACTCTGAAAAGACAGTTCCACTGTCTTCTGGCCCCCGTTATTTCTGATAAGTCAACTATAATTCTTGTCCTTACTTCTTTGTATGTAATGTGCCTTTTTTCTCTGGCTGCTTTTAAGATCATCTTTGATTTTGGCAATCTGATTATGACATGCTTAAAGTCGTTTTCTTTATAATTATCTGGCTTAAGCTTCACTGAGTGTGGACCTGTAGGTTGATGTTTTTACTCAAATCTGGAAAGATTGTGTCCATTATTTCCTCAAATACATGTTTTGAATCATTCTCTGTTCTCTACCTGGGACTCCAGGTATGATTCCTTAATACTGCTCTACAGTCTTGGAGATGCTGTTCTCTCCTTCTCCCCAATCTTTTTTCCCATTATACTTCAATTTGGATGATTGCTGCTGATCTATTTTGAGAGTTATCCATATGTTCTGCATTGTTAATCAGCTGTTAACTTTATCCAACAGACTTTAAATTTTATCATATTATATTTTTCAAATGAGAGTTCTGTTTAGTTTTTTGGAGTTCCCAGTGTTCACTCATTATATCCATCTTTTCCTATAAGTCCCCTGACATATCTTTCATAGGTATGTTGAAATTCTGTCTGTTAATTCTAACATCCAGGTCATCTGTGGGTCTATCTCTAATAACTACTTTTACTTTTCAGTAAGGATTGCAATCCCCCACTACACATATCTGTTAACTTTTTAACGATTTTTTGACTGTATATAATTCTACATTATGGATGATATATTTCTAGACCTTGCAGATTCTCTTATGTACTTTCGAATATCTCTGGATTTGTCCTGGCAGAAGTTAAGTCACTGGAAGTTTACCATGATCCTTTAAGAGTTTGGTTTTTGGGCCTCCCTGGTAACACAAGGGGTTAAGTGTCAGCACTATGAAGCTATCGGCAGCCACTGCAGTACTAGTTTGATCCCTGGCCAGGGAACTAACCCACATGGCAGACAGCAGACCTCTCCTGTCTCTCCTGCTGCTCTCCTCAGCAGCGTGATTCAGTAGATCTGCCTGCTCTGCTCCCCACTCTGTCTCTGGTGAATCCTCTTACCCCACCCTGGCACCTCTGGCCTACACCCTTCTTGTATGCATAAATAAATAAATCTTTAAAAAAAGAGTTTGGTTTTAAGTTTTATTAGAAGGGGCCTGTTTCAGTTTTACCTTTTGTTCTAGAGTAAAATGCTTATTCCTTTACCATGACCTTCATTCCTCAGACATTGCCCTTCTGGAGGTCAATGAAAATTACTCTCCTGAGTAATTTTCAGGAAGAAATGAAGAGCACTGGAAACCACTGCTCAAATCTCTGCCAGCATTCCATTGAGGATCTTTAGATCTTTCACCTTTTCATGCACCATTCTAGAGGTAGCTAAAGCTTTTGGAATTTTTCTTTTCTTTGATAAAAAACACTATATTGAGAACTATGGTTTTAGGAATAAGAGAAGTTTTTATGCTATGACCATCAATATTTTATTTTCCTCTGAGATGACAATTATTTCAACACTCATCCAGATTATGCAATACTACAAGTTATTTTTTATGAGCCTTTGAGTACCACAAGGAATTTAGTTGTTACATTCATACTGCAGAACAATTGCAATCAACTATGCTTATTCTGACATCATTGTTCGGTGTCCTCCAGATTCATAATCCAGTCCATCTTTCTTCAAGTGTTCTGTAGCACTACATCCTCAAATCTTAGTGCTTTGGAAGAAAATGCAGCCATAACAACACCCTCTAAACAACTGGAGAACGTGATATGGTCAGTCTACCATTGCCACACCCAGATGGGCAATGAACAGAACTGATAACCAATGAGTTCTGGCTTCTGCCTCCGCTGCCCTGTGTGAAGGGTCTAGCATACTTTCCAACTTTGGGGTCCTGCACCTCCAGGCTCTTGGAGGCAAGACTGGGATCCTTGGAGGAACATGGTACTCAGCAGTACCACTTTCATACTCTAGTCTCCAACCCCAAATAATGCTGTCCTGAACTTCAGTGAAAGGAATGGCCGCTGATCTGGAAAGGCTCCCATGGTGTCTTTTCTTAAGGCTATGCCTTTTCCCCACTTGATAGAGACAACCGAAGCTACAGATCCTATTTACTGCTGACTCTGATCCTACAGGACAGACTCTTTGGGATGGAGCTGCATGTGAAGCCCATTGTGAGGTCAGCACTCCTGGTGACTGACGCTGCTCTGGTCAAAACAAGGAGTTTCAGTCAAACCTCGTGGGTCAGTTAGGGTAGGTAGGATGGCAGTTTTAACCCTTGCGGGAGTTTCTGCCATGTTTGAGGGAGTTCAGTCTTGGAGCTGGGAGATTTCCTTCTGGGATATGGGTTAGAAGAAAGCAACAAATTACAGATTACCCACTTTTCCCCCCAGGGCTCTAATGGCACAAATCATTGTAGATTCAGAGGAAGGAGAAGAAAATGCAGCTGCAGATTCTACTCTTCCTCCCATTTGCTTGTTCCTAGACCTGAAAACTATCCTTCTGTATACTTTGGACTGAGAGGTTGCTTCTCTATTTGAAGCAGTCAAGATAGTGCCCGAGATGCTGAGTGTAGAAGAAATATATAAGATCCTATGTGACAAAACAAAACTAACCAACTAACAAACAATAACACATAAAATCAGAAATAGAATTTTTTCCTTTGAGCAGCCAGTTTTTCTCAGTGAAATGCTTGCTGACCAGATTTGTTAAGTCAGAACAACTCTCAACATTTACACATATTTTTTTTCTAGCGTTCTGTTTTCTCTAAGCTCTGATATTCACAGAGAAAATACACATTCCTAGTACTCACAGCACTAGCTAGATTTTTTTATTTTTTTGCTTCTGACATTTACACAAAAGATACATATGCTTGAGTTAGTTATAAGGTTTGTGAAGACTGTGTAAAGAATAGCATATGTTCTAAAACAATGGCTATTGTGAAAATTAATGAATATTCAAAACTGAATGAGTTGATGTAAGTGATTCAGTAGTAAAGCTTACTAAGCTTCTTTCTACAGATGCTTTGTCTAAGAAGTTATAAAAAGCTCAGTGCCAAGTCTTGCTATTTCAGATGGATGATTTCATTCTTCCTATGGTAGCAGGGATATCAGGTAATTTTTTGCCTCCTGAAATCTAGAAATAGGCAAGGTTGTTTGTGAATAATAACTTTGCAATGGAAAGTAAAGCAGCTGGGTCAGTGTCACAACTGGGCACTCACGGATCTGTTTCAGGTTCTCGGTAGCTAGCCTGCTGGCCTGACGTGTCTCCTCAGGGAAAGGTAAACCTACTGCAAAGAGTGAAACACAGTTGGTCCAAGTAAATCATGGTAATTCCATTATCCAGTGGTTTGCTTAGAGGTAACTCTGTGAGACAATTCTGGCCAGTGAGACATCAGGGAAGCATGCTGAGAGACTCCTGGGAAAGATTTTCTCCCTGATTAAGCTTGAGGTTGGATGTCTTGTAATGATCACTTATTGGACTTCAGAGAAATTAAAACAACTAAGACAATCTTTATTCCAGGGGTGCTCGATGGAGGAGTGAAATATAAACACATCAATATAAATTGATGAATATCATTTATAAAGAACAGAAAGAAAAAAAGGCCTGTCTGGGAATGAGAGTCAAGGTTTCCTAGATGTGATTATTATAGGCACTTGGGTCACGCATCTAAGAAAATTAGAAATTTTTTCTTATAGTTTCTTTTAAAATGATGTCATTTTAGGTCTTATACTTAGGCCTGTGGTCTATGTTGAGTTCATGTTTGTATGTGATATGAAGTATGACTCAAAGTTAATTTTTTTCTTGTCTACTGATAGTTACTTCTTCTAACACCAATTACTGAAGACTATATTTTCTCCTCTGCCTTACCATTATATCTTTGTCAAAAATCAGTGGTCTGCATATATGTCTCTTTCTAGACTCTCTGTTCTGGTCCATTGAGCTACTTATTTATCTTTACAGCGATATCACACTGTATCAATTACTATAGTTTTGTGTAAGGCTTAAAGTAAGTTATTGTTAGTCCTCTAACTTAGTTCTTTTACAAAGTTGTTTTGGTTTTCTAGGTCATTTGCATTCCCATTGGATTTTAGAATCAGCTTGTCAATTTCTATCAAAAACATTAAAAAACAACCCTCTTAGGATTTATATTGGATTGTGTTGAATTTATAGATCAACTTGGAGGAAATAGTATTCAGATGTCCCTACCCATGAACTTGGTATATTTTCATATATTTAGGTCTTCTTTATCTCAGCATGTATTAGAGTTTTCAGTGTAAATGTTTCATACATATTTGTCAGATTTAATCCTGAACATTTCATAGTTTAATATCACTTTGAATTTTTTTTAATGTCTGTTTCTGATTGTTCATTGCTAGTGTATAGAAATGAATTAATTTCTGTACATTGGTCCTAATAAACTCACTTCATACTTCTTGTAGCTTTATAGTAAGTTTCATTACATTGTCTACATGTAGTCATGAGTAAAGACAGCTCTACTTCTTCCCAATCTAGATGATTTTACCCTTCCAAATATGAATGCATTTTGTTCTTTTTTCTAACCTTATTGTGCTGCCTAGAACCCGCTGTACAATGCTGAATAGCAGTGCTTAGAAAGGGACATCCTTTACTGTATGAAATAGTGTTTCACTTTTTTTTCTTGAGAGATAGTCATTGGGTTTATAATTCTAAGTTGACAGTTCTCCCTCCTGCCCACTCAATTATTTAAAAATGCTGTTCCACTGTCCTCTTGTTTTGCTTCTATGAGAAATATACTGTCTTTCTTATCTCTGTTCTCCTATATATAATACGTTTGGGTTTTTTTATTAACTTTTTAAAAGATGTTGTTTTTGTCACTTTTTTCTTAAAAATTTAACTCTAACATGCTTTAGTTTTGGGTTTTTTTTTTTTTTTTGTAATTGGAGCTCATTGAGCTTCTTGGATAAGTGGATTTACAGCTTTCATCTAATTTAGAAATCTTTTGGCCATTATTACTTTGAGTATTTTTTTATCCTATTTTTCCTCCTCGCTCCTCTCCTTTGGAAGCTCCAATGATATGGAGATGTGCCCCATATTGAGGTTGTCCCACAGCACACTGATGGTTTGATCATTTTTTTCAAATGTGTTTTTCTGTGTTTCATTTGTGCTATCTCTATTGCTGTCTTCAAATTTACTAACTTCTTTCTTTTCAATGTTAAATCTTCTGTTATTCCCATCTAACATATTTTTCATCTCATGCACTGTAGTTTTCATTTCTAGAAGTTCAATTTGGGTCTTTAAAAAAATCTTCCATTTCTATATAACTTTATGAACATATGGAATATAGCTATAATACCTGCTTTAGTGTCTTTGATTGTTAATTCTAACATCTGTGTCATTTAGGATTGACTGATTTTTTTCTCTCTTTATTATGACTGGATTGTTTCTGTTCTTTTGCATGTTTTACTTTAAGTCAATTTTATATTCCTAGCTGCTGTATTTTTAAAGCTATATCCCTAATAATGCTCTTGAATTTTATTCTGGGATGCAGTTAAGTTAGGTGGGAACACAAGTGAGGCAAGACCCTTGGAGTGCTCTGCCCAACACCTCAGGAATTATAGGGTTTTCAGTCTGACTGCTGGCACAGCTGAGAGCACCTACTTGTGAGAGCACCTACTTGTGAGAGCACTTACTCACCTTTCTCAGGCTTCTTTCACTGACCTTGGTTAATTTTCCGACAAGCATGTGCTGACTGGCACTCTTCTGAACACTCAAGAGGCAGCTTTTGTAAATCTATAATGTTCTTTCTCTGTAATTCTCTCCTCTCTGATCCTCTGTCCTAAAAATTCAAACAGCTGTGGTCTTCCCAAACTCTAAGTTCTATCTCCTCAACTCAGATTGATGATCATCAGGATTTGCAATTAATAAATGAGCACAGCAATTTGATTAATGTCTGACCCTTATTTCACAACCAAAATGTAACTTCTCTGAGAACAGGACTATTGCTTATCACTGTATCTCTAGTGCCTCCCACAATATGATAGTAGGTTTTCAATAAATACCCTGTGAATAAAACAATGAACATTAAATCCAGTCATAACACATGGAAATATTAAGTTCCCCAAGACTTCATAACATCCATACCATGCTAAGGTATGAATGTTTGTGTCCCTGCAAATGCAATGTTGAAATCCTAATACCAATGTGATGTATTTGAAGAGAGGGCTTTTTGGGGGGTGCATACGTTGTGAGGAAGAGCCCTCATGAAGGAGTTTAGCATGTTTGTAAAGGGACCCCAGAAACATCTCTTGCCCCTTCCACCATGTGAGGAAATAAAGAGAAGGGGCCAGTTGTGAACCAGGAAGAGGAGCTTCACCAGGTGACTATGCTGGCACCTTGATCTTGGACTTTCAGCCACCAGAAATGTGAGAAATAAATTTCTGTTCTTTACAAGATACCCAGCTTCTGACTTCTGTTATAGAGCCTAAACAGACAAAAATAATACATAATGTTTTTTCAATCATCTCTTTTTTTCCCTCTACTAGATTTCTTGAAGTTAAAGTGAGTGCATCAGAACTACATATATCAACATGGATAAGCCTTATATAGTGTCAGCAAACACTGCAAGTTGTTAAGAATATGTTCAATGTGTTCAATATAATATCAACAACATATTATATGTAGTTTAGGGATACATATGTAAAAGAAGAGTAGGCAGACACACATGCATAAGACTAATTCACACCAAGTCTAGGATAATGGTGTCCTCTTTAGAGGAGGAGAGGAAGGTGATTCCTGGAAAGAGAGGCTAGAAAGAATCACTAAATATGTGTTATTTCATTTCTTAAATTGGAATATGGTAATTGGGTGTTCACTGTATCTTTTTCTATATGTTTAAAGTATTTCACAATATAATGGAAGCTATTTGTAGATATGCAAAAATTCTATACTCTATGTGAACAAACTACATGAAATGAGGCTTGAATGAAACAATCAAAGAGCCAGAACAAAGACATCAATTAAGGGAAAGAAGAGGAGAAGAAATTGGCCAACAGCCCTATGTGCACACACACACAAAAAAGTGTGTATATGTGTGATCTTACATGATAAAAGTGAAGGGGTCTAGTAGGATTTCAAGTACTTTCTACATTCTTCATCATACTTGAATATATTGTTCAAAGGTTTTTTTTTTTAAATGACTATGTTATTTATAGAATCTAGGACAACAATACAGCTATTTTCACTGCAGAAACAAAAAGAAAAAAAATTTCCTGTAATCATATCCCCAGGAAAGACTGATGACCAGTAGTTTATTTTGGCAAATATTCTTGCAACTTTTTTCCTACATGTATTCTGGCTTAACATATTAAAACATAATATTTTGTCTTGTGGTCCTGTATATATTCTAACTATAAATCCTTTCTCAGATATGAATATTACAAATACTTTCTCCTACTCTGTGGCTTGCCTTATAATTCTCTTAATAATACCTTAATTTTAATGTATTCCAGTTTATCAATTTTTTCATTTAGAGTTTGTGTTTTTCATGTCCTTTTGAAGGAATGTTTGATTGCAAAATCATTGTTATTCTCCTATGTTATCTTGATAAGTTTTGTTTGTTTCATTTTTCACATTTAATGTATGATTCATTTGGACTTTTATATGTACTTTGAAATGAATACAAAGGTTCATTTGACTCCATTTAAATATGCATTTGATCCAGCACCAGTTATATAAGGACCAGTCTTCCTCCACTGCTTTGCTATGGAGCCTTTGTCTTATATTGGATGTCATATATATAGATATATGAATCTCTTTCTGGGCTCCGCTGTTACATTAATGTGTTTTTGTATAGTTGCTCCAATACCACCCTGGTTTAGTTATTGTAGTTTTGTAAAATGTCTTGAGTTATGTAAATCATTGAGCTTTGCTTTTCTTTGTTCTTGCTATTGTTGTTGTTCTTGCTATTTGCAATTCTAAGCAAAATTTAGAATGTTTGTCAATTTCTACTTAAAATAAATCCATTGCTCAAGTTTGAATAATTTCAGCAACAATACAAATGAGGTAGCACCAGATTATAATCCACAGTATGAAATAAATATCCATGAGTCTACACTGAGATTAAAAAAATGAAATAAATAAATAAGTAGGAAATAAACAAATCTCTTTCAAATAATTTATGCAAAGTGGAGTGTAACCATGCTTCATTTCTTAAATATGGTTCATGCATAATGATTTCCCTCCGAAGAGCGCGTAGAGAAAAGGGAGGAAATGAGATATTTCACAGTGGAGAAAGGTGATACTAGGAACACTTGATATGACATAATGAGAATGGTACTTTACCTCTGCGAATCTTTCTCCCTAAATCCCATAACCTCAGTCTAATAATGAGAAAACATCAGATAAATCCCAACTGAGGAATTCTACAAAATACCTGGCAAATACTTCTGAAAATTACCAAGGTCATCAAAAACAAGGAAAGTCTGAGAAACTGTTACCATCAAGAAGGGTTTAGGGAGACATGATAACTAAATACAATGTTGTGTCCTGGATGGCATCCTGGAACACACACAAAAAAAGGAATTAGACTAAAACTAAGGAAATCTGATTAACCAAAGAACTTTAGTTTAAAAAATATATATATATATATTTAAAAGATTTATTTATTTATTTATACAAGCACTGGGTACAGTCAGAAGCGCAGGAGGGTGAGAGAATTCACCAGAGCCAGAGCGGGGAGCAGAGCAGGCAGACTGACGAAGTACACTGCTGAGGGGAGCAGCGGGCGGCAGGAGAGGTCTGCGCACCATGTGGGACCCTCCTCCGGTGGCTGGGGAACAGCCGGGGATCGAACCGGCACTGCAGAGGCTGCAGGCAGCTTCGCAAACCAGCGCTCAACCACTGCGCCACAGGGGAGGCCCTAAAAATATATTATTATTGATTGATAACGTATAGCAAAGAAACCAAGGATACTAATGTGTGATGTTAACAGTAAGGGAAGCTGGGTATGGGGCACATTAGAATGCTGTGTTCTTGCCAAACAGGTTAACCTGAATATAATCACGAGTAAACCAACAAAGAAATCTAAAATATGGGATTTTGTGCCAAACAATCACCCTGAAACTTCAAAAAAAGAAAAAGACTGGTAATTTCTAGATTTTAGAAGACTATGATACGTAGCAACCAATTGCAATATGTGAAACTTGACTGGATTCTGAATTGAAAGAAACACACACACACACACACACACACACACACCCCAATTGCAAAAAGCCATTTAGGGCCCTCTAGGAAAAAATGGGCCTGGACTGTTTTATTGCTCCTTGCAAACTGAGGGGCCTTCAGATCATCACCATTATTTGGTAGCTTGTAGAAATTCAGAACTTTGGCCTTCATCTCAGGCCTGCTAAATCAGAATCTGCATTTGACAAGATCCCCAGCTGACTTGTATGTATAGTAAAATTTGATCGCACTATTTTTGATGGTATTATTGAATTACAACTGTGAAACTGATACCATACCCATGTCAAAATGCCTTTAATTTCAGATGCTGCATGTTGAAGTATTAGGGGCAAGTGCCATTGGTGTCTGCAACTTACATTCAAATGGCCCAGAAAAGAGAAGTATATGAGATGAAGTAAAACTGGCAGATGTTAACAATTGGTTAACTGAGAGAAGGTGTCTGCAAATGTCTATTGTACTATTTACTAATATTTTTAGATTTTTAAATTCTTTCCATTTTAAATGCAGACTATTTTTAATGGGATTGCCTTGAATTAAAAATTCTAATTGACATTGACAATATCAATTTTTCTAATTTATGAACATGGTACATCACTCACAATTCAGGTTTTCTTCTCTGTCCTTTTCTCTATATAGATTTTACACATATCTTTTCAATTTACACTTACTCTTAGATATTTTATTGTTTTATAATTGTGACTGGAGGGCCTCCCTGGTGGCGCAAGGAGTTAAGCACAGCACTCTCAAGCTATCCACAGCCTCTGCAGCACAAGTTCCATGCCCTGCCGGCCAGGGAGCTGCCCACATGGCACAGCAGACCTCTTTTGTCTCGTCCACTGCTCTTCTCAGCAGTGTATTTCTTTTTTTTTTTAAGATTTATTTTTTATTTACACAATAGCTGGGGTACAGGCCAGAGGCACGGGAGGGTGAGAGGGTTCACCATAGACAGAGCAGGGAGCAGAACAGGCAGACGGACTGAAAGCACTGCTGAGGTTAGCAGCAGGCGTGACAGGAGAGGTCTGCTGCGCTATGTGGGAATCTCCCTGGCTGGCCAGGAATCAAACCTGTGCTGCTGAGGCTGCAGACAGCTTCACAGTGCTGCTGTCAACCTGCTATGCCACCGGGGAGGCCCTCAGCAGTGTATTTCAGTCAGTCTGCCTGTTCTGCTCCCCACTGTCTCTGTGAATCTTCTCACCCCTGCACCTCTGACCTGTACGCCAGTTCTTGTATGCATAAATAAATAAACCTTTTTAAAAAATTGTGACTGGATTCTTCTCATCTGTATTATTAATGGACTGTTGCTGGTATATAGAAAGTTATATATTCCAGAAAATTTATAACTTGTTTCCATATTATAAACTATTTTTTCTAATAACTTCTTGGTTCATTTTCTTGAATTATTTTAGAAGTCAATGATAACGTCTGAAAATAATGTAAAGTTTGTCTCCTAATTTATTTTTTTATTTTTTTATAATAAATTTTATTTTTATATTCCCCATACAATTGCACCCCCCTTATTTTGACCCCAATCCCTCCCCTCCTTTCCCCCCACCTCCCATAGAGTGTCTCTGGTTCATAGTTGTTTGTTGATTTTGATTTTCACTTTCTTATAGTTATTCATTTTCCTGGTCCCTTATTTAAGTTTTCTAGATTCCTGCTATGAGTGAGACCATCCAGTATTTTTCTTTTTCTTTCTGGCTTATTTCGCTGAGCATGATCCCTTCCAGTGCCATCCATGTTGCTGCAAATTACATGTGTTTATCTTTTTTGAATGCTGAGTAATATTCCATGGTGTATATGTACCACATCTTCTTGATCCAGTCATCTATTTTTGGGCATTTGGATTGTTTCCAAAGCTTAGCTATTATAAACTGTGCTGCTATAAACATAGGGGTGCAGGTGCTCTTTGGAACTGATGTTTCTGTGTCCTTTGGGTAAATACCTAGGAGTGGAATTGCTGGATCATAAGGAAGCTCTATGTTTAGTAGGTCCAGAAATCTCCACACAGCTCTCCATAGTGGTTGGACCAGTTTGCACTCCCACCAACAGTGCAGGAGAGTTCCTTTTTCGCCACAAGCTCGCCAACATTTCTTGTTGCTAGTTTTTTTTAATATGTGCCATTCTCACTGGTGTAAGATGGTATCTCATAGTAGTTTTGATTTGCATTTCCCTGATTACAAGTGATGTTGAACATTTTTTCATATGCCTGTTGGCCATTTGCATTTCCTCTTCAGAGAAGTTTCTTTTTAGTTCTTCTGCCCATTTTTTGACTGGATTATTTTCTTTGTTGTTGTTGAGTCTCATCAGCTCTTTGTAGATTTTTGTGATCAGTCCTTTATCATTAGTGTTGGGTGCAAAAATGTTCTCCCAGTCGGTGGGGTTTCTCTTTGTTTTTGTTATTGTCTCTTTTGCTGTGCAGAAGCTCTTTAATTTGATGTAGTCCCAGCTGTTTATCTTTGCCTTCACTATCACTGCTTTGGGTGATGTGTCTGGAAAGATGTCTTTGATGTCTTTGTGCATATCACGTAGTGTTTCGCCTATATTTCCTTCTATGTATTTTATGGTTTCAGGTCTTATGTCTAGTTCTTTAATCCATTTTGAGTTGGTTTTTGTGTATGGTGTGAGGTAGTGGTCAAGCTTCATTCTTTTGCCCCTAATTTATTTTTTTAAAGATTTATTTATGTATACAGGAACTGGGGTACAGGCCAGAGGTATGGAGGGTGAGAGGATTCACCAGAGACAGAGTGGGGAAAGGAATATGCAGATTGACTGAAGGTCACAGCTGAGGGGAGCAGCAGGCGAGTCAGGAGAGGTCTGCTGCGCCATGGGGGTGGCGCCCTGGCCAGAATCGAACTCTTGCTGCAGTGGCTGCGGAGAGTTTCATAGGTTGCGGCTTAACCCCTTGTGCCACTAGGGAGGCCCTGTCTCCTAATATTTTTAAAGATTTTTTTATTTGACCTATTAAACTAATTTCATGAACATTATTAAATGGCAGTGATAATATCATTGTCTTCCTGATTTTAATGGAATGAGCTTTGGTTTTTGGTTGCTCTTATGTTCTTTTTATTTTAATGTTATAAATAATATATAGCTTTTTATTTAATTAAAATACTTGTTAAGCTATATTAAGTTTCTTTTTGGCATCTTTGGAAATGATTTCATTGTTTGTAATTCATAAATTAATAAATCTCTTTATTAAAACTATACTTTCATTTCAGAAATAAAACTCCTTGGTCATGTGTATTATTGGTCATGTGTATTATTCTTTTAACATACTGCTGGCTCTACTCATTAACATTTTATTTTTTACATATATTTTCACAAACAAAATTGATCTAAAATACTCCCTTTGTTTGCTTTCTTTGTCAGGATTTGGTATCAAAATATCAATATATATCATTATATTCCCCACCATACTCTGGAGAATTCCATTGAATCTAACAACTGTGGTGTTTCACACTAAGTTCCTTATTTCTCACTTGCATACAAAAGCCCAAGAACACAGGTCTCTGGGTAACAGAGAAATACCCTCAGAAATCCTTAGCATCACTTTAGGATTATGGATTTTAAAATACTCCTGGTAGAAATATCTGTGGACAGAAAATATCCAATCATTGTTAAAAATCAACTTAGTAGTGTCTATTGCTAAAAATAAATACAAATTGAATATAAACCATCCCATAAAATGGATGAAAGACTATGTACAAGCAAAACTTTTAAGGGAGGTGGAAAAATTTAGTACATGGGTAAGAAAGAGAAAGAGTATTCATGTTTAGCTTTCAGAACACTCCATACATATTCACAAAGTACAAGTGATAATGTGACAGTCTTGTTTACGTTTTTTCAATTGAGGTCACATTGGTTTACAGAGTCCAATGTGATTTAGAGGTACAGGATCTCTCCCTCAGATGTTGTGACCACACCATACCCACACCAAGATACCCATAATCCTCCACCGTAGTCCACTCCCTCCCCAGTTTCTTCTTTCTCCTTGTCCTCTAGTAGCCTCAATTCTACTGTCAGAATTTCTAGGATTTGGTATTATCTGACCCATCTGGTATTTTTCTTCCTCCTCTGACTTACTTTGGTTAGCATAATCCCCTCCATTTCCATCCATATTGTCACAAATGACAAGAATTCATCTGCTCTTTTTTATAGCTTAGTAGTAGTCCACTGTGTATATATATATCACATCTTCCTAACTCATCTGCTAGGCACCTAGGTTGTTTCCATAACTTGGCTATTGTAAATAGTGCTGTAATGAACATAATGGAATTTAGTTTACGCTGAGTCTGACCCCTGTTATCCCAGTGGAGAAGCCCTCAATAAGCAGGTTTTGGTTTTTTGTTTGGGTTTTTTTTTTTTTAAGATTTATTTTTATTTATTTATACAAGCACTGGGTACAGTCAGAAGCGTGGGAGGGTGAGAGAATTCACCAGAGCCAGAGCAGGGAACAGAACAGCCAGAATGACGAAATACATTGCTGAGGCGAGCAGCGAGAGCGGCAGGAGAGGTCTGCGTGCCATGTGGGACCCTCGCTGGTGGCTGGGGATCAAACCGGCGCTGCAGAGGGTGCGGGCAGCTTCGCAGTCCAGCGCGCAACCGCTGCGCCACCAGAGGAGGCCCCTCAATAAGCAGGGTTTGAAAGAAGGAAAATAATTGATCTGCTGGTCTGTCTGTGATCAGTGTTCTGAGTGCTGAGAAGTCGCCCAACAACGCCCAGGAGAAGCCTGTTTCCCACCCTCAATGGCTGAGCATAGAGTAGGATGTCAAATAATCCACTTTTCAAATCTCCACGCAAATGTCTGTACCTGGAGGGAGGCGTGCTGGTGAGAAGGGGCACCTATAGTAAGCAGGTAGGCCAGCCCCACGGCCAGGCCTCACCCGGGGGTGGCTGGCAACAGGGGTGGAGCGGCAGGACCAAGTGACAACCACCATGTGGTGTGTGAGTCAGGGGCGGGAATGTGTCCCCGACGCACCTCTCTTCCTGAGCAAAACCTATGACTTAGGAATCTAAGGACGCGAGTATAAACCATGGCGTTGAATAGGAATGGACATGGAATGGAGTCCTGAGATAATTTGCCATCCGCCTAGCCCCTCAGTGCCCCAAGAGCCCCTTCTCTGTCTCATCCTCCCTCCGCAGGCATCGGGCACTTGCTGTGAGGAAATCTGGCAGGAAAACAGACTTCAAGTCTCTGGGGTGACTTTGGAGAAACCACCCTCTGAGACGTGTATCAAAGTTTCTGAGGCTCCAGGTGAGGCATTATTAGCACAAGTGAAGCATTTCTGACCTGGCTGACTCCCAGCTCTTTGAATAGCATTTTGTGAAAAACCAGTGACAGGGAGCGGGTGCTCTTTCCCTTTGATCCGGTGGCATCCAATCATTATCACTCCCCCCTTCCAGCATCTAAATATAACTTGATTATGTCTACTCTCCTCTATTCTCAATGCCACTATCCTAGCCCGTCACCCGGTCCACACCAAGACTTCTGCAGTAGCTTCCTCACTAGGCCATCTCCAGCATGCACCTTTCAGGGTGCACTGTGTAAGCACCCCGGAAGCCAAGAGGGTGCAATAAGAAGGTATCCTAGGAGTGGCTGACCCTGCCCCTGCTGCTCTCCTCTCTCACTCTTCAGATCTATTTCCCCTTTGTTATTATCACTATTTTTGGAATATTTCAAGCACATAGAAAATGATAAAAATGCATTCACAGACATGCATGAGTATAATCAACATTCATTTAGTCTCCAACTATTTAATATTTTAATGTTTTACAAGATTTTTGGAGCTAGGTGACATAAATGTGCATTTTGATGTATCACACACATAGAGAAGATCATATACAAAGTAAATGAGCATTTTAAAGAACAAATACTCATGCACCTACCACTCAGCTAAAGAAATAAAATGCTCCCAAATATCTTTTTTTTTTAATTGAGGTTATATTGCTTACAACACTGTATATGGCTTAGTGGTTGTTTAATTTTTTTCCCAAAAAATTATGTTTTTTGAGGTTTACATTACTTTACAAAATTATGTAAAGTAGGTTTACATCTTTGCATCTGCTCCAGAGGTTATAAGTTCAAATCTCCACAAAAGTATACTTTCACCCCCTGCCCTCCAGTGCCCCAACAACCTTCCATCCTGTTCCATTGGGCCTCTACCTCCCCCTTTCCTACACTATCCCCTCCCCCTCTGGTTACCTCTTTTTATTTTTACAGCCAGATGTTAAGAGTTTATTATTGGTTTGGTTTTGAATGACTCGTTGCAATGTTACTCTATAGGTTTTTGGTGTTTTTTTTTTTTTTTAATTGAGGCACCAGATGCCTTTAAAGCATCCCATGTACCCCTTCCAAACCAGAAATTCTGCCATGTCCCCTCAGAAGCAACAAGACCCTGAATTTTGAGATACTGGTTTCTTTGCATGTCTTAATATTTTTAACACATGTATAGATCCTTAAGGTTTTGCTTAGTTTTGTCTGTTTTTTGACCTATATGGAAATGAAATCTGTCTAAACACATTCTCATGGGCTTTTTTTTTTTTTCTTTTTGGCTTAACAGTATTTTTAGGGGTCTTGATGCAGAGGGCTATAATTCATGTTTTCGTTGTTTCCCAATCCATATTTCACATTGCAGTGAGAGCAATCTTTTAAGGATATCAATCCAGTTCTTTTTCACTCCACTGCATAAAACCCTTCAGCAGCTTTCCAGTGCTCTTGGGGTAGGATCACAGATCACCCGCATGGCTTAGGAGCTCACATATAACCCGGCCCCACCTGCCTGCTGGGTTCCAGCTCTTTCCTGGGGTGAGGTTCACCCCTAGATCTCACCAAGCTCTTTCCTTCCTTCTGGCCTGTAGGCACACCTGGATTCTTCCTTTCACTCCTCCCTAGGCTACTCCTGCTCAAATCTCAGGCTTCTTATTAAAGGTCACTTCTTCAAATGCATCATCATTAGCCTCCATTGTCAGTTAGGTGCTTCCTGTTTTTGTTTCCTTCCTATCCTATTTCTTCAGGATAGGACGTTTGTTATTATATATATTTATTTGTGCATTTATTTTTATATTTATTTAATACTTGCCTCCCATAAGCCTCGTTGAGGACAGAAACACATGTTTGTCCATAATGACACATCTAACCTAGCAGAGTCCAGCCATGTGGAGGTTCCATTAATTACCATTCAATGAGAATTGAAGCCAGGAAAAGTTGATGCAATCAGGGCAAAAAATGTTCAGTACACGCATTCTGGGACAATTCTCTGCTGGATAAAAATTGTTAAAAATGAAAAGTATCAAAGCATTCTTTAAGAAAGCACGTCAGGTTCAATGTGATCAGAGGCAGATGTTAAACTTTTGTATTTGTCCTATTTGCTGATCCAGAGAAAGTGAACAGGAGGGAGCTTAATGTAACAGGGGCTAGGCTAGATTGAAGCAAAACAGAAAACAACAACTAAAGGTTATTGAACACACATTTGTGTGGGCACTGGGCTATGTGCTTTTCATGAATGAATTGATTTGATTCTTATAATAACCTTAAGAGGGAAGTGCTTCATTATCCCAAATTTTTCCATTCTTATCAAAAAACAAACACACACACACAAAAAAAAAAAACACAGAAAAATAAAATAACTTACTAAAATTTATACACCTTGTAAGTAGCGAGTCCAGGCAGTGGACCAAACAATGGTACTTTTTGCCACGATGTTATCTTGACTTTTAATAATCTATTTCATTTGATATTTGTGACAGGAATAAACACGGGTTTATGCCAAAGTTCAGGCCAGGTGCTATAAGCCTGTGGAAGGAGAGAGTGTGACTTTTTTTTTTAATAATTATATTATTTTTATTGAGATAATCTTGACTTAAAACACTGTATAAAATTTAGCGGCATAGGGCCTCCCTGGTGGTACAAGGGGTTAGGCCGCAACCTATGAAGCTATCTGCAGCCACTGCAGCGTGAGTTCGATCCCCGGCCAGGGAGCAGCCCACATGGAGCAGCAGACCTCTCCTGACTCGCCCGCTGCTCCCCTCAGCAGTGTATTTCAGTCTATTTGCCTGTTCTGTTCCCCACACTGTCTCTGGTGAATCCTCTCAACCCCCATGCCTCTGGCCTATACCCCAGTTCTTGTATGCATTGATGGATAAATCTTTAAAAAATAATTTAGGGGCATAGGTTCACACATTTAAAAATAATACTTCAGTTAAAATGCTGTGAAAATAAAATCACACACAAAAAAACAAAGACTGCAAGAGGGTGTTACATTGGGGAAATCTAAGAATACTAAAAAGGACTTGCTTTTAAATTCTCAGTCTCATTTCTAGAGTTTTTTTTTAATTGGAATTTTTTTTGATTGTGTATTTAAAAAAATATTTAATGTTTTTAATTAAGATAATATTAGGGGGCCTCCCCGGTGGCGCAGCGGTTGAGCGCTGGGTTGCGAAGCTGCCCGCAGCCTCTGCAGCGCCAGTTCGATTCCCTGGCTGCTCCCCGGCCACAGAGGAGGGTCCCGCATGGCGCGCAGACCTCTCCTGCCGCCCGCTGCTCCCCTCAGCAGTGTGCTTCAGTCCTTCTGCCTGCTCTGCTCCCCGCTCTGACTCTGGTGAATTCTCTCATCCTCCCGAGCTTCTGACTGTACCCAGTGCTTGTATAAACAAATAAATAAATAATTAAAAAAAAAGATAATATTAGGATATCCCCATCAAGGATTGTCACTCTACCACACCCCCACCAAAGTCTATTGTGCCTCCTTCCCTCTTTGTTCTTACCTCTCCCTTCCCCCTCCCCCCATCTGGAAGCTTTCATTTTATAGTCAGCTTTTGAGGGCTGGATGATAAGCTTGTTTTTTCTGACCCTTAGTTTGGTTTCTCTATATTCCACATATTAGTAACACCATCTGGGATTTATCCTTTTCCTTCTGACTTATTTTACTTAGCATTAGCCCTTCCAGCTCCATCCATGTTGACACAAATACAATGTGTTTCTTTTTTTTTTTTTTTTGAAATACTGAAATGGTATTTTTTATTGTATATATTATGTACATCATTTTTCATTTTTGCACAATGTATGCTTTTTCATCTTGGTTATAGTCCCCATACAATTCCCACCTCCCTTATTTTGACCGTAATCCCTTCCCCCACCCCCCTCCCATAGTGTGTCTCTGACATAGTTTTTTGATCACTGAGTAGTAGAGAGAGCATGATTCTACACATGGCTGTCAGCTGGGGCATTGCAGATGGCCTGAGAGCCAGATGAGACTCAGAGGAGGCCATGTGGGATGACACTATCCAAGACAAAAGGCACATCAACAGAGTGTGACACACTGGGGAAGGTGTTGTGATTTGGTGTTGATGGACATGTGGGTGTGAGCAGATGTAAGGTTGCAGAGATAGACAGACCCTTGTCAGAATGCAGAGGGTCTTGAGTGAGACTTTTGGAGACTCCTAAGTTGTTTTTTCCTAAGTATCAAGTTTATTTATTTAGGATAGAAGAACTGGGGTGTAGGCCAGAGGTGTGAGAGGTGTGAGAGGATTCACCAGAGACAGAGTGGGGAGCAGAACAGGTGGAGCTACTGAAATACACTGCTGAGGGGAGCAGCCAGCAAGACAGGAGCGGTCTGCCTCGCCATGTGGGCTAGCTCCCTGGCGGGGGATCGAACTCAGGCTGTGGTGATGATAGTGCAGAGATTTAACCCCTAGGCCACTGGGGAAGCCTGATTCCTAAGTTTTTAAGGACTTCAATTTAGACAACTTGAACTGAGTATATAATCCTGTCTCAGCAATTACTTGAGCTGATATGTTGCAGGAGGGGAATATTGGATGCCACTTCTCCCCCTATCTATTCATAGCCATTTATTTCCATAATGGCTGAAGGACCCCCGAAATCAGATATATAGGAAAATGACTGATGGCTGGGGAAGACACAAGGGAGGTAGATTGCAGGGGAAAACAGCAAAGAAGCCAGAAGAGAACTCTCTGGGTAGGATGGAATTAGGCCAAGAGTGAGGGTCCGTATTAGTACCTCAGATCAGAGGGAAGGGCCTTGTCAGGGAAAGAGTGGCAGGGACTAGAATTCAGAGTCACCTGATCACCTTCCTGGATGTGTTCACTGCAGGAGAGAAGCGTTGTGGACCCTGGGACAGATATGCTCAGATACCCCATGCCAGCCTGAACATGACCCGCGGTCTGGTATGGCTCTCCTCATTCTTAGTTTCGCTGGCACTGAATGTCATTAATTATCAGCTCATATGATGGGAACAGTTCTAACCCTGAAAGCAAAGGTAGATTTAATTCCTGATCACTTGTAGGTATTCCTTGAGAATCCTTGGAAATTCCCAGAGACTTGGTACAGGAGACTAAAATTCCTATAATGATATAGATGGGAGATGTAGGCACATGACATTTGGGATATAATGAGACCAAAACCTGTGCTCCTGGCTGCTGAAGCCTAAGACACATGGGATACATAGGGTGACTCTCCAGCCCAGATTTCTCTTCCAAGCTGTTCTCTGGACATTTCTACCTGGATGATCCACGTTACCAAATATGCCATCAAGTAAGCTCATTATCTTCCCCTCTACCTGGCTTCCTTATCTTACTGAAAAGGCACCACTTTCTCCCAGGTATGTAAGCCAGAAACATGGATCTTATTTTATTCCCACGTCTGCTTCAACCCCCATATACAATCCACAAGTTCTTGTCTTCTTTACCATTTAAATAGCTCACTCATATTTCACTCTCATAATCCCCACGTCCCATCCTTAAATGGAACCACCTGAGGCACTGCCAAGTCTCCCCATTGGTTTCCCTGCCTTCAGATCTGCTTATCCACACACCCTCCAATGGGTTCTCCACACTTTGGCCAGCACAATTGTGCTACATTCAAATCTGAACGCGAACCTCCTTGAACATTTTAACACACTTTATTGGGAGCCTACTGCCCTCGCCATAAAGTCCACTGTTTTGAAAATGTGTGTATCACCTCTGTCTTCCACCACGGCTGGCACCTTGCTCACACCCTAAATATATGTGCACAGAAACTGAAATGAGTTTGCATGCCTCCTTGGAACTTGCTGTCAGCACTAATTCAGGTAAGTGCTGACTGTCTTGTGTAGCTGTAGCAACTAGCTTTTAAGTTTGTCCTTTTTACTTTGTTATTTCAAATGATGCAGAAGCTTAAAGTTTGCATAATCAAATCTATAGGTATTTTGTAGTTTTGGGGGTGAGTTATACTTGGAAATTCCTTGCCCATTTTAAGATTATAAAAATATTTCCCTATATCTTGACATACTACTTCCAAAACTGTATTTTTCACATTAAAATATTTAACCAATTTGCACTTATTTGTACATACGATGTGAGGTAAGGATCTAATTTTACTGATTTCACCCGCTCTGGTATGTTTCCCCAAACGATTTTTTTCTTTCCTCACTGATTTCAAATGCCACCTTAATCATTTATGAGTTTCCCACCTACCCTTGGGTCTGTTTCTTGACTTTCTCTGTTCTGATGTTCAACTTTTCTATTCTTACACCAATATCAGACTATTTTATAATTTATGACTTTTGGCATACAGAAGTTTTGAGCATTTCAGAAGTCACACTTGTACTATGTCATTCTTCAATTTATAAGTTTTAGCTCCTCTATCTTACTGAAATTTAAGAGTGAAATAGCTTGATTTCACATATGTACTTACTGTACAAGGAAAGACTAATTAATTTAGGAAACTGAATGTTTTTATACTCTACCATTCATGTGCCTCCAGCTATCATTTTTCCTTCAGAATTTCCTTTCAAGGGTACTGTTAGGAAGGTCATCTTCTTGTAAACACCAATAGAGGTATCTTTCAAATTCACTACAGGATAATTTACCTTAATTACTGAAAGTAATTTCATTATTATTGATGAGGACAGTCAACAATATTTGTACAGCATTAGGTTTTGTTTAAACACTAAACACCAGTGATTCTGGACCTGTATCTCCCCTGAATCTATTTACTTATTCTTAAATCACCTGTGTACTGTTTAGGCAAATTAAAGTCAGAGAAAGATGTTTGATCTTCATCCAGAGGTATTACTAGAGTTTATTATAACTCCTCATTAGAGAATTATTTAGCTAATGCATTTATAACTAAAATTGTTATTTCTCTTTCACATTTAAGCACAAAACATAATAGACAAAAAAACTTAATACCAAACGACAGACTATATCTTTGCCATTATTTTAATAGTCTTGCTTTTTAAACACTTCTTAAAGAAAAACAATTAAAATTTACATTTATATATTTTTAAGCATACCACTAGAGACTTTGTATAAGTCTTTTAAAATCAAAACCAGGGTGTGGGAGCAAAATAAAATCATTTGTATTTATAACAGCATAGTTCTTTTATAAACAAGGATTATTTTAATGCAAAATCCTTAAAAAATCTAAAGCAAATATTACTCAATTACTTTTAGTCAATATTAGGCAATTATGTGACTAAAATATGACTCAGCTGTCTCTCTTCTCAGAATTTATCCCGGAGTAATACAGAAAGATACACATACAGGGATGTTCATTGCTGTCTTGTTACAACAGGAAAATATAGAAACAACCTGAAACTTTAACAGTAGTTAAAGGTTTAATAACTTATGGTTTCCATATAACATAATACTGTGTAAATGAGTTGTAAACCAATTTATCCCTTTAATGGCAAAACTAAGTAAGTACGCCAAAAAACATTCCGCGTGCACCAAATGAAATGAGACAGAGCCCACTTGGGCCTTTGTGGGGGGGAGATCTTTTTTGGGAGAAGAAGATGGGTAGGTCAAGCGTGGGTGTGTCATGGATGATGGCCGGCACTAAGAGATCCTAAACTGCTTTGCATGAGACCTACAGAGAAACTTGTAATTTAAAAGAAATCAAGTTCTCCCAGAACCTTTGCTCCTTGACATACAACTTCAGCAACCATCCAGAGCAGAGTATTTGCTGTTTCTTTTCAGCATTGCTGTTTATTCTATTCTAAGGCCCTGGTGAAATGATCTGCTTCTGAATTTTTTTTTTTTAAAGTTTTCTCATAGCCTTTTTTTTTTTTATAGAGGCATGTTTTTATTTATTTATTATGTTTGTTTATTTGTTTTTTGTTTATACATGCACTGGGTACAGTCAGAAGCGCGGGAGGGTGAGAGAACTCACCAGAGCCAGAGCGGGGAGCAGAGCAGGCAGAAGGACCGAAGTACACTGCTGAGGGGAGCAGCGGGCGGCAGGAGAGGTCTGCGCGCCATGTGGGATCCTCCTCTGGTGGCCGGGGAGCAGCCGGGGATAGAACCGGCACCACAGAGGCCGCGGGCAGCCTCGCAACCCAGCGCTCAACCGCTGCACCACCAGGGAGGCCCCTGCTTCTGAATTTTTTCTCACAATAATTGATCACTATTCATTTGTTGTCACATTTTGCTTTCCACCAAAATCATCATCTGTTGGTGCCCTACATTCCTTTTCCCCCAAGTTTTAATGCTTGGTCTACTGACATTCTAGCAATAAATTAAGGTCATGGATGCTGGCTCTCTGTTTAAAGTTTCTAAATAATTAATTTTTTTAGTGCTTCATTAGTCTCCGTCTTCAACTTTTTACAAAGAACTCTAAGAGATGACCTGATTTTTAGTAGTCACCACTTGTGACTGTCTATCTCCTTATCCTTCCTTTGTCCTGCAGCATTAGGTCCTGCCTCTTAGCCTCCTTATGGAATGCAGATCTGCCAAGTGTCTGAGAGGAATGAGGATCTCATTCTGCCCGGGGGGTCAGAGAAACGCACAGTGAAGGTCAGGGGATGAGGAACTTGAAGGCCTTCACAGGAGAGGGCCTCGGATAACTCTGAGAAGCGGGACACATACAGGGAGCCTGGAAGCCTGCTTTGGGGCTCTTGAGGGACTTGCTACAGACCTTGTGGGAAAGGGAGAAAAAATTACTAATACACTTGCAAAATTTACCAAGACACACTTAACAAACAAGTCCGGCTTGGGTGCAGGCTGAGTGAGATGGAAACCCAGAGGGAAGTGTCCAAGGCATGACATCTGGACTGAGCAGGAAAGTCCCAGGTCTGATATTTGGGAGTTTCCTGGTGAGAGTCTCAACATGATCTAGAGTCAACATTATCTGAGGTAGGAAGGACATGAAGAGGCTTTTTCATCCCAACATCATACAAATAAGGGGTGTGGAACCCAGAGAGCTGTGTAAACAGTCCAGAAATTAACAGTCAGGAATTCAAGGGCAAGGCTGTCAACTTACCTATAAAAGGGAATGGATAATGCCACCTACTTCATGGCCTCACTGTGAAGGTTAGATGAGTAATGTGTGCAAGACAGCTGCCATGTGGCCTGGTCCTGTGCGTTTCAGTGATGATGTGTTATTTTACTACAGCACATGAGGTCTTACTGCTAACTCAAGGCAGAGCCAGGGCTAGAAACAAGGGTTGGCCTCATATTTTGTTCCTCCATTTTCCAACTTCCTCCCTGGTGAGAGGATTATTCTGGTAGCCAGGAACTACTGTGAAGCCACCAAAGTGATTCCTAGGCCTGGAGAGAGGAAAACTGGAAATCCCTGGAGTAAGGGGTTATAAACACCTCACTCTCTTTCTTTCCCTTTACCTTCTGGAATGCAGAGGTATTCGGGAGGGGGCAATTTAGGGACACACAGCTCTACAGCACTATGGGAGCCACCTGGGGAAGCCACCAGCTGCCTAGGTTACAGCTGTCCTAGAACCTGGGCATTTTGACAAAAGGAAGAAGTGGGGTTTGGGGCTTCTTTGTACATTACCCGTCCAGGTCAAGAGGGTAGGAGACTAGATAGGGATCACAAGCAGAAATTCTGCTTCTAATGTTATAGAGCAGCCCCGATTGAACGGGTTGCCTGACTGTGGGTCCTCACCCGCGCGCTGAAAGGGGACTTATTAATACTCCATTGTAGGCACACACAAAAGGTTAATAAAAGGTTTATTTACAAGGGAAAAGGAAATAAGGAAAATGTACAACTCAGGGAGAAAATAGGGAAATAAAGTTTTTAATGTGTCCTACCCGATCTGCTGACCTGGAAACCCAAAGTCACTCTTAGAGCTGGTCGGATGTTGCTAGCTGGTGGAGAGCCAAAATGGGGGGACCCCCCCAAAGCCCACGTGTCTGTCTTTATACTCACTTGGCTGCTTAACCCCACCCTCAGGTCCCAGCCACCTTCCCTTGGGTGGTGATGGGATTTGGAGTTCCCAGTGTCTTTGGTTTGGCCTGGGGTGGGGGTGGAGTCCACAAAGCCTGTATGGAATTAGCTTTAGGACATCCTTTTCCCCCTAACACTAATAGTGTGCCAAAGGACCACTTAGCCGGGTATGGGAGGCTATTGACATGCATTTTGGAGGCGGAACAGGTGTATATGACATACAGTTCAAAGTATAACAAACTATATATAGTGAAAATCAATCACCTTTCCACCCACTGCCTAGTTTCCCCTCTCAGTGATAAACTCTGTCACCAAATTCTTTATCTTTCAGTGACATTCTGTGCATTTACTAATACACACTCATAGGCACAGGCTGTTTATTGCACCAATCTTTCACCTGTTACTATCTTGCTTTTTCCACACTTAAAAATGTATCTTGGAGTGAGTACTGTGTCAGTAAATTGCAACTGCCTCTTTCTTTTTCATGCTTGTATAGTAATCTATTCAATGGATACCTTTATCAATTGAGGGTCAAAAGCAATACAACCCCCAAATCATGCCACAAAATGACAAGCATTTGGATACTGACCACACCCAGGGGGCACCAAAGTCACACATGACTGTCCTGGTCACAAAGACACTTTCCACCCTCCCAGAGCCCTCCTCCTAAACTGTCTCTTTGGGATACTGAAGGTCACGGGGTGAGTAAGGGAGAGACAGAGGGAAAGAACAAAAAGGAAATAGGGGAAAGCCAGCCAGTACCCTGCGGGGCTTCAGGTTTCTGAGACTGCTGGGATTCATGACTGAGCCAGGAGTTGAGAAAAAGATTTAATTTATATGAACTTAAAGCCCTGATATGAAATTGGGTCAAACCTACTATTACCTGGAAAATGAGACAATTTACTAATAACCAAAGTGACCAGAAAAGCTCTCAGATCTACCCTAGATTTCATTAACACAGAAAATGCAAGCAAGGTGGTGGTAGGAATAACAACCATGTTATCCCCTGCTGCTGGCACCCCACTACCACCAGCACATTCCTTAAGCCATTTGGGATAAACATGGCCAGGGGACTGTGGAGGCTGTGCAGCAACTCCTCACAAGGCCTGCAGCAACCTTTTCAGGAAGGGAGGCTTTTGATGTGCAAATACTAAGGAGTCATCTCTTCCTCCACACTCCAAGGAAGTGAAATACAGACAAGATTATTTTTGTTCCTGAATATCTCCAAGCAATCACTACAGGCTTCTTGACATCTGTACTTATTTTAAACGTTGTATGTCCTCCCCAAGCCCAGCTGCCAGACATCAAAAATCTCAAGTTACATAGACTGATTTAGATTTCAAGAAAGAATGTAAAGACAAAGTACAAGGGACGATCTGGTCCCAAAAATCTCAAAAATAAATATCTAGCCCTGCCCTGCTGCCCAGCAAGCCAGGCACCCTCCTTTCGCTTCGCTGGCAAAGTTTCCAAAATGCCTTCATCAGTGAGCACACCATGGAAACGGTCATGTTCCTCGTGCACAAATTTGCTGGATACAAAGGCTACTCAGCAAAGGAGGCCTAGTGAGTACTCAAGGAAAAGGAGTTCCCTGGATTTTGGGAAAAATCAAAGACCCTCTTGGCCGTGGACAAAATAACGAAGGATCTGGACCAGGGCCAAGACGGCAAAGTGGGTGTCCAGAGATGCTTTTGGGTGGTGGCGGAGCGCACCGTGCCCTGCAGTGACTGCGCTGTGGTCTGAGGCAGACAGAAGCGCAATGGGCAGCCAGGCGCTGTCCCCTACCCAGTGAGAGCCATCTCCCAGGGCCCTCGGCCCCACGATTTCCCCATTGATAAGGATTTCATGTGCAGACTGGGCTCCTTAGAAGGTGTACAAATTAAATCCAACCCTCATATGACCAGAAGAGAAAGAAAAGTCAGTTTAAGTCAGATAAGCTTTTTTTTTTTTTTTTTTTTTTTTAGATTTATTTATTTAATTATTTATACGAGCACTGGGTACAGTCAGAAGCGCGGGAGGGTGAGAGATTTCACCAGAGCCAGAGCGGGGAGCAGAGCAGGCAGAAGGACCAAAGTACACTGCTGAGGGGAGCAGCGGGCGGCAGGAGAGGTCTGCGTGCCATGTGGGACCCTCCTCCGGTGGCCGGGGAGCAGCCAGGGATCGAACCTGCACTGCAGAGGCTGCGGGCAGCTTCACAACCCAGTGCTCAACGGCTGCACCTTCGGGGAGGCCCCAGATAAGCTTCTGATTTTTATATTGATTGCCTCCTCTTGCCCTTTTAATATACAAATTTTTTTTTTTAGTTCCTGAAAATAAATAAATAAATGTTTTTATCCCCAAAGTGTTTGTATATCCTTTGAACACTAGAGGCTACTGTGTAAGGAAGTAAGGTATATAAAAATTATGTATTAGTTATTAATTAACTTGAGTTTATTTATTAATTAACTTGAGTTATATCAGTTTAAGGACTGAAAATTAGCTAAGGATCTAAAAAATACAATTTATATTGACACATGAAGTCGTTTGTAGAGTCTAAAAATTAATCTTTTTATCAAGTCATTACCCATAATCAAGTAATTTAGTAGAACACATGATTTTGCAATTTTCAATCTTAAAGTGATGTTAGTTTATGTGAACAGCAAAACTGGTATAGGGAATTCAAATTAATTAAGTTTTTTTTTTTTTTTTTTTTTTAATAGAGGCATGCTTTATTTATTTGTTTTGCTGGTTTGTTTGTTTGTTTTGTTTATACATGCACTGGGTACAGTCAGAAGTGCAGGAGGGTGAGAGAATTCACCAGAGCCAGAGCGGGGAGCAGAGCAGGCAGAAGGACCGAAGTACACTGCTGAGGGGAGCAGCGGGCGGCAGGAGAGGTCTGCGCGCCATGCGGGACCCTCCTCCGGTGGCCGGGGAGCAGCCAGGGATCGAACCGGCGCCGCAGAGGCCGCGCGCAGTTTCGCAACCCAGCGCTCAACCGCTGCGCCACCGGGGAGGCCCCAAATTAATTAAGTTTTTCATGAGAAAAATAAACCCAAGATTTCCATGAATTGGAATGTTGTGTTAACATTTTTACTGGCAAAAGCTATAAAGCTGTTTTAAAATCAAAAATATTAAATCACTTTAATTTGTCCAAAGAGATATATTAATTGGGGATATTGCATGCTCTTTTTTCTTCTACAATTAGATAGCACATATTAAAACTTCAGTGTTATTTACAAGGTATTTACTTCTCATCATGTAGTAACCAAGACTGTTACTAAAACTCACAGTTGAAATCCTTCCTGTTTTTGTTACATCTTTTGCAAGGACATTTTCATGAAGAAATACATGTTTAAAGTATAAGAAGAGAAAAAAAATATTTTGTAGGAATCTTTTAATTTCTTGTTCTTGTCATTTATAAATGCTTAGTATATTAATATTATTTGTAAAAGTCTATTAGAGGGGTTTATTCCTTTATATTTCTCTTAACTTTTTATTTTAAGATTAGTTCAAATTTTCAGAAAAATTGCAAAAATAATAGCCTTGCAATCTAGTTTCCCCTGATTTTAACATCTTATATAGTCATAGCACAATTATCAAGACTGAGAAATTGACATTGATACAATACTATTAACTAAACTACATATTTTATTCAAATTTCACCAGTTTTTTTCAGCTCAGGATCCAGTCTATGCTCCCATATTGTGTTTGGTTGATCTGTCTCCTTGGCATTCACCAATCTATATTAATTCCTGTCTTTCTTGGTCTTTTATGATCTTGATACTTTGAAGAGTCCTGTCCAGGGATTTTGGAGAATGCCTAACAATTTGCATTTTTCTGGTGTTTTCTCATGATTTTAGCTCGAGGTGAGACATTTCAGCAAGAACACCACAGGAGTGATAGTGTGCCCTCTCCAACCCCTTCCTGGGGGAACATGATGCTGATGTGTCTTATCACTTGGTGATGTGTCCCTCATCACTGGGGTAAGATGGTGTCTGTCTGGTTTCTCCACAGTGCTAGGAAATATTGTTCCCTTTACAATTCACAAGCATCTTGAGCAGAGATACTTTGAGATTATGCAAATATTCTGTTTTTTCTTCAAACTTTTGCTCACTGATTTTAGCATCTATAAATGGATCTTGCCTGCAACAATTATTGCTGTGGTGTCTGCCTAATGGTAATTCTCTACTTCTCTCATCCTTATAATTGCATTTTCCTGTCTCTTCTCCCTCATTTATTTACTCAATTATTTATTTATATGTGTGTGGGCTCAAGGACATTTATTTTATTCTCTGGGTTTTTAATCCAATATTGTCATTATTTATGCTCTTACTCAGATTATCCCAGAGGCATTCTGGGAGCTCCTTCAGATGGGCTTCTGTGCTCTCTCATTGTGCCCCCCACCTTCCATTTGTTTATTTTTTGAGCACTTCCTTACTTTCTGTCCCCACAAGATATTCCAGGCTCATTTTATATTTTCCCTCCCCAGTTATGGAATCAACCATTTCTCCTAGGAGACCCGGCTTGTTATATTGTTTTCTTTTACAACCTCTGAATTTTTAATCTTAGTTAAGAAAACTGACCCCAGGGTTCAGCTAATGTCCTCTCTCTGCATATCAGTGAGACAGCAATAACCCCACAGTCCACCCTCCAGAGGCGGGTTATCCCAGCTAAATAACCGCAGGCAGCTCAGGGAAGTCCAGTACAAGCCTCAGGGCAAGCGTCACCTGCAAGGCCTGAAGGCTTTGCCATTACTGCGCCTGTGGTCTCATCTGTCCTAACCATCCCAGGAGTAACTTGACTACCCACTCACACACCTCCCAACAACAGACATTGGTTCTCAGAAGCTTTATGCATCAGTTAATATTCATAAGTAGAGACATTGTGGCTCCTCAGCTCCTCAACCTTTCCAGGCCAGACCTGGACTGTGGCCTGCAGTGTCCCCATACCATCCTTTGTTGACACTTCTTCCTTCAGAACATGTCTTAGGGCTCTACAAACGATGAGTTTCAGGGCTTTCAACCCTTCCAAAAGCAAGCTTATCCTTGTTTGGGGAGCAAACAAGGAGATTTTGCAGAATCTCTATCTTCTTGGTCATCTCTGCAAGTAGAGTAGGGTCTTTGCTATAAGGATATATTTAACTGCTATGCAAAAAAAAAAAAAAAGTGCTATGAGTGATTTTTTTTTTCCTGTTTCCTTAATATGACAAAAATTAGGGTCTGTATGACAATGTATAAGAAAGATTTACATGCTTGGGGGGCGGAGCAACATGGCAGCGAGGAGACGCTGCGAGTAAGATCTCCCATTAAAAAAAGTTAATAGGGAGGAAAAGCGGCAGGTCCCAGTGAGAACTGGGACACAGAAGATAAACGGACGACTCCAGCAAACTGCCCAAAGAAGAAAGTTGCCATAAAAGAGGACCAGAAGGGAGGGAAGCGCAGAACCCTGCTCCCCTCCCCCGCCCACAAAGTCGGCACTCTCCGACGGCAGAGAGGAGGGAAACAACAAACCAAAACGGCCAACAAGAAAAACGGACGCAGCAAGTGGGACTGTGAGTGGAAAGGAACTATTTCAGCCACCACACCCCGTGAACGGGAGCTGTGGAGAACCCTGCAGGATCCGCCGCGGAGGTGAGCTCCAGGCGCCATTAAAGAGAGCCCCGCCCCCCAGGAGGAGACCAGCACCAGCACACAGCCCCGGCCGCCCGGTAAGCTTGTGCGGAAAGCGGCGCGCTGAAAAAGCAGGCGCGGATCCGGATCAGATCGCAGCTGCCCAGGTCCCCTCGCCTGCGACCTAGGCTTGCGGGGAGACCGCGGAGGCCCTCCCTGAGTGAGCAGGAACAAGGCGCCCAGGCAGGGGAGCGGGATTCAAAAGGCGCCATTCCCGCGCCACTGATCTGGGCTACAGCCCGCGTCCTGGAACTGAGGGCTTTGGAACTGAGACCCTGGGCACGAAATTAGGGGCGTGGGTTCCCCACGACGGTGGGGCACAAGGCAGACACAGCACCCCAAAGCCGTTGAGGTGTACCCTACCATCCCCGCTCTGCTCCCTGTCCCACGGGGTGGAAAATCAGCTCCCCAAGGGCTCTAGGAGAGATCTCTGGCGCCACCTAGCGACTTGAAGCCAGCAGAGGCTCCTGAAGGAGCTAGTGGCCAGCTGGGGAGTTAGCCCACACCGGGCCCCTTCCGAACAAGTAGTCTGAGCCCACAGGGAGAGCGAGCACCCACAGCCGGGGCAGGCCAGGCGCGCAGAAGAGTGTGCCTGAGACCAGACGCGCAGGGAGTGTGTCCCACATCACCATTTTAGAACAGGGACATTTCTTCAGTAAAGACTACCAGCAGAAGGCTTCCTCAGGAGCCAGAGGTGAGCGGGGGAAGTTCGCCCACGCCAGACCCCCTCTGACCTGCAGTCCAAGCCCAGAGGGGGAGCAGGAACCCACCGCCGGGGCAGACCAGGCGCACAGGGGAGTGTGTCCCCACATCGGCATTTTAGAACAGGGACCTTTCTCCAGTAAAGACTGCTTGAAACTGACAGATGACTCCTGGAGGAACCAGAGGGGAGCAGAGAAGCCCACCCAAGATGCCGGCCAGTCCCAACAACACAGTGTCCCAACGCATACGGCAAATTAGAAAACAGACAGTAGGGAAGAGAAGAACCACACGCAACCTAGCAACTCTCCAGAGAAAAAGCACACCACAAAAAGAAAACCAGCCCCCAGATTGCAACGACAATAACTTGGAAGAATTTCTGAGCCTTCCAGAAAGAGAATTTAAAATTGCCGTGATTAAAAAACTGACAGAAGTCATAAAGGAAAACAATGATAAGGGAAAAATAATCAACGATCAGAAGAATGCAACTGAGTCCCTAGAGAGGGAAAACAATGGTCAGAAGAAAGAAATTGAGTCCCTAAAGAGGGAAGTAAAAGAAATGCAGGAGATCAAAGAATTAATGGAAGAACTAAAGAATTCTGGGAAAAGCAATGAAAGCAGAATAGATGAAATGGAAGAACGAATAAGTAATCTTGAAGACACAGAAATAAAAAGAACCAAAACAGAAAAGGAAAGAGAAGTACGAAGGAAAAAGAACGAGGAAAGACTTCGGGAACTATCTGACTCCATGAGGAAAGGAAATATAAGAGTTATAGGAATACCAGAAGGAGAGGAGAGAGATGTAGGAACAGAGAAAATATTCAAAGAGATAATTGAAGAGAACTTCCCAAATGTGAAGAAGGAGCTGAAAATTGATATACAAGAAGCAAGAAGAACACCAAACTTCCACGACGAAAGGAAAAATACAGCAAGACACATAATAGTAAAGCTCCCAAGAATCCAGGACAAGGAAAAAATAATGAAGCTGGCAAGAGGGAAGAAACAGATAACATTCAAAGGAAAACCAATCAGACTGACATCAGACTTCTCCGAAGAAACACTACGGGCAAGGAGAGAGTGGAGGGACATAGTCAACAGACTCCAAGAAAACAGATGCCAACCAAGAATACTCTATCCCGCAAAGCTCTCCTTCCTCTTTGAAGAAAGAATATGGACCTTCTCAGACAAACAGAAACTCCGGAATTTCATTGCAACTAAACCCCCACTCCAAAAAATACTACAAGGAGTCCTAAAGCCAGAACCTCAGAGGGACGAATAACAATGAAAGAAGGCCAAAAAAAAAAAAGTTATTAAAAGAATAAATAAATAAAATCAAAGGAAAGACAAACACAATGGCAAATACAGATGTTAACATATCAATATTAACTCTAAATGTAAATGGACTAAACTCTTCAATAAAAAGACACAGAGTTGCAGCCTGGATTAAGAAACAAAACCCAACCTTTTGCTGTCTCCAGGAAACACATTTAGCTACAAAAGATAAAAATAGGCTCAAAGTTAAAGGATGGAAAACAATCCTACAAGCAAATGGACCGAAAAAGAAAGCAGGAACAGCTATACTTATATCAGATAAAACAGATTTCAAACTCAAAAAGATAAAAAGAGACCCCAATGGTCACTACATTATGATCAAGGGGACAATACTTCAAGAAGAAATAACACTCATTAACATATACTCACCAAACGAAGGAGCACCAAAATATATCAGACAACTGTTGTCCTCTCTGAAAACAGACATCGGAGAAAACACATACGTAGTGGGAGACTTCAACACACCACTATCAACAATGGATAGATCAACAAGACAAAAAATAAGTAAAGAAACCAAAGCTCTAAATAAGGACCTAGAGCAATTGGGCTTAACAGACATCTATAGAACACTAAACCCCAAAAAAACGGAGTACACATTTTTCTCAAGTGCACACGGATCATTCTCCAGGATCGATCACATACTGGGGCACAAGACAAACATCAACAGATACACCAAGATTGAAATCATATCAACCATCTTTTCTGACCATGAAGGCATCAAACTAGAAATAAACCATAAAAAGAAGGCAAGGAACTTTCCTACCTCATGGAGATTAAAAACCACACTACTGGAAGACCATTGGACTAATGAGGAGATCAAAGAAGAAATTAAAAAATTTTTTGAATTGAACGACAAGGAGGACACCAATATCTTAAATGTATGGGATGCAGCAAAAGCAGTAATAAGAGGAAAATATATAGCAATAGAAGCTCACATCAAGAAACAAGAAAGAACGCAAAGAAACAACCTAATCTCGAAGCTCAAAGATCTAGAAAAAGAACAACAAAAAAACCCCAAAACCAGTAGAAGAAAAGAAATAATAAAAACCAAAGCAGAAATAAATGAAATTGAAACTAAAAAAACAATCCAAAAGATCAATGAAACCAAGAGCTGGTTCTTTGAAAAAATCAATAAAATAGACAAACCCCTAGCCAGGCTCACAAAGGAAAAAAGGGAGAAAGCACAAATAAACAGGATCATCAATGAAAGAGGAGAAATCACAACGGACACAGCAGAAATCAAAAGAATAATCAGTAACTACTATGAACAGTTATATGGAAACAAGTTTAACAATCTAGAGGAGATGGACAAATTCCTACAACTCTACAATCACCCAAAGCTAGATAAAGAAGAAATAGAACACCTAAACAGACCAATTACAAGCAGCGAAATTGAAATGCTAATCAAAAACCTCCCCAAAAACAAAAGCCCAGGACCTGATGGATTTACAAATGAATTCTACCAAACATTCAGAGACGAATTAGTGCCTATCCTTCACAAACTCTTCCAAAAAATTGAGAAGGAAGGGACAATACCAAACACGTTTTATGAAGCCAACATTACACTAATACCAAAACCGAACAAGGACAACACAAAAAAGGAAAACTACAGGCGAATCTCCCTAATGAACACTGATGCAAAAATCCTCAATAAAATTTTAGCTATCAGAATCCAACAATGTATCCATAAGATAACTCACCACGACCAAGTAGGATTCATTCCAGGGACACAAGGATGGTTTAACATCCGAAAATCAATCAACGTTATCCAACACATCAACAAAAAGAAATATAAAAACCATATGATAATATCAATAGATGCCGAGAAAGCTTTCGACAAAGTGCAACACCCATTCATGATAAAAGCCCTTGAAATTCTTGGGATACAAGGAACATACCTTAACATCATAAAGGCCATCTATGACAAGCCAACAGCCAGTATCATTCTCAATGGTGAAAAGCTGAAAGCAATTCCATTAAGATCTGGAACAAGACAAGGATGTCCACTCTCACCACTGCTTTTCAATATAATACTGGAAGTCCTAGCCAGGGCAATAAGACAAGAGAAAGACATCCAAGGAATCCAAATAGGAAAAGAAGAAGTCAAACTATCACTATTTGCAGACGATATGATATTATACATAGAGAACCCCAAAAACTCCACAGAAAAGCTAATTCAACTCATCAATCAGTTTAGTAAAGTGGCAGGATACAAAATCAACACGCAAAAGTCAGTAGCCTTCCTATACACAAACAATAAATCTGAAGAAGAAGAAATCAAAAAAACCATCCCTTTTGTTATTGAAACAAAAAAAAAATCAAATTTTTGGGAATAAATCTAACAAAAGAGGTAAAGGACCTATACAAAGAAAACTATAAAACACTGTTAAAAGAAATAGAAGAAGACACAAAGAAATGGAGAGACATCCCCTGCTCATGGATTGGAAGAATAAACATTATTAAAATGGCCATCCTTCCAAAAGCAATATACAGATTCAATGCTATTCCAATCAAAATTTCAATGTCATTCTTCAAAGAAATGGAACAATTATTGATGAAATTCATATGGAATCACAAAAAACCCCAAATAGCCAAAGCTCTCCTGAAAAAAAAAAGAAGGGAATGGAGGCATCACACTCCCAGACTTCAAACTATACTACAAAGCCATAATCATCAAAACTGCATGGTATTGGAACAAGAACAGACATACAGACCAATGGAATCGAATAGAAAATCCAGAAATAAACCCACAGATTTATGGTCAACTAATCTTTGACAAAGGAGCAAAGAATATGCATTGGAGCAAAGAAAGTTTGTTCAATAAATGGTGCTGGGAAAACTGGGTCGCTACATGCAAAAGAATGAAGCTTGACCACTACCTCACACCATACACAAAAATCAACTCAAAATGGATTAAAGAACTAGACATAAGACCTGAAACCATAAAATATATAGAAGGAAATATAGGCAAAACACTACGTGATTTGCACATCAAAGACATCTTTACAGACACATCACCCAAAGCAGTGATAGTGAAGGCAAAGATAAACAGCTGGGACTACATCAAATTAAAGAGTTTCTGCACAGCAAAAGAGACAATAACAAAAACAAAGAGAAACCCCACCGACTGGGAGAACAGTTTTTGCACACAACACTAATGATAAAGGACTGATCACGAATATCTACAAAGAGCTGATGAGACTCAACAACAACAAAGAAAATAATCCAGTCAAAAAATGGGCAGAAGAGCTAAAAAGAAACTTCTCTGAAGAGGAAATGCAAATGGCCAACAGGCATATGAAAAAATGTTCAACATCACTTGTCATCAGGGAAATGCAAATCAAAACTACCATGAGATACCATCTTACACCAGTGAGAATGGCACATATTAAAAAAACTAGCAACAACAAATGTTGGCGAGGGTGTGGAGAAAAAGGAACTCTTCTGCACTGTTGGTGGGAGTGCAAACTGGTCCAACCACTGTGGAAAGCTGTGTGGAGATTTCTGGACCTACTAAACATAGAGCTTCCATATGATCCAGCAATTCCACTCCTAGGTATTTACCCAAAGGACACAGAAACATCAATTCCAAAGAACACCTGCACCCCTATGTTTATAGCAGCACTGTTTACAATAGCTAAGCTTTGGAAACAACCCAAATGCCCAAAACTAGATGACTGAATCAAGAAGATGTGGTACATATATACCATGGAATATTACTCAGCATTCAAAAAAGATAAACACATGCAATTTGCAGCAACATGGATGGCGCTGGAAGGGATCATGCTCAGCGAAATAAGCCAAAAAGAAAAAGAAAAATACCGGATGGTCTCACTCATAGCAGGAATCTAGAAAACTTAAATAAGGGACCAGGAAAATGAATAACTATAAGAAAGTGAAAATCAAAATCAACAAAAAACTATGAACCAGAGACACTTTTAGGGGGGCGGGGGCGGGAGGGGAGGGATTGGGATCATAATCGGGGGGCTGCAATTGTATGGGGAATATAACAATAAAAAAAAAAAAAGAAAATATATACAGAAAAAAAAAAGAAAAAAAAAGAAAGATTTACATGCTTATCAGTTCACCAAAGGCCTAATGAACAGTTTCCAAAGATATTTTAATACTGCAGTTTATATCAAGATTAGCCTTCTGGGCCTCCCTGGTGGCACAGGCTGTCCACATCCTCGGCAGCGCGGGTTCGATCGTGGCCAGCCGGTGAGAATCCCACATGGCGAAGCATTCTCTCCTGTCTTGTCCACTGCTCCCCTCAGCAGTGTGCTTCTTCAGTCTGCCTGTTCTATTCCCCGCTCTGTCTCTGGTGAATCCTCTCACCCTCCCGCGCATCTGGTCTGTACCCCAGCACTTGTATAAATAAAAAGTAAATCTTTAAAAAAAAAAGATTAGCCATCCCCGGTCAATGTTACTCAATTGTAAGCTTTATGTCTGTCTGCCTCCTTATCCCCTCAGCAGTGTTGTGTTAGTATACAAGTTTGCAGAAATATTAGTAGCCAAGAATAAACATCTCGTTTTATAGTTTCTGTCCACAGAATCACATAAAAGGTCTATGACAGATTAGTGAGAGCAAAAAGTAAATTTTCACTGTACTTGCTTCAGTACTCTATAAGATGAAAGAGCATGTAATAATGGAAAATTTCTTGTGTTCCTAAAACCTTGCTTTACAGTGCCATTTAATTGACTATTGGTAGTTTTTGTTATTGAAACTGTGTATCATGCTAATCAATCTTGTTTCCAACTCTATGATGTTAATTCTTGTCAACTTTAATTTCTTGTTTTCTGGATTTTTTTTTTTTTTACTGTTGGACCAACTTTTCTAACTTGACTCTTGAAATATTTATTTTTCTTGTTGAGTTTGTAAGAAACAAGTTTTTAATGGTGAGTATAGATTATTTATATTAAATCTAATATTTAGTACATTTGGCCTTAATCCTTTCAAAGATGACAATAAGCATCTCTATTGTCTCGATTACATATTTCCCCCTTTACCTTCTAGAATGTTTGGAAGACAAAAACCTCTTTTAAAGTCATGTGAATATATTAGAACATTCTATAGGCATTCTAGTTTTCTACCATATCAAAGGCAAGTTTCATCCACCTTTATTTGTCTGCACGTCTTATTCTCTACTCCAGTTTCTCATTCACAATTAAATTTGATACTTCTTACTTTTTCTGCTTCATATTCTTGTTATGTTTTCGGTGTCTATTCTTTAAGTTAAAGAAACTATTCTCAGAAATAGCTCTTCCTTCCAGAGTTATTCTTTCTTCTGTAACCATAGTTGGTATTTATAATTATTACAGTTCATTTTTCAGCCACTCTCTGTTCACATTTCTTTCTCTGATTTTAGCCTTGCATACTATGTATCGCCACTTTGAGCAATCTTTTCAAAACAGGACTCTGGTTGCCACATTTTTTGAATCTGGGCATGTCTGAAGATGTCTCTCTATAGCCTCCCCATACAAACGGCCTAATGTGGCCCACTATTCTTGAGTTGCAGCTTGTCCCTTCCATGCATGGTGGCATCTCATTGTCATCTAGCATTGCTCATTACAGCAGAAAAAGCCAAAGCTAGCCTGGTATTTTGCTCTTTGAAAATGACCTACTTTTTCTGCTTGGAAACTTGCAGAATTCTTTTTCTTACCCTTATACTTAAAGATTTTTTATGGAACTATGTCATCGTGCTGCTTTTGTTATTGATTATGTTTGGGAGTTTGGACACACTCACTGTAACTTTTTTTCTAATAGAATGTGTTTTCTCTGGGTATTGATTTTGATCTTTTTGTCTGTTTTTCCCCCCACCTTTGGAATTTCCTGTTATTTGAAAATTGGATCTCCAAATTATACAAGTTCTCCTGAATTACTTTTTTATTGTTTTCATTATTTTTCAATTCTAGATATTGTAATTATGGAATTATGGGGGGGATCAGATTTTTTCTTTTAATGAGAAGAAATCATATAGAATGATGATGGTGGAACAAGGAGGCCCTTTTTTAATGAATGCGGCTATCACCAATTCAACTGAATCAAGAATAACAAGGACAGTTGGATGGTTTTTCCGTTGTACAGATAAAGGATTAGCAGGTTCCTCCTTTTGTGAAGGTCGTGAGCAGTGGTAGCTAAATGTAGAGCAGGTAGAATATGTCACAGATCCCACTTCTCGACAGTCTTGGAAGAATTCATGCAGAATATGTCAAATGCAATTAGAAGACAACAGTGGACATGAGGAAACCACCAAATCTGGAACCTCGGATCAGTGTGTGAAGTAAAGTGTGCAGAGAATATCGCAAATGAAGGCGTAGGTCAGAACAGGATTTATAACTGCCCTTCCGGGGAAGACAGAAGACATGATCAATGAGGATTATCCTGGTTGTTTTCAAAATCAGGGCTTTCCTGGAACAGATGCTTGTGACCTAGGATATTCTTCCATAGACAAGAGGATCTTATTGGGCAAGCCCTAGACCCAACTCCTGGACCAGTAACCTGTTCATAGTCAAGGCCTGGGCTCCCCCAGTGGCCCTGGCTGACGGGCTGAGCCAACCGTATGTTAGGAGGCAGAGCAGAGGCAGGCGGTCAGCCTGGCTGCATGCTCCTGTGGATGGGCAGAGCGAAGATGTTGGAAGTCAAATGGGAGTGGCTGAGGCTGGGTGAGGAAGATGAATTAGGGTTGAAGTCACTAATGCAGTACTTGGCTCCTGGGGAGTGACACAGAAACAAGGGTAGGACAAAGACTAGATAGGGTATCTGAGGCCCCCCTCACCAGGAGCTGGGTAATGGAAGACTTTGGAAGCACAATGGCCATTTGCATGCAGAGGGACGCATCCTACCTTTTCCCTGCTTTATGTCCCTGTCAGAGTTGTCTGACAAAGGTGTTTAGCACTTTTCTATGTCTGGGCTTCCCATCTGGCCTGTCTTCTATGATCAGTCAGCAGCCTGGTGGTTATGAAACCAAATACTATATTTGTTACAGGGATCTTTTTGAGGGCATTGTCAATGGTAAAGTCCTATGATAAAGTCTTTAAAAGGTAAGTCTGACTTCAGAGGAAATACCAGACCGCATGGTACTATTTACCTTGCATTCACCTATGGCTTCCATTACATAAAATTGTTACTTCTTTGCAAGCTTCAAACACAATAAGCTCCTCTTTCTTATTTAAGTTTCTCTCATATAAAGCTTAGAAATAGTAGAAATAATTTGAACCCAACAAATTATGGAGTTTTGGATTGTCAGTTCTGACAATTTTGGTGTGGACGAGATCTTCCGAATAATTCAAGCTCTGTAGCAATTCGAAAATCACTACAGTGATTTGCATCAAGGAAAGCAGTTTGCTAAGTTCATGTCCATGTACTTACAGTTTTAAGGCCCTCACTTGCCATTAATCATTCAAATTCACTGATTTTTCAAGCAACTTCCACCTTCCAAAGAAGCTGTTATGTGTTGTGTCATTACTTTTCTGCTGCTTCCTACAACAGCTAAGCCACTGACATGATGGGAAAATTATTTTGCTGGGCCTCCCTGGTGAAGCAAGGGGTTAAGACACTACCTATGAAGCTACTGGCAGCCACTGCAGCACGAGTTCGATCCCTGGCCAGGGATCAATCCACATGGCGCAGCAGACCTCTCCTGTTTTCCCACTGCTCCCCTCAGCAGTGTATTTAGTACATCTGCCTGTTCTGCTTCCCACTCTCTCTAGTGAATCCTATCACCCCCCATACCTCTGGCATACACCCCAGTTCTTATATGCATAAATAAATAAATCTAAAAAAATTAAAATAAAAACAGATAATGAGAGAGATAGTGAGTTAGGTGTGCACAGATTAATTGCAATATTTCTTTTTTTTAATTTTTTTACATTTTAAAAGGGCAGGCTTATTAAGAAAAGGAGAAAGAAAAAGAGAGGCAACTGCATAATCACAGGTGGGCAGGAGTGGTAGAATATTAAAAAAAATCATCAGTTATTTGAGGCACACTTTTTCTGGTAAGGAAGGATGGCCTGAGGGAGTTCAAGGGCAAAGACTGGGCGGAAGTCTATGGGAGCAAATCAGCACTGGTGTGAACCAGTCCATGTCACAAATTTTACTCTTAACACAAACCCTATTTTCCCTTCAAGATTTATAGTAAAATCCCAAACAGGACAGAACTATCAGAAACTGAACTGCACAAATTGTATATACCACTGAGGTACCAGTGGGACATTTTCTTTTAAAATAATCTATAAGTACATCTTAGGGTTTTATAAAATAGCTCATAAACATGATGGTTTATAAACTTGGTTGAGTTAATCTGCCCCCACAGACTCACAATTAATATTTATCACTTTCTTCCACACTGAAATATAAAAAGTATTCTGGGCCATTAGTCCAAACGTATAAACAATCGATTGCAGTCCTTTCTTATAGCGTTTCCCCTAAACACTCTATAAACATGGTGTGACCGGAATAAAACATGAAGGAATTTCTTTTTGGTCAATGGTTCCTAATGGGGTATGGCAAGCATTATATCCAATCAATTCATTCTTTCCCTGTCTAGTTTTTACAATTTATCATTCAGGACAAGCATGAAAGATAACCTGTACTTCCAGGAATCCTAAACCGTGCAACCTTTAAAAATAATTTACCATCTTCATCTTTCGCAGTTTTGATGCCCAAGGAGATTGGTCTTAGCACACCAGGTCTAAGCTCCAGTGGGCACTGGTGGAATCAGCATGTGTAGCCATGCTCTGTCCCCGAGTCCTGTGCCCACATGTACTCTCCTTTGGCTTCTGGAGGATAATTTTCATTTCTTTATATGTAATAATACCATATTTATAGAACTTGAATCCCGATGTAGAGTCTGAACTTGAACACACCTGATGATTCCCCCCAAGATCAAGAAACAAGATCCTTCCTTTTTTTTTGATGCTTTAACATACGGAGGGTGTTTAGTGGCATTGCACTCGGGAGTATCTAGGTGTCAGATTTTATTAGGAAGACTTGTGGAAGGGCGGGGCGAGGGAGGTGGGCGGGGCGAGGGAGGTGGGCGGGGCGATCTGAAGCACAGAGCATAGCTGAGCAGCAGGCACAGAGAGAAGAGACCTTCTGCTGCACCACATACGCTCTAGCTCCATGCCCCCTAATGGGGGCTAACTCCCACGCTCCTTGCGTCCCTGGCCGGGGCTTAGAACTCAGGCCGCAGCGGTGAGAGCGCTGAGCCTAACCCCTAGGCCATCCTGGAGGCCCCGCCAGGGGCTTAGTTAAATGGAGCCCTTAACCTTTATTAGGAGGCTTCAGGAGAACTACTGACAGCTGCTTCTCCAGCAAGTCAGAAGAGACTTCGGCTGCCCTTCCCTTCCCTCAGTGATCATCACGATCTCCTAGGGCCCGTGGGTGCTGAGGGAAGCTGGCTTTCAGCGGCACCTCCATGTCTTCATCGGTGACAAGAGGGGGCAAAGTATGGGGATTTTTCAATTCTAAAACAAGTATTTTTCATTGATGAATCAGAAGAATAAACCTACACAGTTCAGAAAGTAATCAAGATTGTACTGATCCTGAAAGATTTCTTTGGTGATGATCATGTGTAAAGTCAATATTTAGAAATTTCTAGAGATTTAAGTATGCAGACTTCTGATGTCCTCATAGAATAATGAATGCTCTTAGCGAGCTGAAGAGACTCAAAAAAACAAAGTAAATAACCCAGTCACAAAATGGGCAGAAGAGCTAAAAAGAAACTTCTCCAAAGAGGAAATGCAAATGGCCACCAGGCATATGAAAAAATGTTCAACATCACTTGCAATCAGGGAAATGCAAATCAAAACCACCATGAGACACCACCCTACACCAGTGAGAATGACACATATTAAAAAAACTAGCAACAACAAATTTTGGCGAGGATGTGGAGAAAAAGGAACTCTCCTGCACTGCTGGTGGGAGTGCAAACTGGTCCAACCACTATGGAGAGCTGTGTGGAGATTTCTGGACCTACTAAACATAGAGCCTCCGTATGATCCAGCAATTCCACTCCCAGGTATTTACCCAAAGGACACAGAAACATCAATTCCAAAGAACACCTGCACCCCTATGTTTATAGCAGCACTATTTACAATAGCTAAGCCTTGGAAACAACCCAAATGCCCAAAAATAGATGACTGGATCAAAAAGATGTGGTGCATATACACCATGGAATATCACTCAGCCTTCAAAAAAGATAAACACATACAATTTGCAGCAACATGGATGGCGCTGGAAGGGATCGTGCTCAGCGAAATAAGCCAGAAAGAAGACGAAAAACACTGGATGGTCTCACTTATAGTAGGAATTTAGAAACCAGCAAAGCACCTGTAGTCCATGACCTTAGTCTATCCTTTGCACTTGTTTTCTTCACGTTGTATAGAAGAAATGGATTAAGTAGAAGAAGCCATACATTTCTGGGCATTAAAGAATAGTTTGAGTGGTTGTTCAGAATCATCTTGGAAGGTGTAGTGATTTATCTCTCCATATCCTCCAGATATTTCTTAGCTCATAAGTGTCTTCTAGTACCACCGTCTCTTCTCCCATCAGTATACATTCTGTTTGCCTTCCTTGCTCCTAGAAGCTGCCCAAGGACATATGACAATATTCTAAGATCTTTCCAGGCCCTCCATGGATGGCAGTGGTTTCATATCATACTTAAAAAATCTCCTGAGGTTGTGACCAGAGATGCATCCATTGTCGCTGCCCTCACAGACGTGCGAGGGCTCTGGAGCGGTGCTGGGAGGGGCGATGGGGTCCAGCACAGAGGACGGAGGCAGCTGCCGGGGTCCTGGAGTCTCCTGGCCAGAGCCCGCCACATGCTGCCTCGGGGCTCCCCAGCGCTCGCGGAGGCACCAAAATCCTTCCTTCTTGAGAGAGGGGAGGATTCTAAGTTGTGTGGTCCCATAACTTGGGGACTGAGTTGGTTATAACCTCAAATCCCAGGACCCAGAGCTTATCCCATTACTCTAGCTTTTTTAAATAGTGGGAACAGGGAGTTAAATTCATTTTCCTTGCTTCGTGGAGTGCTCTCATCACTGGTCTGTCCAAGATTACACTCTTATTTTATTTATTTATTCTATTTTATCCCCAACTTCCACCTCCATTTTCCTCCCCTCAAAGGCACTCTTATACACTTGATTTGCATATGTCCTTATTAAAGTATGCACTGTTGTTTTCTGTGCATACCTTTAAATTAACGGATATTGTGATGCAGATTTCACTGTTTCTTTCTGCACTCAGCACCATGTATTTATGTGTAGCTGAGCAGACATCTCTGTGCCTCATTGCATTTCACTATATTTTACTGCAGGAGCCACAGCTACTCTATGCTGCCTTATAGGGCAGGGGGGAAAAAAAATCAAGAAGAAGCTGGAACATCTTGTTAAAAGCAATGATGCATTCAAAAACTTCTGGAAAAGCACTGAGGCCAGTTTGAAGGGAGTAGATCCACCCATCATGGTCTAAAAAACAATGACTATGCCCAATTGAACAAAGTGTCTTAGAAGAATCTGGACTTCCCAGTGATCCAGCATGGCACTCTCATTAGCTTTCTTCCAGTCCAACCCTAAGGACTCCTGAGTATTTAGAAGATTACCAAAATGTAGTTACAAAAAATGTTAAGTGTGGGCCTCCCCGGTGGCGCAGCGGTTGAGCGCTGGGTTGCAAAGCTGCCCGCGGCCTCTGTGGCGCCGGTTCGATCCCCGGCTGCTCCCAGGCCACCGGAGGAGGGTCCCACATGGCGCAGACCTCTCCTGCCGCCCGCTGCTCCCCTCAGCAGTGTACTTCGGTCCTTCTGCCTGCTCTGCTCCCCGCTCTGGCTCTGGTGAATTCTCTCACCCTCCCGCGCTTCTGACTGTACCCAGTGCATGTATAAACAAAACAAACAAACAAACAAATAAATAAATAAAACATGCCTCTATTAAAAAAAAAAAATGTTAAGTGTGTGGTAATAAAAGAAGAAAAAAAACAAATTGAAGCTTTGTATCTTTGATAACACAAGCCCTCCCCAGAACTGATACCTGCTGTTGCCATAGTGATGGTAGTCAAGGCCTTTGGATTTTGCAGAAATAAGAGATGGCATGAGAAGTTCTGGCAGCAAATGAGATGTAGCACATGTAGTGCAAATTTGCACACCCCACATCTATCCCAACATCCACAGTCACAGTGGGAGCACCAGCAGGCTCTGTGTCCTTTGGACAATTGGGGCAGAGCCAGGAGCCTCACCCCATCCAGATGCAGCAGAGAGGAAGGAGGTGTTTTCTAACACAGCATAGTCATGGAAGGAGCTAATCACTTACCTGCTTCCCTAGTGGGTTCTAAGCAGCTGAGAATTATATATGGGAGAGAGACATGAAATCAAAGCCACGGTCATCTTCGTGCTGAATTAGAATGAGGCTTTCCACGACCTCCTCTCTCTATTGAAGGTGAGTATATTTGACCTGATGTGCCAGCAAATTTCAGACAAAACCTGAAGCGGAGTCCTGGCCAGGCAGAGCAGCCGCCAGCCCTGCTTGCTAGAGCCTAGAAATGTCACGTGAGTCCCCACACCTAAGTGCAAGTGGTCCCTGGAAGAAGAGCTGATGGCCACTGCCTTGTTTTGTCAGGCACCAGTGGTACTGGATATGTGACTTTAGCTACTTCTTTTGTAACAGGGTGGTCCCCAGGAAAGGGGGAGTTTCCCTGCCCCACCCAAGGGAGGGTGGAGCTGAGCAGGAAGAGAAGCTGCAGAAGAGACTGAGGAAGGAAGCAGGATGGAGCCAGGAGACCTGGAGGAGGCACATGGAGCCTAGAGACACGTGAAAAAACAGCGCTTGTCTTTTGGTCGTGGGCTGGGTGACACAGATGTGGGTGAGACCCGTGGGGAGGTGACCATGGCAGCTTTTATCTTGATGTTGATTTTGCTCTTTTCCTTCCGGACTTATCTGGTTGTTTCTGACCATTTTCTGGGGGTCCCCACTGGAAGATGCTTTAGATTCGTGGCAGGCTTTGGGCCTTGCTCTGGGCCAATCCTGCTTGGGTGGACCTTTACCCATGAGGAGGCGGGTAACTTTGGGTTCTTGATTTAGAAACTAGACTCTTTGCCTTACCTGTATTGTTTCCTAATTGTATTAAAGTTCCTTCCCATTAAAGTCTCCTATGTTTTGTGTTGATGCGGCGGATGGCAGAACCCATTTAGAATAGGCAGGTTTGCGGGGTTTGGGCTGCCCCTCTCCCTGTCCTATAACACTTTGACTAAAGTAAGGGATGAGCGAAGGGTGAACGTTTCCCCACCAGCACTTTTGAAGGAGCTGAGTTATTGTACACAGTGCCCCTCTCATGAGAGGCACGAGAATGTGTGGAGAAGTGAGAAGCTTCCTCCACGGCTTTCTGGAGCCTAGGTAGCACCCTAGGAGCAGATGGGACAAAGACAAGAAATGACTTGCAGCTCCATTATGACCTTTTGTGATACATGGACATATACATTCACATGGAACCCCCAACTCACATTTTCCTGAAGGGCTTGTAATATTGTATGTTCCCACGCTGGTGGATTTGTGTGGTATCTCCCACCTCTTAAACCCAGGCCCTGCTCCTTACTATGGTGACCAAATGCTTCATGGCTGTGCTGTGGGATACAGATTCCCTTTCAGGAGTCTTGGGATACCAACCAGGTGAGAATGGAGGAAACCATGTTCCTGGTTGGGACTACTAAGACCCCACAATGTCAGGCAGAGAGCCTGCCCAGTTCAGTTGTGAGCTGTCCAAGGGGAAATGCCCTTGAGAAAGGTCATGAGCATGTCCTGGATCCTCTTCTGGAAGGGGCACTTGTGTACACTAATTATTTTCAGAACAGGAAAAGAAGTCTGTAGCAGAAATCCTCTGCCCCACTCCCCAGAGAAGTCAGAAAAACTGCTTTCAGAGCAGGACTGAGGTGACAGAATTAGCAAGTGGGCTGACAGGGAAGCCCACGGTGGCAATCACATTACAGCAGGAGCCACAGCTACTCTGTGCTGCCTTATAGGGCAGGGGGAAAAAAATCAAGAAGATGCTGGAACTTCTTGTTTAAAGCAATGATACATTCAAAAATTTCTGGAAAAGCACTGAGGCCAGAAATGGCCTGTGGACAGAAATGGCCACATTCTGAAACAGAAAAGGAAAGAAAATTCAATCAGATTAAAACAAAACAAAACAAAACAAACAAAAAAAAAACAAGCACAGAGGCTTACCTTGAAGACCTTACTGAGTATTTGAGTATGTGGAGAGCAGCAGGGGTCTGCATGTTAATTCCTAAACACCCAAAAAGGCAGCAAAATAAAACCTCAATTTGTGCATTGATAATGGAAAAACCTGCCAAGGACACAGGAGAAGACTACTGTGGGAAGAAGTATCTTTGGGGTAATTAAAGAAATGAGCTTGGGCTTTGTGGAGCCTGGGAAGCACCCTAGGAGCACATGGGGCAGAGATAAGAAATGACTTGCAGCTCCAGTTTTGTTTGTTCAATGGTTTTGTTTTGTCTTCAGGTTAGAGCTGAGAGGTTGAAGCTGCAGATAAGAGATGGTTCCTGGGAAGGCCGCTGGGGGATGGGAGAGGATAACCTCCCGAGAGGATATGGAGGATCCCCCTAGAGAGGGAAAATACTCCTCTCCCACTGGTGTGTGAGCCTTTAGGTAAAAATAGAAGCAATTGCATGTAAGATGGGGACCAGGGTGGGGCGAGATGATGAGTACCTGCTCACTGCCCTTGTTCTCAGTGTGAAGTGCTCAGCAAGGTCAATGCACAGAGTGAATCTACGAGGGAAGTGGGTGATGGTTTGAAAAAGTCATTGGGGGCCTCCCTGGCAGTGCAAGGGGTTAAGACACAACCTATGAAGCTATCTGCAGCCACTGCAGCATGAGTTCTATCCCTGGCCAGGGAGCTACCCACATGGCGCAGCAGATCTGTCCTGTCTTACCAGCTGCTCCCCTCAGTAGTGTATTTCAGTCAGTCGGCCTGTTCTGTTCCCCGCTCTGTCTCTGGTAAATCCTCTCACTGACCCCCTCCACACACCCCTGGCCTGTACCCCAGTTCTTGTATGCATAAAATAAATAAATCTTTAAAAAAAAAAAGTCATTGGAGAAAGCTGGCGAGGCCCTGGGGGACTTGGCTCCCCAAGGGAGGTGGGATGGAAGGGTCAGTGTTGTTGTTGGTGGGGCTGAGAGTGTGAACTCAGAGGAGGAGGACAAGGCTGGAGTGGAAGAGATATGAGTGGTAGGCCACACCCCATGTGGGTTGAAGTGGGGGGACAGGGAGAGGGCCTGAACCACTGCCCTTTGGGGGGTCCCACATTTCTCCAGCTTTCTTTGTTCCTTAATTGGAACCGGATTAGGAGAGAGGCCATTCCCTTATGACGGAGACAGACAGATGGTTCATTCCTAACCCAGATTTATTTCCTCGGCTCCCAGAGGGGGAGGTGGGCAGGTGGGCAGGTGGGGAGGTAGACAACTGTGTGGCTCTTCTCTCAGAAGCACTGACCTTCTGAGGACAGGCTCTTGATTGCACTCCGGATGATTTGGCATGCCCTTTAATTACCCCCTTCTTAACAGCCCAGGCAAAGCCCTTCCTTTCCTGCATCTTAGGATGCTCAAGTGCTGGTGACAAGCTTGGAGATAGGACCTCCTAAAGATAGGGACAGTAATGAGGAAATGGGCATGAATGGCATCTGTAGGCAAAGCAGATCTCATGAGGAGGCAGAGTTAGGAGTTTCAAAACAAGTTTATTGCCAGTTTTAAAAAAAAAAATTGAACACAGATTTAGGCTCAGTACCTATCCAGCAGCAGCTCTGTCCCATGTCCGGACATGTCCTCCACTAGATCTGAGAAATCTGTTTGTCTACCAGCCCCTGGCGCCTTGAAGCCCCTGGCACCTTGAAGCCCCTGGCCTTCATCGTCCAACCCAATCACCATCTGGGTCCCAGGGTGTAGGGTAAAGAAAATGTCAGGCTTTTCTGCCCTTCCGCCATCAGGATAGATGATGGATCCTTGTCCTGAATGCATGCCTGATGGCGGGCACCTGGAATAGGGTGTGGGCATAGGTAGATGGGATTCAGCTGAGTTAAGACTGCGCTTTTAAGGGCGGCGTCACGGGGGGACACCAGCAGCAGCAGCAGCAGCAGCAGCACCAGCAGTAGCAGCACCAGCAGCAGCAGTAGCAGCAGGAGAAGCCGAAGCGGAAGCGGAGAAGCAGCAGAAAGAACGCCAGAGAGCCCAGATAGAGTGAAGACTTGCTGGGGGCTGGGAGGCCTGCCAGCCTCCCAGCCCCCCAGCCAGCACCCCTGCCTGCCATATGCCTGGTGAACCCCAAATAAAAAACCTGCAAAACTACTGAGGACTCTGACTCCTCCTTTACCCGGTCTGCATGGGATCAGGAAAACCTGCACTGTGGTCCGTTCCTGCCCTTACACAGGGTAAAGTGCAATATCTCCACCCGAGGAATGGCCTGGGTGGAGTGACATCCGGTCCTGGTGGTGGTGGTGGAGACTCCAGAAGGAGCTGCCACCACCATGTTCTAGAGAGTGATGGACCTGATGTCTGGAGAGCACGGGAAGGAGAGTTCCCACAACCCTCAGCCTCCCTCCCTGCAGGAGAGGAAGAACTGAGTTCTCAGCCCAGGTACTGATGAACTCTAATGGACTAGTTGCCCTGCTGACCATGGTGGAATTCTCAGTACACCTCCACCCCTGGAACCCACCTCCGGGGCTCCCTGGGCTCCAGATCCAGCGTCCAGACTGTGCAACCCCGACCCAGTGAGAGAAAGGGCCTGTGCCCTCTGGGGAGACCCTCTGCTGCTGCCATCCACAGAGATTTTTAAAAGAATTTTGCAGAGTCAGCTCATCTTCCACCTGAACGATTCAGAGAGTCAGTGAGATAGGGTTGTGAGGCGGCAAAAGGGAGGCTGCCCTTGGCAGACATGCGTCTTTGTGGGAAGACCATCCTGTTCAGAGTTGGGGCTTCCACTGCACTGTTCCCACAGAGATGTGAGGAGCTGCTGAGCTCAGAGGCTGCAGAGTGAGCGGCATGAGCGTGCATGTCTCAGAGCACCTTGGCAGGGAGTGGGGAAAGCACAGGGCGGTTGACTGGGAGCTACTGAGTCGTAGCCACCTGGCAGGTCAGTCTAGAGGGCTGCTGCCCACAGGCAGTCCCCTGGGTGCCCTTTGGTGCCAGCCCCACAGCCAAAGAGCCGGTCAGTTCCAGCAGGGGTGTGTGGAGACTCCCAGCATCTAAGAATGAAAATTAAACAGGAAAAGCACTTTGCAGTTAAGGGGGGTTTCTTATAAGACCTCCAGGAAGGTGATGAAGAAATGTGTGGCTCTTAGGTCCAGCTCAGATCTTCATCCCACTCCACACAGGGAATTACCAAGGAACAAAACCCGAGCGGTAGCAGGATGAAGACTGGGCTTAAAGAAAAGTCAGGAAAGCAGAGGCTATGTTTGTCTATGATCGACCCAGAAAGAAGAGCTTAGACGCAAGGCTGGGAAGGAAACTAAAAAGACCCAGGGCCAGATCCCTGCTATGCCACAAACTGATCAACCTTGGGCAAGTCATTTAAGATCTCTAGGTCTCCATATTCTCGGCTGCCCTGTGAATTTATTTATTTATTTATTTATTTATTTTTATTAAATAATAAATTTTATTTTTTATATTCCCCCATACTGCACATGCCCCATTCTGACCCCAATCCCTCCCCTCCCGGCCCCCACCCCCCAAAAAGTGTCTCTGGTTCATAGTTTTTGTTGATTTTGATTTTCACTTTCTTATAGTTATTCTTTTTGCCCTGTGAATTTATAAGCTCTGCCTGGTGATGAGCACAGAAATGGGGACACTGATGGCCTGTACTGCCCCCTGGCGTGAGTTTTAAAAAGAGCTCTCTTCTGAGCCAACACAGCCCCGCTGGTGACAACCTGCTGAACGCAAACATCAAAGACACCTCCTTCTTCAGGCGAACAGAGCATTGGGGCGGGGTGCTTGGCAAGCAGAGCCTGTTCGGGTCCCAATCTCCCCTTGTCCTTGCATTGGGTCCCCTTGCACGTTGAACAAGCTTTACTATCATAGCAGGCAGCTCTGGGCTTGTGAGGACGGGATGACATACCAGCCAGACGCAAGGTTTTAAATGTGGACAGGACGGGTATGCAACGCCGTGCATTTAGACCTCATAATCACATGGATCAGTGTATACTCCCCACAGGCCATCCACATCCACTCCACTGCCCCACCCCAAAGCTCCCCACTCACTGTTTCAGGGGAACATAGACTGTGACAGTGGCAATCAGCACCTCCAGAGCCTTCCCTGTGAGACAGGCAGGTGTGACCAGGGAGGGCAGTGACACAACCCGGACACTGGATGTTTCCAAAACAGGGACTTCCGTGTGATGAGGAGATGGAGCTAAAGTATAAGGAGAAGGTGGGGAAGGGAGGACAGTGCCAGGGGAGGGGAGAAGCAAACTCTTTTGGGGCATTGGACATAGGAGGGTGCTGACACAGTCTCCCCAGCTGGGCAACCCTGGGACATGAGGACCCTAGCTGAGTGCAGGGGAGGGACTGAGGGCTTGCTCTGGCCTCTGCGCACTCTGGGCCTTTCCTCCAAGGGGACCCTTGGGTCAGGGGCCCTGAGTCCTGGTCCCTGGCCATTGTCCTGCTGATCATACTCTGGCTGAGCATGCCAGAGGGGACGGGGGCTCCTCTGTGGGTTGGCATCTGCCAGCCACATTCCCTCCCCCCAAATGTTCCCTCTCACTGTGATGGCCACATGCCCTGCAGACCAAGCGGCCTGACATGTGGTTCAGGAGGTGACAGGAGACACTCCTTGTCCCTGCTCTCCTTACAGAGTCCTCTGTGAGGCCCCTGCCCCAAGGGTCCCTTTGGAGGAAAGGGAGCAAGACAGAGTCACCCAGCTCCACAGGCCCTCCCTGCCCACAACCCCTCTCTCCATGAGGGGCAGCAGGTGGCTCAGCTGCAGCACCCAGACCTTCAGGCCTTCACATTCACGTCCAGGATCAACAATCAGAGCAGGGAGGGGAGGGAGCTGGCAGTTGTCTCAGGTGGCCTGAGTCCCACGGGAAGGAGCCGTCCCGTGTAGCACTTCTTCATGTGGCCTCAGCACCCTGGAGGAGGGACCCTAGGGACCCACCCTGGCCACCAGGAACACTCAGCTTAAGCCCTTCCCTGTCATTTACTACACAGACACTACACAGGCACCTCCAGAAAAGCAGGTCAGTGAAAACAGGGTGTCAGGAAAGTGGGTGTATTGGTGTCTGCAGTGGGTAGAGGGGAGTCTTCTCACGGGCACTGCTCAGGGCACCTTTCAGAGCAGGTGCTGAGATTTGAGTTTCCTACCAAAGCCTGAGGTGGGGTGAGGGAGGGAGGGGCAGAGATGTAGGGGAGCATGGGGAGGTGCCCTGAAGGCCTGGACTGTGAGAACCAAGGAGAGAAGGAACAGGTGGTTAGCAGAATGGCTCTCCCCATCTCTGCCAGCAGGACAGGTGGGATGAGGGGGCTCAGGACCGTGCTGTGTGGTCTCAGTATGGAAAGTGACCCACTGTGGAAATGATCAAAGGCAGCATGACAATAAGAGGTCCAGTGCCCAGTGTCTAAAGTGCAGGTTGCACCCTTACATGGTGGAAGGAGTGGGGAGCTCTCTTGGCCTCTTTGTTAGAGCGTTAATCCCATCCAGGAGGGCTCCACACGCATGACCGAAGGCCCTCCTGAAGGCCTGCCGCCTAACACTGTCAGCGTGGAATCTAGGTTTCAGCATTTGAACTGAACTGGGGGTGGGGAACATGAAAATACTCAGCCCACAGCAAAGCCCTAGTCCTTACTTGTCCAAGGGGGTTCCGAATACTCTGTGCAGCCCCCTTCCAACCTGACCTCATTACCAGCCTCCTCCCAGCCCCGCTGGCCTCTTTGTGTTCCTCAGACATCCTGAGAACTCTCCTGCCCTCAGGTTTCTGCTCTCTCTAAAATGCTGTTCTCTCTGCCTGAAATGCTTTCCCCCCAGATAGCCACAAACCTATCACCTTCCCTTTTCTCAAGGCTTTGCTTAAATGTCACTTCTCAGTGAAGTCAAATCTGACCCCTTTCTACCCCATCTTCTTCCAGCACTCTGGATCCCTTACTTCATCTGTCCGACCATATCGCTTTCCAACACACTATGTCATTTACTTATTTCTAACATCTCTTGCCTGCCAGAATATAAACTCCCAGAAAGAACTGAAATCCGTTTTGTTCCACAATGTATCCCAAGTGCCTGGAATAGTGACTACCACATAATAAACAAATGTTGCCACATAATAAACAATAAATATTTGTTGAATGAATGAGGGAGAAAGGGACAAGTGTCACTGTTCCTACAGAAGAGCTTTATGCAACCGTGCATTAAAATTTAATTCAAACTTATGATTTCAAAGTCATTCCAAATTTGTTTACCTCAGAGAAAAGCAGAGGAATTTTCTTTAGCTCCTAAAGTTAGTACCTGCCCACTGACCTTTAGCGAGAGGGAGTGGTTGGGGAGTGGAGAGCAGGACAGAAATCAGGAGACTTAGATTCTCAAATGCTCAAATGAAAGGGAGTTAGTTAGGGAGCTGAGGCAGTGAAATAGGATGTACCTCTGCAGCGCAGACTGGATCCCAGGAAGTTAATCATAAATTGCTGCAACACAAGGAAATAATAAATGATATCTTTGGCTTCCTGTACCCGTGGTCTTCTCAGGTGGTACAGGGCAGAGTGGTGCCATCTAATAGAAATATAACGTGAGCCACCTATTATCATTTCAACATGTAATCAATGTACGAAGTTATTAATGCTATATTTTATTTCTTTTTCCTATCAGTCTTTCGAAATTCAGTGTGTATTTTACTCCTCCAGCAGGTCTCAGTCCAGACGAGCCACATCTCAAGTGCTTAATCGCCACATGTGGTTAATGACTAACATATTGTGCAGGACAGATAGAGAACATTTGTCAGACCAGAGTAATAATTGCACAGTTAAAGTCCTTCACTGCTTATCCTGAGTGGTATACCAGCACACCCAGGGCACTGTTGTGCAATCCTAGTAGACTGACAGACTCACAGAACACCGTGCATTCAGTGAAAGGGGCCTATTGTTTTCTACAGAAGTACCAATGTCCCTTCACAGGCAATGAACTTTTCCAACACCCTCTCCTTGGATATCTACTTTTTACAAGTTTGTAGTTGATCCTAGTGGTCAGGAATACTTTAGTTTTAAAAGTAGATATTGTAGTAACAAACTTCCAGGTTACCGTGTGGTTTACCGTGCAGTTTATTGTGCAGCCCACCGTGCAGCCTATGAAGTGGTTTGAAACCAATATTTTATTTTGACCCTGAGCAGTCTCCATAACATTATAGTCTTTAAGATAAGATTTTTAGAAGATGTATATACCACCTCAGAGATGGTCTACAATTAATGTAATAATTTTCCTATTGTTGAATTATTTATATTGTTTTCAGGCTTTCCTGATTATACATAATGCTATGTTCATCCTTTTGATAAAGCTTTGCTTTTCCACCTGATCAAATCTTTTGGGTGAAGGCAGATAGATCGAATTGCTATTTGACAAATAGTAATAAAGTCTTACCGCAGCTGTCAAACTGCTTCTCAGAAAGTCTGTCTCATTTTACACTCTGAACAGCAATACATTTCCTTCACTTTTGCAACCCTAACTCTTTAACCTTTGCTTTTATAATATGTAGAGAAATTCAAAGAGAGTATGCAGCCCAGTGTGGCCGTGTTGGGTTGTGTGACCTGGCAAAAGTCATCAGGCTGTCATTGTATGGGGCATAAAAGTTCATGACTGTCAGAATTTATAAAATTTTATCAGTGAAAACATCCTACTTTAAATGCATTGTCTTCTAGCATTCATATGGCTGACAAGAAATCTGATGCCAGTCTAAATCTTATTCCTTGGGATATTATCTACTTTTTTTTTTTTTTGCCTAATAAATGGATGAAAAGTTGGATAAATCATAGCCTATCCATCCAGTAGATTATTATGTAGCTTTCAAAAGAATGAAACATGCTTATATTATTTACCTGAATGGATACTCCTTATATATTACCAAGTGAGAAAAACAAGTTGCAGAGAAATATATACCATTTTTATAAAGATAAACATCAGCAGCAAAACTTTATATTTGTAATTATATTTTGCTTATATTTTTGAACATAGAGAAAGGCAAAAAGGAAGAAACCACGCATCAGTTTTTTACAATTCCATTTTATTTAGAGGAGAAGGTAAAGATGATGAGGTACATTAATAATGTTATATATATTTGCCTAAATTTTAATTTGAAAACAGAGCTTCATTATCAGGCTTCATGACTGAGCTGGAATAGTTATTGGTGTTTAACTACTTTTTGTGCTTTTTTTTTTCTTTTTGCAGAAACAGCAGAGTTTGATGCTTGTCCACAAGTTATACAACCCAAACACGTCCAGAAGTAATTGCCCTTAAGTTAAACCCAGTTGCCTGGAATCAAGAGACCACCTATATGGAACCAAGAAGATAGAGAAGGGACTGCTAACTACATTCAAAGCAATGGGTCCATCAACAAGGAAGAGCTGATTATCTCGAGAAACCTCTCTGTATATGAATTGATTTTTGACTAACCGATCAAACCTTGCCAAGTTTATCATGTCTTCATTCCTAGCTTTTCCTCCTCTTCCTCCACTCTCAAAAAATCAATCCTAGCCCCCTGATCTAAGAGGCAGATTTGAGGTTTTCCTCCAACCCTTGACAGTCAACCTCACAATAAAACCTTTATCTTTTCTCAGAAGTCATTGCCATAGTATCAGCTTCTATGTGCATCAGGCAGAAAGTCCTTGCTCTTTAACAACTTTTCTATTGGGGTTAGGTATCTTTTCATGTTTATTAATCACTTGCTTATAGTCATTTTTGTTCATGTTTTTCTATTATTCTATTCAACAGTTTGGGTTTTGGGGAATTCATTTATAAGAATTCATTGTATACTATCAATCATCTGTGTTGCATATATTTGCCCCAAGTCTATCATTTGTCTTTGACTGTGTTTCAAAGCACAGGACACATATATGCAAATGAGCAAGAGAAAGCATGGTACATTTAGAGAAATGCAAATGTTTGGTAAGGCAAAGTCTTAGAAAGAGAGTTGAGGGGGCAGAAGTCGGGGGAAAAAGAGAGAGTTGAGATAGTAAAAGATTAAGGTGAAATTAAGATTAAGGCAAGCAATGAGTTTTTGCAAATAAGTAATATAATCCCATTTGCATTTAGAAGAAATATTTGGCCACGTTTGGAGAAAGGATTGAAGAGAAATGAGCCTGGTGTAAGGAGAACGTTAGAAAGTTGAAGCAGTTACTCAACTGAGAAACTATGAGGGCCTAAATCAGGGCCACAATATCATTCACTAGGAGGTCTGCAGTCATGCAATGAGGAGCCTACATAAGTCCTGGGCCAAATGGAGGCAAAGACAGAATACAGCTACAGTTTTGAAAAATATTTGTGAAATATAATTGACAGCATTTGATGAGAGGATAAAGGAAGAAGAATCATAATGTTACAGGGCAGGGAGAAGGGGAGCCCAGACCACGCAAACCTGCCTGTTCTAAATGGGTTCTGCCATCCGCCGCATCAAAATAAAACATGAGACTTTAATGGGAAGGAACTTTAATACAATTAGGAAACAATACAGGAAAGGCAAAGAATCTAGTTTCTAAATCAAGCACCCAAAGTTACCCATCCCCTCGTGGGTAAAAGTCCAGCCAAGCAGGATTGTCCCAGAACAAGGCCCCAAAGCCTGCCCCAAGTCTAAAGCATCTTCCAGTGGGGACCCACAGGAAAGCATCAGAAACCACCAGACAAGTCAGGAGGGAAAAGAGCAAAACCAAAATCAAGACAAAAACCGCCATTGTCACCTCCCCATGGGTCTCTCACCCACATCTGTGCCACCCAGTCCACTACCAAAAGGCAAGCGCAGTTTCTTCATGTGTCTCTTGGCTCCATGCGCCTCCTCCAGGTCTCCTCCTGGCTCTCCATCCTGCTTCCTTCCTTCCTCCCTCAGTCTCCTCTGCAGCTTCTTCTCTCTCTGCTCAGCTCCACCCTCCATTTGGGTGGGGCAGGGAACCTGGAACCTCCCCCTTTCCTGGGATCCACCCTGTTACAATAATGCTAATAAATGCTAATTTCTAATAAATGCAAATGCTTAAATGTGGTATCAGTCCCTGTGATTGGAAGACTAAGAAAAGGGCACATCTAGGTGGATAAACAATGAGATTAGATTTGTGATGTTGCTTTAGAGGGGTGTGACTCACATCCGAGAAGCAAAACATAAAGATATTAATCACATATAAGCAGCTCTGGAAGTGAATGGCCTCAGCTAGGGAGAAGGTGTATAGTGAGAGAATTAAAGGGCCAAGAGCATAGCACTGGAGAGCAAATCATTTTGGAGATGAACACTAGTCTGGAAAATAAATTAAGGAGAAGAAAATGTAGGAACAACAATAAAAAAGAACAGTCTTAAAAGTCAATAGGGGGACCTCCCTGGTGGTGCAGGGTTAAAGACAGTGCTGTCAAGCTATCACCAGCCACTGCAGCACAAGTCTGATCCCTAACCCACATGGTGCAGCAGACCTCTCCTGCCTCTCCTGCTGCTCTCCTCAGCAGTGTATTTCAGTAGATCTGCCTGTTTTGCTCCCCACTCTCTCTGGTAAATCCTCTCACCACCACCACCCCACCACCACATCTCTGGCTTACACTCCAGTACTTGTATGCATAAATAAATAATAAATATTTTTTTAAGTCAATAGTGGAGAATTTTAAGAGTCATACACAGCATCAAACTCAAAAAAAAAAAAAAAAAAAAGAATCTGGAAGGTAAAGATTGGAAAAAGGTTCATCAGATTTAGAAACCAGAAAGCCAGTGGTGACTGGCATGAGTAATACAAAGGACTGGTGGGGACAGAAGTCGGGTTGCTGTATATGAAAGATTAAATTGTTACCATATGAGTCAGGACCCTTTCTGTTGTATCAGAAGTCCAACTCAAACTCACTTAATGAAAGGAATTGTTTTTATCATGCAAGTGAAAAGTAAAGAATAGAGTTGATTTCAATTGTAATTATTCATAGTTCCAGGGACACTCAGAAATTGCTTTCCAAAGATGGTCAGGATCTCTATCTCCATATCTTCTTTTGCTTCCTCTTCTCTCTCTCAGCTCTGCTTAAATCTGTGTTGGCCTCATTCCCTCATTTCAACTATTCCAAGATGCACTGAGGATAGCTACCCAATTTCAAATACTCTGTAATCATTAACTCAGAAGAATGAAAGAAACTTTAGCTCTAGCACAAGAATCCAGGGAGAATTTTGATTCATCTATCTTAAACCATACGCACATTCCTAAATCAGTCTCTGAGGCCTGGTGGAGCACTCTGACCTCATAGTCTGTATCACATAGGCACCTATGATGTGGGGCAGACACTTTTATTGAAACCCAGGATCATAGAGCATAGGAAGAGGGATGATTCCCCCAAAGAAGAGGTTCCGGATAGATTAACAATGTACGTCTGCCATATTCCACTCTTTGGTTGTTTAGCATTCCCTCTTCCCCTGCATGCACTATCAAAATGCCCCCTACTTGATGTGATGTAACTACCCCATGTACAAATGAAAATGTACTAATTCTTAAAGACAAACCACCATGTCTATTTATTGCAACCAACAATGCCAGATCTTTAAACTACATGTGTTCCTCTTAGTTGCAAATCTGACTCCTTATGATTACTCAACCTGTGAATGATTTGTAATTCTTGCAGAATTACAAAACTTGGAATTTCTGCCCCATTCTAAAATTAGCATAAAAAATAGAGAGGGGCATAAAATTGAGCTGTGAGGCCACAGCTCCTGACAGGTAGAAAGTGACAGAGGAAAATAGAAGAAAAACATAACTTTAAAAAATCTGCCATCTGGAAAAAGAATGGGAAACAACTGTCACCAATTTATGTATTTCTGGGAGAGAGAAGATGGGGTGCCTGTCTGGGCAAAGGAGGACTGTCCGCTGCCCTGCCCACTCAGAGAACTCTCGTCCGACACGTGTCAAAGAGAGTCACAATGAAAGGGAACTGCTAAGCAAATAAAATCTTTCCTGTTTCCTGCTAAAGAGTCACAGGCCTGCTGCAGTAAATAATGCAAAGTAAGTGTAAATAACAAGTTTGCTTCCTTAATAAGCATATCTAAAGGAGGTTACATTCTAACACAGTGGGACCACCGTTCAGGCTGATTGATCTCCGACTGGCCAAGCTGATTGATCTCCCAGGCAATCCTCGGGTATCTGCATTTTTCCCCCTTTAGTCAAGAACTTTTGTGCTCACTGACCAATATTATCAATGGAAGATGGTTATGTATAAAAAAAAAAAAAAACCCTTTGTCTCTAGACCAGTGCTCAGACCTTATGGGACTGCCCAGGTCTGGGACCTCATGCATGAGTAATAAAGCTTCTCCTGACCTCACCATTCCTGAAGTACCGCTTGTTCTTCCCTTGCCTGGGTCAAAGGCTAGAATTTATTTCTGCAACAACACAGCAATCTCTAGTAGAGACTGAACTTCTTCAGCAGCCCACTTCCAGATGGCACAGTTTATGATGTGGGGATCTAGGGTCGCCTTTAAGGTTGAAGCAAGATAGGCTCTCATTGTGTCCAGGCTTGAAGTTTCATTGGTAATCAACTCCTCCAAAACTCTAAAAGGGATGAAAGAACCTGGTCACAGGTCTGTATACCACCCTGGCTGTTCTCTTAGCTATAAGCCTTGGGATTTTGCTCTTAGCCCCAGGCCTATATACAATTGTTTCTCTCTTGGCTTTGGGAAACAATGGAATAACCTACACCTGGGACCAGGCTGCCGCCCATTGGCAGACCCTGAAGGGCTACCTCAGACCATTCAAGGAAGTGGGAAGGGCCCAGGGAATCTGGCCTCCTCCATTTCTTTGGCCTCACAGCTCAATTTTACCTCCCTAATTTTTAAAGCTAATTTTAGAATGGGGCAGAAATTCCAACTTTTGTAATTCTGTAAAAAGCATGGTTAACTGAGCCTTAGCACACTCCAGTGGCCAAGGGATCTCCTAACAAAGCTGTGTGTTGTCCCCCTCCTGCTTTCAGCCAGGTTGGTTCAGATCTAAGCTCGTATCTTTTTTGGTCAGGATTTCCTAAAGGCCACAAGAAACAGCCAATATTTTCTAACATTCTGGTATTTTTCAACCATGTTTCCTAAAGTTCCAGCTTCAACAGACATTTGGCCTGAGACAGTCAAGGTACTCCAAGGAAGGGTTGGGCAGGTAGGAAAGAGGCCTATCAAGGAAAGAGGCCTCCCCATCAGCCAGTTTCACATTTTGGAGACTCTACCCTTTTAAATCTTGATTCGACTCAAAGGTCCTTCTTTCTGTCTTATTTTTAGAAACATGCAATAACTTGCAGTGCAATGAAATGTAGAATTTAATTGGGCTTTAAATTTTAAAACCCTTTTCAAGGCTACCAGACAATGATGAACTTTGTAGATGAATTGTAATCGAGGTCCTATATGGAATGTTAGATGATGATAAGGGACGGGAGGAAAAATGAAGCCAGAAAAGGGGGTATGGGAGAGGGCGCCATGAATAAAGGGTATCGTATGAAGAAGACATTTGAATAAAGACCTGGATGAGGTAAGGTTGAAACACTGCAGATAGCTGTGGGCAGAGTGTTCCAAGGAGAGAGAAGAGCAGGACTGGTGCCAGAGCAGGCCCGGCTCGCTCTGGAGCAGCAGAGAGCACCAAGCTCTCTCGGGATGCCACATGAGCAAGGGCAAATGGGCAGGATAGGCAGATTACTTAACAGTGTCCTGACCTGGGGACATCCAGTCTATTTCCAATATTTTGATTTTATAAATAATTCTGTACTTGACATTTCATGAATTATTTCTTTTGTATAGATTTCTATAGGTAAAGCCTCTGGATTAAATGAAGTTCTTGATTCACAACGCCAAATAGATTTCCTGAAAAGCTGGTGGAGGAGTTTCCACTGTTACCAAAAATGTATAAACATATGCATCCCTCAACACCATTAGGTATTGTCCATTTAAAATCTTTGTCAACTTGATGGACAAAAAAATCGTAAAGTATTGTTATTTTTATTTGTTTTACTTATTATTTTAACGTTATTTTATTACTACATTTTTATTTTATTATTATTTATAGTATCTTGATTATTAAGTTGCTGGATATGCACTGTTTTTCATAAATTTTGCCCATTTATCTATGTAAGTATTAGCATTTTTCTTTTCAATTTGCATAGTCTCTTTGTTAAACTTATTGTCTTAGCTCAAGCTACATCACAGACAGGCTGGCTTATAAATAACATTTCTGGAGATTGAGATCACGGTGCCAATGTGGTCAGGTTCTGATGAGGATCCTCTTCTAGATAGCAGACTGCTGACTTCTCTTTTTACCCGCATAGGATAGGAAGAGCAAGTCAGCTTTCTGGCCTCTTCTTATAAGGCTGCTAATCCCATTATGGGGGTACTACTTCATGATCTAATTACCTCCCAAAGGCCCACCTCCAAATGCCATCACATTGGTATTCCATTTCAACATGTGACTTTGGTGGACTTGTTAAGTCTCCTGTGTCATTTTCACGGCATCTCCCAAAATAATATGCAGAAGCAACTCAGCTTGTTACTACTGCTCCACAACCACGGTGGGAGTGTAACAGGGTGGTCCCCAGGAAAGGGAGAGGTTCCAGGTTCCCTGCCCCACCCAAAAAGGAGGGTGGAGCTGAACAGGGAGAGAAGAGGCTGCAGAGGAGACTGAGGAAGGAAGGAAGCAGGATGCAGAGCCAGAAGACCTGGAGGAGGCACATGGAGCCGAGAGACATGTGAAGAAACTGCTCTTGCCTTTCGGTCGTGGACTGGGTGACACAGAATGTGGGTGAGACTTGTGGGGAGGTGACAATGGCGGTTTTTGTCTTGATTTTGATTTTGTTCTTTTCCCTCCAGACTTGTCTGGTGGTTTCTGACCCTTTTCTGTGGGTCCCCACTGGAGGATGCTTTAGACTTGTGGCAGGCTTTGGGCCTTGCTCTGGGTCAATCCCATTTGGATGAAATTTTACCCACGAGGGGACGGGTAACTTTGGGTGTTTGATTTAGAAACTAGATTCTTTGCCTTTCCTGTATTGTTTCCTAATTGTATTAAAGTTCCTTCCCATTAAAGTCTTATATGTTTTTGTTGATGCGGCGGATGGCAGAATCTATTTAGAGCAGGCAGGTTTGCTGCTCCTCTCCCTACCCTGTAACAGGAGCCCCTCTCCCTACCCTGTAACAGGAGCCTCCAACCAGACCCCGTGGGATGTGGGAACTCAGACTCCCAGGACAAGAATTAGATTCTATTCCTTCTCTCCCTTCTGAGGCCAGCAACAACCCCTTGCCTTCCCCCAGCTGCCCTTGTTGTCACTACACCTTCCACTCTGTTTGCTGTTCAACTCATTAATCCATATTTTACAGCAGTTTTCCTTATTATGTGACTTTTTTTCACACTGAGGGTCCTGTTTCTATGCTGATATGAGAGAAAGTCTGTGGAGATGCATTGTGACTAGACGCTTTTACTTACCTTAAGAGCTAGTGAAAGCTGAGAAAGGCAAAGGGTCAGAGGAGATCAGAGGAGATATGAAAGTACCTGCAGAGGTCAAAACTGTGCAGCAAAGTAGGAAAACACAGAAAACTTCCTTCTTATCACTGTAATCACCTCGCAGAGGCTTGAAACCTTTTACACTCATCTAACATTAACTTTTCATATTTAATTATATTTTTCATGTGTTGCCCTAGACATCTAGCCTAAGACAATTTTTTAGACAAGACAAGTGGTTTTAAAAACCACTTTGTCAAGGATAAAGATATTATTGTATGGGAGCTACGGGATGATAAAGGATTACTGGAGAGTTTTCTCTTTATAAATGAGAAAGAATTTAAACGTCTTTTTTTTGTTTCATGTAAAACGCAAACAAATAATAGAAAGGTAGAAATTCAGTAACATAATTAATAAAAATGGTTCTACTCTAAAGTCTAACAGCCTCTCCTTTTTGTTCACCCACACACACAGTAAATCAATGTTAAAGTAAAATTTTCAAAAAAAAATAGTATCATGACTTTCAAGTATAAATAACAAATATAAACTAAACATGCATCAAAATCGTATTCAGTTCATTAATAAACAAGAGAACCAATAAGATATTATGATTGACTCAAATAACATTTGAGAAGCTAAGACAAAACTAATTGATGCCTTGGGGTCTCCCTGGTGGCTCAATGGATTAAATCTCAGCCTCTGAAGCTATTACAGCCACTGCAGCTATCCCTGGCCAAGGAAGTGACCCACATGGCACAGCAGACCTCTCCTGTCTCTCCTACTGCTCCCCTCTGCAGTGTATGAGGGACAGTGGATGAGGGAAAATCCACCTGTTCTGCTCCCCACTCTGTCTCTGCTGAATCCTCTCACCCCCTCACCTCTGGCCTGTACCCTAGCTCTTGTATGCATAAATAAATAAATCTTTTTTTAAAAAAAACCTAGTTGATGTCTAGTAAGATAATAAACCATAGTTGTTGAGACCATCTATTCTAATAGAAATTATTTGCTTCTCTAACAGACAAAAATCTACACCTGAACTATAGGAGATAGAAAGACAAGCCTAATACTAACCTAAAAAATATTCTTCCATATCTTCAGCCTATTTCCCAGTTTCAAATGATTTTGCTGACACAGCAAGGGAACAGAAGAGACAGGTGGCTCTGGAAGCAAGGGAGCCAAGAAATTAGAAAAGGATCCCAAGAGCCCATAAATTCTTCCTCCTCACTGAGGAAGAGGGATGACTGCCCACAGCCTCCCAAACGAAGAGTCAGCTAGTAGTGCCCTAGTTGGCTTCCCTAGCTGCCCTAGCCCCAGTGGGTCTTAAGGAATATAGGCACTGAGAGGGAAAAGCCATCAGCTGAGCTTCCTCCCTTGTGTCGACAGTGGGAGAGAAATAATTGCATAGGACACCCACTCCAGGCAAGGTGCCACAGTCAACAGCAGAGTCCTAACACAAAGTAGCCTGAACAGGACCCACAATGGCTGCACGCAGAGCCATTGTAGGCCGATTATGGCTTTGAGAGCCATGGGGCCGGCTGTGGAAATCTAGCTGTGTGGAAGGTGTTGCCTGACAAGAGCTGTAACCTCTGGCGGAACAAACAGCCCAATGTGTCAACCAACAAGGAAAGAGGCTGAGACATTCCCTGACCTCACTGTCATCCCTGCCAAGTGTCTCCCTTTGACCAAACCCAACTGGAAGACCAAAGGTTACAGAGGTCTATCGAAGCACTCCCTACAGCTCAGCCTCTTAGAATACAGAGCAGAACAGAAGCGTGGGGGGTGGATTTGGATGGGCAGAAAGAAAGTAGTCAGTCCAGTTTCCAATTTCATGGGAAAGGAGAGAAGAGAGGGAGGAAGAGGTAAAAGTCTTACGGATGAGGGACAATGATAAAGGAAGGAACTAGTCCACAAGTGAGGCTTTCAGGCCAAGGTCAACGGCTCATATATCACAGTCAAACAGATGTGCCCACACACGTTTATTTCCAAGTAAACATTTTCAAATATCTCACCTTCCTTTTCATTTTCTGAGCAAGTTTACCTAAGTGACCCCGGATGCTAAAGGCCCTGACGTTCCCCATCACCAACTTCGTAGTTTCCCCCCAAGAACCATGGCCCCCTCTCTTCACAGTTTAGGAGAGTAGCCAGCCACCACAATATTCTCCCCGGTGATGTAGCTGGCCTCTGAAGAGCACAGGAAGGACACGATCCCCGCACATTCCTCGGGCTCCCCAAGCCTGAAGGGAAGAGAACAGAGCTGAGGCCCACCCACGCAGTGCTGGCTCAGCTGGCCCAGAGCAGAGCCCAGCAGCGGCCCCTATATACTAATTCCAGGGAAACAGACCCGAGGAAGATCATGGTGGGCTTGGCAGGATGGCTTCCCACTCCAGCCCCCAGCCCCAGGACTGTGCTGTCTCCACACTTCAGCAAGGGGCCCCGTCAGAAAACTGGGAGAAAATCTGGGTGCTATCTCTCTTCTTGAAATTGAACTTTCCTTTAAAAAAGAAAACTATCGGATGGTTTCACTTACAGAAGGAATATAGGGAATCCAAACAAAGGGTCAAAAAAGAGAGAAAGAAAACTTACAGGTAAACTAGAGATCTGAGGCATCCAGCTGGGGAGAGGGTGGGAGGGGAGTCACAGGAGAGGAGAGGAGGGAGGAGCACAAGGGACTATGGTGACAGTTCAAGGCAGATATGGGGACTACACATGAGCAGAGAAATCAACTATCTTACAAAAATAAACAACAATGTAAAAAAATTTTTAAAAAAAGCTTCAATTTCTTATGTTCATTTAAAGAAAAAAAAGGTTAAACTTCCCTTCAAAGTAAACAAGGGCTATCGAAACCCCAAACTCCACCTACCGCTGCAATCCGAAGGCTCCCTTAAAGATATCTTTCACTGGTCGCTTAATGTTCTCCTAAGGAAAGATTTAAAAATCAACTTCGGGCAGAAGGACCACTGGCAGGGCTGGGGGCAGTGTGGGTGGGAAAAGCATCAAAGCATCGTGGCAGACTGATGTCTCCGTGGGAGGATGATACTGCTCAGGACAGAGGATACATACTTGGGCCACTCCCCTCAGAAGACAAAGATCTATTCACTGCAGGAAAGGATAAGGTTGCTGTCCCAAAGGCTGCAGGGCAGAACCTATGAATGATGAGCCTGGGCCGGGCCTCTGACCTGGGCAGGTCTTTATGGGCCTTGGCCCTGCAGGAGCTTGGCCACAAAGGGACTAGTGAGAGACAAGTGTAGGAGTAGGGGAGCAGGAGCTACTTATGAGTCTCACCAGATGGATAAAGTCAGTATTGATTAACCCTGGCACCAGGCAGTTCACTCGGATGCCTTTAGGGGACAGCTCCATAGCCAGAGATTTGCAGAGGCCCAGCAGTGCTGTTTTGCTGGTGTTGTAGACTCCCAGCTCCTGCAAAGCAAAAGGAAAGGGGTGAAGTGGATTGGCAGTGGGAGGAGGGAGTAGGTCCCGAACAACCTGCATGGGGACGCTGGATCTCAGATTTAGAAGATACACTGAACTCTAGGCCCAAACTAAAATTCTTTCTCCTGAGCCTCACCATCCCACCACAGCGTTCAAGGAGTCAAACTGTGCAAGGTGCAGGGGCATCGTTAGCCTTAGAGGAAGTCACTGTCATGTATGCCCAAGCTTGACAAAGAGCAAGTGGCACTGTGCTTTTAAACACTCAGGAAACTGAAAGTGGGAAAACCCAGATCCTAGCCGTTAGTTTACCATGAAGTGACTGTGCTTACCTAAGGTGAAAGGCTGAATATCCTTGGGTTTCAGAGATGCTATGGCACAGGGAGATTATAATACCAACTCTGTAGCCATCAGGGTGTTTTGCAGGCATCATGCTTCCTAATTCCCTATCTGGAATCAACTGCAGGTCTCCTGCACAGCGCTAAGGGCCTCACAAGAAACCAGTCAGCTGTCCCTCACCCTGCTGTCCAGAGGGTTTTCTACTCACTGGTACTGGCAAATATCCCACCACAGATGAGACCAGAACGACAGAGCTTCCCCTGTAAGAAGAAAGGCAGATGGGGCAAGATGGAAGGCAAGTTCAACCATGAGCCAGCAAACTGTCTGGCTCAAGGGAACCCAGCTCAAGATTCATGGTGAGAAAGGTGGGGACTATCTGTAAATTAACAGACACCAAGATCTCTGATGGAGTCAGTGACACCATAGTCAGGGGGTATTCCTTGGTCAGGGACCCAAGACTGAGAGGCAGCACTTGAGGAGAGCAGAGCTCAAGAATTGCTCATGTATCATCAGGCCCATTAGGTCAGCGTACCACCACCAGGCCCAGAATGGCCCGTCCCGGGTGGCCCCAGACCCAGGAAAGCCAAGGGGAAGCTGGGGAGGTGAGGAGGAGCAAATGTCCCCAAGTATCTGTCCAAAAAGGAGTGGGAGAGATCACCATAGAGAAGGGCAAGAGCTAAGGAGCAAGAACTGGGAAGCCAGGTTACTACATTCTATTTCCCTGCAGCTGCCACTAAAGGGGGATAGTCCCTGTGTTCTTGGAGATCAAAGATCTCAAACAGGGTCTTTCTGTTGGCACAAGGGGATAAGTCTCAGACTACAAAGCTATCCACAGCCACTGTGGCATGAATTTGATCCCTGGCCAGGGAGGTGACCCACATGGCGCAGCAGACCTCTCCCATCCTCACCACTTGCTTCCCTCAGCAGTGTATCTCAGTAGATCTGCCTGTTCTGCTCCCCACCCTCTCTCTGGTGAGTCCTCTCATCCACCCATCCCCTGCACCTCTGGTCCCCAGTTCTTGTATGCATAAATAAATTCTTTAAAATAAAAAAACTCACACAGAGCCTTCTGAGGACCCAGAAGTCAGGTTCTTCCCTGACCTTCACCCCATGTACCTCCAACAAAACTTTCTCTTCATCACAGTGTGACATCCACAGCCTGAGGGGGTGAGGGTAGGTCTGGCACTTATCAAGGACACACCTCCCATCTCTCCTGCCATCCTCCACTTCCTGGACCCCTCCCCAAGTGTTTCCTATGGGGTAGAAAAGACCAGTGCCCAGAGGCCCCAATGTCCACGGGCCCCTCTCATGCCCTTACTTCCTGTTCTCCATGTGGGGCAGCAGCTGGCTTAGCAACAGGGCCGGGGCCTTCACATTCACTTCCAGGATCTGAAATCAGAGTGAACACGAAGACAGGGGAGAGGGGGTAACACAGAGGAGGCTAGGGGGGCCTGGTGCAGGCTGGGCATGCTCGATGCCTGTTGAGTTTGCTGAAGGGCAGTTCGAACAAGGTCAGCTTCATCCCCCACCCACCAGAGTCAGTACTGACAAGGGCATGTGGGAGTTTAGGTTCTATGTGTGGGTGTGTGTGTGTGCATGCACACACACGTACACCTGTGTGTGGAAAAATGGTGGACAGAGAGTTGTGCAGGGTGTATAAAACCCAATCCCAGGTCTCACCTTGTCCCACACCTGCTCACTGGCTCCCAGGGTGCTCCCCACAAAAGGGTTGACCCCTGCCACACACACCAGGAAGTCAACATACCCAAAGGTTTCCAGGGCCTGTGGAGAAAATGACAGAGGCGTGGGGTGAAGGAATGGAGAAAAAACCTCTCTCCCTCTCCAGTCAGGCTGGGAACACAGGGCGCAAAGTGACTACCCCCTCTGCACTGCAGACCATCCCACAGCTATATCTGGACCAGAGTCAGGCCTTGGTCTTCAGAGGTTGAGTGAAATATTTGTTTCTCACCTCCTTGGAATCATCTGGTTTCTGCTCCTACAAGATGCCTTGTTGGTAGCTGCGGCCCCGCCATCCCCCAGTCCAGATCTTTACTTACCAGGTGTCACTGCTGACCCTCTTTTACCCTTTCCATTTTTATTTTATTTATTTTTTTTTAAAGAGGCATGTTTTATTTATTTGTTTTGTTTTGTTTTGTTTTGTTTATACATGCACTGGGTACAGTCAGAAGCGCGGGAGGGTGAGAGAATTCACCAGAGCCAGACTGGGGAGCAGAGCAGGCAGAAGGAGCAGCCAGGGATCAAACCAGCGCCGCTGAGGCCGCGGGCAGCTTCGCAACCCAGCGCTCAATGGCTGCGCCACAGGGGAGGCCCTACCCTTTCCATTTTTAAACAATTCCTTCTCATTTTGCTACAGGGTGGTCCCCAGGAAAGGGGGAGGTTCCCTGCCCCACCCAAGGGAGGGTGGAGCTGAGGAGGAAAAGAAGAAGCTGCAGAGGAGACTGAGGGAGGAAGGAAGGAAGCAGGATGGAGCAAGGAGACCTGGAGGAGGCACATGGAGCCTAGAGACACGTAAAGAAACTGCGCTTGTCTTTTGGTCGTGGACTGGGTGACACAGATGTGGGTGAGACCTGTGGGAGGTGACAATGGCAGCTTTTATCTGGATGTTGATTTTGCTCTTTTCCTTCCGGGCTTGTCTGGTTGTTTCTGACCCTTTTCTGTGGGTCCCCACTGGAAGATGCTTTAGACTTGTGGCAGGCTTTGGGGCCTTGTTCTGGGCCGATCCCATTTGGATGGAGTTTTACCCACGAGGGGACGGGTAACTTTGGGTGCTTCATTTAGAAACTAGACTCTTTGCCTTACCTGTATTGTTTCCTAGTTTTATTAAAGATCCTTCCCATTAGTCTCATGTGTTTTGTGTTGATGCGGCGGATGGCCGAACCCATTTAGAATAGGCAGGTTTGTGGGGTTTGGGCTGCCCCTCTCCCTGTCCTATAACAATTTCTCTCCTCACTCTGGAAATCCTTCAGCCTCGCAAGAAACCCTTCTCCACAACATGTGTCTGCCCATTTCGTGTTCCTTCAGTTTCACCACACAACTCACCTCTTCCTAGATTGTTACACAGGAACAGGTCTTCATCCAGTCTCCAACCCCAGGGGGTTCCCCAGCCCAACAGCTGGAGAGCCCAGGAGTTAGGCTGTTCAAACTTTAACCTCCATGCAAATCACCCCAGAGCTCTTTAAAATGCAGATCCCATTCAGCATTGCTGGTGAGGGCTGAGGGAAGATCTCCATGGTTCCCAGGTCAAGGCCAGACTGCTGGTCATGAGACCACCCTTTGGTTAGCAAGACTCTAGTGCAGGCCGGGTGAGTTCCCAGAACTTCTCAGTCACATCTGGTTGTCTGTTTCATCCTCAGACCCGCACCCTATCCCAGGCTACAAGTGTTGTCCCAAACACCGACGCCAGAGACCCAACTCCCTCTGCTAGGGCTGATCTGCATGGTGCCATCTGTACCTCCTTCCACCCAGCCTCACCATGGCCACCAGCCGCTCCCGGTCCTCAGCCTTTCCCACATGGCACACGGTGCCGGACACGCTCAGGCCCTCCCCTTGCAGGGTCTCCACTGCCTGGTCCACGTTCTGCTGCTTCCGGCTGCTGATCACAACGTGGGCCCCGTCCTGGGCCAGACGCCGGGCGATGGCAAAGCCGATCCTGTGGGCAGAGATGGCCGGGATGTTTTCAGCTCTCCACCTCTCCTCCTGAGAGCTGACCACAGGATACTAAATAAATTGCCTCTGTGAGCCAAAGGGCCTCTCAGTCCTTCTGAGCAGGCAAGAGCAACTGTTGAATGCAAAGTATGTATAAAGCCTTCACCAGGGCCACCCCATTTAATTCTTAAACTGTATGTGCAATGGCAATATTTTCTTCTTGGTTTTCTTTTTTTTTTTAGGTGTCCTAGCTGCCATGTTCAGTGGGCATTATCCCCTGCCGCCCACCCCTTGTGTCCCTCTCACCCTCCACTCTCCCTTTTAACTTCAGAAGCCTCACTTAATCATCATATTTTATAAATGAGAAAATTTTCATATCAACGTTAAAAGGAGGAGTTTTTTAAAAATAGTGTTCCATCAGTACAGTGGTAGGCTTGCCGGGTACCAGCCTAAATTGCAGGGACTCTTAGACTGCCTTTTCTTTCTCTGTTTTAGTCGGAGGCCTCTGGGATAAATCACACCGCCTCTGAACCTAACAGCTCTCCTCAGCTGTGCAGTTTTTAAAATTTTTTGCTGACGAGCTGTGCAGTTTTTAATTTTTTTTGCTGCATGTGCTTTCTTAAAGGAGGTCTGGAGCACCCTGGCTGGGTGCTGGCTGGGCCCCTTGTTGGGGGAAGGAAAGAGGCAGGTTCCCCCATCTTCTGTAAACTATCAGCGTAGCCTGCTGTGTTGATGGTATTCATTCGTTATGCAGACTGGGCGTTGTGAGCACTCAGGAGGATTTAAAATATCCTGAGGGGGCCTCCCTGGTGGTGCAAGGGGTTAAGTACCAGACTATGAAGGAATCCTCAGCCTCTGCAGCATGACCCCGGATCCCCGGCAGGACAGGGAGAAACCCACAAGGTGCAGCAGACCTCTCCTGTCTCGCTTGTTGCTCCCCTCAGCAGTGTATTTCAGTAGATCTGCTTGTTCTGTTCCCCACTCTGTCTCTGGTGAATCCTCTCAACACCACCCCCGCCCTCCATCTCTGGCCTGTACTCCAGCTCTTATGTGCATAAATAAATAAATCTTTTTAAGAAAAATACCGGATGGTCTCACTCATAGCAGGAATCTAGAAAACTTAAATAAGGGATCAGGAAAATGAATAACTATAAGAAAGTGAAAATCAAAATCAACAAAAAACTATGAACCAGAGACACTTTTTGGGGGGTGGGGGCCGGGAGAGGAAGGATTGGGGTCAGAATGGGGCATGTGCAGTTGTATGGGGGAATATAAAAATAAAATTTATTATTTAAAAAATAAATAAATAAATAAATAAATCTTTTTGAGAGAGAGAGAGAGAGAGAGAGAGCCTCAACTCCTTTGTGCTCAGACTCCTCCCGTCTCCCCGCTGTGCCTCTTAGCAGTGTATTTCAATAAATCTGTTCTGTTCTCCCCTCTGTCTCTGGTGAATTCTTTCACCCCCATGCGTCTGGCCTCACCCTGATCTTCTCCCCACAACACCTCCTGCTGGTGATTATAATGCCTTACAGACTGTGGCTCAATATGACAGAGAGGGAAGGGAGGGGGTACATAAGAAGAAATGTAACAATGAATAGAAGTTCTTGTATAAAAACTCCCCAAGCTGGTGTTGAGATGTGGATGTGGCCCTGCCCTTTGCCCAAGTGCCTTTGTGGTGGGCCTTCTGCAGTCAACAAAGTTCCCATGTATGAGACACAAATAGGCCTCACACTTGTCCCTATTAGGCCCTAAAAGATGCTGACTATGTGCCTGGGAATAGAGGGGAGACAGGACCTTCCCGATGTCTCTAAATATTACAGGATCATCCAGCCAGTAAGTGGCAGAGGCCAGATTTAGAAATGCTCTGATCCACCCAGAAGCAGCTGGCTTTCCAACTGCATCCTCCTTCGGAATCAGAAACCAGGTATTTTATGGAGAGACGCTGAGGTTTGGAGTTGACTTGGAGCTGTGTGACAAGGTGGGGGTGTCAGGAGGGACATGTGAGAAGGGCGTGGACTGCAGAGACTACTCAGAAACAGAGACTCTAACACTTGGCCTAGTGCCAGCCAGGAATCCCATCTGCTCACCCTTTTGTAGACCCAGTGATCACTGCCACTTTCTTGGCCACAGCAGGGATCCTATTAGCCTCTTTGCTATGCATTCTTGCTGGGATGGAGGAGCAGCGACGACCCCTGAAAAAGGCCCATTGTGCTGCCCTGAGCATGGCCAACACTCTCTGGTCTTCCACCTCCTGGACCAGAGAACCTGGGAAGGTAATCACAACCAGAAAGTCATTAAGATCTGTGTCTCCGTGCACCTGAGAGCTCCACTAAAGTCTCTGATAAGAGGTTCTGCTTCACTTCAAGATCTCCAGGAGAGTAGGCCATACCTTTCCTGTGACCGAGGGCCAGCCAGGCTGCCCGGAGATCGTGACCCCTACCATCACTACTGATGGGGTCAGCCTTGGGGCTGGGCCCCTGGGAGGTGCTTGTGAATGAATGAATCTTCCTGCCTCAACTCCATCCCCAAACAAGGAATATTCTTTTTTTAAAAAAAGATGTATTTATTTACGCATCCAAGAACTGGAATAGAGACCAGAGGTGTGGGGGAGTGAGAGGATTCACCAGAGACAGAGTGGGGAGCATAACAGGAGACTGACTGAAATGCACTGCTGAGGGGAACAGCGGGCAAGACAGGAGAGGTCTGTTGCGCCATGTGGGTAGCTCCCTGGCCGGCGGGGCATCAAACACGAGCTTACAGAGGCTGCGGATGCTTTACTGTGCTGTGCTTAACCTCTTGTGCCACCAGGGAGGCCCAATATTCTTCTTAAATAGCTGCCTTTGTTCTTCCCTCCACATGTCTATTCTTCCACAACAAAACATTGAACTTGCTTTTCAACTTACTCCTGCCTGCTGCTGCAACCACCCATCCAAGCCCATCTCCCCTCAACCTACTGCTACCTCCTTTCCTTCAGCACCCCACCTAAAGCAACAGCATTTGCCCCCTCATCAGAGATACTAAGCTTGTCAGCATTTCTGTTACCAACATTCTATGACTTTAATTGCACATTTAGAGATTTTAGGTAACATGAAAATTGTTCTTAGATATCCAAAAACAGCATTCTGATTTCATCATGGATCCCTCTAGACACACTTCTGGGACAGCAGGATTCGTACCAGGGCTTAGGTGGAGACCTCCTTCCTCTGGTGTCTAGCCATGCAGGGCCCACCCTGGCCTGAGTTTCCCAGGGTGGGGACATGGCCAAGTGGTGTGTCTGGCAGTGGCTGGTTCTTGCTGCCACAGCAGGGAATGGGCTCAAAATCAACCCCTTTGATAAGGATGGAGCCCCAGCCTCAAGACTATTCCTGTCCACATTCTGGCCTTCTTGTTGGTGACAAGGGCAAGTCGCTAACCCTGGGGCCCTCAAGAATCAACCTGGGGCCTCCCTGGTGGCGCAGCGGTTGAGCGCTGGGTTGCGAAGCTGCCCGCAGCCTCTGCAGCGCCAGTTCGATCCCCGGCTGCTCCCCGGCCACCGGAGGAGGGTCCCACATGGCGCGCAGACCTCTCCTGCCGCCCGCTGCTCCCCTCAGCAGTGTACTTCGGTCCTTCTGCCTGCTCTGCTCCCCGCTCTGGCTCTGGTGAATTCTCTCACCCTCCCGCGCTTCTGACTGTACCCAGTGCTTGTATAAACAAACAAATAAACAAAAATCAAATAAATAAATAAATAAATAAAAATACATGCCTCTTTAAAAAAAAAAAAGAATCAACCTGAAGGGTTATGCAGGGTTGTGCTGAAAAGAGGTATGTGCCTCCTAGTGGATTCTCACTGATGCAGTTACAAATGACTGGTCCCTCAGATAAGAATTAAAAAGTTTGTGGGCCTTCCTGGTGGCGCAGGGGGTTAAGACACAGCCTATGAAGCTTTCCACAGTCATTGCAGTATGAGTTTGATCCCCGGCTGGCTAGGGAGCAACCCACATGGTGCAGCAGACCTCTCCTGTCTTGCCCGCTGCTCCCCTTAGCACTGTATTTCAGTTGATCCACCTATTCTTCTCCCTACTCTGTCTCTGGTGAATCCTCTCACCCCCCACCCCTCTGGCCTCTACTCCAGCTCTTATATGCATCAATAAATAAATCTTTAAAAAAAAAGAATTAAAGAGTTTGTCTTCCTCCATCTATTGCAATTCCCCTTTATTTGACAAGTTTGTCTTCTTTATGACCAGTCTCTCAGATAAGCATTAACAAGTTTGTCTTTACTCTATTTCTTGCAATTATGCCCTTGTTTGACAGGTTTGTCTTCTTAAAAGGAGTTAAACAGGGCCTCTCTGGTGGTGCAGCGGTTGAAAGCTGGGTTGCGAAGTTGCCCACAACCTCTGCAGCGCCAGTTCGATCCCCAGCCACCAGGTGAGGGTCCCACATGGCACGCAGACCTCTCCTGCCGCCCGCTGCTCCCCTCAGCAGTGTGCTTCAGTCCTTCTGCCTGCTCTGCTCCCCGCTCTGACTCTGGTGAATTCTCTCGCCCTCCCGCGCTTCTGACTGTACCCAGTGCTTGTATTTAAATAAATGCATCTTTAAAGAAAAAAGGGGGGAGTTAAAAAGCAGTTGTTAAAAAAGCAAGCTGGTGCCCACCCATCTCCGTGCTGACCCCTCCCCTTTGCAGACCCTTGCCCTTCTCCCCCCTTTTTTTCTTTGTATAAATACCCCTGCACTCTGCCAAAGAACAGGATGGTGGTCTTTCACACACAAGTCTGCTGCCCTCCTCATTTGTCCACAAATTAAACCACTTTCCTTTTCCTCAAACTCTGTTTCCTTTTATTGGCTGAGGGAAACTGAGGCAGGTATTCAGTATCACGACCTCTCCAGTCTCTGCAGTCCTGTCCCCAGGAGGAAATAGATGCACCTACCTGCCACCAAGGGACTCAGGTGTTTGATGCTGATTCTGGAACAGAAGCGAGGCACCCCACAGTCAAGGAATGCTGCTGAGTGCCCTAAGTCTTCTGCTATATAAGAGTTTCATCCATTCCATTTTGTCTTTTGGGACACTCCCCTTGGGCTTACCCTATTCCTTGCCCATTGCACTCTTAACCCCATTGTTGCATCATAAAAATGTCTAAGCAAAATGAGACATCCTGGGAGTCACCTATAATATCCCATATCCCCTCAGGGATGTATGCATTGTGTGAGCGTGTGAGCTTTTAGGTAACATGGAAAAGTGTCTGAACATGACTCTGTGTGTGTGTGTGTGTGTGTGTGTGTGTGTGAGCGTGTGTATGCATTATCTAACACTTAAAAGGTCATCAGTATCTATTTGTTAAAGAAATATTTATACAGCACACAGAAAAGGGACAGGCATGTCTCCAAATGCCCCTTTGTGGGAGCTTGTGAAAAGCAGAGGCACTGGTTGAAGTACTGCAGGACTATAGCCATAGGGAAATATTTCAGCAGGTTTTTGTAAAATTCAGCCCATTCTGGACCAAGCCTGCCAGTACCATCTTTGACACCCCCCACCCCGCTATTTTTTTTTTTTTGACTCCTGATCATCTTTTAAATCTGAACTTACTCCTTATAAGTCATACAAACACCTGGTTACCTCAGTATGTCCTCTAGACTAGAGTATCATTTGAATCCTGCGAATTTATTATGTATTAAAATATATAATATAATATAATATAATATAACATAATAAATATATTACCTTCATCTTATTTCTATTTATAGTGTAGTTAGGATATTTTTCAGTTATGTGTGTATACAGGTTTATGAATTTTTATTTTAGGGTATACAGGAATGCTATGAAATATTTGCTATAGGGGCCTCCCTGGTGGTGCAAGGGGTTAAAAAGCAACCTATGAAGCTGTCTGCAGCCACTGCAACATGAGTTCAATCCCCAGCCCTGGCCGGCCAGGGAGCAATCCACATGGCACAGCAGACCTCTCCTGGCTTGCCCGCTGCTCCCCTTAGCAGTGTATTTCCATCAGTCTGCCTGCTCTGTTCCCTACTCTGTCTCTGGTGAATCCTCTCACCCCCTACACCTCTGGCCTGTACCCCAGCTCTTGTATGCATAAATGAATAAATCTTTTTTTTAAAGAAATATTTATTATAGAAGTGCTGTTCTTGGATCTGAAAGTTAGAATCACTAGATTTCATTTGCTCTCGTTGTCCCTCCTCCATGACTTAGCATTTGTCCACATTATCTTCCACTGAGCACAAATGACAAGAAACAAGTGGAATATCTTACTTGTTGCAGAACTTTCATAGGACTCAACTTGAATATACATTTGACTGTACTTTTACTCAATGATGGTGATGTGGATGTTCTCCCAGTAAAAGACAGAAGCAACCCAAGTAAATATCAACAAACAATGGAAACTGAGTTGAGTCAGATCCATATTTACTACCAATTTCTTGTCACTGACAAAAGACACATGCAGGGCATGTCTGGCTCCTCTTGATAGTTGTTTAAAATATATGTTCATATTTATAACAGCTATTTGGAAATTCTGCTCATTCTCCGAAATGTCCTTACACTGAGATCACTGTTACCCAATTTTCAGGTTTTTCAGACCTGCTTGCAGGTCAACAGATTGACACTGAACAGTGGGATTATGTGAGCTTTAATGTGTCCCCATCTGATCTCTGAAAGCACTGTCATCCTACCATGGCATGGACTGTTTCATTGTGAAATAGTTCAAAAGACTGGAAATGAAGCGTGTAATATAACCAACACCCACATTTAATGAGCACTACTATTTTGCCTTACTTGCTCCATCTTGTTAAAAACTAAGACTTCACACATAGAATAAAAGGCCTCTTTGTGCTTCTCCAAGATCCCGCTCTCATCTCTCCCTCCCGCAGCAGCCACCATCCTAACTTGTGTGCTCCTTCCTGCCCAGGCTTTTCCATTTTACCGGACACATTCACAAATAGCAGATTGTTTTGCTTGTTTTTAATCCTGACCAAAACTGGTTTAGTACATGTACCTACATTCTGCAACTTTCTGGTTTTCCATGACTTAATGTTTTTGAACTTGAACCATGACACACACATCTCTAGCCCATCCACATTCACTCTGTGGAGCAGAGCCTTCTCACTGTGAGCACACATCATGTCCTGTTGATGGACCTTCAGGACTTTTTTATTTTTATGTGGTACGTAGACTTGCTGCCAGAAATGTCCTTGTGCACTTCTCCTTGTGTCACAAGCATGTGAGTGCTCCATTGAGTCGATATCGATTCAGTCTTGACTACAATCACCAGACTTGTCTTTCTTTTTTTTTTTAATATTTATTAATTCATGCATACAAGAACTGGGGTGCAAAGCAGAGGTGCAGGGAGTAAGAGGATTCACGAGAGACAGAGTGGGGAACAGAACAGGCAGATCGACTGAAATCCACTGCTGAGGGGAGCAGCGGGTGAGTCAGGAGAGGTCTGTGTTCCATGTGGGTTATCTCCCTGGCCGGGGATCCAACTCATGCTGCAGTGGCTGGAGACAGCCTGATAGCATTGTGTCTTCAGCCCCTGTGCCACCAGGGAGGCCCTAGACTTGTCTTTCGAAGCCATTGTGCCATTTACACTCGTGTGAGGCTCCTTCATATCATGGCTGATGCTGTGCTCGCGTGTGTCCACTATTGTCACTCTGATAGAGCATCAGTATTTTGCATTTCCCTGATTACCAGTGTGTTTGGTCCTCTACATACCTGAGGGCATTCAAGGTTTCTCCTCTGTAAATTGCCTGTTCTTTCTCTCTGCAGTTTATTGAGTTGTCTATTTCCCACTAGTTTTTAAGGGTTATTTACATATTCTGAATAGTAATCCTTTCTAGTGGGCTACTCACTTTATCCCTATTCTTTGCAGTCATCTGACCTCCAGATTATCACGCTTCATTCCTTGAAGATTTCAGCACCTGGCTCATCATCTCTTTTTCCAGTACTAGCCCTGTCTTAGTTATTAGGGACAAGTCAATAGCCACAAGGATGATCTTCTTAGTTCCCAATCCCCTCAACTCCCAGTGACCCCTCTCTGCCCCCCCCCCCCACCAGCCAGCCTCTCCAGACCCAAGCCCATCACCAGTAGTAGCCCTCCCTGGCTGCCTTGAAGACAGCATCCACTCCTCACTAGCATTTCTTATCTTTCCACACCTCAGTCTAGTAGTCTGCTTTCAGTAAGTCTTCCACTTTAATGGAAGCTCCTGTCCAATGCTTTCCCTCCTTCTCTCCTTCATGGCTTCACCTCTTTCCTTAAGTGACTTAGAGTTCACATTCCATCTGACAGTCACTTCTCTTCTCTCAATGGAACTGTGGAGTCCCCTTGTTCTTCTCTTGCCCTCTTAAATCTTTCTGGAAAAACCTACCACTAAATAATTAAAACTTTCCATTCACTCATTCACTCCCCAATAGCACATCAGCAGCTTGATATTTGCTAGACAGAAAACACACATACATGGCAAAGGGTGTCTCTCTAAATTCATGACCACCACCTTAGCAGGGGGGTCTTTAGTGTGGGGTGCTGGAGGGATGCAGGATCAGCTCTCTCCCTAGCTCCCTGCCTCCTTGGTTCCAGTGGCACAGCATGAGAAAGCATTTGCCTTGTCCCTTCCAGAGCCCACCTTGCCACCCTTACAGTTAGTTACCAGTGCAGTCTCCCTCTGTGCTGGGTGGCGCCTGATGCAGATTTGCCAACTTGAGCCTCTTCTGAGAGCCTGTTGCCAGTTAAATTCAAAGAAGCCCTTGCTTCCTTGCTTCGTTCAGGGGGTTCACAGATGAAGTTACAAAAGTCACCAAACCGAAAAGAGAGATTGGGTAGGTAAAAGCTGCAGACAGATGGGCCTCCCCGGTGGCGCAGCGGTTGAGCGCTGGGTTGCGAAGCTGCCCGCAGCCTCTGCAGCGCCGGTGGTTTGATCCCTGGCTGCTCCCCGGCCACCAGAGGAGCATCCCACATGGCGCGCAGACCTCTCCTGCCACCCGCTGCTCCCCTCAGTAGTGTACTTCAGTCCTTCTGACTGTACCCGGTGCTTGTATAGATAAATAAATAAATAAATAAATAAATAAATAAATAAATAAATAAATCTTTAAAAAAAAGCTGCAGACAGAGCCATGGAGAGGAGCTCCAGGAAGAACTAGAAACCAGTGAGAAGCAGAAATCTGAGAGGAGCTCATGCATCAGAACCAGCTCTTAGAGGTGTCAACAAGCAGTTGCCCTAAAAAATCGGGGAGTACTGAAGGAACCAACCTCCAAGGCAGGGCTCCTGGAGAAGTTTCAGGGTAGCTGGTAGTACAAGCAGGTAGATTCTATGTTGCTGTTAGAAACTTTGCAAGGTTAGTCTCATAGGGTGGTAGGGGAGGGCTTTAAAAAAGAAAGGTACTTTGCAAAGTGAGCAGAAACGTTTTAATGAAACAGCCAGGAGGTCTTAAAAATAAAGTTGAAGATGAAAGAAGAAAGATCTAGTTCCTAGAACAGGAGACTTTATGTAACACTCGAACAAATGGTTTTACAACAGCCATTGAAGAGATGGAGCAGCTCTTAGAAATGAGATAAAAACCAGCAGCCAGATGGCTCCTCTTGGGAACAAATTTTCAGAGGAAGCCACTTAGGACATTGGCTTCATGGCCGTGATCTTCTAGGACTAAATGTTGATTCTGCTTCTGCACTAATTTTTCAATTTTTTTTCATGTTTTCTTAATGCCAAACAATCTGTCTGCTCTCTCATTTGTATTTTTCAGAAGGGTGGGTGGCAAGGGGACCGGGGCTGTCCCTGGGAGGCTGACAGACACTAATTCATCACACCCTAGACACCAGCTAGCCCAGTGTTTAATCAATTTATGGGGTCTTTACCAATCAAATGAATTTAAAATTTTAAAACACCACTTAAGTTTAAATGGTGTTTCAACATAGTTTAAAATGGCACTTCTTTCTTTAGTAAGATTGAGCATTTTTCATGTATTTAGGACCTTAATATTTTTCTGTGAACATCTATTCACATCCCTTGCACCTTTTTTTCTAAGCATTCTTATCTTTTCTTATTGATCTGTAAAGATTCCTTATGCATTGGGAAAATTAGGCCTTAGTCTGTAATATGAATTGCAAATACTTTAGCTTGTTGTTTGTATTTTAACTTCACTTACAATAAATAAAGTCCTCTTGTAGGGCCATTCCCTATATAATTATGTACTATCCCTTTTGAATCTCATTAATTCTTTATTGTCTTAAATTTTATATGGTCTGATTTAATATTGCTATCCCAGCTTTATTTTGGTTAATAATTGCCCAGTAAATCTTTTCCACTATTTATATTTATAATCTTGACCATCACTTTGTTCATTCAGCCTCTTGGAATCAGCATATTATTGGATTCTGTGTGATTTTATTTAATCCAATCTGTTAGTCTTTGTCTAGATGGATTTATCTACTTCTCATTTATTTGGACTTATTTCTACCATATTTTATTACTTTCTGTTTGCCATGTGTATTAATTTATTAGGCTGTTGTAATAAATTGCTATAAACTGGGCGGCTAGGAAAAAAAAAAACTAGAAACTTATTTTCTCACATTCTGGAGGCCAGAAGACTGAAATCAGATGTTGGCAGAGCTATGGTCCCTCTGGAAGCTGGAGGGGATATTTTATTCCTTGCCTCATCCAGCCTCTGGTGGCCATTGGCATTCCCAGGCTATAGCTGCCACACTCCTGCCTCTGCCTCTGTCTCGGCCTTCATATGACCATCAGCTCCTCTCTCTTCAGTGCTCTTTAGACATTATCACTGCTGCTGCCTCGATGGGCCCACCCAGATAACCGAAGATGAGCTCAGCTGGGAATCCTTAACTTAATCACTTGTGCAAAGACCTTCCCAAACAAGATCACATTTACACACTCCAGGGATTAAGTTGTGAGCATATCTGTACACCACCCTTATTTTTATTCTTTGCTTTTTTAAAATTAATTTTATTTTTGCTCCTTTCTTGACTAATGTCAGACTGATAAAGTTTGATATTTTTACCTTTTCTTGGTCAGAAGCTGTGGAGGTTTACTGAAACAGTTTCAGTAGATTTGTTTTTGTTTCTTGTCCAGTATTTTCATTCTTTCATGAAAAGTAGGATACTTTCATGCCTTATTAGCTAATCCTAACCCAATCCTTTTTTGCTATTTTGTCTAGAACAGTGGTCTCCAAATTTTCAAATCCCCAATTAATAAACCTTGAACATTCACCTGCAATACATATTCATTTATTTACAGACATGCATCAATTATCAACATATTGTTTCAATTATAAAATATATGCAAATTATAAAAAATTGAATATAGAGATGAAAATTCTAATATTTTCTTTCTGAAACCAAAGAGATCATTTTGCTAGCCCTTTAGGATGCAGGAACCCCATTTCATATTCCACTTGGTTAGTGATCTTATCTCACTTAAAAAACAACAACAAAGCATGTTAACAAGGTATTTACCATCAATTCTATTTATTTTTTTTTTATAGAGGCATGCTTTATTTGTTTGCTGGTTTGTTTGTTTGTTTTGTTTATACATGCACTGGGCACAGTCAGAAGCGCGGGAGGGTGAGAGAATTCACCAGAGCCAGAGCAGGGAGCAGAGCAGACAGAAGGACCGAAGTACACTGCTGAGGGGAGCAGCGGGCGGCAGGAGAGGTCTGCGCGCCATGTGGGACCCTCCTCCGGTGGCCGGGGAGCAGCCGGGGATCGAACCGGCGCCGCAGAGGCCGCGGGCAGCTTCGCAACCCAGCGCTCAACCGCTGCGCCACCGGGGAGGCCCTTTACCATCAATTCTAAATTATATTTGTCAAGATATTTTGCAACATTCATTAATTGCCATTCCTTCTTGTTTCCCATAGCTTCCCTCTCCATTTCCCATCATTCAGTAATTTTGCCCTAAACTTCCTGTTAACATAATTTGAGGCTTTGAGTCTATTTTCTTTTTATTTTCTTCTGATGTCACCAAATTTTCTGTCTGTCTTCCAATTCACTTATTCTCTCTTGGACTTCTAATTTGCAAATTTTCCTTCTTTTTTCTAAATCTCCTTTCAATATAACAGTATAATGAGATGATTCAACTCTGGAATCTGCTCCTGTGTTTTGAGTCCTTGCTCTGCCAATGACTCCTGTGAGCCCTTGGACAAGTGGCTCCCAGTCCCTGCCCTCATTTGTGCTTGGTACGGATTATTGTGCTGATTACATAAGATGTAATAGCTCCTATGTTTAAAGTCTCTCCATGTGTGCCTGGCACTTACTCAGTGCTTATAAAATTAGTTATTTTTATTTTTAATTTTGCTGAAATGAAGTCAGAGAGTGTAGTTGATTCTACAGCTCTCATGGAAATTTTTGACTTATTTCTGTGACTGCATGTTGTAAAACATTCCATGGCCATATTCTTGTGTTTTGGGTTTGTAGAATGAAGAGCTGCAAACCAAGTCAAGACAACTGTCCCTCTCAGGGCTAGAAAAACAGGGCAAAATCTGTTTATTCTTTTTTTTTTTTTTAAGATTTCTTTATTTATACATACAAGAACTGGGATACAGACCAGAGGTGCAAGGGTGAGAGGATTCATCAGAGACAGAGTGGAGAACAGAACAGGCAGACTGACTGAAATACAGTGCTGAGGGGAGCAGTGGGTGAATCAGGAGAGGTCTGCTGCGCCACATGGGTAGCTCCCTGGCCGGGGATCAAACTCATGCTGCAGTGGCTGCAGCAAGCTTCATAGGCTGAAGTCTTAACCCCTTGTGCCACCAGAGAGGAGTCTCAACTCTGTCTATTCTATCAACAGTAACTGGGCTCAAATCCTGGCCGTCAACAGAAGAGTGGGTAAGTAAAACTTGGAATATGTACATAAAATGAAAAATTATGCAGTATGAAAATGGAGTAACTAGACCCAGATGTGCCAATATGAATAAATTCAAAAACATTAGGTGAAAAGTACAAGATGCAAAATATTAGATGCAGTCTAATATTAACTATGTAAAACCCCACATGTATGCTATGTATTTTCTGTAAGTATAAATATTTGGGGGAAAAAACATTGTTTTAACTCTGGAAGGAAAATATTAAGTTCATGAGCGTGGTTAAATCAAGTACAAGGGAGTGGGACTGGCTTGTAGGATTTTTGTCAAAAGGGCTTTAGTGTGACTGTGTAAAGAAACGTGGTAAGTACGTAGAGTGGTTTGTTCAGCCTGAAAGGGAAGGAAATTCTGACTTATGGAACAATGTGGATGAACCTTGAGAATGTTATGTTCAGTAAAACATGTTGGTTGCCAAACAAACACACACTGTATGGTTCCACTTACACTAGGAACTTAGAGGAGTCAAATTCATAGAGACAGAAAGTTAGATGGTGTTTGCCAGGGGCAGGTACCAAGGGCTTGAGGTGGGGAGAGGGAAATGGGGAGCTATTGTTTAATAGGTACTGAGTTTCAGTTTTACAAAATGAAAAAAAAAAAGACATAAAGAGGGGCCTCCCTGGTGGCGCAGGTGGTTGAGCGCCGCGCTGTGAAGCTGTCCGCAGCGTCTGCAGCGCGGGTTCCATCCCAGGCGGCCAGCGAGGGTCCCACATGGCACAGCAGACCTCTCCCGCCTGGCCACCTGCTCCCCTCAGCAGTGTGTTTCACTCGGTCTGCCTGTTCTGTTCCCTGCTCTGTCTCTGGTGAATCCTCTCACTCTCCCGCGCATCTGGCCTGTACCCCGGTTCTTGTATAAAAATAAATAAATCTTTAAAAAAAAAAAAAGGATAGAAGGTGATCGTTTATACCACATGATGAAAGGACTTCATACCACTGAATTGTTCTTGAAAACGGCTAAGCTGGTAAATTTTATGTTACATGGATTGTACCAAAATTTAAAAATTAAAAAATAAAGAATTTTAGCTATAACGTTTTGACTTTAAAAGAAACACAATTATTTAAAGACTAAAATTAAAATAGAATAAAACAGATAATTGAGTCACACTGAGATCATCTCTAAAGTACTTCTAGGAGCAAAAAAGAGAAGATGACAAGGGCGCCGTTGGAGTGTGCCAGGCTCTCCCTGGCCAGTCTGCCACCAGCATATGGGGCCACAGGACAGACCCTAATCCCTTGCCTTTTGCTTATTTATGACAACTACATTTGTGAGCTTATTGCAGGCCTTATTTCCTGGGTATTCAGGGCCTTCAGTTGGTTATCTCATTTCATTCTCAAGATACCCTTTTGAGATAGGTGCTACTTGTTTTGCCTATTTGACAATGGGAAATCTAAAGCTCTGTGATGGTAAATGATTTGCCAAAGTGACAAAGCTAGTAAATAGCAGAACCATGATTTGGAAATCACACCCTTACCCACCCACCCTGCTGCAATGTGTGTTTCCTAATAAGCTGAAATAACATGCCCATACATCTACGGCATTAGGGGCCTCCCTGCTGGCCCAGGGATTAAGTCTCAGCACTATCACCACTGAGTTCGATGCCCAGCCAGGGAGCTAACCCACATGGCACAGCAGACCTCTCCTGTCTTGTTCACTGCTCCCCTTAGCAACATATATCAGAAGATCAGCCTGTTCTGCTCCTCATACTGTCTCTGGTGAATCCTCTCACCTTCTGCATCTCTGGCCTACACACCAATTCTTCTACCCAAAAAAAAGAGAGAGAGATGTAATCCAAAGCAGTAGCTATGTTAAGGGTATGTGGGATATTTGTGCATTAGTGAACATGTCCTTATACCCAGAAAAATAAAACTTGCAAATGCCTGACCTCTGAGACTTAAACCAATAAAAAGAAATCTTTAATGGATGAGAGTAACCATCTAAAGAATTCACCTGCGGGAACAGATCAGAGTCAGAAGAGAAAAGTCGATGCCAAACTTCAATCAAGATGTGTAGAGTGAAGTTGCATAAAGGCGTAATTGATGAGAGCTATTTGGATTTTTTAAATGTTTATATTCTTTGATATGGTGATTCTACTCTTTGGAATCTATACTAGTGGCATAATAACTAAATATCTAAGTAGCTTTCCCTATAAATATGTTCTCCATAAAATGATTTATAATCAATAAAAAATGAAAATCAATCTAAATGTCCAACACTACTAAAATCATCAGGGAAATGGAATCCCCATAAGATGAAAATTATGATGTACAAGGACAATGTATAAATTGAAGGAGGAATTCCAACCAAACTACTGAACAGAGACAGGGTTACCCTCCTGCTACAGATACATAAAGATGCTGAATAATGCATAAGGATAGTGAAATTATGTAGTTGAAGCAGGAGATAAGAGAAATTAATAAATGGAATTTCTTTTATGAAATAATAGCAATATAATAAATAACATGAAATTCTCAAATTCCAGAAAGAAAAAGGGAACCCAAAACCAGTGTGGTAAGAAAGATGAAACTGGGGCCATGTGTCAGCTATGGGACCTGGAAATAGACCCTTAAGGTCCAAGCCTTGGTTTTTAATATCCGCATGGTCATGGCGATGAGGTCTTGGGTCCATGAAAGGCAGGGGTCTTATCTTGGCCCAGTGGGCTCTAAAATAAAGACTGAGCCATGGATGAAAGAGCTGAAGCTACTAGGTGTATTAATCAAGTGCTCCAGAGAAATAAAACCGATAGGATGTTTATTTATGTAGGAAGTGATTCATTTTAACCTATCGGCTCATGCAATTACAGAGCTAACCAATACCGAATCTGCAGAGTGGACCAGGTGATGCTGTCGTTCTGCCCTGCTGCAGAATCCTCTCTTGTGTGGCGCAGTCAACTTTTTGTTCTATTCAGACCTCCAGTCTGTGAGATGACGCCCACCCACATTTGGGAAAGAAGACAGTTTGTGGAAGACAGTTTGTTTACTCAAAGTTCCACTGATTTAAATGTTCATCTCGCCCAAAATACCTTCACAGAAACATCCAAAATGCTTGACCACATATCTGGGAACCATGCCCCGGCCAATTTGGTAGACAAATTAAGCTGAATGACACTTGGGGAACACGAAGGACAGCAGAGATGGGGACAGGGGAAGAGAAGCAAAGAAAGAAGTGATGAGGAAATGTGAAGGGACACCTGGGCATTCCGGCTGACCCTTGTGGTGAGCTTCAAAGACCGCAGCAGTTTACTCAGCAAGCATGTCTGGTTGGCCAGTGGTTCTTCTCCTAAGAAGCTGCAAAGAGAAATGCTGCTTCGGAGTAGGTCATGGGGGGGAAAGGGGGGAATTTATCAGCCTCCCAAAACCTGTCTCACTAGTGAAGATTCAGTCCACAGGCATTGACTCTTCCATACCTCCAGATGTGGTCAAGTGACCCTCTCTCCAGTGAGAGTCAGTGTGGGGTTTCATCCAAGTCTACAAGTGGTGGGAGGAGCCAGATACTCCAAATTCCTGCATGTTCAGCCTGGCTGCGTAGTGGCAGTCAAGGGGAAGGACCTATTGCTCCCAGAGACAGTGATGGTCAAGCCCTGTAGGGGCAGCAGAGTCCAGCAGGCTGTGGGAGCTGAGGAAATCTGAGGATGAACATTGATTTGAATCAAATACAGCCATGGAAGTATAACGATGTTTCATCCATATATACATCTGAGACCCCTGTATGTAGCCTGGGTGTGTGACAGATTTGTGTAAGTACACTGTATGATGGTCACACAAGTAAGTTTGTCCCCACCTGTAGAACATTTCTTTTTTTTTTTTTTAAAGATTTATTTATTTATTTATACAAGCACTGGGTACAGTCAGAAGCACGGGAGGGTGAGAGAATTCACCAGAGCCAGAGCAGGGAGCAGAACAGACAGACAAAACACACTGCTGAAGGGAGCAGTGGGCGGCAGGAGAGGTCTGCGTGCCATGTGGGACCCTCACCGGTGGCCAGAGAGCGAACTGGCGCTGCAGAGGCTGCAGGCAGCTTCGCAACCCAGCGCTCAACCGCTGCGCCACCGGGGAGGACCACCTGTGGAACATTTCTATGACATTGCCCTGTGGAGAAATAAAGATTGAGAGTTTCCAGAATTGAAAGAATACAACAAATATAAGTGATATAATTGAAGTCCAATCCTCACCTCAAACTGGAGATACCAGAACGCAATTATAGAACATCAAAAAGAAGTAGCTTGGCCTCCCTGGTGGTGCAAGGGTTAAGGACACAGCACTATCAAGCTATTAGCAGCCACTGCAGCATGAGTTCGATCCCCAAGAGGCCAGGGAGCTGACCCACATGGCAAAGCAGACCTCTCCTGTCTTGCCTGCTGCTCCCTTCAGCAGTGTATCTCAGTAGATCTGCCTGTCCTGTTCCCCACAATCTCTGGTGAATGCTCTCACCCCCACTCCCGCACCTCTGGCTTACACCCCAGTTATTGTATGCATAAATAAATAAATCTTTGAAATAAAAAAGGAGCAGCTTGAAAGGACTTCAAAAGTATACCTTAGCAAAAAAGAAAATAAACCAGAAAGGAAGAGAAAGACGCAAGAAGTAGTAGTGAGCCAAGAGAGCCATAACACATGTTGGCAAATCCCATCCCTGATTGATGATAAATCATAACTATTGAGAGATTAAAAGCATGAAGAAATTAAAATACTCAACAAATATAATGTGGAAGTGAGGAAAGTTTGCAGAGGGAAATGAAGGCTTTCTATGTCTTTCAGGAGGAGAAGGATAACCGTTTTCATTAACTTGAATTCTATAGAAAAATGTAGTTAGGCATGCATGTCTAAAAAAATTTCACCTAACCACAGAAAAAACATACAAAAATAGAATTAGTAAATTGTAAAAAGTAAATAGTAAAAAGAATTAGTAAATTGGGCCTCCCTGGTGGCACAAGGAGTTATGTCACAGCACTACGAAGCTATCTGCAACCTCTGCACCACGAGTTCAATCCCCAGTCAGGGAGCTACCCACAAGATGGAGCAGACCTCTCCTGTCTTGCCCCCTGCTCCCCTCAGCAGTGTATTTCAGTCAGTCTGCCTGTTCTTCTCCTCACTCTGTCTCTGGTGAATCCTCTCATCCTCCCGCACCTTTGGTCTGTACCCCAGTTCTTGTATGCATAAATAAATAAATCTTAAAAAGAAAAAGAATTAGTAAGTCCAAATAAATCAGGAATTGCCCAAAAAGGCAAACAAACTACACTCAGCTTTTAAAAATGGATATGTTGGATCAGATTTTCAAAAATTCAGCTACATGTTGCCTAGAAGAGCCGCCTTAAACAGAGTGTATCAAAAAAGGTTGAAAACAGGCCTCCCTGGTGGTGCAGGGGGTTAAGCACCACACTATGAAGCAATAGCAGCCTCTGCAGGCCAGGGAGAAACCCACATGGCGCAGCAGACCCCTCCTGTCTCGCCTGCTGCTCCCCTCAGCAGTGTATATCCGTCAGTCTGCCTGTTCTGCTCCCCACTCTGTCTCTGGTGACTCCTCTCACCCCCCACACCTCTGGTCTGTACCCCAGCTCTTGTATGCATAAATAAATAAATCTTTAAAAACAAAAAAAAAGTTGAAAACAGAGCATTCACTCACTCCTCGGGCCCCAATCATGACCTCCATGGGAATGATTCCCTACAGAAACCACCCCTTTGCCAGAACCTACAACAACAGGATCAAGGGTAATAAGCCCATATGTTAGTGGATTTCAGGTCAGCAAATGCAAATGAACCAAAAAATGGGTGAGTCACTCAGTTGTGTTTTATTTCCCAACCAGAGAGTATAGTCACTTGAAAGGTATAGCTGACAAAGGACAATTGATAAAGGCCTGTAAAGAAAATGAGTCACAAGCCTGACTCCATCTCCTTCAGCGAAGGAGACAGTTTCGCACAGAAGACAAGAGGTGAACTACGTGTCATCTGAGTATGAGCCACCACCTTGCACCCTGAATTTAAGGAATAAGCTTGGCAAGGCATTAAACCTCTCCAGGTCTGTTTTGTCACCCTGAGAATAGAGACAGTGATAACGCACTCTGAGCTTGGGGAAAGCTAAACTAGATGACAGAGCCTGGGCAGGCCAAGTCTTTGGTAAACAGCAGCTACTGACAACAAGGATAAAGATCCCCCTAACCCAGCGCTGCACTCCCAGGAGGGAGATGGGATTGAAAGTTCCAACCGAATGACATGAGTGGATCTTTGGGCGACCAGGTCCTCCATTCATAGGAGGCACCAAAAACCATTTCATTAACATGACAAAAGACACACTTTTCCATGTTCTTAGAGTTTAAGAAATTCCAAGGGCTTTTGGAGCTCTGTGACAAAAACAGGGATGAAGACCAAATGTATATTTGCTATCACAAATCACAATATCACAGCCTTGTTGGAGATGGATCCTCCAGTCCCAGCCATTGGATGACTGCAGTCCTGGAAAACACCCTGACTGCAACCTCCTGAGAGACCCTAAGCCAGAAGCAACCAAGCAAGCCAGTTCTGGGTTCCCACCCTCAGATGCTGTATAAGGGATTCCAGGTGGGCAAACACCGGGGGAGAGTGCTATCCCCAGAGGGGGCCTGGAAGCTCTGTGCTCCCTCCCCACACCTTGCCCTGTGCTTCTCTTCCTTCTGGCTCTTCCTGATCTCATGGGGGATGTCTCAAGGATGAGAAGGCCTGTGAGGAGCCCAGCAACCACATGGAGAAGCCCACATGGAGGAGGGGCTGACATTCAGCACCAACCTGCCATTTCTGTGAAGGAGACTTCCTCCCAGTCAGGCCTCCCCAGCGGACACCAGGTAGAGCAGAGAACCGCCTCTGCTGAGCCTTGCCCAAACTGCAGAGTTGGGAGCAAATAAAGGAGTGTTGTTGTTTTATGTCACTTTAAAAAACTATGCAAGACAGGACCTCCCTGATGGCACAGGGGTTGAAGACAGCGCTATCAAGCTATCGCCAGCCACTGTAGCATGAGTTCCATCCCAGGCCGCCAGGGAGCTACCCACATGGCACAGCAGACCTCTCCCATCTCACCCACTGCTCCCCTCAGCAGTGTGTTTCAGTATATCTGCCTGTTCTGTTCCCTGCTATGTCTCCGGTGAATTCTCTCATCTCCCCACACCTATGGCCTACACCTGAGCTCTTGTATGCATAAATAAATTAAATAAATCTTAAAAAAAAAATCTGCATGTGAAGGAATAAAAAGAATACAAACTCTATTAAAGGGTAAAAAGGGAGTGGTTCTCCTACCCAGATTGACAGTCCCTCTCCCAGAACCAACTACTATTGTCTACTTCCTTTTTCCTTCTAAAAGTAGTCCGTAGGACCCCATCTACAGAGTTGTATATGCTGCACATAGGAGCATATTCTACATACTGCTCCATGCCTTGCTTTTTCCGCACTTAACTTACATCTTGGAGATTGTTTCATTGTCAGTAGTCACAGACCCACGCCCGTGTTTTGAACAGATGTAGATTATTCCATAAAAGAACATACTACAACAGATTCAGTCATCTCCTGTTGATGGCATTTAGGTGGTTTCTTGTATTTTGCTATTATACATGGGGTTATAAAGTGTGTCCCTTGTCCATGTGTAACAGGGTGGTCTCCAGGAAAGGGAGAGGTTCCAGGTTTCCTGCCCCACCCACAAAGGAGGGTGTTGCTGAGCAGAGAGAGGAGAAGCTGCAGAGGAGACTGAGGAAGGAGGGAAGCTGGATGCAGAGCCAGAAGGAGACCTGGAGGAGGCACATGGAGCCAAGAGACAAGTGAAGAAACTGCGCTTGCCTTTTGGTTGTGGACTGGGTGACACAGATGTGGGTGAGAGACCCGTGGGGAGGTGACAATGGTGGTTTTTGTCTTGATTTTGATTTTCTCTTTTCCTTTAAGACTTGTCTGGTTGTTTCTAATCCTTTTCTGTGGGTCCCCACTGGAAGATGCTTTAGATTTGTGGCAGGCTTTGGAGCCTCGCTCTGGGCCAATCCTGCTTGGGTGGACTTTTACCCACGAGGGGACGGGTTACTTTGGGTGCTTGAGGAACTATATTCTTTGCCTTTCCTGTATTGTTTCCTAATTGTATTAAAGTTCCTTTTCATTAAAGTCTCATATGTTTTGTGTTGATGTGACGGATGGCAGAACCTATTTAGAGCAAGCAGGTTTGCGGAGGGGTCTGGGTTGCCTCTCTCCCTGCCCTGTAACACATAAGTCTAGACTATGGAGGTTAAGAGTAGAAAAGTTGGAAAGGAAGCACCACAAGACCAGAAACCTCGCTCACACTATGCTGGGGGCTGAAGGTGGGGGTAGACGTGATTACCATAGTCCTTAAACAGCTGTAAAAAAGAAAAATCCTTAGAAGCCCACTGCTGTAGCAAGTATCAGGAGGCGCAGACCAGAGGTGGGGACATGGAAGTTAAGAGCCTTGAAGAGATTCACTGGTCTTTATGTTAGGGGGAAAGGATGTCCTGAGCAAAGTGCATACAGGCTTTGTGGACTCCACCCCCACTCCAGACCAAAGCTATGAAGACACTGGGAATGACAAATCCCATCACTACTAAAGGGAGGGTTGCTGGGACCTGAGGGTGGAGTTAAGCAGCCAGGTTTAGTATAAAACCAGACATGTGGGAGGCCTCCCTGGCGGTGCAGCGGTTGAGCACTGGGTTGCAAAGCTGCCCACAGCCTCTGCAGCGCCAGTTTGATCCCAGGCCACCGGTGAGTGTCCCACATGGCGCGCAGACCTCTCCTGCCGCCCGCTGCTCCCCTCAGCAGTGTACTTTGGTCTTTCTGCCTGTTCTGCTCCCCGCTCTGGCTCTGGTGAATTCTCTCACCCTCCCACGCTTCTGACAGTACCCAGTGCTTGTATAGATAAATAAATAAATCTTAAAAAAAAAAAAAAAAACAGACATGTGGGCCTTGGGTCTCTCTCTTGGCCTCATGGCTCTTGGTTTTTCGCCAGCTCTCAGGGTGCCACTTCATCAGCTCTTAGGGATTCCAGGTCAGCGGAACTGGTAGGACACATTCATGAATTTACCTCCCTCTTTTTCTCACTGAGTTATTAATTTCTTCATTTTCTCTTTCTCTTGTAAATAAACCCTTTATCAACCTTTTGTGTGTGCCTACAGTTGAGTATTTATTAAGTCCCTTTGAAGCGCACGGGTAAGGACCCACAGTTTAAGCAACCCATTTCATATCGGGGTTGCCCTGTAACGCTTAGAAATCAACTTAGTCGCACCCTGGAAGTAGTTAAGGTAATAATTCTGAGGTGTTTCATTAGTCCCCTTTGAAATTTGTTGCACTTATCTCCAGAGGCCTCCTTTTTCCTCTGAGGCTTTTCCTATTCTTTTCACCTATTTTATTCTGACCCCAGAAGCAATCCACTTGTCCATAGACTCTCTGGGATGTTTGGCATAACAAATGAGGTAGGGATTCAGTCTAAATATTAGACACCATACTCTACTGTGGCTTAATATCTTGCTTGGTGCTTAGAAGATGCTAGTAAATGGCTACCAGTGACTACAGTGATGGTGACAATCACAGCAGCATCGCTGTAGTACACACTCAGGCTGTTTGCTAAATACATAAGCATGCAGTTAACCCACAGCATTAAGGAGGCTATCTGGGAGTCTGCCAACCCTCAAAGTGACTGAGTCCTAAAAGCCACTTACCATCAGAATGAATGAGTTTTTAAAACTTCCTAAGGACAGGTTTTGATATAGGGAGGGGAAGAAAAACCTCGGTGAATGAATACAGAGATAGATACACCAGAGAGTGATGGCCTGGATGGAGGAACTTCGGAGGACAAACTCCGGGTGGCTTGTATAAGGCATTTCTGTGGGCTGGCTGAGAACTGTTATTCTTCGGCACTATCAGCAAGCAGGTATAGGCCAGTCAGAATGGCCAAGGGCTGAGGAAATAGAGGCATGGACTTGTGTTAGGCAAGGTAAAAGCCAAGGCCAGAAGGGTCAGTCAGACTGTTATGGGGCAACCCCGATATAAAATGGGTTGCCTGGCTGTGGGTCCTCACCCGCGCGCTTAAAAGGGACTTATTAATACTCCACTACAGGCACACACAAAAGGTTAATAAAAGGTTTATTTACAAGGGAAAGGGAATTAACGAAATGTACAACTCAGGGAGAAAATAGGGAAATAAAGTCTTTAATGTGTCCTACCCGATCCGCCGACCTGGAAACCCAAAGTCACTCTCAGAGCTGGCCAAGCTGAAACTGGCAGAGAGCCAAAATGGGGGACCCCTCCAAAGCCCACGTGTCTGGCTTTATACCAGCCTGGCTGCTTAACCCCACCCTCAGGTCCCAGCCACCTTCCCTTTGGTGCTGATGGGATTTGGAGTTCCCAGTGTCTTTGGTTTGGCCTGGGGTGGGGGTGGAGTCCACAAAGCCTGTTTGGAATTAGCTTTAGGACATCCTTTTCCCCCTAACACCCAGACAATTGTGTTCTCTGCACAAGATAGAAAACAGGCAGAGGCTGCTCCTCAGCCCTAGAGCTGAAGGGAACATGCCAACCCCCTGCTAGGTCGGGGCAGGGACCATCTACAGAGAATAGTTGAACCACTGTGGGTATTGCTAAGTTCCACATGAGGAACTGATAATGAGACATCATAACAATGGCATTTCCGCGGTAACAGTCCTACAAGTTTATTCACACGTTACACATGAGAAAACCCCGTCTCAAAGAGGTTGACCTCCAAAACGGGAGTCATGTAACTTGCATGTTGTTGCAGAAATAAATTCTAGCCTTTTACACAGGCAGGGGAAGAACAAGCAGGACTTCAGGAATGGTGAGGTCAGGAGAAGCTTTATTACTCATGCATGAGGTCTCAGACCTGGGTAGTCCCATAAGGTCTGAGCACTTGTCTAGAGACAAAGGGTTTCTTTTATACATAACCATTTTACATTGATAACATTGGTCAATGAGCATACAAATTCTTAGCAAAAGGGGGAAAGATACAGATATTTGAGGATGGCCTGGGAGATCAATCAGCCTAGCCAGCTGCCAGACCTTGTTTATAGATATGCTTATTAAGGCAGCAAACTTGTTATTCACACTTCGCATTACCAGACCTATGACCCTTTAGCAGGAAACAGGAAATATTTTATTTGCTTAGCAGTTCACTCTCAATGTTACCAAACTTTGGTCATCAGTTTAGCCTGAGGGGTGCCCTTTTTAACCACTGGTACCCCATTATCATGAAGACTTCACGAGACTAGCCCCCAGCCAAATGACTAGATTTTTGGTCAAGTGTGTCTTTCCTAAGCTTCTCCAGGAAGAGGGGCCAGGCGGGTGCCATTCTGCCCGCCTGGCCCCTGGTGAGGGCTATGGTGGAGACACAAGACACAAGTTGCCTCTGTGAATAACCCACCAGAGGGAATAAACAGTGGGAGCAAGAGGCTTGGGCCGGGAGGCACACCGTTGGGAGGCTGATGGAATGGCAAGAGCCCAGGAAGAAGGTGGGCATGGTCCCTGATCTAGTACTACAATATGACCATGAACACTGAGACCCCTGGGTCCACTCGTGTCAGGCAGGTCCCAGTAGGAGCCAGCAAGCACTGGGGACCAGCAGGGAGGGTGTGGCAAACCTTGCATTCACATCACAACCTTCACTCACTGGATCAGCACTTGCTTTCACTTCAACTTAGCAGCAAGTCCTCTGTCTCCACCATCCTGGGATGGGGTGGGAGTTGAGGTTCTGCAGAAAAGCACTTATTAACTGTGGGTCATCTCCCAGGAATGTGCTGCTTCCTCCTCCTACCTAAAAGGTCCATGCAGGAGGCCGGAATGCAAAAACCCACCAGGAAGCCCACCTGGGAACAGGAATGCGGAAGCCTGCCTAGAGGATTCAGACAAACTCCCCCGGCCCAACAAACTTTTTCCTGTGTAGGAACTCAGTCTCCCACCTGACCTCTCCTCGCCCTATAAAGGCCTGCATCCCCCTGACAACGCGCGCGGCTTCACTGACCCCCACCTTGGGTCCGTGAGGTCCGCCCGGGGCGCAATAAATTTTCCCTGCCTTTGAGAAATTTAGCCTGGCTCTCCTTTTCTTTACTGAGCCGAACCTTTCACTACCCAGGGCTGGACAGATTTGCCCTGCTCACGCTTAGTGTGCCTCCAGACATGAAAGAGCTGCCTCGTCTGGGACAAACAAAATGTGGAGTCAAAAAAAAAAAAAAAATGAAGCTCAATGCCATGAGCCCTGTGCCCACCCATCACCCGCACGCCCCTTCCCTGGCCACAGAGAAGAAGGCAGTGAAAAGTCAGGTCACCACCCCCCCCCCTTCATCAGCTGCACTGTGACTATCAAAGTCCCTGGGCTGTCATTGCTGTGGTGGTGGGGTGCTTTGGAGCTGTCCTACCAGCCCCCACAGGTTGTCATGGTGCCTGCTTCTCAGGCTCTCCATTGGACAGCGCAGAGGATTGTCTCCATGGTAATAAGAATCTGGAGAGAAAGGACATTGAGCTTTGGAAATTAACACAGGGCACCCTCCCTGTTAATGCACCCCTCTTGGGTTATCAGAGATTCCCTACTTGGAAGCAGTTCCTTAGAAGCCCAGCTTTCTAATGGCGGCAACTCCATCCTTGACTATACTCTGTGGCATGGAATGAAGCTGCTAGTTGGGAGAGGACCGCCCAGATACAGACTCCTGCCCTTTCAGTGCACCCCTGCTCACCCTGCTACTCCTTGGTGGTCCTCCCTGCTCCTCCCCACGCCACCCCCACCTCGCGTGTCTCCAGCCTGCTTTCTCTTCCAGTGTGACTAGACCCTGGGTCCATGGCAGTGTGAGCTGCTGCAGATGAAAAAAATGCCTCCCTCCCCCCAAATACAGGAACTTTGATAGCAAGACAAAGAGAAGTCTGCAGGTCCCCAGCAGAATCTGGGAGGCACTTCATGCCCCATATGTGTCTCTCTTCTGCCTTTCACACCACAAACCTGGCTTTTGCACAGTTTAAGATCACTATACAGGGCCTCCCCTGGTGGCGCAACGGTTGAGCGCTGGGCTGTTAAGCTGCCCGCAGCCTCTGCAGCGCCGGTTTGATCCTGGGCTGCCGGCGAGGGTCCCACATGGTGCGCAGACCTCTCCTGCCACCCGCTGCTCCCCTTGCAACAGGGTGGTCCCCAGGAAAGGGGGAGGTTCCCTGCCCCACCCAAGGGAGGGTGGAGCTGAGCAGGAAGAAAAGAAGCTGCAGAAGAGACTGAGGAAGGAGCAGGATGGAGCCAGGAGACCTGGAAGAGGCGCATGGAGCCTAGAGACACGTGAAGAAACTGTGCTTGTCTTTTGGTCGTGGACTGGGTGACACAGATGTGGATGAGACCCGTGGGGAGGTGACCATGGCAGCTTTTATCTTGATGTTGATTTTGCTCTTTTCCTTCCGGGCTTGTCTGGTTGTTTGTGACCCTTTTCTGTGGGTCCCCACTGGAAGATGCTTTAGACTTGTGCCAGGCTTTGGGGCCTTGTTCTGGGCCGATCCCATTTGGATGGAGTTTTACCCACGAGGGGATGGGTAACTTTGGGTGCTTCATTTAGAAACTAGACTCTTTGCCTTTCCTGTATTGTTTCCTAGTTTTATTAAAGTTCCTTCCCATTAAAGTCTCATGTTTTGTGTTGATGCGGCGGATGGCAGAACCCATTTAGACTAGGCAGGTTTGCGGGGTTTGGGCTGCCCCCTCCCTGTCCTATAACACCCTCAGCACTGTACTTCGGTCCTTCTGCCTGTTCTTCTCCCCACTCTGGCTCTGGTGAATTCTCTCGCCCTCCCGCGCTTCTGACTTTACCCAGTGCATGTATAAATAAATAAATAAATAAATAAATCTTTTTTAAAAATTTAAAAAAAAAGATCGCTATACAGTGGGGATGCCCCTAGGGTTCTTTGAAACTCAGTTTCTTTCTAAACCCACACTTAGGATGCACCACCTTTTCGACTTTTGCCTCCCAGGCAGGAACAATTTCTCTACCTGCCTGGGGTTCCAGCTTTGTCTCCTCCTCCCTCCCCATTCACACTAGCTTTCACAGAAGGCTCAGACACTCATTCACACATGAATGTGACTAATAACAGATTAAAATGCTTTCTCTCAAGGAGACCAGAAGTTAAGTTGTAAGGAAAGCTCCTGTAGGGAAGCTCAGGTACCGCTTCAGGGAACAGCCTTGTAGCCCCCACTACTTCTAACAGCTGCACCCCAAACTGCTCCTCTTAGTGACCAAGGTTGATCCTGAGCCCTCTCACATCCTGAAAACAAACCATGTACACCGCAATCCACTTATTTCACAGCTGGACCATTTCCTTAACTTCCTCCAAAAGCAGAGCCTAAGACTATGCAATAGGTTGATGCAGTTACAATGACTGGTCTCTCAGATAAGAATTAAAAAGTTTGTTTCCCCCTATCTCTTGCAATTTCCCCCTTATTTGACAAGTTTGCCTTCGTTATTGAAAGGGTCGGCCAAGAAAGATGAGGACGACAAAGTTTAAAGGGGGGCTCTATTGCATTCCCTGGCGAAATTCACAGACCCAAGGTGCGATCGATCGGTGAAGTCGCGCCCATTGTCAGGGGAAAGCAGGTTTTTATAGGATGGGGAGAGGGAAACCAGGCTTGCAGGTGGAGGAACTGGTTTGACGAGGAACAGAGCTATTTTCTGATGGTACAGCAGGCCCTCATTCTCAAGGGGACATCTGGGCCCGGTCGGTCATCAACGTTCTGTGATGGTTCCTCCTATGTCAGTCAGGATTTTCCAGCAGGCTCCGGTAGGGAGGTGGGGGGGGGGCATGGGGCCCCGTTGAGCAAGATACCAGATGCCTTCTTCCCCCCCTCCCCCCACCCCGTAGTGACTCTGACTCCCTCCAGACCTTTCAGTTAGGAGTTATGACCGGTCTCTCAGATAAGCATTAACAAGTTTGTCTTTCCTATATTTCTTGCAATTTCCTCCTTGTTTGACAGGTTTGTCTTCATGCATTTCAAGGAAAAGGGAGCTAAACAGAAGTTGTTGAAAAAAGCAAGCTGGTGCCCACCTGTCTCTTTGCCATGCGGACCCCTTCCCTCTCCCCTCTGCAGACCCTTGCCCATCACCCCCCCCCTTTTTCCCTTTGTATAAATACCCCTGCACTCTGCCAAAGAGCAGGACGGTGGTCTTTCACACACAAGTCTGCTGCCCTCCTCATTTGTTGACAAATTAAACCACTTTCCTTTTCCTAAAACTCTGTTTCCTTTTATTGGCTGAGGGAAACTGAGGCCAGCGGTCTGTATCAAGTTCAGTCCTCTCCTGGGATGTGGTGTTGGGGAACAGGAGTGAGGGAGCAGGGAGACAGGTACAGGTGAGTGTTGTACAGGCCCCTGCTGTGGACAGTAGGGATCCACTCTGCTGAGGTCCACTGAGAAAGCACAGAATGCCTTCCAGACTTCTCCCACAGTCCACCTCCTCCCCTCCCTACACCTTGTGACCCTGCATTGTGGCCCCCGTGCATACACGGTGGCAGGTCTTTCTGCAGTCAAAGAACCTGCAGAAAGCAAGAGGACTGCTGGTTTGTATCTAAGTTGAGTCTAAGCCCTCCCCAACCCCTGAACTGTGCCCCCAACTCTGGCTGACATCTGAAGTGGGCCCAGGATACATAGCCACACTTAGGTACATTGATACCGGAATTGTAGGTTTTCAGGCCTAGTCTCCCAGCCAGGAATGGATCCCAGGCTGCAGGGGAGCGCTGAGCCCCAGCCACTAGACCCCCACGGGTTGGTGTCTCACGAAGCTGCAGCAGGAAATTTGCAGATGCTCAGGCCAGCAAGTGAGAAGAGGGAGGTTTGTTTAGAGAAAGAAAAAGTTTATTGAGGAGAAAAGGAACAGAAATAAAGTGGGACTCCCAGGCCAGGAAACCAGGCCGGGGAGGGGCAAGGAAGCCAAAGTGGAGTCCTGTCTCAGGGAATACATACCTTTTTTCCCTAATTATTTTAAAGCTCCACCAGTCTCTTTGTGATTGGTTAGTTCTTGGTGGTCTCACTCACTACCTAAATGTCTCTGTGCCCAGAACTAAGTCTCTGTGTCCCAACCCTTATCTTTTTTCTTCATTGCCCTCTATTTGGAATGTCTTGTTGACCCTAAGGTCATAAAGTAAGTCCCTAATGTCCTAAGTCTTGAGGTGTTTAATTAGTCCCCTTTGGAGTTTGTGGTCCTTATCACTGGAGCCTTCCTTAACTCCCTGAAGTCCCTGCACTGTCCTTGAGGCTGCCTAATTATCCCTAACTCACCCTAGGATTCAACATGACTAAATATCTCTAGAATCTCCAGTTCCCCACAAATAAAATGGGGTTGAGGCTTTCCAGCCTCACAGAGCTGTTCCAATCTCTGAAAGAGGTAATTCCTGCAAAGCCCTTAGCACTGGCCTGACACAGGATAAAGGCACAATTGTGGCAGCCACTATGCTTGTCCTGAACCCAAGAACATTGAGGATCACTCAGGCATACATCCCTCACCCCCACCTCTTTGGCAGGACCTGGAGCCAGTAGGACTGGAAGTCACGCAAGAGATGGAAACTGAAGAAGCAACCTGAAGCCCAAGTCTAGAAAACTCTGAAATTTTCCCCCTTTATCTGCCAAAGGAAAGACGTTTCTGGAGTGCACGAAGCAGAAAGGGCTGTAGCCCCTAGAGGCCTTAGGAGGGAACCCTCTGCTTTTTCAGAAGGAACCATTTTTGGCCACTAACAATTCCAGGAACTAAGGGCCTAAGAAGAGTTTCCCCAGAAGCAGGAAGAGCCGACGTCAGACCTACCCTTCAGAAGTGAAATTCACTCATCCCAAATGTATTCATTTATTCAGCAGTCCACTGCTGAATGCACCTCGCTCCCTTAGACCATGAATCTTGGCTTTTGCAAATTGAAGCTCACAGAACAGCAGATGGCAGACCCTCCCTGAGCTGAAGGAGAAACTAACAATGATGCCTGGCACCGTGGCCAGTGTGTGCTAGCGACCCCTGGAGGTGGTTCCGCTCAGGGCGGCAGCTTGTCCTCACGCAGGCGAGTGCACAGCACAAGGTACCAGGAGTGCAAGTCCTTTGCAGGCAGGAAGAAAGCTCCTGAGGGTGAGTGGTGGTTAAAAAACAAACCAGTCAACCACTCAGAGGGGAGGCAGAGGAAAGGGCCTGAGGGTGTGTAAGCCACAGAGAGGAATCTGCCTAGCCTCAGCTCTGATGGGAAGCTGTAAAAGCTGCAAGTCGGTGACACTCCAATCTCCGTTGTGAAAGCCGAATCAAAGCAATAAATACATTTCTTTGTAAGTAAAGTTTTGACTGTTGCATAAAACTCAACCAGCGGACCTTCCTGGTGGCCCAAGGAGTTAAGCACAGCACTGTGAAGCTGTCCACAGCCACTGCAGAGTTCCATCCCCAGCCAGGGAGCTACTCACATGGCACAGCAGCAGACCTCTCCTGTCTCGCCTGCTGCTCCCCTCAGCAGTGTATTTCAGTGGATCTGCCTGTTCTGTTCCCCACTCTGTCTCTGGTGGATCCTCTCGCCCACCCCCCCACCCCTTCTTCTGGCCTACAACCCAGTTCTTGTATGCATAAATAAATAAATTTAAAAAAAAAAACAACAACAACTAAGGCCTCCCTGGTGGCTCAGCGGGTTGAGCACAGCACTGTGGATCTGTCTGCAGCCTCTGAAGCACGGGTACAATTCCCAGTCAGCCAAGGAGATACCCACATGGCGCAGCAGACCTCCCCTGTCTCGTGCGCTGCTCCCCTCAGCAGTGCTTTCGGTATGTCGGCCTGTTCTGCTCCCTGCTCTGCCCATGGTGAATCCTCTCACCCTCCTGCGCCTCTGGCCTATACCCCAGCTCTTGTATAAATAAAATAAATCTTAAAAATAAATAAATAAATAAATAAATAAATAAATAAACCCAACTATCAACCAACCCCTGGTGTCCCCTGTCTTTACTGAATGAAAAAAGGTCCCCACCCGATGCTAACTCACCTTTATCATTTCACTGAGAAAGTTCATGGCATCTCTCATTGTGGAGATTCAGTAACATAAATATTAAATAGTCAGATGGAAGGAAAGACAAACCATGGCTAATGACCTGTAACGTTGGCATCTAAGTGGGTAAACATGTCTGCTTCTGTCTACACAGACTGTCTTGGCTAACAGTGACCAGTTCTGGGAAAGGGATCAATTCCAGGGATCAAGAGTAGAAGAGAGACTTTCCTTTCATTTTCCACCCTTTTGACGTACTTAAAGTTGTTACCATATTCATTTCAAATATGTTTTAAACAAATGTAAGTGCTGTCAATACTCCTAGCCAAAGACCACCTGGAACACAACTGTAGTCAAGAAAGCTGGGTTTATTGAGCTGTTGCAATGAGGTGAACACTCACCAGGTAGAAGCCTAGGGCAGCTCAGAGAGAGAATGTCAGCACCCCTATAAGCCAAGGCTGGGGTTGAGTGATGAGGAGGATTTGAGGAAGCAAGCCTTTGCTCTGAATTAAATACCGTAAGTCTATGATTAGAATCTTAAAAATATCTTAATTTGCATCTAGAAGGAGAGAAAAAAGAAACAAAGTTAAATGTACTGTTGACAAAGCCCCAGGTGTTACTCTTGTTATTCAGGATGGAGGGTGAATGTTCTGTTATTTCCATAGACTGGACAATAATGTTTTGGCCTGTGTTCAGATATGATTATAGAGTGGTCTTGCTTTTGTCTTTGTCCAGCCAGCTAATGGATAAAGTGCTTGTCTGGTGTTGGCATTTCCTAAAATTGTTCACGTTCAACAGAATACCTCTGCCTAGCTGTGAGAAGTGCCAAGGCCAGGCTCTGGGTACTAGGTCAAATCCCAACTGCCAGAGGCTGCTTTTCTCTTTTCAGTCCCTTTCAAACTAAAAGTACAGATAATAATTCAATCAGTTGCTTTTACTCTATTGTCTGCATAGTGCAAGAGCTGAGCTGATTTTTTGTGATTGTGGATTCAACACTAAGTAAGGATCATTTCAGCAACTTCTCAGAGACAGCAGGATCCTTTAATAGAAGGTATTGTGAAAGGAGGTCAGTTCTTACTTATTTTGTGTTCTCCGGGGTGCCCGGCACAATGCATGGCTTATCGTAGGGAGTTATAAAAATTTTTTTTAAAGATTTATTTATTTATTTATACAAGCACTGGGTACAGTCAGAAGCGCGGGAGGGTGAGAGAATTCACCAGAGCCAGAGCAGGGAGCAGAGCAGGCAGAAGGACCGAAGGACACTGCTGAGGGGAGCAGCGGGCGGCAGGAGAGGTCTGTGCGCCATGTGGGACCCTCCTCCGGTGGCCGGGGAGCAGTGGGGGATCAAACCGGTGCCGCGGAGGCTTGGGCAGCTTCGCAACCCAGCGCTCAACCGCTGCGCCACTGGGGAGGCCCGGGAGTAATAAATATTTTTATAACTGAGTGGTAAAATAATGACAAGGGCTCATCTCTGAAAGATCTGTTGGGAGGCTTCCGTGAGACCAAGGTCAGTGGTCAGGTTGGAACATTGTCCCCAGTCATCCCCTGGAACCCGTTCAGAGCAAGACTATTAGATGGCAAGGAAGGATGCCATCCTTGCCGGTGGACACACAGATTGTGCCTTTAGATATGAGTCAGGACTATGGAAAGGGCCTTTGCGAAAAGGCGCCACCTCTGGGCCAACCTTCAAGAGGAGCTTCGGCACTGACTACTCTCTTCTAAGGTAGACATTCTCAACTTGAAGGTGTACGTAAGGGCTAGTGTGGCTTTTATCTTCAGGTTTGCAAGAGCCCCAGAGTGCTTCCTTCTCCTCCCACGGCTCCCTCCGGCCTGCACAGCAGCCCGAGCCCCAGCCCAGGAGTGGGAGCAGAGCGTGAGTGTGTGGCAGCCTTGGGGCCAGCACAGGAGCAGGAGACTGGAGAAGCCTGTCCACAGCATGTCACCCTTGGATCCACCCCAACCATGAGTTTCCAGACTTGAGGATCAATTTGAGTTTATTTTCTGAAAAGAAATGTTTAAAGCACAAAGGATAGAAGGAGCTGGGATCCTTCGGGAGACTGAGCCTCTAATCCTTTCTCTTAGGGTTCCTCCAGAGCAGCAATGCCGTGAAATTCTCAGCTCCAAAGCCCCATCCCCAAAGCCCCCATGTTGGCTGGAGCATAGCAGGCAGGGTCCTGAGAATGAAAAGACTGGGGGAGCTTCCTCAATCTTGACACGAGTGAGCCCCCAAATTGTTAGTCTGACAGGGTTTTGGATTCTGTTGGAAATTAATGACCTCCTAGCCCACCCACCCTCTGGCTATGCCCAGACCCACAGGGCCCCCAGCCCTGTCAGAGCCGAGGGGAGTAGCCGGCCACCACGATGCTCTCGCCGGTGATGTAGCTGGCCTCTGGAGAGCACAGGAAGGATACTATTCCCGCACAGTCCTCAGGCCGCCCCATCCTGCATGGAAGATGCACAGAATCAGGGTCAGTACCTCAGACTCTGGTTCTGCTGCTTGGGGGGCTCCATGGAGGAACAGGGTGGGCTCAGCAGGGCTACTTGCACCCTCCAGGATTGAGTGGACCCTGACTTCAGCAAAAAGAAAGGCCAGTAGACAGGAAAGAATCTGCTCTTGAGATGGGCTCAGCTGCTTCTCCCCAGCTGTGCCCAGACCACTGAAGCACCACACCCCACTTGCCTCTGCAGTTGCATCTGTGCCTTTAAGTTGTTCCAAAAAACCTCATTGTCATGTAACTGAGCAAAGGAAAGAAATAAAAGAGTCAGTGCTGCTAAAATGAAGGGTTGGGAGGGCCCAAAGCCTGCCCTTTCAAGGAGTTGAGGGACTGGGTCACACCTGAGTTCAGTGGCCCCTGAGGATCCCAGCTCTGAGGATGCCACTCTGAGGCTTCAGTCACCCCATTATCCCTTAGTTGTCAGGGAGAGTTTCCATGAACCAGGCTGGGCCACAGGGAACACACCCCAGTCCTCACCACTTTGCTAAAATCAGTCTTGATCACTCCTGGAACCAGACAGTTCACCCGGATGTCCTTGGGAGCCAGCTCCAACGCCAGTGTCTTGGTGAGACCTAGCAGGGCTGTCTTACTAACATTGTAGACACCCAGCATCTGGAAAGTGATAAGCAATAGGGGAGTGAAGGAAATATCGGTTAGATTCCTCACCCACTGTGGTGTCCCAAGCCCAGAATTCAGACACACTCCCAACTCTGGTCTGGTATCAGAAGCTGGGACCCAACAGCCACATGGGCTCAGCCAGGGCAGCAAGAGGAAGGCAGAGTCTAGCCAGGTAATGTCCCCGTGGGGCTCAACACAACCGTTTTCCCTATCCAAACAAGGAGCATGAGGAGCAAACACTCACCGAAAGTGGCATATACGCTGACACAGAAGAGACCAGAATAACAGAACCGTTCCTGAGAAGAGACAGACACACACAGAGAGAGATAAGAGGACGCCAATAACTCACCATTGATTAAGGTGCTATCACGCATCCATGGAATATTGCAGTTCCCACAACAGTAATGCAAGTCCCCATTTCACAGCTCAGGAACCTGAGGCTCAGGATTAGCAACAGTCATTAAGTGGCAAAGCTAGAGTTCCAACCCTATTTCTCTGATCTCAGTACCTATGCTCAGACCAATTTAACTCTTCAGCTTCTCCTCAGAGGAGAGATGAACAGAAGGCCAGTGTGGGGAAGAGCAGGGTGGACTTGGTGAAGATGTTTGGGCCTGACAGTGCATGCCCAACAGGGACCTCCGAGAAGAAATGGGGCAGAGGAGAAAGCAAGATCTGACAGTCAGGAATTTTTCCTTCTAGCCACACATCCCTGGTCAAGTCTTAAGGTTGTGTCTGCAGGAGGAGCCGTGAAGCGGCTGCGTTCTGAGGGAGGTGGTGGCCCAGATCCCTAACACAAGCCTGCTGGGGACACATGCAGTGCAGTCGGGCATACAGTATCTGGAACAGAAGCGGGGTCCCTGGAGACCAAGAAACAGAATGAAGATGGGCTAAGACAGGTTTGCCCCTGTGGACAAAAGGGGGCAAACCTTGTCACAGCCTATAAATTATCCAGAAGGAACTGTCCAGCTATAAGAAAAACAAAAAGGGCCAGCCCACAAGCTAAGGAGCTAAGCATAGCCTCTTTTCACATCTGGGGAGTCAAGGCCAAGGACAATGTCTCCGGACCCTGGAACATAACCCCACCCCAGAGCCATTAGAATTCAGAGCTGTAGCTGCACAAGAGTAAAGTAGGACAGGGGCCTCCCTGGTTGCTCAAGGGGTTAAGATGCAGCACTATGCTATCCTCAGCCACTGCAGCATGGGTTCGATCCCCGGCCAGGGAGGTGACCCACATGGTGCAGCGGACCTCTCCTGACTCCCCGCTGCTCCCCTCGGCAGTGTATTTCAGTACATTTGTTCCACTCTCTCTCTGGTGAATCCTCCCACTCCACCCTCCACACCTCTGGCCTATACCCAAGTTCTTGTATGCATAAATAAATAAATCTTAAAAAAAAAAAAAAAAGAGTAAGGCAGGACAGAGGGAAGGGGACGTGGGAATTACAGACTTCTGTCTTCCCCCCTCCTGATCGTGCCCTTATCTCTCCCGACTCAGTTCCTGTGCCTCAGCCTCCCAACCCCCACCAGCCCCAAACCCCTTCCCTCACCCTCTGTTCTCCATGTGGGGCAGCAGCTGGCTCAGCAGCAGGGCGGGGGACTTCACATTCACATCCAGGATCTGCAATCAGATCGGAGTCATGGTGAGCATGGTGGAGGATAGAGAGAGGCACGGTGAGCCCTTGCAAGAACTTGCAATCCTACAATTTGTACAACAAACCCAGATGTGTGCAGAGCTGAGACAATCGTCCCCCTTCTGACTTGAGGTGTTTCCAATTTGCTAACGATCTGATATGTAGGCAGCTAAGTGACAGCCTGTGAGCAGAACACTAAAAATGTAAGTTGCGGGGCCTCGCCGGTGGCGCAGCGGTTGAGCGCTGAGTTGCGAAGCTGCCCGCAGCCTCTGCAGCGCCGGTTCGATCCCCGGCTGCTCCCCGGCCACCAGAAGAAGGTCCCGCATGGCGCACAGACCTCTCCTGCCACCCGCTGCTCCCCTCAGCAGTGTACTTCGGTCTTTCTGCCTGCTCTGCTCCCTGCTCTGGCTCTGGTGAATTCTCTCACCCTCCGCGCTTCTGACTGTACCCAGTGCATGTATAAATAAATAAATAAATCTTTAAAAAAAAAAATGTAAGTTGCTCAGGACTGGTGTGAAGGAAGGAAAGGTTCAGGACATGAAAGAAACTGGGCTACTCTGTGGTTGTGCAGATAGGAGTTAGAAGCAGAGGCCAGCAGAAAAAGATTGAAGACAGAACAGACAGAAGGGAGGGGGTGCTAAGAGCAGGAAAATAACTGGAAGACTCATCTTTGTGTCTCTGTGTCTGTGCTCTTGCCTCATTCCAGTAGAACTCACAATGCAACAGGATAAAACAAATCAAAAGTTGTTACGTGTTTAGAAATGGAGAATAGGAAAAATCAGTGTAGGAAAATAAGAAAAAGCGAAAGTGAGCTTGGTACCTACACTTCACAGCACGCAGTCAAGTCTGATCATTATTCTATTATTTGTTCACAAAAAGTACATGCTGTGAGGCCTACCTTCACGCCAGTTTCTTGCAGACTTGGCTCTGAGCTCTCCTACCACCAACACAGAGAAGGCAACACAACAGAGATTGCTGTTCTGGGAGGCTGAGGCAGCCTGCCACGAAAGCCTGGGTCTGGGCTCAGACAGGAGGGTCCCTGACCTTCATCCGGGAACTGTGTCTACTGGGTCTGGACGCGGGATGAGTAAGAGAGGAACTGCCAAGGAGAGATGCAAAGACCCCGCAGAGAATGCCAGCTGGGACTCAGGCAGCACCGGGATCCTTTCTGTGGGTGCTGTCTTTAATGAAGTCAGCAGTGGGCCACATCTCTAAGCAACAAGGCCGCCCATCTGTAAATGGCCAGGCCTGTAAATGTCCGTTGTTTTTCCCACATCTTCATCCCACACCCACCCACGTCCTTAGACATGGACAGAGGAAGTGTCTCAACTGAATGCTGCTTGGCCCCTTGGATGACAGGTACTGGGGCTGGGGATGACTCCTAGGGCTGCAAAAAAGTAGCTTGAATGTCTAACAAAGGTCCCCAAGAAGGAACTGGAGTTAAGCTAAGGACTTCCTGGTCAAGTCCCTAGTCTCCATGTGTGTCAGTGGGCTGAGATGAACCCCTCCTGGGCTCGGGAGCCTAACATGACCCAGGAAAGGCCAGTCCCTCCCTTGCTGAAGAAAACTGCCCAATCAGAAAAGAAAGAAGAGTAGGGATGGTGAAGCTGAGGAGGGCGTGTGCAGGGAGCCCTGGACGAAGAAATAATGGGGGGCCGGGGGAGGGAGAAGAAAGCCGTCCCACCAGCTGAAGGAAATGGGTCCTGGTCTAGAGAGAGCTCCAACTGGCCCAAGGATAAGATGAGAGAGTAGGAATTCCCTCACAGGACACCCACCAAAAATTGCATTCAGTTCATAGCAGAGCACTGGGCAGATTCTAAACTCGTGTTGTGACCACTTGATGTCCCAGGTGGTGGCAGTGGGGTTGGAGGTGATTTCTATGCGACAGTGCAGAATTGCATGTGGGGAAGCAAGACATTGGAGAACAGAGGAGCAGCAGAAAAAGTAAGGTGGGGCTGCAGCAAATACACCCATTTTCTGGGTGCGGGGGGTGGGGTGGGTGGTTGAATCCAAACCGTTCCAAGAAAAAGAGTCATGATCCCATGAAGTGAGACACTAAAAGGGAAAATGACTCAGGACAGTTAGAAGACTACCGGTAATGAAATCCCGGCTACCTAATCACAAATAATCCTCCAGAGTCATTAAGGATGCAGCTGAGGAGCCTAGGGAGGCTGCTTGCAGCAGCTGCAGGGAGCTCAGATTTCAGGTCAGCTCTGAGGATGCTAGGAAGGGCAGCCTGCCAAGGGCAGGTACTCAGGGCCAGCCTGAGAAGGATGTTGGCAGAGTGCAGACAGCAGGGCGGGCAGAAGGAACAGCTTCACCCCGTGCTTGGGCCAGAGTGGGATGCCAACAGCAGATTCCACCCCTGTCCTTCCTGTCAGTCAGAGGATCTAGGGAACAAAACACAGGCGTGAAAGGAACAGGAGTCTTAGGCGAGCCTGTGATGGACCTCAACGAATTGACTAGGTCTCTCCCGGCCCAGATGGCAGGATTGCGAAGTGGACTGTTACCAGATTGGAAGTCCAAGCCCACAAAGAGCTTACAGGCAAGCCCAGGGGAGAGGGCCAGCAGAGAGCCCTAATTTAGGAAAGAGGGGACAGCAACAATAGACATGGTCACCAATATATGTCCCAAGGATATAAAAATAAGAACTGTTTGACAGACAACAGACTACTATTCTTGACTCTTCCCAAGAGCAGACTTTTTCCCAGAGTTTGGAGCAGTGCCTGGCACAAAGCAAGCCCTCACTAAATATTTTGCTGAACAAATAAATGCAAAAGGGACAGGGAGAGAAAAGAAAGGAGGGAAGCGTAGGAACCAGCTTTGAAACACAGCATGTTCGGGGAACAAGTTGGCCAGCTGTCATCCAGCGCCCGTCTGTAAACATGGGAATATGGGCGGAGGTGGGGGGGTGCTTGGTGGGGGTGGAGCCCAGTGCAGAGCTGGCACTTCAGACCCTTTGGCTTGTTCCCTGGGCCTCACCTTGTCCCACACCCCAGCATCGGACCCCAGAGTGCTCCCCACCAGGGGGTTGACACCAGCATTGCACACCAGGATGTCGACACCCCCACAGTGCTCCTGGACCTGGGGAGAAAGGGAATATGAAGGATGGGGTGAGTGTGGAAATGCCTGCAGAGGCTTCCCTCCCACAGCAGCTGGGTACATGGGGCACTGAGGTGAAGTCTGAGGGTTAGATACTGTCTCAACCAGGAGTGGTCACAGGTTCCCATGAGAACCGAACACTCAGTGAAGGGCAAGTGTCTGAGATAGACCCAAAGGCAAGCCTGCTGGTGCTGAAGGTCTCAGGGGAGGACAGTCTTCTCCAGAAATCCCTCTGGGAGCTTGGGATAGGGAAATCCCTTCAAGATGCTCCTCAATCAGTTGTCCCAGGTGTGGGATGGGGGATGAGGGTCCTCTATGAACTTTCCAGAGAGTCAGTGTGAATCACGTGGTCTACTCAGCTAGATTGTGAGCAATCATGGTCTCAGGATATGTTCTGGCCTCCCCACCTCCATCCCAGCCCCTGCTCCTCCGAGGGCTGAGTAGTGAGGGAAGGTTCTATGTGTTTTCTTGCCTGTGTCCTACCACCCCGGCCCCTCACCGTGGCCACCAGCCGCTCCCGGTCCTCAGTCTTCCCCACGTGGCACACGGTGCCTGTCACCCTCAGCCCCTCCGCCTTCAGGGCCTCCACTGCCCGGTCCACGTTCTGCTGCTTCCGGCTGCTGATCACCACATGGGCCCCATCCTGGGCCAGACGCCGGGCGATGGCAAAGCCGATCCTGTGGGCAGAGATGGAGGGAGCAAAATAGCCTCAGACCCTCACCACTGTTCTTCCTCTGCCTAGCCCTGGAAATCAACAAGTTTGTGTCCAGCTCTACACCCTGGGGTCCTTTGGTGAAAAGCAGGGTTCCTGGGGGGGGCAGTCAAACCCCAACACTCACCCATCAGTGGACCCCGTGATCACAGCTACCCGATTGGCTAGGACACCCTTTTGGTCTGCACCACTGCTGCGCATCCGTACAGATAGTGCCCCGCAGGGGTGAAACAGGCCTCGGTGGACCCAGGCCACTGCTCGGAGCATGGTAGCAGTGCCTGGTCTACTTCCTGTGGAACTCGACCTGGGGGAAGAATTGACTTCACTTATCACTGATGCCTTAAGTGAGTATGATGGTAACCTGTCCCAACTCCTTCAAGCAGTCAAGGCCAGCAGCCCAGAGTGGGAGAGAGTCAAGTAAGTCAGGGTGAATTTCAAACACATGAGCCTCAGGTCAGAAAACCTGTCTGGAAAATTATCTATTTATAAAACAGGCAAATTCAAATGTGAGACTCAATGCGCACAGACAGGGTTATTTTCCCCCTTTATTCCATGAGAATGCCCTGAGCGCTTGCAACAAGTCAGGCAGCAGGCAACAGATACTGACACCATGGCAAACTCTGACCCCAGACACCCACGCCCCACACTCCCCACATGAAACTTTCCAGTAGAGTAAGGTTGCCAGACCTCAAACGAATAATTATACCAACTATTAATTTTACTGAACTTCTTCTAGTTGAAAAAACAGATATTAACAGATACTCATTCACTGCTGGATGGAGTGTAAGCACAACCACTTTGGAAAATGGCTTAGCACTACCCTGGAAGCTGCTCATCCAACCCTCTATCTCAACAGTTTCATACTCAGGGAAGAGCCTTCATAGCAGCATTCTTTGTAACAGCCTCAATCTGGAAACAAAACTAAAAATCCACTAATGGTAAAGCAGAGAGGAAAATTGTGTTGCATTTATATAATGGAATATTATACAGCAATGAAAATTAATGCACTTGAATAGCATACACGAATCTAAGAAGATAGCATTGAAGGAATAAAGCCAGGCACCAAAGAATATGCGATTCTACATACATAAGTTTCAAAAACAAGCAAAATAATTCTATTATTTAAAAATGCAAACAGGTGGGCCTCCCCTGGTGATGCAGTGGTTGAGTGCTGGGCTGCGAAGCTGCCCACAGCCTCTGCAGCACCGGTTCGATCCCTGGCCACCAGGCCAGGGTCCCATATTGCACGACAGACCCCTCCTGCCACGCCCGCTGCTCCCCTCAGCAGTGTATTTCATCAGTCTGTCTGTTCTGCTCCCCACTCTGGCTCTGGTGAATTCTCTCACCCTCCTGCGCTTCTGACTGTACCCAATGCTTGTATAAATAAATAAATAAATATAAAAAATTAAAAAATAAAAATAAAAATGCAAACAAGCGATACAACTACAAAGAAAGACAAGATGTGATTATCACAAAAGTTAGGGGAGTGGGTATTGCTGGAGTTAAAGGGGGCTTATGGTTGGGAAGGGGGCAGTCCAAGGGGCTTCTGAGGTGATGAAGTGTTCTATTTTATGACTGATTAATGGCTACATGTTGTCCATTAAAATTATATATATCGGGCCTCCCTGATGGCGCAGGCAGTTGAGCGCAGCGCTGTGAAGCTGTCCGCAGCCTCCGCAGTAGAGGTTCTATCCCAGCTGGCCGAGGAGATACCCACATGGCACGGCAGACCTCTCCTTTCTACTCCACTGCTCCCCTCAGCAGTGTATTTCAGTCAGTCTGCCTGTTCTGTTCCCCGCTCTGTCTCTGGTGAATCCTCTCACCCTCCCACACATCTGACCTGTATTGCAGTTCTTGTATAAATAAATAAATCTTAAAAAAATAAAATTATATATATATATCATATGTATACATACATATATCGTACGTGTGTATGTATATATATATAATAGATATATACTTTTTATGAATGTGTGTTATGCTACAATAACACAAAAGTTTAAAAATAGTTTACAATAAAAAAAGTTTAAAATTAGAGATGACTTGTCATGGTAAATTTTAAAATTCAAGCAGTTCAAAGTTCAAAAGTAGTTCAAAAACTAAGATTTCCATGTTCTCCCCAGTGGCGCAGCGGTTGAGCGCTGGGTTGCGAAGCTGCCCTCAGCCTCTGCAGTGCTGGTTTGATCCCCGACTGCTCCCCAGCCACCGGAGGAGGGTCCCACATGGCGCGCAGACCTCTCCTGCCGCCCGCTGCTCCCCTCAGCAGTGTACTTTGGTCCTTCTGCCTGCTCTGCTCCCTGCTCTGGCTCTGGTGAATTCTCTCACCCTCCCGCACTTCTGACTGTACCCAGTGCTTGTATAAATAAATAAATAAATAATTTTAAAAAAACAAAACAAAAAAAAAAAAAAAACTAAGCTTTCCAGTTCTCAGAAACAAACTTGCCAGTTTCTCAATTCTCTCTCAGATGCATTCTGCACTATGGACATTTTAAAACATGTTCTCTATGTGAAACACGCCGGTCACAAAGGACTTCTTGGGAGCAGCCTGCCAGGTAGTAGAAGCAGCAGCAGCTAAGCAAGCCACTTAGGGGAGCTCCACTTGCTTTCCTCTGCGCCCAGAACCCTGTGGGACCTGAGACCAGGGTACTGGGTCAAGATATAGGGGCCATGGGTGCCAGCTCACTCTACCTGCTGGGGAGTGTCAGCACTGGCAAAGTGGTGAGTAAACAGGGCCTGGTAGTTGGAGGAGGGTCCTGATGGGGGTGGTGGGAGGACACAGCAGGACAGGCGCTCTAATCTCAGCGGACAGACTGTGAGCAAAGGGGTGTGAGTGTGCAGAGTGTTTGGGAGAGAAAAGGGACACCTCTGTGCCTGGGGTGCAGAGAACAGGGCCTCATGACTGAGAAAGCAGACTATGGCTCCAGATGACTGTGGATGTCTCCCCCAGACTGCCGCAGAGAAGAAGGCTGTGAGGAGCCTGGGCCAGTAAAAGCAATCCCAAGCCAGGCTGTGGTGTGAGCGTGGTGACCACGGTCACCTCTTCCCCAGGGATGGGAGGAGAGGGGTGTCCACTGCAAATATGTGCAAGGAGAAGACCTGGCAAGGAAGACTCAGATGTGAAGAACTAGGAAAATATCAGAGTTGCTTGTCAGGGGACCCTCTTTTATCCAAACTCCAAAGTCCCAGGTCCACATCAAAGTGAACCAGAGGTTCCCGCTTCCCCCAGTGTGAGATTCCCATTTGCTTACTCAGGAGCCTACTCATCTCTGAGTCCCAGAATCTGATCAGCTTCCTGTAGCGGGAAGTGGGTAGGGAGCAAGGGGTCATCAAGGGCACTCAGGGACTTGGGGTGTACTTTCTACATGGCCTTGGCATTTCTGGGTGAAGGGTCCAACAGGCATGTGCTCTCGGGAGGATAAGCAGTGGGCTGACTCTGCTCACCCTCATCAGTTCCAGACCTGCTCTGGCCACTCCATCACCAAGGGACTCTGGTTACTAAGCAACCCCTGCCAGTACTGACTGCATCTCCCCTTGTTCCTTAGCAACCCCTGCATAACCCACTTCCCTTAAGTTAAGGGTCGGTATCTATAAATGATAAATAAATGGGTGCCATTCAGAAATTGTCAGCAAAATAGAAATTAAATATCAGTCTATATCAGTGCCACAATGAAGGTGAACAAATGTTTCTCTGTGAGAGGGTCAGTATAGGTTTCCAACTTATGGCTCTTCTGATACCGTGTATTTCCAAAAACACCCTTTGTAGTTCCTAGACACCTCTCTCTCTCTCTCTCTCTCTCTCTCTCTCTCTCTCTCTCTCTCTCTCTCCCCACCCTCCCTCCCTCCCTCCCTCTCTCTCTCTTTTTTTCTATCTCTCTGTCTCCCTCCCCACCCCTCTTTGCTCCCCTCTTCTTTCTGCAAGGTCATATTTACAGACTTTCAATTCAAGGATATAAGGGTTTCACCTTGTCATTGTTCTACTTTTCCTAAACAGGACATCAGATTCTAAACAGTGTTATGACCCCTGAGGGACTCCTTCCCCCCGCCCACCCCCTGCAGCTGCCACCACAGATTAACCCCATCATGTGTCAGGCGATTCAGGTCTCCTTGGCTCTGAGGGCCAAGGGAAACAGAGGACCAGCCTTTCATCAGGACAGGCCTCCCCCTGCTGGACGACTGGAGTTACAGCATGAAATGCTGGTCCCACCTCCAGGCAAATATGTAGCTGTTCCCTCTAAGGTCTGCAAGAAAAAGCAAGAAAAAGCACCGACTGGTAAAGAAAGGCAGCTCTGGCCTGTGGAGGTAAAGTAAAAAGAGACTGACCAACCATCATTTATCGCCCTAGTTCTCCTTCCCATTCCAAGAAGGATCCAAGAAGGAGCAGTTTCCAGGGGCCCAGGGTCTTGCTCACTTGTCCCTATTCTCACTTGCTTGACTCTGAAGCAGTCAGCTGGGCAGAGTAGAACGCAGGTCCTGGAGCTCAGAACCTGCCACTGCCCCCTAGATTCCCATTTTCATACTGAATAATTCAGAAATCAAAAGATGGAGTGCCTTCTTGGAAAAGATGCCCTCCACCACTGAGTCCACAGACAGAAAAGAAGGGGAAAGGAAATGGAAAGAAAACAAAACTTAGGGGCAAGACCAGGGATAGCTAGAGATATTGAAAATCAGGAAAGGGAGAGACAAGGGAGATGTTAACTGAAAATGTGCCATCTTGGCAAGTCTATTCCCCTCTTTGGTTTCACCTGCACATCCAGTAAGACGAAGAACTGAGTTGGGTGGTCTGAGCAGCTCTGAGAAATGATTTCTCGTGAGAAGTAAGGAATAAAGACTAAGCTGCAGATAGCACCAGAAAAAAAGAAGCATTAGCACAAAAAGTCAAAAGCAGTGGACCCCCATGTGGGAAGCCTCCTGTAGGTCACACTGTCCCTGCTCGGGGTGAGGTGGTGCCAGCTCAGCATTACCTGCTTGTGCTTTTGTCTTTCCTGAGCGCAGGCGAAGAGCCTCTTATCCTGGTGCCTGCTTCTGCGTGCAAGGATGTAAATATGCAGCAGTCCGGGTTTCAGGTCCTGCTGATTCTCTCTGAAACATTCAAGGATTCGTGGAATTTATAGTCCTAGTATTAAGAACGTGTGTAAGAAAAGACTTCCCCCACAGCTGGGGAGGGAACTTGGGAAGGGAGAGTCAAGCTGGGGTGGGGGTGGGGGGGGCATGCCATGCAGGACTTGTCTCCTGAGTAATGTTTAATATTCTGCAGGCTGCTGCATGCTCTGCTGACCAAGGGCGCAGTCTTATCTGTCCAGCTGCCCCCTGACTTTCATGCACAACAGGTCCAACAGGCTCCAGACTCCACACTGCAGAAGAAGGGCTGACAGCCACAACTCAGACATCTAGGAGGCTGAGTGGGGTATCAAGCCACAGAGACATTTCTACCAGCGACAGAAAACATGAACCTCAGTCAAAACCAGTGTAACAGGGCCTCCCCTGGTGGCGCAGCGGTTGAGGGCTGGGTTGCAAGTCTGCCTGCAGCCTCTGCAGCGCCAGTTCCATCCCTGGCCACCGGCGAGGGTCCCACAAAAAAAAAAACAAAAAACAAAAAACAGCGTAACAGCTCCTCCCACTGGATAGGACCACTGGCACTATCCAGGGCTATTGGTTGTGCGAATCCAGGCCCTCTTCTGCATCTGAGAGTGCAGTCACCACCCAGGTTGTCACCTGGGTCCAAATATTTGATGAGTGCCTACTTTGTTTGAGGTTCTGTGTTAAGTACTGCAACCACCAGAATAAAGAAGGCTCAGTCCCAACCACCATGAGCCATGGTGTCCTGGGGGAAATCAGATAAATGCAGTGCCAAGTGCTACATGTCAAGGTGGAAGCAGGTTTGAGGTGACTGAGGTAAAAGTCACATACAGACGTCTGTGGGCATTTCAGAGGAGGTACCTACCACTCAAGAAAGCAAGTTAATGATCAGATGAATTTGGGGATTACCAGCACAAATAGAAGCAGACTCATAAAATGGGTGAACAACCCCCCAAAAGTGAACAAAGTGAAAAGAGAAGAGCCAAAATTGGAGATGGAGCGCCAGCCCTGCAGTGGACCTGTTGACCCCGTGGGCTGGGGCCACACCCTCTGCTGGTCCTCCCATACCACACGAGGGTTGGCAAAGTATGTTAGTATACAGAGCACTGAATGTTCCCTGGCCTGCCCTCCCTGTCTCTCTCTCCCTGGGATCACTGGCTCTGTGCCTTGCGTACCCCTGAGGCTGGACCCCTGTGGTACAGCCAGCAACCAGGTGAACAAGCTTGGAAGCAAATCTCTCAGCCCTGGGCCAGTCTTGTGATGACTGCATTCCCTGAGACCACTGGGCTGCAGGAGGCATCCTGAGCCACTCCTGACTCAGAAACTTAAGATAAAGGTTTTCGGGCAATTTTTTTTAAAGACTTATTTATTTATACAAGAACCGGGGTACAGGCCAGATGTGCAGGAGGGTGAAAGGATTCACCAGAGACAGAGTGGGGAACAGAACAGGCAGATCTACTGAAATACACTGCTGAGGGGAGCAGTGGGAGAGACAGGAGAGGTCTGCTCCATATCTCCACGGCCAGCAGGGACCGAACCTGCCAGGGACTAGCCTCCGGCAAAATGTCGTGTCAGGGGTTCCTGAAAGGATGAGACGGCATCGGCGAAAACGAAAGGGCTGAGGGGAAGGGGATGAGGTAGAATGAGGAGACACTGACACTTGGTGAGGTGCTAGTATCTTCTGCCGAGAGACTCAGTAGGTCTTTATTTATTCATTATTAGTAATAATAAGAAGAAAATACATTATCATGTGTAAAGCATAAACAATTAGTATATTATGTTTTCCATAGACTACTGGCCCCTACAGGTCTCAGCTAGATGGCAGCTTTTAAGGTTAACAGATAATAAACCAAACCTAACATTAAAGTTACTTATTTTTTCATTTAGACAATTATTTAAAACAGTGAATAACCGCCAGTGCATTCCTATCAGCTAAAGCCTAAGCATCAAAGGACTATTTTATTCACATGACCTTCAGCCGGAGACCAGCTGTTGCTCAGCTATTAGAACTTTTTTTACCTAGAAATTTCTTAACTCAAATAGCTTTATATTAAAAACTTTCCCAAGAGGGCCTCCCCGTGGCGCAGCGGTTGAGCGCTGGGTTGCGAAGCTGCCCGCGGCCTCGGCGGCGCCGGTTCGATCCCCGGCTGCTCCCCGGCCACTGGAGGAGGGTCCCACATGGTGCGCAGACCTCTCCTGCCACCCGCTGCTCCCCTCAGCAGTGTGCTTAGGTCCTTCTGCCTGTTCTGCTCCCCGCTCTGGCTCTGGTGAATTCTCTCACCCTCCCACGCTTCTGACTGTACCCAGTGCATGTATAAACAAAACAAAACAAGCAAGTAAACAAATAAACAAACAAATAAATAAATAAATAAATAAATAAATAAATAAATAAATGAATAAAAAACTTTCCCAAGAAACTTCAAGAGAAAACAAAATAGAAGGACCTACTATGATTATTATATTGTAATGCTTGTCAGGCATGCTCAATAAGTTGTCTTCCATTGTCAAGTAGGCCAAATTGTTTAATAATTAGTTTTTAATTTTCCATGTCGTTTATTGGCAATATACTGATGTATATAATATAGTGTCTAATGTACTTTTTTTTGGGAAATTTTTTTTTTATTTATGACCAAGAACAAAAAGTGAAGGAATGTTAGATCTTTAACCTCACGGTGTGAGGCACAAGGAATCTTCAGCCCCACGGTGTGAGGCCCTTTAGCTTCGGCCCCACGGTGTGAGGCCCTTTGGGCTTCGCTGCTTGCCAGTATCCTATCTGGCTGGAGCAGCAAGGCCTCCTGCAGCACGAACCGGCACTGCAGAGGCTGCGGACAGCTTCACAGCGCTGCGCTCAACCACCTGTGCCACCAGGGAGGCCCTTTTCAGGTAATTTGTTATGCAGCCAGAGATAACTAGTCCAGGAACCCTGGAGAAAATCAGCTCATTGAAGAGATAATATAAGATTAATATAAAATGTAATATAAAACTAACATATAAGATTCTTTAAAATAAGGCCTCCCTGGTGGTGTAAGGGGTTAAGATGCAGCACTATGAAGCTATCTGCAGCCACTGCAGCACCAGTTCTATCCCAGGCAGGGAGGTGACCCACATGGTGCAGCAGACCTCTCCTGTCTCACCGGCTGCTTCTCTCAGCAGTGTATTTCATTCGGTCTGCCTGTTCTGACCCCTGCTCTGTCTCTGATGAATCCTCTCACCCCTCACACCTCTGGCCTGTGCCCCAGTTCTTGTATGCATAAATAAACAAATCTTTTTTTAAAATTCTTTAAAATAATGTTGCCATGATTAAAACTATGATTGTATCAGTAATAAATAAGCAAATCAGTGGAGCAGAAGGGAAGGTCTGAAATAGATACAAACACACTTGAGAATTTAATACATGATAAAGGTGGCATTTCAAATCAGTGAGGGAAAAAAATAAGTTTATCAATAAATGATGTTGAGACAAATGGATAGCTCTCTGGGGAAATAACATTAAACTAAATCTGTGCCTTTCACACCACACACCAAAATAAATTTCAGACGGATCAAGATTTAAATGTGAAAAATGAAACCATAAAAACTGCAATAATTCTTTTTACTTCTACATGGGAAAAACTACATAAATAAAGTCAAGGGCCTCCCTGGTGGCGCAGCAGGTTGAGCACAGCACTGTGAAGCTGTCCGCAGCCTCTGCAGTGTGGGTTCGATTCCCGGCCGGCCAGGGAACAACTCACATGGTGCAGCAGACCTCTCCTGTCTTGCCCACTGCTTCCCTCAGTGGTATCTTTGGTCCATCTGCCTGTTCTGCTCCCCACTCTGTCTCTGGTGAATTCTCTCACCCTCTGCACCTCTGACCTGTACCCCAGTTCTTGTATAAATAAATAAATAAATCTTAAAAAAAAAAAGAAATCAGATCAAGGGATTTTTCTAAAGTGATGAAAATGCTCTATGTTTTGATGGGAATTGGTAGATACAGATTTATACTTTGGCCAAAACTCCAGGAACTATGTGCTGACATTATCTGTGTTTCATTGTATTTACATTATATCTCAGTAGTGTTTATTTGTTTTGTTTTTTTTTAAGAATTATTTATTTACTTATGGGCCTCCCCGGTGGCGCAGTGGTTGAGCGCTGGGTTGCGAAGCTGCTGGCGACCTCTGCGGCGCCGGTTCGATCCCCGGCTGCTCCCCGGCCACCTGAGGAGGGTCCCACATGGCGCGCAGACCTCTCCTGCCGCCCGCTGCTCCCTTCAGCGGTGTGCTTCGGTCTTTCTGCCTGCTCTGCTCCCCGCTCTGGCTCTGGTGAGTTCTCTCGCCCTCCCACGCTTCTGACTGTACCCAGTGCATGTATAAACAAACAAACAAATAAATAAATAAATAAATAAACATGCCTCTTTAAAAAAAAAAAAAAGAATTATTTATTTACTTACACAAGCACTGAGTACAGTCAGAAGCGCTGGAGGGTGAGAGAATTCACCAGAGCCAGAGCAGGGAGCAGAGCAGGCAGAAGGACCGAAGTACACTGCTGAGGGGAGCAGCAGGCGGCAGGAGAGGTCTGCGCGCCATGTGGGACCCTCCTCCGGCGGTCGGGGAGCAGCCGGGGATCGAACCGGTGCTGCAGAGGCTGCGGGCAGCTTCGCAACCCAGTGCTCAACCACTGCGCCAAATAAACTCAGTAGTGCTTATTTGAAAAAGAAAAAAAAGAAGGGCAAACTGAGGGCAAACAACTGTAGATCTGATGTTTTCCAGAAACAAGATTTCTCCATGAACATTAGCAGTCCTGGTCTTGACCAGCACCTAAGCCCTTTTTTTCCCATGGAAACCCCTCCCCAGCCTGCCCCCAGCATAGATGAAACAAAACTGATTGCTCACAGCAGAAGGGGCCAACTTCAGAGCTGACATCTATATGAAGCACAGTATCACGCTGCTCTGGTCTTTATACAGATTGTAGCATCCTTCACTCTTTGCTTCCAGGATGTTGTTAGAGACCAAATGTGTCCCCCCCAAATTCATGTTGAAACCAAATTCCCAACATGATGGTATTAGGAAGTGAGACCTTTGTGAAGTGATTAGGTCATGAAAATGCAACCCTTGAGAATGGGATCAGTACCTGTTGGGATCCTGCTACCCTGAAGGGAGCTGGATTTTTTGGAGAATACCTGTTTACTCTGCATATCCAGGACATTAGAAGTTCTGCAAACAGAACTTCTTCCCAGAATTGACTCCTGTTCTCTGAGGATGGACTGGCTTCTGCGCATGATCCCTACTAGCCAGGAAAACTTGTTTTCAGCAGTACCTTATTGATCTGTATAAGCAAAAACACAATTGCATGCTATTTTCTTGTTCCTTTGTTCATATCTTTAATAAAAGCTTGGGCTGGGAGATTGAGAGGCAGAGCTGTTCTTGATGGCTCTCCCCAGCCTCCCCCTGCTGCAAATTCATTTAGACTCTGGGTCTTCGTTAATGGCAGAGAATTTCATCGACTGTCCTGTCCGAGGCAAGTACCCTTATAAAGCCCCCAGAGAGGTCTCTCACACTTTCTGTAAGAGGTAGAACAGGCAGGAGCACCCAAGCACCCACCAGGAAAAAAATCCCACTAAAATTCAGCTGGTGCCAGCACTTTGTTTCAAGGATCAAATAAGATCTGGCCAGTCCCAGTAGGCCTGGAAAGATAATTGAACAGCTGTGGTCTGAACAACTGCAGGTTGGCAGTTACCCTTTGCACACAGTTTCACCAACTCAAAAAAAGAAAGAGAAGGGGAGTTCAGATTCTGGGGATGGGGAGTAATAATAGGAGAGGAGTATGCACAGTTAAGAGGGACCTCTCCCAACCCACAAAATAGACCATAAAGACCCTGCTGCTCAAGGTTTCAGGGCAGCTCTCTCACTTTCCAAGACTGCCCTCTGCGTGGTGCTTTGCACTTTTGCTTTCTGGCCAACTCTACTGCTGGCTTTATTCTCGTGTTTTATGAAATTCTTCTTTTGCAAGATACCAAGGACGTTGGCCTTTCAGGTTACCCCAAAACTTTCACTATGTGAAGATGCAGTCAGAAGAAAAGGGGCTTCTCCCAGACTCAGCACCTTGATCCTGGACTTCCCAGCTCCGCAGTGGTAAGTAAATATTTGTTGGTTAAGTCATCCAGACTATAGTATTTCTGCAAGAGCAACTGAGACAGACTAAGACAGGTAAGTTTTTTGGTTTGCTTGGTAGTTGGTTGTTTTGTTGTTTAGAATGTTGGTAAGCTGGGTGAAGCTGTATGCAGCCTCTGCAGCACGAGTTTGATCCCCAGCAGGCCAGGGAGCACCCCACATGGCGCAGCAGACCTCTCCTGTCTCACCCACTGCTCCCCTCAGCAGTGTATTTCAGTCAATCCTCCTGTTCTGCTCCCCACTCTGTCCCTGGTGAATCCTTTCATCCCCCACACCCCTGGCCTGTATCCCAGTTCTTGTATGCATAAATAATATATTTCAAAAAGAATGTTCATAAGCTCACAAATCGGGGAGCTGAAAAAAAAAAAAAAAAACAAGAGATTTCTCTCTGGGTAAAATCTGAAAGTAGAAAGAAGGAAAGATAACCTAAAGTTTGTACATTTGAAAAAAGCATTGACCATGGTGAAATTTCATTAGATAAAAGTGGAGAAAACAAGAAATGGAGAAAGTGGTAGAGGTACATTTCCCCAAGGGGCAAGAAAAGAGATGATGAGGAAAACTCTTATAGTGACCATCCTCAAGGAAACACCCTTGGCAGCCATCCTTTGGCATTCATGGGGTAGCACAGAAAACCAGGGACCTGCTGGAGCCCCAAAACACAGGAAATGTTACCAAACTCATGGTGGCCATGGGAGAGTTAAACAAGCTTAACTCCAAAGGCTACATTTTGCACAAGATATCTGTATTTAAAAACAAAGATTTCTGGGCCTCCCGGTGGCGCAGTGGTTGAGCGCTGGGTTGCAAGGCTGCCGGCAGCCTCTGCAGCACCAGTTTGATCCCCACCGCCAGGCGAGGATCCCACATGGTGCACAGACCTCTCCTGCCTCCCGCTGCTCCCCTCAGCAGTGTACTTCGTCAGTCTGCCTGCTCTTCCTCCAATTCATTTCCACTCATCCCTGTCACCATAACATCTCACAGTCTGACAAGGTGCAAAGATATTGTCAGGACAGGAGTCAATTTGCCAGCATGCTTTGCTCCAGTATCCTCTTTTACACCCTCTTGTCTTATTCTCAGGTGAACTCTGGCTCACAAAGGGGTCTGCTCACTTTAGTGAGCATCAGCAAGCTGCTAAGGATCTGAGTTCGACTCCACAGCTCAGCAGCAAAGGGTCCTCCCTATGTCGCCTTTATGAGCTTGACAGACTTTCCAAAATAGAAAAACTGGAAGCTCAGTTAAATTTGGATTTCACATAAACAAGTAATTCTTTTAAAGATTTATTTATTGGGCCTGGTGGCGCAGAGGTTGAGCGCTGGGCTGCGAAGCTGCCTGCAGCCTCTGGAATGCCGGTTCAATCCCCCGCGGCCAGCGAGGGTCCCACATGGCGCGCAGACCTCTCCTGCCATGCCCACTGCTCCCCTCAGCAGTGTATTTCGGCGGTCTCCCTGTTCTGCTCCCCGCTCTGGCTCTGGTGAATTCTCACCCTCCTGCACTTCTGACTGTACCCAGTGCTTGTATAAATAAATTAATCCATATGATCCAGCAATTCCACTCCTAGGTATTTACCCAAAGGACACAGAAACATCAATTCCAAAGAGCACCTGCACCCCTATGTTTATAGCAGCACTATTTACAATAGCTAAGCTTTGGAAACAGCCCAAATGCCCAAAAATAGATGACTGGATCAAGAAGATGTGGTACATATACACCATGGAATATTACTCAGCATTCAAAAAAGATAAACACATGCAATTTGCAGCAACATGGATAGAGCTGGAAGGGATCATGCTCAGTGAAATAAGCCAGAAAGAAAAAGGAAAATACCAGATAGTCTCACTCATAGCAGGAATCTAGAAAACTTAAATAAGGGACCAGGAGAATGAATAACTATAAGAAAGTAAAAATCAAAATCAACAAAAAACTGTGAACCAGAGACACTCTTTGGGGGGTGGGGGGCGGGAGGGGAGGGATTGGGGTCAGAATTGGGGGGTTGCAATTGTATGGGGAATATAAAAATAAAATTTATTATTAAAAAATAAAAATAAAAAATAAATAAATAAATAAAGATTTATTTATTTATGCATGCAAGAACTGGGGTATAGGCCAGAGGTCTGGGGGGGTGAGAGGATTCACCATAGAGTGGGGAACAGAACAGACAGATTGACTGAAATACACTGCTGAGGAGAGCAGTGGGTGAGTCAGGAGAGGTCTGCTGCGCCATGTGGGTAGCTCCCTGGCCAGGGATGGAACTTGTGCTGCAGTTGCTATGGATAGCTTCATAGGTTGCATCTTAACCCCTTGCACCACCAGGGAGGCCCTAAACAAATAATTTTCTAACCTAAGTATATCCCAAATATTGTGTGGGACATACTTATACTAAAAAATTTATTCCTGGTTTATTTGAAATTCAAACTTACTTGAGTGTCTTATGTTGTATTTAGCAACCATATCCTTTTACCTAGTGATAATGATTCTCTAAAGAACAGTGACAACTGCCCACTTACTAATTGATCTGGAAAAAAAATCAAAATGGTATAAATTTTACATGACCCCAGGAAAAAGATGGAGAAAAGCTATTACTTATAAGACGCATGTTACCAGTTTAAAAAAATACAGATAAAGCAGAAGCTCTCCACTATTAAACCACCAAATTCCTGTACCCTTCCCCAAAGTAATAGTTAATAGTGTGTCCTAGAACTTTTCCATGCACTTGCATATATATTTTTAAGCACAGAATATGTGGATCTGTTTATGTGTTTGTGTTTATCATATTGTAAACACGGTTCCATTGTTCTATAGCTTGTGACATGACAATTTTTAATAGATATACTTCACTGTTTTTATTTGGTTTTCATTGTTTTTAAACCTGCGTAATATTCCACAGAATAAAAAGTACTATATTTTGTTAAAGTATCAGCGATATCAAGCTATTGCCAGCCACTGCAGCATAAGTTCGATCCCCAGCCAGGAACAGACCCACATGGTGCAGCAGACCTCTCCTGTCTCACCCGCTGCTCCCCTCAGCAGTGTATTTCAGTCAATCTGCCTATTCTGTTCCCCACTCTGTTTCTGGTGAATTTCTCTCTATGACACACACTCCCCTGCACCTTTGGCCTATACCCCAGTTCTTGTATGCATAAATAAATAAAAATAAGTCTTTAAAAAAATTACTATAGTTTAGCAATTCTCAAAGTGTGGTCTGGGAGGCTCTGGGAAGAATTTTTTCAGGGGGTGGTCTAAGAGATCAAAATTATTTCCATAATAATAATAAGACAGGGGCCTCCCTGGTGGCTTAAAATGTTAAGATGCAGCACTATGAAGTTATCCACAGCCACTGCAGCATGAGTTCAATCCCCGGCCAGGAAGGTAACCCACATGGCGCAGCAGACCTTTCCTATCTCACCCTCTGCTCCTCTCAGCCGTGTATTTCAGTGGATTCGCCTGTTCTGCTCCCCACTCTATCACTGGTGAATCCTCTCATGCCTTGCATCTCTGGCCTGCACCCCAGCTCATGTATGCATAAATAAATAATTTTTTTAAAAAGTAAGACATTATTTGCTTTTCCACCCTCATTCTCTCACAAATGTACAGTGAAGTTTTCCGGAAGCTACATGTTGTTTATGCAATGATGATGTCATACAGTGACATTACATTAAGGAAATGTGTGTATGTATATCCTATATTTTCTAAATAAGTCAGTTTAGGTTACAAATATATGTATTTTCAAGAGATTAACTCAGTTTGTTATAGTTATCTTCAGCTATATGTTGTAATTTCAGTGTTATTGTCAGTTAAATTATTTCAAAATTCTGAAGTTTTCCTTGCACCTATGTGGAAACATTAGAAATATACTTTATTTTCCTTTACTATAATATTTTAAATGCTTTTCAAATATCTTTCTAAATTTTGAAGTTTTATCTAAAATTATTATTTTTAATTTTAGTAATATTTCCTCCCAATATCTAAGATTATTTCATTACAATGTATTTTTTTATACTAAAGTCTTATCATTGGCCTAAGAGAGATAGGCCAAAAAGACTTGCTTTTTCAACGCACAGCTATACAATCTCTGCCTAAAAATAATGGAAAAGATGAAGCTGATATAGCAGAGTTCACTGACCAGCAAAAAGAAGGGATATAACCCAAAGAAATTCTACAAAAATAAGTAAGATGAAATTTATTTTTCTCTCAAGTCTATAGATGTTAATAATTTCTTTTTATGTGTCATGCAACAGAACATTTTGTTTTGTTTTTTCTTTATCAATAACTTAGTTATTTAAAAAATAACAATAAAAAATAAAAAATAACAATAACAACAAATCATTAGATGTTAATGAAACATATTTTAATAAAAATAATTATATTTCATGAAAACTAAAACTATAGAGGTAACAGAACATTTAGTATCACAGCAGTAGACAAGTAGCGGCATCATTGTGAGACTGATTATTTAGAGTTTAGAAGGAAAAGGAATCACCTGTTTTATTTATTTATTTATTTGTTTGTTTGTTTGTTTATACAAGAACCGGGGTACAGGCCAGATGCGCGGGAGGGTGAGAGGACTCACCAGAGACAGAGTGGGGAACCGAACAGGCAGACTGACGAAATATACTGCTGAGGGGAGCAGCAGGCGAGACAGGAGAGGTCTGCTCGCTATGTGGGTTGCTCCAAGGCCTGTGGGGATCGAACCGGCACTGCAGAGGCTAAGGACAGCTTCACAGGGCTGCCTTCAACCGCCTGCCCCACCAGGGAGGCCCATCACCTGTTTTAAATGTAGATACAAAGCACACTTTAAAAGTCAAAAATTGGGCCTCCCCGGTGGCGCAGCGGTTGAGCGCTGGGTTCCGAAGCTTCCCGCAGCCTCTGCAGCGCCAGTTCGATCCCCGGCTGCTCCCCGGCCACCGGAGGAAGGTCCCACATGGCGCGCAGACCTCTCCTGCCGCCCGCTGCTCCCCTCAGCAGTGTACTTCCGTCCTTCTGCCTGCTCTGCTCCCCGCTCTGGCTCTGGTGAATTCTCTCACCCTCCCGCGCTTCTGACTGTACCCAGTGCTTGTATAAATAAATAAATAAATATTAAAGGGAAAAAAAGATGGCGAGCATTTAAAAAAATAAAAAATAAAAGTAAAAAATTGTTTCTTACGGTTTTTCAAAGTAGAAATAAAAAAGTCAGGCCTCCCCGGTGGCGCAGCGGTTAAGCGCTGGGTTGTGAAGCTGCCCGCAGCCTCTGCGGCACCGGTTCGATCCCCGGCTGCTCCCCGGCCACCAGAGGAGGGTCCCACATGGCGCACAGACCTCTCCTGCCGCCCGCTGCTCCCCTCAGCAGTGTACTTCGGTCCTTCTGCCTGCTCTGCTCCCCGCTCTGGCTCTGGTGAATTCTCTCATCCTCCCGTGCTTCTGACTGTACCCAGTGCTTGTATAAATAAATAAAAAAATAAAAATAAATCTTAAAAAAAATAAAAAAGAACATTAGATTTTATAAAAAAAAAAAAAAAAGTCACCGAAGCCTTTTACAGGGTAAGTTATGGCTCCGCATTGACGGGAGAAGTACTCCCCATAACTGAAAGCTCACAAAGCCTTCTACACTATGGATAAAAATCAGAGAAGGAAATCCTGCACAAAGCAGTAGCTTATCAGTTAGAGATTTAGCCACAAGCATAAAGACTGAGTTCATTTCTTATCTGAAGATCTGTACCTTTGCCTCAAAGATGAAGAAATCAACATACACAGGGCCCTGCTATTTTATTGTGTTCATTCTGTGTCAGAACCCACTAATTGTTAAAAACCTTTTATGTGAATACGTGGCAAAAGGCACAGTGGTGGTGAAATTTTCAGTGTTGACTTTTTAAAAAAATATTTATTCTATGCATGCAAGAGCTGGGTTGTAGGCCAGAGGTGCAGGGGCAGACGGGTGGGGAGTTGTGAGAAGATTCACCCGAGACAGAGTGAATCTGTGGGGGAGCAGAACAGGAAGATCTACTGAAATACACTGCTGAGGGGAGCAGCGGGTGAGACAGGGGAGGTCTGCTACGCCATGCCACCAGGGAGGCCCCTTGACTAACTTTCTTGAATACCTAGTTTTCTCCTGAAACAGTGGTCTCAACACTTCTCAAAGCAATGGGAGTAGGTAAAGCCATGGTGCTTAGCCCATGGATCATAGCAGCCCCCAGCGGTCCAAGTCATCCTTATGTTCTTCACATACTTGCAATTAGAAGAATTGGTGTCAGGCCTCCCCGGTGGTGCAGCGGTTGAGCACTGGGTTACAAAGCTGCCTGCAGCCTCTGCAGCGCCAGTTCGATCCCTGGCTGCTCCCCGGCCACAGGAGGAGGGTCCCACATGGCGCGCAGACCTCTCCTGCCTCACGCTGCTCCCCTCAGCAGTGTGCTTCGGTCCTTCTGCCTGCTCTGCTCCCTGCTCTGGCTCTGGTGAATTCTCTCACCCTCCCGCGCTTCTGACTGTACTCAGTGCTTGTATAAATACATAAAAATAAATCTTAAAAAAAAAAAAAAGAATTGGTGTCACTTAAGATGATTTTAGTAACTCTTGATCTTTAAGAACACATCTTTCTGAGGTTCTTAGTGAAGAAATGCTCCTGCCTCCTGTAGAGAGATGGTTCTCTCAAGAAAAAGCTCTTGTTTTTCAACTCACTTAAGATGTGAGTTGACCTACTTGCTTTTTACTGGAAAGGGTAACTGACAAAATATGATTATTTAGATTTGGCAAACATTTCCTCAAAGATGAAAAAGGAGATTGTCACTTGAAGGAAAATAATGGACAATATCTGCTGCCATGGATAAAACTTGAACTTTTCAACCGAAGTTGGAATTGTAGAAAATGTCTATCTGCCATGTATCAATGAATTTGACAAGTGCCTGACACTATAAGATTTTTCCATGAGATTAATGTTGATGCTATGAAATGTGATATTTTATATCCTACAGTGAAATGTATCAACATTGGGGAGATTTGTATATCTCAGTGAACCAAAATTTTCCAGATGACCAGTGTATGGTCAATTACAAAATCCCAATGGATAAAACATTCACTCAAAGTACAAGACAGACGAAAGGAATTTTAATACAACAGAGTACAAAAAAGTCATTGATGTGGTTTCCAGTTCCTCATTGCAACTAACTTTTAAGAAACTACCATTTATGGGCCTCCCTGGTGGTGCAAGGGGTTAAGACACAACCTGTGGAGCGATCCGCAGCCTCTGCAGCACAAGCTCAATTCCCCAGCTGGCCAGGGAGCAACCCACATGGCACAGCAGACCTCTCCTGGCTTGCCCGCTGCTCCCCTCAGCAGTGTACTTTGGTCAATCTGCCTGTTCTGTTTCCTACTCTGTCTCTGGTGAATCCTCTCACCCCCGACCCCACACCTCTAGCCTGTACCCCAGCTCTTGTATGCATAAATAAGTAATCTTTAAAAAAAAAAAAAAGAAACTACCATTTGTTAAATTTTGGTATGATATCAAGAAAGAATAATCACAATTATCTGAAAAAGTTAATACCCTCTCTTTTCCAATTGCATATCTGTGTGAGGCCAGATAGTCTTCATATTCTTTCATCAAAGCAACATATTATAACAGATTATTTTTTTAATATTTATTTTTATTTACTTATGCATACAAGAACTGGGGTGTAGGTCAGAGGTGCAGGGGCTGAGAGGATTCACCAGAGACAGAGTGGGGAACAGAACAGGTGGATCTGTTGAAATACACTGCTGAGGGGAGCAGTGGGCAAGACAGGAGAGGTCTGCTGTACCATGTGGGTCAGCTCCCTGGCCAGGGATCGAACTCATGCTGCAGTGGCTGCTTGCTGATAGTTTGAGATTTAACCCCTTTTGCCACCAGGGAGGCCCATATTGAAACAGATTAAAAATACGGAAGCAGGTATGAGACTCCAGATGCCTTCTATTAAGACAGACATTAAAGAGATTTTAAAAATGTACAATGCCACTCTCCTCACTATTTTTTTATTTAGAGAATACAGTTATTTTTCATTTGAAATGTTATTTTTGTAGGAATGTAAACTAGTATAGCCATTATGGAAAACAGTATGGAAGTTCCTAAAAAAAAAATTAAAAATAGAACCACAATATGATACCAGAACTACTATATAATCCCATTCCTGGATAAACATCCAAATGAAACAACATTGCTATTTTAAGAGAGATATGCATTCCCATGTTCACTGCAAGATTCTTCACAACAGTCAAGGGTGGGGAAGCAATCTAAGTATCAGTCAAAGGATGAATAGGTTAAGAAAATGAACAGGTTAAGAAATGAATAGGTTAAGACATATATAAAAATATATACACAATTGTGTATGTGTGTAAATATATACACACATACATATAGACACACAATTTTCAGCCTTTAACAAGAAGGAAACACTCTCATTTGTGATACATGGATGAATCTGGAAGGCATTATGCTAGGGGAAATAAAGACATATTCTATATGGTACCATTTATATGTGAATTTTTGAAGTCATAGAAACAGAATGAGGGGCCTCCCTGGTGGCTCAGAGGTTAAAGTCTCAGTGCTATCAAGCTATGGTCGGCCACTGTGGCCTGAGTTTGATCCCTGGCCAGGGAGGTGACCCACATGGCACAGCAGACCTCTCCTGTCTCGCCCACTGCTCCCCTCAGCAGGGTATTTCAGTCAATCCACCTACTCTGCTCCCCACTCTGTCTCTGGTGAATCCTCTCACCCCTGCCGCACCTCTGACCTACACCCCAGTTCTTGTATGCATAACTAAATTTTAAAAAACCTTTAGAATCAGAATGAAAAATGGTTATGGGTATGGGGGAAATAGGGAGAGGTCTGAGGCCCTAATGTGTAACCTGGTGACTACAGTTGATAATACTGTATTATGTTTGAGATTTGTTGAATAGAACTTAAATGTTCTCACACACACACGTGCACATACACAGTAAATATGTGAGGTGATAGATGTGTTAATTAACTCGTGGGGGAATCCTTTCACAACAAATACTTGCAGTAGCTCCTCTTATCCAAGGTTTAGCTTTTGTGTTTCAACTACAGTCTGAAAATATTAGGTAAATAAAGTATTTTGAGAGAGACCACATTTACATAACTTTTATTACAGTACATTGTTATAATTGCTCTATTTTATTATTAGTTATTATTCTTAACCTCAAATTAAGCTTTATCATAAATTTGTATGCATAGGAAAAAGCATAGTATATTTAGGATTGGGTACTATCGGGGTTTAGACAGCCCCTTAGGGTTCTCAACATCTCCTCCTCAGCTAAGGGGTGACTGCTGCATATCAAATCATCCTGTTGTACTCTAGCTCACAATTGTACTTTTCAGTGATCCCTCAATAACACTGACAACTGTTATTTATATGACTATACAATGAATTTATTTTTAGTGAATAATTTTTTCCTCAACTTTGATTTCTAATATCATAAATATTAAGAGGTATCAGTCACATAAACAAAACTCTTTGGAGTCCTCAATAACTTTTTAGATCACATCCTGAGACGAAGAAGTTCAAGAACCCTGCCCTGGCTTATGTAAGTATTCCCCAATTAATGGGCATTTAGATTGTTCCCCTTTTTTGCTAGAAGCAACACCATTATGGTTTTTTGTACATATCTTTTCATGCACAATATAAGAAAAGTTTATATTATGGGAAACAATAGAAAGGAAACAGTCTACATCAGGGACAGTTGGTGGTCATCAGGTGGATCTGATTCGCGGGAAGGGGAAAAGGGCCCATAGCAGTGCCTGACCCCGGATGCAGATCAAACAGGAAGTCCCTGGGTTGGACAGTGTCACTAGAAAGCATGTGAGAAAGGCTATGCCAGACCCACCGGGACAAGGTCTGCAGAATCGGACACAGAGGCGCTGGCACAGGCAAACAGAACACAATATAGACAGAAACAGAACATCAGATTCAGCACATCCTTCTCATCCGTAAGCGGAGCTGCTGATACCTCCAGATGGTCGCAGCAGTTCTGTCAGGTAATATCTATGCCACTCCAGGGAGCGTGCTGCAGCAGATCAGGCAGTGGTCAGGTAGTAATTCCCTCTCCCTTTCTCCTAACATTTCATGGCTAGCCAATACTTCCGGCCACCCTGTGCCAAGGAGTTGAGAGAAGCCAGTCCCAGACTCACCCCCTCAGCTGCACAGAAAGACAAAAAGTTACAGTGTCTTACCCTGCAAGAGATCAAAGAGAGGACTCCAACCCCCAACTCCCAGAGGCCCACTTAGGAAGCATCCATTTTCACTAAGATTGTAACCTATTTCCCAGCCGGAACCTGCCCAAGACTTCCTAAAGCCACTTCCTACCAGCCTTCCAGCCTTCAGCCGACCAAATCTGAGACGCCACTCTACAGGGGCAGAGAAGGAGGCTTGAAAGTACCCCAGTGGGGTGGCCAGGACAGCTGTGAGACCCCCTGACAGTCAGCTGCTCCCAGGTCCCCATCACCTAGCTCCTGCCCCAAGGAAAATTACTCAGAGAGCAACTCCACATAAATCACCCCTCCCTGCCTTCCTTCCACTGGCAAGAAGCTCCAGCTTTCTCTTTCAGGAGAGTCTATCCTAACTGAAGTTTAGTCCCTCTCTATCCCCAGGGCCTGCCCAGTTGAGAACATGGTCAGATTCCTAGAAATCAAGGTGGTCAGTGGAAAGATTGATGGCAATACTCTGAGGCTGTATACCAAGAACGCTCAAGAGTTTTCTCCCAACCTCTTCTTTCCTGGGGATATAGTTCCTCGTCCATCCTAAAGGGTGACTCAACCAACTGTTGCCAGGTCAAACATTATTTTTCCAAGAATCGTTAAGGTGTTCCTTTCACAAAATAATATGCAGAACTTCCCCAGAACACTGCTTACCCTCTGTGCTCCCTCCCACGGTCCCATTCCTGTTGCTCCTTCCTGGCTTCTCAGATCCACATGCCCACTAAACCTCACACAGAATCCAAAAATCAACTCAGAATAGAGCACAGGTGTAAGGGTGAAGTGTAAAAATTTTAGAAGAAAACAAAGGAGAATCTTCCTAGTCCAATAATATGGTAAATTATGGGGGTTGATTTTTTTGCATATTGAATGAACCTTGCATTTTTGGTTAGTCATAATGTATAAAGTATAATCTCTTTTATAAATTGTATTTGCTAATATTTTTGTTAAGGCTGGTGCATATTGAATGTACATTTTGTCTTTTCTTTTCTTTTTTTCTTTCTTTCTTTCTTTTTTGGTCTTTATCTAGTTATAATACCGAGATAGTACTGGCCTCATAAAATGAATTAACGACTGCTCTCCCCATTTCCACTTTCTGGAAGAGTTTATTTTGTAGAATTGGTCAAATCTACTTATAATACTCCAGAGGGAAGAGGTTCTGTTCTTCCTTCTTATCTTTTTGAACTTTCTTTTCACCTTACCTCCCACATCTATCCATCAGCAAGTTCTTTGATTTCACCTCCAAGACACATGTCAGTGGCTCTCCTTCTGCCCACCTCTGCTGTCCCCCCTCCCCTAAGCTGTCACAGCATTGCCTCCTCACAGACCTCCTTCAAGCTACTCCTAAACTCCCTGGCCCATTTGCCCTCCACCCTGCCACTAGAAATATCTTTTTAAACATAAGCCTCCATTGCTTACAACCCTCTGGTGGCTTCCCAATGCACTTAGATTCAAAACTTAAATTCTTTCCCTTTTTTTAAATTTATTTTTATTTATACTAGAGCTGGGGTACAGGCCAGAGTCGTGGGAGGGTGAGAGACAGAGTGGGGAACAGAACAGGCAGACTGACTGAAATCCACTGCTGAGGGGAGCAGCGGGCGAGGCAGGAGAGGTCTGCTGTGCCATGTGGGTAGCTCCCTGGCCAGCCAGGGATCGAACTTGTGCTGCGGAGGCTGTGGCCAGCTTCACAGCACTGAGCTCAACCCGTTGTGCCACCAGGGAGGCCGTGATGCAGCTATCTTTGATCCAAGAGGGAGGACTACAATGTTGACTCAGCCTGCATCCCTGACGAGCATGTAGACTTCACAGAGGGGCTCACTGGAACCTTGTTTAGTGAGTGTTATCGCAGTGTCTCAGCTTGGGTTGCCAGAAACAAATTCTGAGACAAGGCTTCATTTGCAAGCGATTTATTAAACAAATGCTCCCAGGAGAAATCAGTAAGGGACGGTGGGGACAAAACAAGGAAGGGAAGGAGGACAAGGGTGTGTTTTGAACAAAGTCCCAATTTCAGTGTGATCCTGAGGGTGAGCTCTGAGTGCAAACTGCAAGTCCAAGTTGGCCCTAATTTGAGACAAGGTGAGGGGGAATGGGATTTTGTTCTTTTCACCAGTTCAGTTTAAAGGCTACCCCAGGTCCTCTGCATGTGCAAAAGCTGTGGGAGATGATAAATAGGTCAAAGGGGGGGTTTGCATCCTTGGAGTATAATCCTAACAAGTACCAAAGCCATTCCTGGCAGAGGCAAAAAGGTATAAAAATTTCACAAAGCCTGGGGGAACAAAGATGTGTATGAAAACACAGGAACACAGGAAAGAAAGAAATAGAAAGCAAGGGCTCTAAATTAAAGTCGTTCGGACCATATGATAAACTTTTTTTTTTTTAATAGAGGCATGTTTTATTTATTTATTTGTTTGTTTGTTTGTTTTGTTTATACATGCACTGGGTACAGTCAGAAGCGCGGGAGGGTGAGAGAATTCACCAGAGCCAGAGTGGGGAGCAGAGCAGGCAGAAGGACCGAAGTACACTGCTGAGGGGAGCCATGCGGGACCCTCCTCCTGTGGCCGGGGAGCAGCCGGGGAACAGCCGGGGATCGAACTGGCGCCGCAGAGGCCGTGGGCAGCTTCGCAACCCAGCGCTCAACCGCTGCGCCACCGGGGAGGCCCATATGATAAACTTTTAATGCCTGGCAGGTTCCATGCAAAGGGAAATTGAGAGATCTTTTAACACAAAGGGTCCAAAGGTTAATCTGACAACTATGTGTGCGATGAACTGGAATAACTCTTCTAAGTAGTTTAGGCAAGAGGAAATGATGGCCCAACCCTAGGAGGTAGTTTGGGAAAGGGAAAGAAAAAACCAGTTGCAAAATCTTGCAAAGAAAGACCGTCTTTCTAATTGCTTTGATGCAGGAAGCAGGAGTCAGAGACATCCACACATGAGCCAGGGCCAGGTTCTAGCGTATTCTGTGGGAGAAAGGTGATGTCAGTAACAAAAATGGGGATCTGAGGAGAAGGCAGGCATTTGGAGGAAATATGAATTCCACCTATTGGACACAGTGGTTTTTTTTAAAGATTTATTTATTTAAGCATACAAGAACTGGTGTACAGGCCAGCGGTGCGGGGGGTGAGAGGATTCATCAGAGATGGAGTGGGGAGCAGAACAGGCAGAATGACTGAAATACATTCTGAACTGTTGAATGTCCTGCCCTTTGTGGAGAGGAGAGTGTTTGCTGAGCCCTAGGGTGGGCCATCCTGGGAGGGGAACAGGTGGCGAGACAGGAGAGCTCTGCTGCGCCATGTGGGTTGCTCTGTGGCCAGCCAGGGATCAAACCCATGCAGTGCTGTGCGGTGTTGTGCTATAGTGGCTGTGGATAGCTTCCTAGTGCTGCGACTTAACCCCTTATGCCACCAGAGAGGCCCTGGACACAGTAGTTTTGGAAGTAAGGAAGTCTTCTAATTAGAACTTCCAATCAGTTAGAAATGCAAGATGGAGAAGTTCTACATGGGACTCTAGGTGTGGACATAGCCTATAGAGATTATTGAAGCCACGGGAGGGGATAGGACGGCTAAAGGGAGTGTACAGGCACGAGGAGGAGCCTATCTAGGTGAGACACTTGGAAAACTCGCTGTTATTTACCTACAGCCTTGCAGCAGAGGAGGCATCCTATTCTGAGCTTCTGGAGTTGAAGGTCTACAAACAGCCTTTCCCAGACACTTGCCAACCAAGTGTCTCTAGTGAGGGGCCTCGCTGGTGGCACAAGGGTTTAAGTCACAGCACTATGAAGCTATCCTTAGCCACTGCAGCACGTGCTAGTTGCCCAGCCAGGGAGCTGAACCACATGGCACAGCAGACTTCTCCTGTCTCGCCTGCTGCTCCCCTCAGCAGTGTATTTCAGTCAATCCACCTGTTCTTTTCCCCACTCTGTCTCTGGTGAATCCTCTCACCCCTGCACCTCTGGCCTACACCCCAGGTCTTGTATGCATAAATAAATAAATCTTTTTAAGAAAAAATCTCTAGTGAGAGGCCCTGGGTGTGATTGGAAAGAGATCAGGTAAAAGAAGGAACTCCTGTCAGTGTCCTCCCAGGGTGGCCCACCCCAGGGCTCAGCAAACACTCTCCACAAGGGCAGGACATTCAACAGTTCAGGCTTTGCAAGCTGTCTTGTCGCCGGCACAATTGCACTTGATATTTCAACAATTCGGACGCTGCCCCCTCCCCCCATGCTGTCAAAAAAGCAGTTTTTTTGTATAATTTTGAATTCCCCCAAAACTTTACTGTTGACTGGAAGCTCTAGCAACAGCATAGTCGATTAACACATTTTGTACCATTTTCTTATAATAAAGTTAGAGAAAAGAAAAGGTAATTAAGAAAATCTTAAAGAAGAAAAGCCACCCTTAGAGTACTGTGTATTTTGAATACTGTAACTTCGTGTGTGTTTATCGGGAAATCCCTGCAGCTCAAGCTCACAAGGCACAAGGCTCAGCGTTCCCAGCTCTGCCATTGTCACGCCAAAGCAGCCGCAGACGGTGCCCACGTGGACGAGCGTGACTGTGTTCCAATAAAGCCTAACTTGTGGACACTGCTCTTTGCTGTTTTTATCGTTTGCATATCATGAGATAGTTCTGTTTGAACTTTCCAACCACGTGAAAAGCGGACACTGCCCTGTAACAGTCCTTTGGCTTTAGCCACCGCTTACAAAACCACTGTCACAGGCCAGAAGGAAACTGGCAGCAGCCGACTCAGCCTATGGGCTGCCGTCTGCCCTACTCAGCCCGTGGTCCTTCTGTGTTTATATAGAGATATGTATCAACAGGGCAGGTTTATTACACTAATGAAAGGAAAGGAGAAGAAGGGGCTGGCACAGATAAGCAGGCAGGAAGAGCTGCCTCTGAAAGGGACAGGTTTGTTGAAAGAGACACCTGCATAGACACAGGCAGTCTTGGGACGAGAGTTGCCTCACCCCTAATTCTTAGGCTCACCCCGCAGCCTCTGCACCCCACCTCCTCAGAGACACCAGCATATGCCGTCACCCCAAGGGCCCACACCCCAGTCAGTGTGTCCCCAGTGGGAGGTCTGAGCAGGAGCCTCAGCATCACCTCGTCCCTCTGTTTCTGAACCCCTGAGGTCCAAGTGCTTCCTGAACTTACCACGGCAGGTCTCACATGCGCTCCCTTTGCTCTTGCAACCCCAATACTGGAGTGCCCTTTTCCCTGTTCTCACCCCTGGGGGGGCTTCCAAGCAGTTGCCTTGTGTTTGTGAAGCTTCCCACCTGCCCGCAGCCCAGACTGCACACAGTGCCCATCCCAGTGTGCCCCTTCCCTTCTGCCTGTGCCTTGTATGCTGACATTCATCCGGGGCCAGCGTGTTTGAAGCTCTGTAGAGTAAGACTCGGGAGAGGCTCCGATAGGTCCTGGAAGCTACGCCTTTTGCTCATCGTGCCTAGAGTGTTCCATCTGCTGGTGGCACTGTCTCCCTCGTTAGCCCTTCTGGTTTATCCTCTCATGGGGACTTTCTCCAGCTCTACAGTGACACCCTGGTGGGCTTCTGATTTATGAACATCCATGACACATCGGCTCCCCAGACAGAGGTGTGCTTGTAGCCAAGAATCACTGGATCCAAAAGATGGTGGTGGAGGATTCTGGGTGCTTTGGTGGTGGGAGAGCTGTGATGACATATGCCTGAGAGGGGTGAAGCTGTGTTCCTAAACCATATACTACGTTGTAAACCAACATTACCTCTATTTTTTTTTTAACATTACCTCTATTTTTAAAAAATCACTGGATCAGGACTGACAAACTTGTCTTCAGTTGCCACACAAGTGAAGCTCCTCAGGTTGGGCAGAATTGTTTGAGGACTCAAGTTCCTCTTGAACTGCTCCTCCCATGCCTCCAAGTAGGTTCCTTTTTTCCCAAGCTTGTAGATGAAGGGTCTGCATGGTCAGAACGGTTAAAATTTGAGAAATCCCCACCCTGGAAGGTAAAAGGGAAAAAAAACTCTGTGATTTTGGGTCCACAAAAAACAAAACCCTGAAGCCGCAGATACTGGGTGGCACTTGAGCCAGTCCCCCTTCCTACTTCCCACTGCATAGAGGGACAAATAGATGCCTTCTCCCTCTTCCTGAGCTTGGAGATGCCAGCCTTGAGGATTCCCAGGAGTTTGCGTCTCTGTGTCCAGCCTCCTACTCTGAAGCCTCACGTAAACTCCTGGAGACTGGACATAAGCACCAAAGGAGAGAGTAGGGCCTCCCTGGTGGCGCAAGGGGTTAAGTCCCAGCACTATGAAGCTATTGACAGCCACTGCAACATGAGTTCGATCCCCAGCCAGGGAGCTGATCCACATGGCACAGCAGACCTCTCCTGTCTCGCCCACTGCTCCCCTCAGCAGTGTACTTCATTGGTCGGCCTGCTCTGCTCCCCACTCTCTCTGGTGAATCCTCTCACCCTCCCAGCATCTGGCCTGTACCCCGGTTCATGTATAAATAAATAAATAAATCTTAAAAAAAAAAAAAAACTAAAAAAAAATTCATCAGACAGTGGTGTTTAACTAGCACAACTCCAGAGCTGTATTTCCTGCCCAGCTGGGACTATTGCAGGCCTTGCCTTGTTCTGAAACTGCTAGAAGCTTGTCCCAGCCTGGGGCATTTCCAGGCCTATTTGTCCCTTCAGGAGCCTGGCTTAAGGAACAGTCCCCAGCCCTACCACAGGGATGCAGCTTCCACACCCTGCATCTCCCCTCTCCCTGCCTGCCTCCTCCTCTCCAGACTGGTGGTTTGACAGGAGAAGCTTCAGTTTTGAATTTCTGAACAAATCTAGACAAAAGGGCTTTGGAAGCCCAATGGAGCCCTGGCCAGGATTAATAGCCCCAGAGGTATGTCAGCTTCGTATTGCTTTGCTTAGTGCTAGAATCCCTGCCCCCACCTTGTCCTCCAGGCCAGGGATGGGGTTCAAGCAGGGCAACCACACATCACACAAGAAATACCATACAAGAAACACAAGAAACTCCAGAGCTGCCCTAGGACCCCCGGTCCTACAAGATTCCAGGGGAGAAGCCAATAGCCCTGCTTGGGGGGTGATCCAGCAACTGGTGAGAATGTGACCCAGAGAGGATTGGTTTGAGGACAAGCTCATGGAGACAAATACCCAGCAACCAGGGGCATCCCTCATGGCCCAGGGGTTAAGTCTCAGCACTATCACTGCTTAAAGCGTTAGTTCCATCCCTGGCCAGGGAGATAACAGCTAACACACATGGTGCAGCAGACCTCTCCTGTCTCCCTGCTGCTGCCCTCTGCAGTGTATGTCAGTAGATCCTCCTGTTCTGCTCCCTGCTCTGCCTCTGGTGAATCCTTTTAACCGCTCCCCCCCCCAAAAAAAAAAACACGCCTCTGGCCTACAGTGGCCAGTCCTTCTATGCAAAACAACAAAAAAAATCAGAAACCAAATATGAACCGAGGGCAAGAACAGTCAAGGTAAAAACTGTCAGAAGTCTTTTCAAAGTTGTTCAGGGTCTCCTGGGTAGGCTTTGGGGCCCATCCTACTGTTTCCAACCCTTAAACCATCCTTCCTAGACACAGCCTGAGGTCACCACTGTCCCTGGCATCTGAAGGCCAGAAACAAAAATGAGCCACCGCCCTCCCCTGGTGGTGCAGGCGGTTGAGCGCAGTGCTGTGAATCTGTCCGCAGCCTCTGCAGTGTAGGTTCCATCCCTGGCAGTAAGAATCCCACATGGCTCAGCAGACCTCTCCTGTCTCGCCCACTGCTCCCCTCAGCAGTGTATTTCAGTCAGTCTGCCTGTTCTGTTCCCCGCTCTGTCTCTGGTGAATCCTCTCACCCTCCCACACATCTGGCCTGTACTCCAGTTCTTATATAAATAGATAGATAGATAGATAGATAGATAGATAGATAGATAGATAGATAGATAGATAAAACTTAAAAAAAATGAGTCACTTGGCCTTCTAACATGCTTCATCAGATGCTTGATTTATGAACGATGACACTTCTGTGGTGGGGCCTTGTCAGGCACTGGAGTTGCTGCATGGTGTTTGGTCTCCTTGTGCTACCCCCACGGTGCTCCTATGCTGTAGGGGCCATGCTGCCTGCCTCACTCCCGCCCTATCACTGCTCTGGTGGGGGCGGGGTGCTGGCCTCCCCACTAAATATTAGTTCTATAAAAGCTAATTTATCACCTTTGCTGTCCCTTATGAGCAAGGGGACACAATAGAAGTTGAGACGAAAGGAAGTCTGTCTCCAAGGATGGGAGGTCCTACCCCAGGGGCTGTATGTCCAGGGGCTGAACAAATGAAGCAGCTCCTGCCCTAGCACAAGTAGAGTGTGGGCCCAGACAGGAGGAGACCTGACAAGACTCCGAGACAGACAGTAAGGTAAGCACCCGGTAGGTTTGAGAAAGAGTAAGATGATCACCTGTAGGTCTCTGCTGGCCGGAGCCTTCCCACCAAATTCAGCATCAAAAGAAAACATCTGCTGACCAAGGAGAAAGACAATACAGGAGGGGAAAAAACAACAGCTGGAAATGAAGAAACAGCCTTCAGCAGTGTCTGATGCATCAGGAAGCCAGAAGCCCACCTAGAAAGATTATATAAAGTAGCCTAAGAAACTAGCCCACAGGTATCTCACTCGAGACCTTCTCCCAGGGCGGGGAGGGGAAGGGGGCTGTACTCCACTCTCTTTCCCTTATAAATCCCTAACTCCTTTACTTGGAATCTCTGTAGTTCCTCACTGACGGCTGAGGCAGTGCACTTCATTCTTCAAAGTTCAAGCTTCCAAGAACTCTTTTGGGCAGGTTTGTGAGCCTTCCCGTCCTATACTCCGGGGAGCAGGCAGTCAGCACAGGAGAGGGTGCCCATCCAGGACCCTGGGCAGGACACACCACTCAGGGTCTGGAGCACAAAGTCACGAGCTCAGGCTGGAGAAATGGAAGGTCCCTGAGGAACAAGGCCAGGGCCCACATGGCCAGGGCCCACATGGCCTGGAAGCCAAGCTAGTGAATATGGGCACTGGCTCCTCCCCTCTGCTGGGTAGGGGGGCAGCTCCCAGAGTTGAGGGCAGAGGAAAGGGCCCAGTGGTGTTATTAGGTACATATTATTGACAGTGACAGAGACACAAGGGAAAAGAGCTGGAGGCTGGGACAACTTTCCAGGTGGAGAGAAAGCTATGTGATGAGAGTGATAAGGGTGCTGGCTGCCTCCCCCAGTTCATCCCCACCTGTCACAGGGGTGAGGGGATCCCATGGAAAAGTCTGTAAGAAAGGAATATGTGTTGTGGTTAAAATAACCAGAAGCAAAAGAATTGCTCTAAAGACAATTCTACCCTGAGTAACTTATGGCCTAGACAGTGATGCTCTAAGTGTGGTCCTTGGTTGAGCAGCAGCAGCAGCCTTACCTGGGGAGCCATGCAAATTCTTAGGTCCCACCCCAGACTTCTGAATCTCACTCTCAGGTGACATCCCAGACACTCTTTGATCAGGCTCTCCAGGCAATTCTGCAGCATGCTCAAGTGTGAGAACCACTGCTGTGGGACATAGTTACCAACCATTCTGATGCACAGCGCTCTTGTCTATAAAATGAGGATAACAGGGCCTCCCCGGTGGCGCAGCGGTTGAGGGCTGGGTTGCGAAGCTGTCCACAGCGTCTGCGGCGCCGGTTCAATCCCCGGTTGCTCCCTGGCCACTGGAGGAGGGTCCCACATGGCGCGCAGACCTCTCCTGCCGCCCGCTGCTCCCCTCAGCAGTGTCCTTCGGTCCTTCTGCCTGCTCTGCTCCCCGCTCTGGCTCTGGTGACTTCTCTCACCCTCCCGCGCTTCTGACTGTACCCAGTGCATGTATAAATAAATAAATAAATAAATCTTTAAAAAATAAAATAAAATGAGGATAACAGTAATGCCTATTTCATGGGGTTATTGAGAGAATCGAATGAAAACTTAACTGAGTAGCTGTATGAGCGAGTGAGGGCTTAGTCCACAGCAAGACTTCAGTGAATGATAGTTGCTATGACGACTACCTCCTGATGCCTAGTGTTGCCCTCTTTCAAGGTCCCCTCCTCCATGACATTTGTGGATTACCTGGTGCTGACAGGAAGACACCTGGAGGGAGGGGTACTGGGAGGTGGCCCGATTTAGGCCCCAGCTGGGGAGCTACCAGCCCTGTGAAGTTGTCAGATGTAAAGCTTCACTTTGTGTCTCCCACACCTTGGCAAGGGGGCATGCCGACTGCTCAGTCCTCACGGAGGGATAAAAATCCACCTCCAGGTCTCATCCCTCACGTGATGCTCAATCCGCACCACCACCTGTTCCAGGGCTATTGCAAAGCTATAAATCAAGTAACAGCTTGAACAGGTAAATGTGCTGATGTAGAGGGGTGCGTAGGGACAGTGGGTTGGGGGCTAACCACACGGCGTGAACGCCCTCGTTCTCCTTCCATTGGTGGGAGAGCACATACTGGTCTCCATGGTTACTGCAAGCAGTGTTGTCCAGGAGGACTAGGCATATAACAGCAGGAACTGAGCTGTGGTTGCTATGCCTGGAAGGAGGCATCACACAGGGCAAAAGAGGAAGGGGGGGGCCTCCCTGGTGGCGCAAGCTTCACACTGTGAAGCTGTCCACAGCCTCTGCAGCACGAATTCGATCCCCGGGCAGCCAGAGGGCAACCCACATGGCACGGCAGACCTCTCCTGTCTGGCCCGCTGCTCCCCTCAGCAGTGTATTTCAGTACATCTGCCTGTTCTGCTCCCCACTCTGTCTCTGGTGAATCCCCTCACCCCTGTGTCTCTGGCCTGTACCCCAGCTCTTGTATGCATAAATAAATAAAACTTTAAAAAAGAGAGGGAAAAAAAAGAGGAAGGGGGCATTTGCTGGCCCCATGGGGCAGAAGGCAAGCTCTCATTACCTAGAAGTGAATTTCATAAATACAGAAATCGCCTTGCACTTACTCTTAGCACACAGCATTGTGAAGAGTTGTTCCCACTTTTCTTTGAAGAAGTCACTTGTAAAGCATTTTTCCAATTTTCATCAGAGTCAATTAGATGTTAACCTGTCTTTAACACAACGCCAATTTCCTATTTTATAAGGAAGTTCTGTGAATAGAAGCAGTGCCAGCTACAAGAGGTAAAATTCCACCCTTGGAAAATTAGATGGGTCCAGAGCAAAGATCAGAAAGTGAGACACCTAAAGCCAAAGTGCTGCATTCACATCTGTGTATTAGCTGTAGTTTGACACCAGGTCTTCACCGCTGCCGCCTCCTCTTCAAGCAGCTGCCAGACAGGGGTGTGGGTAATGCTCACACTTGGCCATGTTCTCTGGTTACCATTATGTACAATATAAACCATTATTATGAGATAAGATGGAGCACTAGTGCAGGATTAGCAATGCTCAGATTCTTTTCTTTATATTTGATGTGCTGGATGACTCTGGCCTTGACTCTCAGTCTCTTGAAGCCCCCAACTCCTTTTTCAGCTTAGGATCAGCCTGCTGTGCTCTGAGAATCTTGGGGGGTCCTCACCCCTCTTTCCATGCACACATGCACATGCACATTGCCCTACTAGAAAGTTCCCTGGCTGGTTTCTCTAGCCCAGGGCAGCTTACCCCTGTCACTACCATGGCCCTGAGACCACCTGCCCGGGATCAGCCTACCTTTCCTGGATTCTCTGTTTCCTGCATCAGCCATTTAAAGCACACAAATGTGTGTGTTTTGTGTGAGGTAGAATGCCTCAGTGTACCCAAGTCTAGGACAGCCCTGTTGGATGCCCAGGCACATCCCTTCCCCACCCACCACACCCCAGGGAAAGTTAGATGATGCAGAAAGCCCATCACTTAGCTTAACCCTGCACCACCACTCCTTTCTCCAACACCAAGATGTTTTCTTCACAGTCACCATAGGAAGCAAATGGGCTTAGGAGAGAGAAGGGGTGCCAGAAAAGGCAGGACTAAAGCTAGTGTGTGTGTGTGTGTGTGTGTGTGTGTGTGTGTGTGTGTGTTGGGGCTGGGGGTGGGGAGCTGGATAGTCATGTCCTATTTGACCATTTTCAAGGGGCTCACAGTCCCTAAAGTACAGCCTTGAGCATCTCAGTCCAGGGATCTTGGGTTAAAAGTCCCTGCTCCATAGGGAGAGTGGAGAGAAGCAAGCAGATTCATTTCTCATTAACCCTTCCCCTTTTCAGCAAGCCTAGCCTGGAAGCAGCAGCTGCAGGGGTGGTCAGGCAGGAAAGAACAGCCATCTAGAAAATCTGATCTGTGGAGCAGAAGGGAGCAGTGTGTCCAGCCAGCAGTGGCCAGACAGAGAAAATGCAGCATCTGGCTGCCGGCCATTCTCACCCTCACACCATCGGGATCTCTGGCCCCATCCTGACCCCTGGTGGCTGTCCCCGGGATGGGCCAGAGCTCCTCCCAAGCTCCTCCCTGCCCTGTACCCTGGAGCAGGGTCAAAGCTAACTGGTCCTACTGGCTGGTCCCTGTCCTGCTGAAGATGAAACCCCACCCCCACAGGCACTGGCTACGGTCCCCAGACGGCACACATGTTTCCCAGGAGTCCTCCAGGAGGAGGATTCGCTATGCTGCAGAATAAGTGCTACAATCAACCAAATAAATGCATACAAAGAAACACCTTTTATCTGTCAAGTTGGCCAAAAGAGGGGTGTGTGTGTGTGTGTGTGTGTGTGTGTGTTACAACTGATGGTCAGTGTAAGTCAGGATGCAATAAGACCTGCACTCATAGGCATAATTGGTGAGAGTATATATTTGTAAAAAAAAAAAAAAAGTTAGAAATGCAACTTTAAGAAATTTACAGATTGGAATTTGAAATAAGTGAGAGAGAACAAGATTAGCCAAGAGTGATAATTGCTGAAGCTGGGTGATAAGTACATAGAGTTTTTCATTCTGTATTTTCTTTATTCTGGTATGTTTTAAATTTTCCACAATAAAGCATTTTTTAAAGACAGCATCAGAGATGCAAATATTTCATATAAGATGTTAGTTTTTAATGGCGGAAACAGCATAAAAATGCTCTGCTAGAATGGTTAAACAAATTATACCGCAGTGGAGTATTATGCAGCCATTAAAATTCAAGAATGTTTTAATGATGGAAAAATGCTTACATTAATGCAAAGTAAATAAATAGGATCAAAATTGTACATCAGCATTTAATTATGTTAAATTAAAAATGCATAGAAAAGAAGACTGCATAAAAATACATTAAACTGTTTGTTATGTAGTAAACTACGGGTGACTTTTATTTTTGAGCTTGTGCTTTGTTTTCCTAATTCTATCATGAGTATTTTATTTTTAAATTTATTTATTTATGCATATAACAATTGAGGTGTTAGCCAGAGGTGCGGGGAGGTAAGAGGGTTCACCAGAGAGAGAGTGGGGAGCAGAACAGGTGGACTGACTGATAAACACTGCTGAGGGGAGCAGTGGGCAAGACAGGAGAGGTCTGCTGTGCCATGTGGATCAGCTCCCTGGCCTGGGATCTAACTCAGACTGTCGTGGAGGCCCCTAAGGTGGTAGTGCTAAGACTCAGCCCCAAGGCCACTAGGGAGGCCCCTCATACATGATCGCTTTTATCCTCACTATAACCTCTGGAGCAGGTTATAGTATTCCCGTCTTAGAGTTAGACACACTGCAGGTTAGAAAAATTAAAAGAATGTCCTCAGGTTGAACAGCCAGCGAGCAGCAGGCTGGGAATCAGACATTGGCCTTTCCATCTTTGAGAGTCCAATCCTTGGCCTCCAGCCTGGGCCACTCACAGTGTGTTTGTTTGCAAGGATCGAATGAAGTCATGCTGACAGTCTCAGAACCAGAGCCTGGCTCTTTGCAGAGCTGCTCCACCTAATGCCAGCTCCCTTCTCTGTGACTCCCCCACAGACACCAGACATTAGCAAAACCAGTGCAACCCCTGAAAAAAGTATCTCTGCCCTAAAAGAACTATAGGACCTGAAGGCCAGACCAGAGAGAGGGCCTGGAAGGCTGCCTCACTCAGGGAGGGAAGGAGGGCTTGGCTTGCACCCCACATATCCCAAGGCAGTTCTGTCAGTGGTTTCTTCAGGATTTCCTCAGACCCCACACCTTCATTTTCAGTTTAGAATTCAGTAGAGTCACTCTACCAGCAAGATCCTCCCCACCCTTATTTATCCCTGCCACCCTGTGTCCCTAACAAATAGTGGCAGGTCTCCCCAGTCTGGTAGATTGGTTTCACTTGCCTCATTTTCCCCTCAGGAGATTTTAGGGACTGAATAAGACAAGGCACCACATGGAAAAGGAAGGGCTGAATATTTAGGGGTGAAAGATGCAATGCATCTGGGGCTGCCCCAGAACTCCCTTCTGGATTCTTCTTGTAAGATGCCTCTTTCCCCAGGGAATCTGCCTGAGTAGATTCCATCCCTCTTCCCCACTTCTACTCCTCAGACTTGTACTGGAATTGCACTAACTGTACTAGAATTGCATGTTAGTTATCTTCTCCTTTCAATAGTTAGCTCCCTGAAGGCAGGCACCACAGTGTTCACCACTGTGTGTCTAGCTCCTGGCAATGTGCCTGGAACATAGTAAGTGACCATGCAAATGTCTGATGAATGGAAAAATGGAGCGAGGATGGGAGATAAGGAGAGAGGGAGGGGGGAAGGAGAAACTCTCCACAAGTCTTGTCCCAAGAAGACCCATAACTGCCCTGTTCTACGTGGTTCCTATAAGGCTTGAAACATAAGTGTTTCCAAACCTCATGTCTGCCTTTGGAAAGACATTGCAAGGAAAATCCTGGTTTATTCCAAAACTCATGCCTTCCTCTTACCAAAGTACTCAAAATGGAGCTCCTGGGTGAGCAAGTTTCCCAGGTAATGGATTCCTGAGACAGAACTACAGGACTCAAAAAATCTGAAGTCTGGTATTCTAGTCCCAGCTCTGCCATGTCTCCTGTGTGACCTTAGTGACTCCTCCCACCCCCACCCCCCCTCGCTCAGTTCCCTTCCCTGTAGAATGAGGGGGTGGACTGCCTTTATATGACAACAAAAGCAAGTGAGGGCATTTGACTATTTACCCTAAGTATATAATAGGATGGTGTCCTCCTTCCTAAACATTTAGGGGCAGGGCCTGAGTCAACCAAGGGGGAGCATAGGTGGCATGCACTTAGGTCTTGTCTGTAAACGCCTGGGCCCAAATGCTAAGCCCTCTGATGGCTGGGGAGGGGTGGTAGGCTGAAGGGGGCCTTGCCACAATAAGGGCACACCCAAACCCATCTCTGGGTCTTTGCCTCTATCTAGGTTTGCTTAAAAGAAGACTCCGAAGTCTAGGATTTTCATGGCACTGCCAAGCATGCCCTGTCACCATTCAAAAACACTCCCCTCAGAGGGACAACCCACAGAAAAATAATTGGTGGCAGGTGGAGGATGGTGAGACCTGGTGGGCCAAGCTTGCAGTTAGGTTCCCATTTCAAGCTTCCTCACAAAGTGGGGAGCCTCCTGGTCCCCCTCCAGTGGTTTTTTTTAGGGAGGACAGTGAAAGTGAACTTAGCGGACAGGAGCATCCAATGCCCACTGGCTTCCTGGCTTCACTCCAAGTAGCTGGCAGGTCCATCCTTTCCTCCAGAGCCCCACAAACACCATTTCTGCCCCCCACCCTCTGGTGGGGCTCTTCCTGCCAGAATTTCTGTGCCCATGCCGGCTCTTCTCTGTGTAAAGCTTCTGTCTCCCTTCACAGCCCTCGTTCCACTTTCTCAGTCTCCATTTCTATCTCTTTCTCCCACCTTCTCCTCCTCCCCGGCTTCTCTCCCTTGCCATCTCCCACCAGCCCCAGAATGGGTCTCTCCCTTCCTCCCGCCCCAGCTGTACCACCCTGCTCCTTAGCTCTAACCCCAGCACCTCTTTCTTTGTGTGCCTCTCGCCCTCTACCGGCCTCGCCAGCATCTTTCCTCCCCCGCCTGGCTCCAGCCTCCCCCAGCCTCCTCCAGCCTCCCCATCTTCAGCTCAGTCTCCTCCCCCTCGCTCCTCTCCCCTCCCCTCGGCCTCACCCCATTGCCTGCCTGCAAACCAGGGTTTCTTTCCACCCTGGGGGTCCCTGTGCTTCCCGTTCCACCTGCCTTGCCCTTCACCACAGGTTTAGCAGGTACCCGGTCCTCCTCTGCCTGGCATTCCCCGCCCCCCCCCCAGCGCTGTCCTCACCACTGTCTCTCCCCGTCTCCTCCTCTCCCCACCCTCTCCTCTGCTCTCTTCTCCCTGCCCCTTTAAATCTTCCTGGCCCAGCCTCCCCCGTGATGCTGGGATGGAGCAAACATTGATTTGTGCTGGGATGGAATCAGAATTTTGATTTTTTTTTTCCTCTCCCAACCATAAGAAGAAAAAAATAATAAAAACACCCCCTCTTGATAGCCCCCTCTCCCTTCCCATCGAGCTCCCAGCTCTTCTTCCCTAGCTCCATCCAAGGCAGCTTTTTTCCCTACACTATTCTCATCTCCCCCCCCCCACCCCTGCCACTACCTCGCCCCCCCTTCCCACCGCCTGCTCTTCCAGCTGGGGAGCGAGGGGACTCTTCTGCAGCTCCCCCACCTTCTCTGTGTTGGAGCAGTCTCCCCGGAAGGGGAGGGGGCTAGGCTTGTCTGGGCGAGGTGGGAGTGGAGGTATCCAGCCATGGATGCTGTGCCTGGGAGGCAGCCCGAGCCCCAGCCCACATGGTGAGTAACCTGCCCCCTCCCTTCCGCCCGTCTGCCCATCCCCACCCTCGCCTTTCCCCTGCAGCGTCTCCCCCATACCTAACCTTTCCCCACCAAACCGTCTGCCCACCTTGGTCCGATCTCTCCCTTACCCACCCTTTATCCCCCCACCTCCGCCCCGGGCCTGGGAAGCCAAAGAACCAGGGCAGAAGAGTCCTGACAGCAGCCGGGGAGGAGGGTGGCCTACGACTTTACCCAGCCCCCTCTCGGGACCCCCCCCCAAAAGTGCCGTCCATACTGGACACTTTGGTGTTCTAGGTTGGAGAAGTGGGGCTCCCGCTTGGGGTTGGGCCCCCAAGTCCTGGGAGGGGCCCTCTACAAGAAAGGGAGGGTGGGGGAGCCCCTGTGCCTCCAAAGCTTAGGAGGTGCTGGAAGACGCTGCCTAAGGGTTGGGGGTTGGGGGGCGGTGCTGATGCCCCGGAGCCACTGGGCCAGGGAGCGGCGGGCAAAGAGGAGGGGCCTCGCTCGCCACTTCCCCCCCTCTTTCTCCGCAGCCACTCAGGATGAGGGTCCGGCCCTGCCAGCCCGCGCTGGGGCCCCCCCGCCCGGCCCCGGTCTAACTGCCCCCGCCCCCAGGCCTCGCCCGGCTCCCAGGCCCCCAGCCGGCTCTCCAGCCCCAGGATGCGCTGAGCCGCCGGGGGGCTGAGGCCGCGCCAACTACATGCATGTCCCCCGGGGGCAAGTTCGACTTTGACGACGGGGGCTGCTACGTGGGGGGCTGGGAGGCGGGGCGGGCACATGGCTACGGCGTGTGCACCGGGCCCGGCGCCCAGGGCGAGTACAGCGGCTGCTGGGCGCACGGCTTCGAGTCACTGGGCGTCTTCACGGGGCCCGGCGGACACAGCTACCAGGGCCACTGGCAGCAGGGCAAGCGCGAAGGGCTGGGCGTGGAGCGCAAGAGCCGCTGGACGTACCGCGGCGAGTGGCTGGGCGGGCTGAAGGGGCGCAGCGGCGTGTGGGAGAGCGTGTCCGGCCTGCGCTACGCCGGGCTCTGGAAGGACGGCTTTCAGGACGGCTACGGCACCGAGACCTACTCCGACGGAGGTGCGGGGCCCGGCCCACTACTGTCTGTCTGCCCTGCGGCCTGGCCGGTGTATGCCTTTCCCACCCATGCGCCCCCCCACCCCACCCCAAGCCCCTCTGCTTTCCTATCCGCCTTCCCCGTCGAGGAGCGCCCCTGGCGCCCATCTTTCCGCGCTCTCCACCCATCATCCTACCCGCCTTCCTCTCGTGTCGGTGCCCTGCCTGCTTCCCCTGCCCTCACCCTTTCCTGTCCGCCTGTCCCTCACACCCCCACCTACCAGACCCTCACATACCCCCGTATGCCTGTCCTTTATACCACTCCTCTCTGCCTGCCCCCCAACACCACCACCACCACTTCATCATCCCGCTGGCCATTCGTTCTGTATGTTTGTCACATGACTCTCTTGTACACCCTACCTCCGTCAGGCAGCCCGTCCCCTCACCTTCTGGGTTGCTTCACACCCCCTAACCTGCCTGTCCCACCCCCACCCCCCAGCCCCCCACCCCGGCGCCTTGTCTACCTGCGCTGCCCATCTCCTGCTACTTGGGTCTTCGCTCTGCGCTGCCACACCTTCCGACCCAGCCCGACCTCCACAATCACTGTCCCCACCTCTCCCACCTGACACTTAGGCTTCCAGTGGCGCTCGGGCCCTGGGGTGCAAGGAGCGCCGAGTCCTGACTCTCCCCCTCCCGCAGGCACCTACCAGGGCCAGTGGCAGGCCGGGAAGCGCCACGGCTACGGCGTGCGCCAGAGTGTGCCCTACCACCAGGCGGCGCTGCTGCGCTCGCCCCGCCGCACCTCCCTGGACTCCGGCCACAGCGACCCCCCGACGCCACCCCCGCCCCTGCCCCTGCCGGGCGACGAGGGAGGCAGCCCCGCCTCTGGCTCTCGGGGCGGCTTCGTGCTGGCCGGGCCGGGGGACGCAGACGGCGCGTCCCGCAAGCGCACGCCCGCGGCCGGCGGGTTCTTCCGCCGCTCTCTGCTGCTCAGCGGGCTCCGGGCCGGCGGGCGCCGCAGCTCCTTGGGCAGCAAGCGGGGCTCCCTGCGCAGCGAAGTGAGCAGCGAGGTGGGCAGCACAGGACCCCCAGGCTCCGAGGCCAGCGGGCCCCCGGCCCCAGCGCCGCCCGCCCTCATCGAGGGCTCGGCCACTGAAGTGTATGCCGGCGAGTGGCGCGCCGACCGGCGCAGCGGCTACGGCGTGAGCCAGCGTTCCAACGGGCTGCGCTATGAGGGCGAGTGGCTGGGCAACCGGCGGCACGGCTACGGGCGCACCACCCGCCCCGACGGCTCCCGCGAGGAGGGCAAGTACAAGCGCAACCGGCTGGTGCACGGTGGCCGCGTGCGCAGCCTCCTGCCGCTGGCGCTTCGGCGGGGCAAAGTCAAGGAGAAGGTGGACAGGGCTGTCGAGGGTGCCCGTCGAGCCGTGAGCGCAGCCCGCCAGCGCCAGGAGATCGCTGCTGCCAGGTGGGCATCCAGTACAGAGGCCAAAGCTGGACTAAGGGGAGAGGGTACCCTAGGGACAGGGAAGGGAGGCGGTGCCTAAAGGGAGACCAAGACTCAGGTTTCAGGGCCTGTTGGGAAAGAGCAGGCCAAGGGCCGGCAGTTGTAGCCCTGGGATTTTGGGGTGTTTATATCTGAGGCTACAGGTGGAAGTGGGTGGCTGAGTGAGAGGAGGCGTGTAAGACTGTGTCTCCGTGTCTTTTGTGGGAGTATGTTATTGTTGTGTGTGGGAGTAGCGATGAGTGCTGCCTTGTGCAGGCCCAGAAACCTCTGGGAGCTCAGACATGTGCCTAGCTGTCCTCTTCTTGCAGCCAGTCCTGCCTCCCGGCCTGAGATGGGAAGCAGCAGCCCTGGACAGACAGGGAGTGTCCATTTCTAACCACATCCCAGCCTGCCCACCATCTGATATAATTTTACCTTTGGGCCCTGGGGAGGTCTAATTTGTACAGCTGACCTATCCACCTCTCAGCCTTGCCTCCTTTGACTCCCCTTATCTGGCTGATGAAAGCTGGAGAGGAGGAAGCTTGCCTGTAAATGAAATTTTCTTTCTATAAATCAGATTACATTTCCATGCACAGGAACCTTGCTAGCTAAAGCAGTGCTGTCCAGTAGGAACATAATGTAAGCCAAATACATAAATTCAAATCTATTTGCCATATGAAAAAAAATAAAAACAGGTGAAATGAATTTTAACTATATATTTTTATTTAAACCAATAGATCCAAAATATTATCATTTCAGCCTATAATCAACATAAATTTTAATGTGCTGTTTTACATTCCTTTTTTCTTCTAAGTCTTTAAAATCTAATACGTATCTGACACCGCATACCACTTCAGTTCAGGCTGGCCACATTTCTATATGTTCAGTAAGGCCATATGCTGAATAGCTACATGTGACTTGTGACTATAAGATAGCACTGATATAAAGAAAGCCAAAGATTGCGTGTGTAATGAGATGTACAGGCCTCTGATTTATACAACTCACACATCGTTTCTATACTTCAAGGGGAAAAGGGGCACAGCTGAAGGACTTTATTTAAATATTTAAAGGATCAGAGATTAAGATATATCCAAATATGCTTGAGCGAGTTTGTATAACGGGTGACAGGGCATGTGTGTGTGTTTCCATGTGCATGAGCATGTCATATCCAGAGTAGATGTATCTGTAGATACATCTGAGTGCCTGGGTGGTTAGAGTCCAGGGTCTTAAGCCAGGAAAGGGAAGGGCGCCAGGGACAACTTAGGCTAGGTAGGGAGCCGGCATGTGCAGGAAAAACTGATCTCAGTATCTAACTGATAAGCCAGTGGGAGGAGGCTGGTTGGTCTCCCCAGCAACAGGCCTGGCAGTCCTGATTGGCTGCCAGCTGCCATGGAAACAACAGAGCCTCAGCAGCAGGTGCCTCTGCCAGGTAGCCTGAGCCTGGCCTGATGCCTCAACACAGACTGGGTCTACTCCCTAGGACTTGATCATTCATACCCTCCATACTCAGAAACAGGTCCTTGTTAGGATTCCAGTTTCTTGGCTGCCAGAACTCAGCACAACCCAATACTGAGATCCCCTGAGCCCCAGGATAGGGCTCATCACATAAGTCTGAAAATCCTAAGACAGAAGAACAGGGTTATCAGATCCCACTCCCTACCCCTCACCCCCCCATCAAGCCTACTCAAATAGGACCTAAAGGTCTTTGACCTTTAGATTTGAGGGAAGGAGGCTGATCCTATCTCCCAGTACATAAGCTAGAGATGGACCTAAGGCTGCAATGGATACCACCACTTTTCTCCCCCACCCTATATTCAGGCTGCCTTCGTTGGTCAAATAAAACAGACCTGTGGCCAGAGGGTGTCCTGGGTCTTGATCCATTCAAGCCTGTGGCAAGTATATCTCTGCCCCTTTGTGCCCCACATTCAGTGAGGATTACAGATTACAGAACTGATTTAATGACACCAGGAAACCTATTAACAGCGGAGGATAAGAAAGAAGGGAAAATAGAAGAAGGCTCTGCTATCAGAGGGCGAACTGGGAAACTACAGTGAGGGAAAGATTGATATTGCCTCTAGGTTTTCTGGACCTAAGGAGCAGGGCAGAATGGGAGGGGGATTGTAGAGGGAAAACAATGTGGTGACAGAAGAGGCTGAAGAAAAGCAAGATAAAAGAAATTATCAGGACTTGAAATCTGCAGTGGAAGAGGCAGGAGTAAATAAGGGGTGGGGGGGTTAGGGGAAGAAGGCAGGCGAAGGTTCCTAACAAGGGGAGGAGGGTGGCCCACAAGGGCAGGGTGGGTGAAACTGATAGGATGGAGGTACAGGAAAATGCCTGGGACCCATGGAGAGCTGAGTGCCCCCAGGGGCCATGACCAGAGTTCTTGACTAGAGGCACCAACAGCAAAGAGGGCAGGTGAGCTGGTTAGCCCCAGCAGGTGTGACTGCAGAGGGAAGTGCTAAGAGAGTGCAGCCTCATTTGTCACTGGGAGGGAGCAGGATAGGAATGAGAGTTGAGGGCCTGGGCCCTGCAGCTGGAAGAAGGGAAGTGTTACTACAGGACGTAACAGTGGAAGGGCGTGAGAGGAGCAGGAGGGTGTGATGAAGCAGGCATAGCCCAGGTTTAAGAGAGGAAACCAAAGGCGAGCTACCCTGCTGGGCTGGGCATGGCTGTCCCTGCCAGAGAAAGGGCAGCAACTGGCATTGTGAGCAAGGGTGAGGACTCCAGAGCTGAGCTCAGATCGGGAGCATGGGATGTGGTGAGACATGGGGCCTCGACCATCTGAATGGGAGGCTGGTCTGCTAAGTCCCTGTCCCTGGAACCCGACAGGGCAGCAGATGCCCTTCTCAAGGCTGTGGCGGCCAGCAGCGTCGCGGAGAAGGCTGTGGAGGCAGCACGGATGGCCAAACTGATAGCCCAGGACCTGCAACCCATGTTGGAGGCCCCAGGTGAGAGGGGGTGGCGACTAGGGTGGGAGGGGACTGTAGGGCTCGGGAGTGGGGAATCCCTGCGGGAGACTGGGGAATCTGAAAAGCCAAGGTACCAGGATTCAAGGAGATGGAGGGTGGGTGCCAGGCCTTGTTGTAGGGAATGTATGAAGTAGGGTCGTAAGGACTTAGGGGTAGGGGCTTTTCAATAAGAGTCTACAAGCCTGGGGAGACCAAAGTCATAGGAGGTGCCAGATGGGGATAACGCTGTGGCTTTGGCAGCCCAAGAAAGTTGGGTCCCTCTAATCCTTGGTTATCCCTGCCCCAGGCCGCAGACCCAGGCAGGACTCAGAAGGTTCTGACACAGAGCCCTTGGATGAGGACAGCCCTGGGGTGTACGAGAATGGACTGACCCCCTCAGAGGGCTCCCCTGAACTGCCCAGCAGTCCTGCCTCCTCCCGCCAACCCTGGCGACCTCCTGCGTGCCGGAACCCACTGCCTCCTGGAGGGGACCGGGGTCCCTTCTCCAGCCCCAAAGCTTGGCCTGAGGAGTGGGGGGGGCCAGGTGAGCAGGCAGAAGAACTAGCTGGCTATGAGGCCGAGGATGAGGCCGGGATGCAGGGGCCAGGGGCCAGAGATGGTTCCCCACTCCTTGGAGGCTGCAGTGACAGTTCTGGAAGTCTTCGAGAGGAGGAGGGGGAAGATGAAGAGCCTCTGCCCCCACTGAGGGGCCTAGGAGGCTCAGAGTCTGAGCCCCTGGCCACGCCAGTCCTGCGGGGCCTGTCCTCCAGGGGTCCTGAAGCCAGGTGTCTGACGGAAGAGCTTGAGGAGCCCGCTGCAACCGAGAGGCCTGCCCAGCCGGTGAGACACCCTCCATCCCTGCTTTGTGCGTCTGAGGCTCAGCTCCTTTCTGGCCCCTCTCCTCAAAGCCTAGCCTCTCATCCTTTCCAGACCTCTGATCCCCTGAGGGGCTTTGATTTACACTCAGCTTCCTCTCTGCCTCCCCAGTTCTTGGACCAAATCCCACTTCAAAAAACGAGAACTTGGAGCTAGAAGAAACCTTAGAGACCTTGATGTCCAGCTCCCTCATCTGACAGATGGGGGAACTGAGGCCCAGAGCTTTAAGTAATTTGCCTGAGGTTATAAACCAATAATTAACAGTAGTGCCAGAACATCTTTCCCTGTTCTTCCATATCATTTCCAGCTCCCAGTTTCCTACTCCACCCCCACCCCACCCCCACACTTTCTCTCTTCAGTGCCCAGAAATAAAAAAGGAAAAGCTTGTTCCCTCCCTACCCCGACTCTCCCTCCCTCTCCTGGGAAGAAGGGAAGTAGGAAAGACGGCAGAAAACCAAGAGGGGTGGAGTTTCCCTAGAACCCTCTGCTCTGATTGGACTCCTGGCTTTCTCCGGTCTCCTAGCAACCTCATCCTCACCCCTTCATCCCTCTCCGCTTTACTGCAGTACCGACTGCTGCTGCCAACGTCTGCTACTAAGGCCAGGCACCTTCTGCCGGGGCCACGTGACATGCTGGTGGGAGGGAGGGAGGTGAAGGGAGGAAGGCGGAAGGGCTGTCCCTGACTTGCTGGAGCCAGAGGGAAGGTGGGGCCCTGCTGGGAGAGGAGAGGTGTTTTGTAATCCAAAACAGGTTGGCAGTCCCCCATGCCCGGGCCTCTGAGAGAGGTACCTGGGACTCCATTAGCTTTGCCACTTAAGCCAGCACAGGACGTAGGAGGATGTAGGAGCTGTTGCTCGGGGCTGAGCCTGCATTTCCCCCCGTCTCTCTAGGGAGCTGCCAACCCCCTGGTGGTGGGAGCCGTGGCCCTCCTGGACCTCAGCCTGGCGTTCCTGTTCTCCCAGCTCCTCACCTGAGGCTCCTTCTTGGCCTAGTTCTGGCTTTGGTTGCTGCCTCTTGGCTCCTTTGGCCTGCCTTTTTCCTCTTCCTCCTCCTGGTCGTTTTTCCTCCTTTCTTTCTCTTTTTCCTTGCCTTTTTTTGTCCCCTTTGTTTTGTCTCTTGCTTTTTCTTTACCCTCTCAGATTCTCTCATTTATTCTAGACCTGTCTCTGTCTTCCTCACTCCCTCCCCGACCCCTCCCTTCTCTCTCTCTAGATTGTTTACATATGAAGGGCTTTTCTTGCTCAGAGTTGCTCTCTTCTCTGAGACATACAAATCTAAGTCAGACCATTGCCCCTCTGCCCTCCCGCCTTTTCTTTAGACCTGAACTTTGACGAGGGTGGGGGTTTGGTGTCCTGAGGAGTCTCCTGGAAGCGGAATGGAAAGGAGGAAGAAAATGGAGAAGGGGTGACAGAATACTGGGCAAGGCACGGGCCAAGCTGCTGTGGCTTCTTGTCCCAGGGGGCCTAGTGTCCCTCGGAGGCCTAGTGGAAAACTGGAGGAGCTAGAGCCCCCCTCTCTGACCCTGGTGGACCCTGTATCACTCCGAGCACTGAGTTAGACTCATGTCTAACTAGGCCCTTCCTGAAGGGAATAGGGGAAAGGGAAAAAACGACTCCCTACCATCTCTTTCTTTCCTCAACAGCCAATCCCTCATCCAACCCACCGGGTGGCATGCCATGACAAGACAATGTATAAAGGAAAGAAAAGTCCAGTGCAGCCAAATCCACCCACTGATCTCTCCCACCCTTCTCTCTCCCCTAAAGTTTATTTGGTTGGTCTGGACTCACTTGTGGCCTTTGATTAAATTTCTAAGGGGCCTGAAGAAGACATTTCTACTGCAGAGGGATAGAGGCACTTAGCAAGGACACCACGCCCCAGCTCCGGCAGTTGTGGCCAAGGGGAGGCAGTTCTGGGGAGTGGAACTAGACACAAAAACAGGAACTCACAGGGCAGCAGGAGCTGGCGAGTTTAGCAATCTCAAAGTGGGTTATATCCCTTCCCCCATCACATCAGAACCTTGTGAGATGGGAAAACCACAGAAGGAGGGGATCAAAAGAATCTAGGTGCTCACCCGCTTTCCAGGCAGGCCAGAGGTGAGAGCCCGACCCGGGTGGGTGAGAGGCGGGTGGTGAGCCCTGTTTGAGGTGTGGCTGATCCCTGGTACTAGCTTTTTCCCTGGGGGCAGGAAGCCCTAGGAAGAGGGGACCATAAGGTCCCTGGGGGATCTTTCCTCCCTCCCCTGCATGAGGCAGAGGCAAACTGCCTGCCAACCCCCTCCCTCAAGGAATGGCCTTGCCTGGGAATGCCCACCACACACACCCTCTTCTTTTTTTCTAGTCAAACTCTGTTTACTCCTTGGCCTGCCTTCCTCCTTCCTCCCCTCTCAACCTTTACTTCTGATTTCTATTTCATGGAATTTGGGATTGAAGTTCAATTACAACAGTGCCGACAACACCAAGTCTTGCAGGAAAAAAAAATATAAAGAAATTTAACAAAAAAAAATATATTAATAAAAAAGTTCAAAAAAGGGGGGGGACTGTCATCTCCTTTGGGATGCGATGGCTTCAAACCCCAGCTGCGACTCTCCGGGCGACGAGAAGGACGAGGACCCTTCTTGGGCACCCCCAGGCCTGTTCCACAGTCTCTCCCGCCGGCCCTTCACGGAGAAAAGCTCCTTCCCCAAAACGCCAAAGCCCGAGGTCAGAGGTCGGAGGAACCGAGCGCTCAGCCCGGCGCCCGGGCGGGGCGGGGTCCCGGGATGGGGGCGGGGAGAGGGAAGGCCGAGCCCGAGCGCCAGCCCCGCGCGGCCCTGCACCAGGAAGCGCTGGGGGGAGAGGAGCGGCGCGAGAAGCAGGTGAGGCTGGCGCTGGGGCCGGCGTCCAGGTATGGGGGGCCGAGGCCGCCTGAGACCCGAACGGGGGAAGGAGTTTCGCGGAGGCGCTAGCTCGGGCCGGGGAAGGAAAGCACTGGCAGGGCCAGGGATGGGACGCCAGGTGGGGCGCGGGGGTGAGGGGAGGGCAATGGGCGGGGTTCTGGCGCATGCTCCGTAGGGACGGGCGCGGCGCGGGGCCGGGGCGCATGCGTAGTGGGGAATCTGCGCGAGCGCGGAGCGGGGCGGCCTTGGTAGGCCCTCGTGGGGAAAGGTCAAAATGGGCTCGATTTCAGAATAGCTGTGGGACCTGCACTCTCGAGATCTTGGCACACAGCAAGTCTGGGAAGAAAGGCCAGGTGCTCAAGGTCAGAGGTCTAAAGTCCTCTGCCCTCCAGGATGGTGCTGCTTTCTCTGAAGCTTCAAGATCTAATTGAGGAGATTCGTGGGGCCAAGACCCAGGCCCAGGAGCGGGAGGTGATCCAAAAGGAGTGCGCCCATATCCGGGCCTCCTTCCGTGATGGGGACCCTCTGCACAGGCACCGCCAGCTAGCCAAGCTGCTCTACGTCCACATGTTGGGCTACCCCGCCCACTTTGGACAGGTACTGGGCTGGGGCGCCTCCCTTCTGAATTTGATGAGGGTAGTTAGTGGGGACTGGGGCTTGGAAGCAATCACCTGTTTGTGCCGGATATTTTCATTCTACGATGTTTCTGAGCCTTCGCAGCATGCACCACAGACCTCCAATACAGTACCCATTGGTCATCAGCTGGACTGAACCCTTCATTCTCTGGCCAGGCTCCTCAGGACACCTCTCATCTCCCATCCCTCTCAACTCCTAGTTCCTTGAAGCTACCCAGAGCTCTCTCTTACCTCTTATTGGAGAGGGTGATGGGCTGTGGCACCAAACAGGTTAACCTAGTGTTAAGCAAGATGAGAGAAAATGGGTTGTTAGTGCCTCCAGTTTCATCCCTGCCCCTTCCTGGTCTGCCCCCTTCCCTATAGATGGAGTGCCTGAAACTGATCGCCTCCCCCAGATTCACAGACAAGCGGGTGGGCTACCTGGGGGCCATGCTTCTACTGGATGAGAGGCAGGATGCCCACCTGCTCATTACCAACAGCATCAAGAAGTGAGAGGGCTCTGGGAAGCACTCGAATCAGGGAGATGGGAGAGTGGGGAACTGGGAAATCCTAGGGGGCTGCCTGCCGGAGGTAGAGGGAAGGACTGGATTGTTCAGTCTTCATTAACCATCCTCCCAACTCTGCAGTGACCTGAGCCAGGGGATTCCTGCAGTCCAAGGCCTGGCCCTATGCACTCTGAGCTCCATGGGCTCTGCCGACATGTGCCGAGACCTGGCCACCGAGGTAGAGAAACTGCTCCTACAGCCCAGCCCCTATGTCCGCAAGAAGGTGAGCTATCAGGGCTCTAGGTTCTTCCCTCCAGAAGCTCCCATTTGCCAGTGGTAGTGCTCAGGGAGGGGGAATCATCCTGCAGACCATGCTCTCTCTGAGCCCCCGACCTCTGCAGGCTGTCCTGACTGCAGTGCATATGATCCGGAAGGTCCCTGAGCTCTCCAACATCTTCCTCCCACCTTGTGCCCAACTGCTTCATGAACGCCACCACGGTAAGGCCACAGTCCTCAGCTCCGTGGACAGAAGTTAAAAAAAAACAAAAATGGGACTAGAACGCCAGCTCATAGGAGAAGGGCAGTGAGTGCACACAAACACATACACGCAGTAGACTCTCCTGTGCCCCTGCTGCCATTCACTTCCCCCACCCTGACCCCAGGCATCCTGCTGGGCACCATCACGCTGATCACCGAACTCTGCGAACGAAGCCCTGCAGCCCTCAAGCACTTTCGAAAGGTGGGCTGGTGCAGGGGCAGGCCCTCGGCCAGGAAAAGCGGGGCAGGGGATTGGAACAGGGCCGAAGGTTGTGAAGTTAGGAAGAATGCCCCAGATAAGGCTGTGCCCTCCCTCCAGGTGGTACCCAAGCTGGTGCTGATCCTCCGGACTCTGGTGACAACAGGATATTCTGCAGAACACAGCATATCTGGAATCAGCGACCCCTTCCTGCAGGTGGGCGGCCAGTTCCCTGCTATATCCCCGGAACAAAGAGCTTAGCAATAAGCCTGTGGCCAGTGGTCATCTCTCCCACACACTGGCTCAGTGTCTTGAGCAGGAGAGTGGCAGACACAGGATTGCCCAGGTGACCTCAAGGCAGTGCAGGGAGGGGGATACCTGAAGATCAGAAAATCCAGTTTGGTAACAAAATCCTGTCCCCCAAATCCCACTTTCACATACCTCCCAAGACCCAAGGGACCAGGGGACAGGAAAGTTCTCTGGAACCAGTCAGACCCCTCACAGTGCTCTCATGAGGGATTTTTCTCAGCCCGTGACTCCATACCCTCTGAACCCCTCCCTTCAACTTTTAACCCATCCTCAGGTCCAGATACTTCGTCTGCTTCGGATTCTGGGCCGGAACCACGAGGAGAACAGTGAGACCATGAATGACTTGCTGGCCCAGGTGGGGGCTGGGAGGGGGCAGTGCTTAGGTGTGTTACTCTGTGATCCCACCAGCCCTGAGCATCCCTCACAGGACCATTCATCATATAATCGTGCATAATCCACAGTCACATCCACATTCCCCTCTAGACTGATCACCACAACGACAGCGTCCCTCAGGGCACCTAGCAGGGTGGGGGCTCAGAGAGCTTTGTTTGATGGTTGAGAGATGGCAAGGTGGGAGGCCTTCCAGAGACCTGAGGAGCAGACAGAGCCCCATATATATACACCTTTTCTCCATCCACTCAGGTAGCCACCAACACAGACACCAGCCGAAATGCAGGTAACGCGGTCTTGCTTGAGACGGTGCTGACCATCATGGACATCCACTCTGCCACTGGCCTTCGGGTATCACCCAATATGCCTCTCCTATTGTTCCCCCCCACGAACTCCGACCAGAGTGGTCCTGTGCCCTGGTCTCTCACCCTGTGCTGTGCTGTATACTGCCCATGGCTGCATGAGCAGGTAACTCCTGCCCTGACTCCCCAACCTCTGCTTCCCACAGGTTTTAGCTGTCAACATTCTTGGCCGTTTCCTGCTCAACAATGACAAGAACATTAGGTAATAGTCCCAGGTGTTTGACTGGGCTGTGCCACTGAGCCCAGGCCCTCTACCTTCCAGAGTCTCCTGATCCACCTGCCTCTTATCCTAACACCCAGGGCAGGGCAAGGCAGGGAGGGGCTGATGGCTACGGCATGATAGCGCCTCTCCACTCTGCCAGGTATGTGGCACTGACATCGTTGCTGCGACTGGTGCAGTCTGATCACAGTGCTGTGCAGCGGCACCGGTCCACTGTGGTAGAATGTCTGCAGGAATCTGACGCATCCCTTAGCCGGTGAGTGAGACAGAGGAACACAAGGGCAGGGCAGAGCACCCAGCACTGGTGGCCAAGACCCAGGCCAGCTCAGGGCATCCGGAATGCAGAGACTTAGGAGACAGGTGTCTGGGAAAGGGAAGGGTCTGAGGCAGTCTCGGTGAACTGGGCTACCTGGTACAAAAACATTTCTCCTGCCAGGCGGGCCCTGGAACTGAGCCTGGCTCTGGTGAACAGCTCCAACGTGCGGGCCATGATGAAAGAGCTACAGTGCTTTCTGGAGACCTGTCCCCCTGATCTTCGGGCAGACTGTGCCTCAGGCATCCTGCTGGCTGCGGAGAGGTGAGGTGACAGGTGCCTAGGAGACACAGAGGATGGACTCTGGGGAGGCTCTGCACCAAGACTGATGAGCCAAATGTCTCTTAGGTTTGCCCCAACCAAGCGCTGGCACATAGATACCATCTTGCACGTGCTGACGATGGTGAGGCTGGGGCTGGTCTGAGCTGGGTGGCAGAGGGTTGGGTTCATCCACGGACTCGCCACATTCACCCCTTCCAGGCAGGCACCCATGTACGGGATGATGCGGTGGCCAATCTGACACAGCTGATCGGGGGTGCCCACGAGCTACATGCCTACTCCGTGCGCCGCCTCTACAGTGCCCTGGCAGAGGACATCTCCCAAGTACTGTTCCCATCACCTTCCCAACCCTCCCTCCCAGACCACTACTCCCTATACCTGATTCCCAACTCCCTTGAAGTCAGTTATTTGTGTGAAGAGACACTTCACACAACAGACACTCAAGGACAGAGCCCTGCTTTTAAGTTAGAACACCTGGACTTCTGTCCTGCCTCTGGCACCTACTGGCTATGTGACCACAGATGACTGACTTTGTTTGCTGTACTCAGCTTTCTACCCTGTCCACCTCCCAAGCTCTTAGTATCAAGTGAGATAGATAAAAAAGCTCTGCCTGCTAAGTTGGGTTTTATTATTGCCTCAAATGCTGAGCAAATTAGTAGGTGCCGGCCAGCATCTATAGCCCCGTTTTCATATTAGTGAACTGTGGTGGCTAGAAACCATCCACGGGGACCTCAAGGGAAGGGCTCCCTTTTCTTTCATGCAGTTCTGGTGGTTGGCCACCAGAGGGCAGAAGCAGCCCAGGAGACAGGTCTGAGCCTGGTAACAGCTAACTTAACTGCTCCCCAGTCCTGGCCCTCCTCTTTCCCTACCCTTCTAAGCCCCGCTGTCTCTCCACAGCCTGAAGGCACGTTGCTAGGGGCCTGGGTGTGAAGAGAGGACCCAGACTCTAGCCCAGCCTCTCATATGAGTTTCTTATTCCACACAGCAACCGCTGGTCCAAGTGGCAGCCTGGTGCATCGGAGAATACGGGGACCTCCTGCTGGAGGGGAGCTGTGAAGAAACTGAACCCCTTCAGGTGAGACCTACATTGGGGGTACTCTAAGGAGAGACTTGTCAGGGGAGGTCGGGCTGGCTCCAGAGTCACTACTGTGTTTGCCCTGCAGGTGGAAGAGGAGGAGGTGTTGGCACTGCTGGAGAAGGTGCTCCAGTCCCATATGTCCCTGCCAGCCACCCGAGCGTACGCCCTCACAGCCCTCATGAAGCTCAGCACCCGGTTTCGTGGGGACAACAAGTAAGAAAGGTTCCCAGCCTCCCCAAGACCCATTTTTTGGTGCCTTCGGTAAGAGATTATCCCTTCACTGTGCCCATCAGTCTGACTTTCTCTCCATGCCTGGAGGCCCCCAATCCTTAGGGTCTTCCTGTCAACCAAGTATCATGGGTCTCTCTCTGTTCTGGGGGCCTCCCCCTTCCCTACCATGTCCTGGAGTTAAAGGGCAAGGCAAGCTGCCATTCCAATTCACATAGCACCCTGTGGCCCAGCCGCATCCGCCAGGTGGTGTCCATCTACGGGAGCTGCCTGGACGTAGAGCTGCAGCAGCGGGCCGTGGAGTATAACATGCTCTTCCGGAAGTATGACCACATGAGGTATGATCTGCACAGCGAGCATCACAAACCCCTGCCCTCTCCCCAGAGTCCTCTCTATAATGACCCTCTCTGGATACAAGGGTCTCATTCTCATCCACAGAACCTCCCACCCACAGTTCATTGAAACTAAGCTGGCTTCCATGCTGCTTTGCTCCTCAACAGCATGCCATCTCAGGAAATCAGAGAGTGCTGTGACCTACCGTGTGCCCAGAACCCTCGGCTTACTCTGCCACACATACATGACTCTGTTGAAAAGCCCAGGGTTCCCTCAGAGGCACATACACATTCCTTTCTCTCAGGGATGCTATTCTAGAAAAGATGCCTCTTCTGGAGCGAGGTGGCCCTCAGGTTGATGAGGAAACAAAGGAAAGCAAAGAAGAAGCCCCACTTTCCGAAGTAACCCCTCCCCCCACGGAGCCCCAGGTGAGGCGGCTGGATCCCCAAGGGTGAAGAGCACTTGGTCAGACTTTCACTCCCAGCCCTGACACTCCCAGCCCTTTTCCCCAGGCCTCAAATCTCTTGGACCTGTTAGATCTCCTGGATGGCACTTCTGGGGAGACCCAGCATCTTCCACCTCTGGCGCCCTCCCCAGGAGATGCCTTGGTACATCTCCTTGATCTTCCCTGTGCGCCTCCACCCCCAGGTAGGCCTCAGCAAAGGGCAGGGGGCATGTCATGGGTGGATGAGCTATCTATAAGTCAAAGACTAAGGTTTCAGGTGCACTTTAACTTGCTTCGTGCCCCATCAGCTCCCATCATGGCAGGTTCAGTAGATCTTCCAGTCCCCTCCTGAACACGCTTGAGTGTCTTCCTCTGGTTCAGATGTCTTAATCTGGGCCTGCGGAGCCCTATCTCTTCCCAGTCTCCCACACTTGCCCACTAGGCCTTCCATTGGCCCCTTCTAGCTCCTCAGACCTCTATCTCAAGTCCTAGGCAATTACATGGAATTACATGGAATGTTCTTTCCCCAGTACATCAGATAACCAGTTTATTCTTACTCCTCAGCTAAAATGTCAGATACCTTTCCCTACCATTCCTTTTTCAGTTAGTTCCTCCAATTACTCTGGCATAGTTTATTTCGTTCATAGCGCCAACTAGTCTGTGAGAATGATGCTTGTTTTTTTCTCTCTTATTGTCTCTTCCCCTATGAGACTTAAGCTTCAATGGGGGCTTCATCTTGTTCATTTTGTCACTACCATTTCAAGCAGTGCCCTATACCCAGTGGGTGCTCACTTCATTTTTATTCCATGAATAAATGAATGAATTCATCTTCAGCCCATATACTGAGCTACTTCTCTCTTCTTACTCTAGCTCCCATCCCAAATCTCAAAGTATTTGAGCGCGAAGGACTACAGCTGAATCTGTCTTTTGTGCGACCCCCTGAAACCCCTAATTTGCTCTTAATAACAATCACCGCTACCAATGCCTCAGGGGATGACATCACCCAGTTCATCTGCCAGGCCGCTGTGCCCAAGGTTTGTATAAGACCAGGATTCAGATATGGCCTGGTACTTCCAGGAGAAAAAGCCACTAAGTAGAGGATATGGGTGGAAATGAGACGAGGGCAGAGACGCATTCAGGGAGTTATAGGAGGAGGCATGGAAGGGTTGTTTGAGCCCAGCTAGCTGCCTTACTGTGCTCTGACCAACCTCCTGTGTTCAGAGTTTACAGCTACAGCTACAGGCCCCCAGTGGGGACACAATTCCAGCTCAGAGTGGACTTCCAATAACCCAGCTTCTCAGAATCCTCAATCCTAACAAGGTGAGCTCTAGGAGCCCCCCCTATGAATAAAGACCCAGGACAGGGGAAGTCAGGGGTGCTAACTCTGGTCTATGCTCTCCTATTCCTAGGTCCCCTTGCGGCTCAAGCTGCGCCTCACTTACAACCACTTTGGCCAGTCCGTGCAGGAGATCTTTGAGGTGAACAATTTGCCGGTGGAGACCTGGCAGTAACTCAGCCTGCACGCTTGGAGCCTACACATCAGGGCTACCAGCAGGTGGCGCTCTGGTACCATGCATGCCACTGTAGAAACTGAGGGCCTGCCCCCAACCCCCAAAATAATGAAAACCCAATAAACCCGAGGGGGAAAGGCCAAATCTGAATGTATTTGAGGTAGAGAAGTCTGAATAACAGCAAAGGGGAAAGCCTTCTTACAGAGGAAGTGCATATCCTCAGCAGTAGGAGCCTATTTCAACAAAGGAGGGTTTTCTTTTTACCCGTCGCCAGGGTAGGGAGCACATTTGCCCCTAAACTTTCACAAGAGGCACTCCCATGTCTGGTATAAAGCAGGGCGCATTGGCAAAATCAAACTAGAATTTCTAGGTCTCTAACAGGGATTTCCACCTATTTCCCCAACCTGCTGCTATTCCCTACATCCCAAGGCAGGGAAATCCCTGCTGCCTCCCCTCATCTCTAACTCAGCTGTAAGGCGGTTTAGGAGCCGCTGGCAGAATCAATGGCATCGACCAAGGGAGGGGGGGGGTGGCAAGGGATTTTCCTGTGCTTAACTACTGATCACGGCTAAGTGGAAATCCTATAAACACGAGCGGAAATCAATGGAGGCTGCTTAGCGGCCAGGGGAGAGGGGCGGCCCACAGATTGCATCTGACGGATGAGGGAGAGGAGGCAGCCAGGGAGGGCTCAAGGAAGGATAGCTGAGGGTAGGGTGAAGGAACAGGCAGAGCTGGAGAGAGGAGTTACTGTGGGAAGGGAGCCTGGGGAAGAGACCCAGCCCCAGGAATGAACCCCATTGGACCCAGAGGCTCTCTTTGCCTTCAAGGAAGGGACACCCTAGCCCAGGCTACTGTCAGGATGCTTGGTGCCCTATGGCAGCTTCGCTCCGGAACTCTTCACTTCTAGCAGACGCTGATAGTCCTGTGGCCGGAAGCGCTGGAGATACACAATCAGCTTGGCAGGTGCCTTCTCCTGCGCTGGCACACCTACAGGCAAAAGGAGAATCAGAGAACAAGGCAGAGCTCCAAATGCTTTGACTCTGCTCCCTGCCCACCCGGCCAGGACCCCAAAGTTGTTTCTGCCGCAGTACTGAGTTCTGAATGCCTTCCAACCAGCGTCCATGTCCCACCAGCCCACTTCCCTATTGGCCTTGGAAGTGGGCCTGAAAAGGCCCTTCAGGCAGGAGTGGAGCTGGGAAGCCAGCAAAAGAGCCTCTCCTCCAGCAAAAGAAATGGTGATGAGGCACTGGGGCTCCATGAAGATAGAGGGTGCTTCAGTAGTGATTTATTTCAGTTATTGCTTCTGTTCCCCAATCAAGATTAAAGCCCAAAGCTTAGGCAGGCCAAAGCTCATTAGCTCGGTAATAAAGTACATGCAGAGATGCACATGCAGAGATGCACACACAGAGAAACCAGAGGATGCACAAAGAGGAGCAGCTAATACCAGGGGCTGGAACTCACACAGAATTCTAGCCTCTTTGGTGAGGCACTATGTGGTGTCTTACCGTTAGGGCCTGGCAGCATGCCGGGCATATAGCAGGGCACTGGGCATATGTATGCTGAGGAGAAGAGAGCAGCATTCCAGGGCTGTAAGACCCCATGGGATGCCCAGCCCCATTCTTATGTGCATGAACTGTCTGCAAGGAAGCTAAGCCTAGGAATAGAAAAACCTGCCAGTGCTTGCCCCACTGTCATATAAACACCACGTTCCTGCCTCCACTGAAAGCTGAAAGAATAAATGTGGATCTAAGTGGCTGTAAAAACAAGGCTAAGAGTGGGAGAAAGGAAGCACTGACGCAAAGAACTGACAAACGGAACTGAGGGCGACTTGGGAGTGGCTGTAGGTATAAAAACTAAAAAAATGACTTGTCTAGACTAGAGACACATGGAAGGATTAAATCCAGGTTAAATGGGAAGTATAAGGGAGGAAACCAAGTTTGACACAACTGTAAGTAAACCGGGTCATCTAGAAAATTGCTCAAAGCTTGGCCAAGACCCTCCCCCACTAACGAGGTCCAGTGGGGACATCCAGAGGAGGAAAGCACAGAAGGGCCTGTCCTTCCTCACCAAGCATGCGGCTGAGTCTGTGGATCTTCTCTAAGGCAGCTGGGACTTCAGCCTCCCTGTGCACAAGGGCCTCGACCTCACCCACAGCGTAGCCAAAGTCAGCTGTATCCAGGTCCACCTTGAGCGCTGGCTCCTCTTCATCAGCTCCAGGCAGCACCAGCTTCCAGGCACTGCGCTTGGTCACAAAACTAGCTACTTCCTGCAGCCCCAGTGGACCCAGCACAGCAGCCACACCTCCAGCTCCCAGGACCTCAGCCCCCAGCACCTCACAGAGCTGGGCCACAATTGCAGGTTCATCTGTGACTTCCACATACTCAGTGTGGGGTCCCGAGACACCGCCAGATCCAGGACATTTGAACTCCCATCCACTGCCCTCTCGCTGTCGCAGCCAGTGGTCAGCCCGCATGAGGCTCAGTCCTGGGGTGTCATAGTAGCTGTCTCGGAACATGAGCCGGTGCTCCAAGACGCCTCCCAATTCCTGCAGCCGTTCCTCTGTGTTAGGCCCCGGAACGAACTTTCGCTCCACCTCAATCGTGCCCTGGGCCATGCTACCTGCAATCGATCAAGAAACCTTTGCTGGGCTCCCACGGGTGTCCGCCTCGCAGGACAGCTTAGCACAGACAGACCCCTGGAGGAACTCAGGAGTCACACACAATGTCGCTGACTTCTCTGGGTGCGGTTCCAAGGCTCGCTCTGCCTCAGCCCTCGCTCTCTGATGTATTACGGCTCCGAGGCAGTGACAGGACTCCAGTTCAACGCCTACCACTGATCTCTCGATCCAAGGGCTTCCTAGAAAGACGGCCGTGAAGAGGGTGTTTCTACACCACCCCCTCTACAGCTGGCTGGCCCGGGCGCACCGCCTGGGCTCACCCCGCCCGCCCGGCCGCGCACCGGCCAGCGGAGCCGCGGGTCTCACCTCCACGCCCGAGGCGCGCTCTCGCGGGACCTGGCGCCGCGGGTCGGGAGCCCGCGCCACGCCCGCGAGGAATGCCGGGAGCAGGTCTCGGCCCCCGGCTTGGACCCGGCTCGGCGTAGCCAGCCAGTCCCAACACCAGCGGCCATGTTAGGCCCGATGTGGTGCTGCGGCCGAGGGCAGGACGGGGACGAAAGACCTGGCTAGATTATAGAGGCCAGGAGCGAAGCCATCACGCGGCGCTCTGCTCCTCGTCCCCGACCCTTCGCGGCTCCCGGAGGTCGGCCAGGGTCTCAGGCCTCAGGCTGAGCCCGGCACCCTGGGACCTGGTGCATGATGGGAGATGTAGTTCCTGAGGGAGGCTTTCCTTTCTCGCCCACCCGTCGCTATGGTGACAGGAAAGCTGCGATTAGTGCCAGCGGGACTCCACCTAAAGTTGAGCTGAGGCGGTGGAGAGAGTAGGGCAGAGCAAGTGAGGCCCCGTCCCTGCTCCAACCCCTTCACTGCGTAGGCACATGGACCTGGAATACGCTTGAACACTATCCGGGAAGTTTTTTATTGACTATGGAGGCCTACTAAATGCAGCCCCGTGGCATTGGGCTGAGAGAAAGGATATAACAGACTGCTTTACTGTGAGTTTTAGAGGGTTTAATACATCTTGGCATGGATATTCAGGGAAAGGGTAGGTGGGCAATAGTCTGTGGAAGGAGGACGTAATATTCTGGATGGGAGCTAGAGGAGATTTCAACAGTTGGAGACACAGATAAGGACAGGAACAGCATGAGCAAAGACCCAGAAGCTGAAGACCACCTGGCCATTCTGTAAAGAGGAAAAGCTAGAAATACAGGTGAAGAACCGGTAGGAAAAGACCTTCAGTGCCTGACTAAGGAGGTGGTTATTGAATTTCCCATGACCCTTGAGCAGGCTTTATCAGATCTCTGAAACATACAGATCTTTGACATTCAGTGAGAGTATGTCCAAATAAACCCACACTGTGTTGAAATTATCACAGGACACAAATGTAGACTGGGAGCTGCTGCTCACTACCCACTGCCCAGCAACACGAGAGAGTATCCCACTGCAGTTTCTACTAAGCCTATATTGTTTTCACACCATTTGAAGTTCAACAACGTTGGGTTGAACCACTTAAGGTGAGAACCAAGCCATCTGTGAAGGATAATGTAGGGGTGGTCCTTTGACTACAGTGGGAAACAAAATAGAGAAGAATCCTTGTCTTTATTCCTGCTGAGGACTATGGTTACCTGGAGGCAGCAACTATATATCCCATCTTCCCTATGATATAGCTTACTGAGGAGCAGTGACTTACCAACTCCTGGATTCCCTCCTACGGTGGGTAGAAGTGCCAGGTTCTTTAATAACACCTATCCTCTCCCCAGTATGTTTCTGGAAACCATCCCATGGGAAGCACTGTGGGGAGAACACTGGTTTACACACATGGCATTTTTTTCCCTAAAGATTTTTATTTTTATTTATGCATACAAGAGCTGGGGTGTAGGCCAGAGGTGCAGGGGGTGAGCGGCTTCACCAGAGACAGAGTGGGGAGCAGAACAGACAGATCTATTGAAATAGACTGCTGAGGGGAGCAGCAGGAGAGAGGAGAGTTCTGCTGTGTCATGTGGGTTAGCTCCCTGGCTGGGGAGCAAACTCATGTTGCAGTGCCAATAGCGTGATAGCACTGAGACTTAACCCCTGCGCCACGAGGAAGGCCCCACACATGGCATCTTGAACTTGGATACATCCCTGTCCCCACCCCATGACAAATTCCAATGGGCTGGCAGGGGAGGGACCCCCGCCCTTAACTCCTTTGGCTGGTTGGCCTTTGCTTTTCAGTTCTGTTCCCCAAAGATAGATGATGTAATCGCTTACCTGAGTTATAAGGTTCAGTTTTGTGGGGCAGAGGCAACAGCATAATGGAAAGACCAGGCTCCAGAGCCAGGTGGACCTGGGGTTGACCCCCAGCTTCACTTTCAATGTGTTTGGCCTTAGGAAGCTACTCCAACTCCTTTAAACTGGTTTTCTCATAGGTAAAAGATAGATTGCTTCAGTTATGTGTGATGATTCAACAACATACTCCCATAATAGAGAATCAAAATGTTAAAATGTTAGTTTCTCCTTTTCTTCCTGGGTTTTGTCTTTTTCTTTTCTTCTTTTTTTTTTTCTGGAAGCAGACCATAGCAACTTAGCAGACTCTGGAATCATATCATCAAAGTTTGAATCCTGGTATTGCCATTAATTGGCCGTGTGACCTTGGGCCAGTTATTTAACTTGTTAGTGTCCTGGTTTCCTAAACTGTTATGAGGATTACATCTTAATATATATATGTGTGCTTAGAACTGTCCCTCTGTGTCCAGTGAATCTTAGCAATTGTTTTAGAAGATAGAAGAGCTTGTAAGCTAATAACTGAAGACGAGGACAAGGAGCAAGTACTTCCCCTCCCCCCACTCAACTCTGGGGACAATGTGACCATATGGAGGAGACACAAGCTCTCAAAGACTTAAGAGTAAATGCGGTGGAAAAGAAGGTCCTAGCACCCAATTAGAAAAGAGAACTAACAGGGCAGGAATGAGGGAGTGAAAAAGAGAGCTAGGCCTCAGGCAGCTCTGAGAAGCTGGTAAAAGGCAGGGCTTGCTCTAGAGCTGATTTAAAACAACAAAACACATGCAGGGTTTCTGTAGGCAGGAAGCAGAGGAGATGGAAGAGAGTGCAAAGGAGACAGCTCTCTCTGCTGACACCGGCTTGGACCCGACGCCACAGCGGGGCAGGTGGCTGGTCCCGCCGGCCGGCCGGCCGGCCCGCGGGGCTCTGCTCCTGCCGGTGGTCCCGCGAGGACGCCGGGCTGCCCTGGCGCTCGCCCGCGGGGAGCGGGAGCGGACGGACTACAACTCCCAGCATCCGCCGCGGCGGGCGGGCCGCTGCACCTGCTCAGTGGGGCCGCCCCGGGCGCCTGGGTATTGATTATTCCATTGTGTGGGACGCCTCGGCCCCAGCCAGTGAATGAGGCGGAGGAGTGCGGGCGAGCAGGAGGAGGAGGAGGAGGACGGGGAGGAGGAGGAGGCAGGGAGCGAGCGAGGGCCCGTGGTGAATCAATGGAAACCCCCTCATGAAGCCGGGAAAACACTTCAGCCGCAGCCAAATAGCATTGATTATTTTCCTTCACTTCCCTCACCGCCGTGAATTTATTTATTTATTTTTTCCATCTCCGTCCCCGACGCCCCGGAGCGAGCGCTGGAGGGAGGGAGGAGGAGGGGAAAGAGGAATCAACACATCGAAGAAGTCCCCTCCAAGAGCCGCCCCCTCCCCTCCCCGCCTCGCGCTGCTCGGCGGCCGCGGTTCGACTCCCGTCCCTGCTTCCAGCTGAGGTGTAAGTGCATCGATTTCCGATGCTGCTGGGTTGGTGTTTTTTTTTTTTTTTTTTCCTTCCCCTCCTCTCCCTCTCTCTCTCCTTCCCTTCCTTGCTCTCTGGAAGCTGAGATGGAGGGGCGAGGAGGCTGCGGGGACCGCCGCTGGCGGGCACGGAGAGGGACGGGAAGGGGCTGGGGGAGGGGGCACGACGGACGGACGCGGGGACAGACCGGCGCAGGTTGAGAAGGAGGGGCGGGTGTGGGGGGGCGGGCGAGCGGGGCGCGGGGGCGCGAGAGGCAGGGCGGCGGAGGAGACGGGCGCGGACGGGCGGCGAGGCTCGCTGAGGAGCCGGCCGGACTGACGGAGGGTAACGAGCGCCTAGACGGGTCGCGCCAAGCTGTGCAGGGCGCGGGGGTCCCGGAGGGAAGGGGAGGCCGGGTGAGTGAGGGGCGCGGAGCTGTCAGCCCGGCGGGCCCGGGTGTCGGCAGCCCCCCGCCTGCGGCAGGATGGGGGGCGCCGCGGCGGGCGGGCTGACGGATGGGCTGGCGCGCTGGGCATGGGAAGGGGGTGGGAAGGGAAGTGGATACCCTTAATCTTCGATCTTCGTTTTCGCCTGAAGTTGAGCTTTTTGCCTTTTTTTTTTTTTTTTTTGAAAAGGTACGAGTAGGTGAGGGGAGGCCACTGCTTCATTCAAGGTGAAATGTGTCTCTCTTGGTCCCCCAACTCTCCATCCGCTCTTGTCTGCCCCTTTCTCTGAGCGGCCCCGTCGTTTCTGAGCACTCCACCACGCGTCCCGCTGCGCCCGCAGCCCCAGCGATCTCTTCCCGCGTGTCCCTGCCTCTTGGTCCTGCTGCACTCATTCTCTCCACCCATCTGTCTCTGGGTCGCTGTGTCACTGGCTCTGCATGTGACCCTTCCTAGCCTAGTGATCCTCTCCGCGTGCGTCCCTGTCACTATGTGTCACACCTTAGCTGCCAGACTGCTCTGCTTGTCTAGGACTCCATAACCTCTCCTTCAGGGTTCCCGTGGGTGTTTCTGGCCTTTTCAGGCTACTTTGGAGTTTGCTTGTCAGTCACGATTGAGGTAGTCAGTGATCAGAGATCTGGGAGGGGGGGGGTGCGGAGCAGATGTGTCTCCCCCCTCCCCCCCCCAAGGACTCGAGTACCCTATCAGCAGGGCCAGGACAACCTCCTCTTACACCTTTGCAAGAGAAGCTTTGGAACTTTCTGTCATTGTTGACTGTCCCCTTTGCCATGTGCTGGTCTCCTGTGGGGACCTCACCTCTCATCTCCTGTGTGTCATCTGCCTCTCCAGGAGCTTCCTGATCACAAACCTCTTCCTTGCTGGCTCGATTTGCCTCCCTTGCCTCACTTTACTATAGTATTTTGTTGTTTTCCCATTTTGTTTCACTCCCTTTTTCCCATCCCTGTCAGCCCTGACCTCCCCTACCTACTTTCCACTTTTGCTACCATAATGTGCCCTCTTCCTACCTTTTCTTCTTGGTCACCCTACATTCCTTTTATCCCTTATCCTCTTACCCAGCATTTTTAACCCCAGTAGCAGAAGGTACCAGAGAGCAAGGGGCTGGGATAGGTGGAGGAATGCGGCTTGTGAAAGCACATAAACAGGCCAAGAAATCAATTTAATGGGCTTCCAGGGGCATATAACCCCTTCATCAGTCAGGGCCATTATGTCTGTTAACTGTCAACTTTGATTTTGTAAGGGGACATTTGCTAGGACTCTGAGCTCCACCCTGTTTGGTTGCCTCTCATCCTCTGTTCATTCTAGATATCCAGATATTCTAGATATCATTCACTTTCTAGTTCCTCTTCTTCCTCGGCTCCAATTATCGTATTTGGATTGAGCAGGATTCTTTACAAGGCAGTTTTCACTCATGTTATAGAAGCTGTTTTCTGCTTGGGGCCAGGTTCATTCAGCCTAAAGAAGGGTAAAGGTGCATCGAGTCAGGAGAGTTTACCTTGTCTTTTACCCATCAGTTTTCCAGACCTCAGGAACTTAGAGGGGTAAAAGGAGGAGGAGGTAGATGTAGAAAGAATATGGAAGATTTAACAGAGTTACAAAGAGGAAGGGGAGGCAGGGTACAATAAATATATGGGGTAGAGAAATGCATGACGTGAAGAACAGGCAAAAGGAAGGGAAGAAAATCCATGCGGAATGGGGGGCAGGGAAGTACTGAGGGGTGATTAATGAAAAATTGGGAGAATGAAATAAAACCCGAGTTAAAGGGATATCTAAGAAAAAGGGAAGAGAAAGGAAAGCATTTTCCTAAAAGAGGAGGTCATCAGAAAAAGCAATATGAATTGAATACAATGGTAAAGTGGGGGAAGGGAGGAACTGGAGAATAAGGTGAGGTAGAAAAAGAATACGATACAAAGAAGGTACGTGGAAGGCAAACGGAGGAGTGCTGAAGCAGATCAGAGCCGCACAGAGCTTGCTAGGGGAAAAGAGGAGAGGATGAGGTATCAAAGGAAACAAATGCCTCTGGTGTGAGAAGGACACAGCATGACGGATGCAAAGAGAGCGCTGCAGGAGGGGCGATTTGGAAAAAAGGCTCAGCAGAAATACCACTGGGCGAAGCCCCAAAAGAGCTATGCCAAAGGAGAGGCAGAGATATATCCGGTAAAGAGAGAGGGACAGAGAACCTCACAAATTCATTCCATTGGCCAGATCACTCACTTCCCCACCCAAGGCCTTGGCATTTCATTCCCAAGCCAGGGAACACGAGCAAAGACATGAAAAGTAGAATTCCTATTTACTTGAGCTGACAGGAACTTGAATATTTCTAGCCCCCAGAGAACTGAAGACCTCGAGCCTCTGATGTCATAAATTGCTGGTGTTGCCTTGGCAACCTGACAGGGTTCCTCCCTCCATGATGTCAGAGCAGCTGGTGTTACCTTGAGGCCCATAGAGGAACAACTTGCTGCTCTGCTGGGAGTGTACAAGATGGGGCCAGGGCCTGAATCAAATCTGTAGGATTCCTGGATCTGGCAGCTTGACCTTGCCTTGCCTGGAGCCATTCTTAGCTCAGAATGAGGTCTTGTTTGTGAACGCCTGTGGTTCACTATCTGCGGGAGCAAGAAGAGACCTTGGGGGGCAGGGGACATAGAGAACAGGATGGTAGGACTGAAAGGCAGGCAAAGAAGGAAGAGGACTGGAAACGTCAGTTACAGAATGTGAAAGGAGTCGGCTTTGTGAGCAGGGAGAAGAGTTATTGAAAATGTAAGCTGAGCCTCACTTTGGTTTAGGAATGGAGAATGAAGCTGGAAATGCAGAAGAGGAGGGATCAGAGCTATGTATGAGTGTAAACTGATGCAGGCTTAGAGAAAAGGGGAAGAATCTGAAATGCCAGAGGGCACTGAGGAATTTGGCCGTGGGGGAAGATAAAAAAAAAATGCATGAGAGACCTGGGGTCAGTCAGGATGGCCAGATGAACAGGCGCATCTGTCTAGTTTCCGATTGTTTTCCAGCATATAGCACACGGTGTGTGTGTCACGCAGAAGATGCTTAATAAATACCTACCGATCAAATATTGGAGTAACAGGAAGGAGCTAAGGAAGAGTTGCCCATCTTCCTCAGGGGTGGGAAATCAAAAACTGGAGGAAAGGACTGAATGGGAGTTAACTGGGCAACAGTGAGATGTGAGGCAGAGAGACTGGGAGAATGTGCACACTTGGCACATTCTGGCGGCTGACCTGGAAGTCTTTGTACAGATAATGGGAGGAAATCATGAATGAACAGCCTTAGGAGCCCAAAAGCAAGATGCAGAGGAGGGTGGAAAAAGGAGGTGGTTTCCAAAAAAGGTTGAGAGTTGTTTCCAAAGGCAGAGTCAGCAGATTTGAAATTGGAAGTAGCATCCTTACCCCACCCCAGTCTTGAAACCATAATTAAATTGGTCATACCCATGTCTATACACACACACACACACACACACACACACACACACACACACACACACACTGGTTTCAAATAAAGTATCATAAATCAATACCAGACCCATCCTAAACACCCTGTCCCAATCCAGACAATTACAAGGAAGTCAGCATTTGGCCAGGTGGACCAAAAGGCAGCAGGGGGCACAGACCTGGATTATCAGGAACCCTGTGAGGGGTGGCCTGGAGGGCTGGATTGCCCATTGTGGAATGAGCCCAGAGGACAGAACAGGAGTAGTCAAGAGAAGGAGATTAGCACAAGTCTGAGTGAAATCTACAGTGAAGAGTTGAAATATGCAGTAGCCACAGAGAAAGAGGCACCCTGTGCACATTCTAGCCTTCCCTGTCCTTGTAAAGAGTCAACAGCCCCCCCGAATAGGTTGAGGAACCTAGGAAGCAGAAGACCTAGGAAAGCAGGTGTGCTTGGAGCCCTGGAGGAAAGGCTGGCTATAATAAAGAAAGGCCAGGGGAGCTGGAGAAGGGGCTGGTGAGTGGGGGCCTGGAAGCATGGTGGTGACTGGATGCACTGTCAGCCGCCGCCATAGACTTGGGCAGCTCATATTTTGCAGCAGGCGACAGGCTGTCGACACGGCGGTCCTTTACCTCACCGTTAGAAACTCATTTCATTGATTTTTCCATCTTTCTTCTCTGGCTGCTCAGTCATCCCACCACTCACTTTCCCAGAGCCCCTGGCCTCTCTGGGGGGAAAGCCCCAGGGGCCTGCCAGCCCACCCCTCCTCCACCTGAGGCTGGTAAGACCAGGTGAAAGATTTAAAGGTGCCTTTCAGGACCCTGAGTAATCCCATTGGCTCCCAGTGACACCTTATGTAGGGACTAGTCCAGAGACCCCAGCCTCTGTGTACAGATGTTCAGGGTGCCCAGTTAAGGGCTGACAGGGCTGAGCGCCACCTGTTCTTTTGTCACCACTGAGACGCAGGCTGCATACGCTTGGAGGAAGACATCTTTTTCTAATTTTCCTCCCCAGACAGCTCAGCACCCCTCGAAATATTTGCTTTTGAAGTCAAATGAGAAAACAGGAACCTCTGCATTGGGGTAGGAATATGGGGTTCATTAAGGCTAAGCCTCCAGCTGTGGACTGGGGAATGGTGCTGCACAGGAGCCTGTGCAGAGGTGTCTGGGGGCAGTGCCGGGTCCTGTGGGGCAGCTGACTGCCCGGCAGGTGGGGCAGGATGGGTGTGGGCCTGAAATTTTTACTTCATGTGTGGACATTTCCCTAGTGCCTCCTCCAGTCACAGCCAGCTACCAACAGCGGCTCCCTTTGGGGCTGGGATTGGGCTAAAGGTCAAGAGTCAATTGCCAGCCGTTTGGCTTCTCTGTGAAGGAGGGCAGAGGTGGGACAGGAGTGTTAGATTGTGTTTCCCAAAGGAACTGATGGGGAAAGGCCATTGCCATCCTTAAAGGGTTCCTTTCTTGTTGGTTCAGTGACCACCCACGTGGGCTCCAGCCCGAGGCCCTCTGCCTGCCTGCCTTGTTCTCTGCGCTTGGGGGAGGCTGTCTCTCCCGGGGCCTCAGGGCCTTGCTCTTCAGCTGCTTCGGCTACTTGTTTTCCGAGACCTAGCGCTGCGTCGGGTGCTTTCAGGAAAGGCGCGCCCTGGAGCGTGGGGAAGCCGGCGCGGAGGGCCGGGCGGGGCGGCGGGGCGCGGGCGCAGCGCGGCGGGCGGGCGAGGGGTCAGGGGGACAGACCTCGTGGCTGGCAGCGGCCTCGCGCTGCAGGGCCGCGCGCTAAAGGAAAGGGGAAGGAGGAAGAAAAGGGCGAGAAAACCGGGGAGCCGGCCCCGCGCAGGGACACGGGGCGGCGTCAGGGGAGGCTTCAGGGGACCCGGCCCCGCCGGCCCGGCCTCCGCCAGCCCCGAGTTCGAGCCGAGCTGCGCTGACCCTGGTGGGAGGAACTGAAGTGGCAAATTAACGACGATAATGAAGTCACTGCTCCTTGTTTGTCTTTGCTGGTTTCCCCTTGAGATTTGTCCTTTGGCCAGACGGGGCACCGTGGGGGGTTGGTGCGGGCGGGGAGGGGCGCGGGGAGGGGCGCGGGCGGGAGAAGCAAGGGGCCCGCGGGCGCGCGGAGGGAAGGGGGTGCATGGAAGGGGGTGCGGAGGGAAGGAAGAGGATGCCGGGATGGGGCGAGGAGGGCGCCGCGGAGGGCCGGGGCCGCGGAGAACAATGGGGAGCAGGGGAGGGAAACCTGGCGGGCGGAGCCGAACCGGAGGGCGCGGAGAGGTGGGACGGAGAAATGGCGAGCCGGAGGGGCGAGCGTGGCCGGGGCTGGCTGAAAGCTGCAGCCGGCGGGCCCGTGGGCGGGGCCTCATCTCCATCTCTAATGGCTGTGAAATGAGGTTAGCTCCATTAGAGGCGGCGAGAGTGTAACGAGATCACACTCATTAGGGCTGGGCCAGCCCGGTAATTACCACCACCCCACACCCGCCCGCGCCAGCCGGCCACCGGGCCGGGGCGGCCCAGGCGCAGGACTCCAGGCCGCAGGACCTGCCCGGGGCCCCTGCGGTGTGACCCAGAGCTCGTGGGACACCCAACACCCAGCACCGGCACCATCCCCGAGGAGGTGCTGGGACCGGGCTACACCCAGGCAGGCCTTCAGCCACACACAGTCAAAAAGCAATAAACCCACACTTATGACTCAGTCCAGGAAATACAGCTCGCGCATGAATAATGATCCTTTCCGTTTATTGATCACAAACACAGGGCCGCTCTCAATAACGATCAATTCAATGGACACGACTCCAGGAAGAACTAGTCACCATTCTGTATATGAAAAACACCGAGGCTGGAAGCCGTCTGTCCTAGGCCATTTACAGAATAGGAGGGAGAATCGAATTTGCTCCCAGGTCTGTCTGACCCTAGGGCTGTTTTTAAATACCAGACTGCTTGTCTGATGAAGCAGCGTGGCATTCGTATGCTGTAAAGACACACGTGTGTAGACTTCCAACTTTAAGAGACATCATTGCGAATGAGTACACACAGCATCTGTCAAATAACTCAAGCTTCCCTGTGTACACACAGACACACACACCTTCGATGCACAAAAAAAGAAATGGCCAGGACCATTCATTGCATAGACTGCAGTGTGCATGGTACCCCCTAAAGCTGCACAAAGCAGTGGTCCTGTTTGCACCCATCTTCACTGAAAGACCAAGCAGCACCTTCAAGCTCTAAGGGGAGCCTGACAGCCTAAAGGCTGCACAAGTCAGGGCAGAGTAACACATTCAGATTCAAAGGCCTCGTTCAAAATGCACCCCAGCCAGAGTTCAGAAGCTTGCAAGTTAACTTGAGCAGAGGCACTGAGGTCAGACTGAGTCCAGTCTCAACTCTTCTTTCTTTTTTAAATTAATTTATTTATACAAGCACTGGGTACAGTCAGAAGCATGGGAGGGTGAGAGAATTCACCAGAGTCAGAGCAGAGAGCAGAACAGGCAGACTGACGAAGTACACTGCTGAGGGGAGCAGCGGGCGGCAGGAGAGGTCTGCGCGCCATGTGGGACCCTCACCAGGCAGCCAGGGAACTAACCGGTGCTGCAGAGGCTGCGGGCAGCTTCACAACCCTGCCACCGGGGAGGCCTCAGTCTCAACTCTTCTTTCCAAGCATGAGACCTTAAAAATGACTTACCTAGCTTTCCACCTTTGTAAAATGCAAATGAAGAGCTATATCTGTTTCTTCAGGTAGTAGTGGATGATTAGGTGATGTGATGCTTGCAGAGGGCTAAGTGTTGTGCCTGGAGCGTGGTAAACATTTTTTAAAGATTTATTTATTTATGCATACAAGAATTAGGGTATAGGCCAGATGTGTGGGGGTGAGAGGATTCACCAGAGACAGAGTAGGGTGCAGAACAGTTAGATCTACTGAAATACACTGCTGAGGGGATCAGCGGGTGAGACAGGAGAGGTCTGCTGCGCCATGTGGGATAGCTCCCTGGCCAGCCACTTATGCTGTAGTGGCTGGCGATAGCTTGATAGCACTATCGTATTTTTTTTTAATAGAGGCATGTTTTATTTATTTATTTGTTTGTTTGTTTGTTTGTTTTGTTTATACATGCACTGGGTACAGTCAGAAGCACGGGAGGGTGAGAGAATTCACCAGAGCCAGAGCAGGGAGCAGAGCAGGCAGAAGGACCGAAGTACACTGCTGAGGGGAGCAGCGGGCGGCAGGAGAGGTCTGCGCGCCATGTGGGACCCTCCTCCGGTGGCCGGGGAGCAGCCAGGGATCGAACCGGCCATGGGCAGCTTTGCAACCCAGCGCTCAACCGCTGTGCCACCGTGGAGGCCCGATAGCGCTCTTTAACCCCTGTGCCACCAGGGAGGCCTGTGTGGTAAACATTTAAAGATGTTATTATTGTTATTAGTTGTTGTTGTAATAGTATTTAAATGGACAATCATCACATGGACTATCATCACCTCAGTTATGGTAGAATCAAAGGATGAGAGGGAATTACTTATACATGTGATCATTTACAATGGTATCCTTCTAAATAATTATAAAAGAATTGCTTGTAATTCCTTACAAGCTCAGGGAGATCAAAGATCTACAGAAGTCCCCCATGCCACATCAGACAGGATGCTAAATTTGAATTCAGGGGCACAGCTCTGTGTCCCTCACTCCTAAGTGCTCATATAGAAAGGAAGCTTCAGAGCTGTCTTTTTGTGTTTATCTCTGCCTGAGTTCAGCACATCTACAAGACCATACAGCTCCACACCGTGCTGGGCACTAGCAAGTGCCCAGTCATGGAGGGAGAAGCACAGGCAAGAGGCTCCACTCTTTTCTGGACACAGAATCTTCCAGCTGCTGACACCCTGGTACAGGGTGCCTCAACAAAGCCATGCAAATGTGGGTGTGTACTCAACTCACCAGTTGTGGCTTTAGTCCACAGCCTCCCTTTTCCCCCTGGCTACTCCCCCATCCCCATCTACTTTGTTTCAGCCACTCTTTTCTCCTCACACCTCACCTAAATCCCTCATGCCTACCTTAAGCATCTTACAAGGTATAAGACACAGCTTCCTTTTTCCATCCCTCTCACTGGGAACAGGTCACTAGCCCAGTCTGATGCCAAATGAGATTCATTCATTAATTACACATGCACCCATCCCTTACTTCCTACCTCTCCCTCCCTTCTTCCTCCCTCTGCCTTGGCTGCCTTTTTTTTTTTTAATTACACTTCCTTTTTTTAAAGATTTCTTTATTTATGCATACAAGAACTGGGGTACAGGCCAGAGGTGTGGGGGGTGAGAGGATTCACCAGAGACAGAGTGGGGAACAGAACAGGTAGACTGACTGAAACACACTGCTGAGGGGAGCAGCAGGCGAGACGGGAGAGGTCTGCTGCACCATGTGGGTAGCTCCCTGGCCAGGGATTGAACTCGTGCTGCAGTGGCTGCGGATAACTTCATAGGTTGCCTCTTAACCCCTTGCGCAACCAGAGAGGCCCTTATTATATAGATATAGATTCTAAATCTTTTCCTGCCTCTTGGTATCATTCCCTACTATTCTAAATGCATGATAAACATGTGAAGATTGATTATTATTATTATTCGTTGTTGTAATAGTACTTAAAACAGTCATGGTAGTCAAATGGAGTCTCTCTCTAGAACAAAACTTATTCTGCACAAATTAAGCACTCCCTAGATTTTTGTAGGAGGGGGAAAGAAGAGGTCTAAGAGTGGTGGAATTAAAATAGAGGAATAGGGGGCCTCCCCGGTGGCGCAGTGGTTGAGCACTGGGTTGCGAAGCTGCCTGCGGCCTCTGCAGCGCCAGTTCGATCCCCAGCTGCTCCCCAGCCACTGGAGGAGGGTCCCACATGGCGCGCAGACCTGTCCTGCCGTGCCCGCTGCTCCTCTCAGCAGTGTACTTCGGTCCCTCTGCCTGCTCTGCTCCCCGCTCTGGCTCTGGTGAATTCTCTCACCCTCCCGCGCTTCTGACTGTGCCCAGTGCTTGTATAAATAAATAAATATAAATCTTTAAAAAAAATAATAAAATAAAATAAAATAGAGGAATAGGAATAACTCTTTTTTTGTTTTCTTTTTAAATATAGAAGCTAAGGTTTAGAAAAAGGAAATAGTAATGGCCAGAATGGAAATGGCCAGAATAGTTTTGATCCAGCTATGAGCCACTTTTGCATCCAGGCCAAATGTGAGCCTGGGCAAAGCTCCCAGTCTCTACTCTGTGATAATGGGGTGCCTGTAGGGGCATCAATGAAGAAGGCCAAGTGAGAAGTGAACTCTGCCACTGGGCAGACTAGATTTAAATACAGCCCCCTGAAGAATCTGCCCTCGGTAGAAAATGGCAGAGATTAGGGTGATAAGGCCTGGTCAAGAAGAGGTGAGGCATTTCAGGGGACCCCACAGACATTGTCCTCTGTGGGAGGAGATAGCCAAGATCAGGGACACTTAGTATATGCACTTTTCATGTGTTACTTATTTGAGTCTTTAAATGCAGGGAGAGACCATAACAGCCGGGGCAGGAAAGCATCATTATAATTTCCCCAGGTAAGGAAACTGAGACTCTACAGGTAACTTACTTACCAAGGTGGTGAGTGGTAGTTCCAGGACGGCGCCTGGTCTGCATGAATTCAGAGCCCGCTCTCTTCTGCTCTTATTAAAAAATGAAACTAGTCATCTGGTTAGAGTTTATTTGCTGTTTATACCAAACAATGCAGGAACACCTGCTGCATCTTTCCTGTTTCTCTTCCCAGCACCCCCTGGGCCTCCTTCTGAAAGCAACAGGTTGAGACAAAAGGGGAAGAAAGGCAACGTGAGTGTGGGAGAGAGCAGTGCCTTAGGCAAGAATTTCAGAGAGGAAAGAGAAAAAAGATCCTGAAAATTGGCTCTAAGTTGGGGAAAAAGGAAAGAACAATCGGCAAATCTAAAGGCAAAAATATTTGAAAGGCTCTGAGGTGGAAATCAGTGTATGCAAATGTTAAGCAAACATGTTAGAGCCCTCTGGCAGACCTCTGGAAAGTCTTTCCCCTGTCATTGGGGTGAGATAGTAAGAGTGAGAGGGGTTTAGGCTTTTCTCTTCTTAAAGCAAACCTGGAGGCGAAAGCTAGTCCACCCGGCTAGGCCTGTCTCTCCTTGGCGAGATTCCCTCGATAACCACTAGGGGGAAGTAGTGTTTCTCTTCCTCTCCTGGCCCACCAGAAGCCGGGGGGGCGGGGGGGGGGCACCCAAGGGGTCCTGGTCTACCTGGGTGCACCTGAGGGAATCCCCCTGGCTGGCTGTGCCCCCGTTTCACTAGCCAAATGCATCCTGTGGCCTACCGACTCCAAGAAGGTCAGTCTTTCCTTCCTCAGATATTTGGTCGCCTCTGCAGTCTGCTGCCCGTGGTTCTCAGGTTTGTAGGTTTGTGTTCTCCCTGTGGTGCATGATCTCAGAGCCTGCCTTTTCAGCCCCCACAGTCACATCCGAGCCTTCCTGTCTCACAGCATCTTTTTTGGTTGCTTTCTGGCTCCTGTCTGTCTTGAAGCCTCCTGCCTTCTCTCTGTTTAAGTGCTGTGTATCCATCCCTTGGACAGGTTGTGTATCAGAAAGTAGGGATTCTTCTTTCTGCCCACCTAGAAGGTGGAAGACTTGCAGTTCAGGGGTTGTGCTTGTGTGGGGCAGTAAATGTTCAGGTGAGCTGTGAAGGCGGCATGTCCATCCTTCCTTCTCACCCTGAGGTGTCACCAGAGACCCGGGGCAGAAAGGAGGAAGAGGGCAATATCAAAAAACCGGCTCTTCCATTTCTTCAGACCTTCTGTTTTGGGTCCATCTTCTCCTTTCTCTTCTGCTCCCCTTTTGAGAGAAGCAAGCGTGAGGGAGAATGGAATGAGGGGCGGCACAGTCGCTCTGGAGACTGAGGGCCATTTTGGAACCAGAAGATTCATCTCAGGGGATAACTACACCCTCAGAACTCTCCACCCTCCCTTGGCTCCAGCCTGCCTCCCATCCCCCTCGGTGGCAGCAGCCTTGTAATTTAAAGCTCTCTCTGTCGCCTCTAATGTGATCCTCTCGTTTTATTGACTCTCTCTGCCGTCTGTGGCGCCCCTTCACATCAATCTCTGCTCTAATCACACTGCTGCTACTGCCTGCTCCGTCTCCCCTAACCCCTCTGCTGGGGGCCCCCAACCCTTGACTCTACTCAGGTCTTTCCTTTTGACTGTCCCCCTACCTTCACCCTTCACCTGATCCGCCATCTTCCTCTTTCCCTCCTCAGAGGCCAGAACGCCAGAATCCTTGAGGGGTGGCCTTGGCCTTCTCCCCTTCACCACAGCTAAGATGTGCCCCGAGGGAGAGGAGACACCCTTAAGGAGAGTCCGGACTCGAGGGAGGGATGGCGGTGGTCTGAGGGAGAATGACTCATGACCAGGGGGTGGTAGGTGGGTGATGACTTTTAGGCCTGTCAACTGTTTCTACACCATCTCCAGAAAGAGGTGAAAATGGAGGTCAAGGTAGGAAATGCGAAGAAAGGGACACAGAGATTCAGAGAGGGAGGGGTAAAAAGATTGAGGAGGGAAATGGAGGGAGGGAAAAAAGGGGGGGAAATAATTGCTGCAGTTAAAGGTTTGTAATAAATGGCAGGTGATGGGAGAAGCATGGAGAAGAAAGGAGGAGGGGAAGTTGGTGGGGGGTGGGGTGGGGGGGTAGGGAGGGTGGTAGGCACTGAGGCAGAGATAAATTTGCAATTGAAATTCTTTCCTGAAGAGGAGGAGGGGCAGGTTGGGAGGTGGGGAAGAGATTTGCAATTTTAAACAGCTGCCAACCTGCCCTGGGCCCTTTCTGGGTCTTCCCCACAAGCTAGCCCAAAGCTAAGATCTCTTGGTTTGCTGTTGGGAATCAGCTGTGTCTTTTTCCGGCCCTGGAAGTAGCAGCTTTGGGAAGAGGATTTGGGTCTTTCTGGCCTTCCTCTGAAGTTTGATCTAGAGTTGTGAGTGGGGAGCTTGAGAAGGAGCTGGTAGAGGTGATGTAGGCAGGGTGAGCAGAGCGAGCATCGTGAGGGGCAGCCCTCAGCGACATGGCCCAGGAGGGTGCTTTGCTCGGCCTCAGCTTTCCCACCAGATGGGGCAATGAAAGGTCAGTGGTCCCCACTGGCGCGTTTCTGGGGCGGGGGGGCAGTATGACAGGGGAATGTCGGACCGAAACACACCCAGGATGCTTGGCCCTTGCACCCCATCTCCACCAAGGATTCCATAGGAGGAATGCCTTTCTCCCACAACTTCGAGGCTTCTGCATCCTGGTTGTCTAGGGTAGGCCCCCCCCTCCATCTAATTCCTTTACTTCCCCTTAACCCCTCCCCACAACCTCTACCCCCTCAGTTCCCTCTACTCCTTGCTCAGGTGCTGATTTGCATTTTCATTAACATGCTGGTCCAGCCCCTTGAGGAGCTCCTTAATGGCTCTGACTTCACGCCTGGCTAGCCCCCCACGAGGAGGAGGGAGGTGGGAATGGGGGCCTATAGGCTGGGTGGGGCCTGACTGGGGACCCATTCCAAATCTAGGAATCTGAAGGTGGCCCAGGGAAGGAGAGGCTAACCCCTCACCACTTCCCAGAAGCACTCTGGCCTGTGTGCTAGAGGTTTAATTATCAAGAATTGGCAAGAATGCAGGCCACTTGTGACACTGGGACAAGTATGGGATGGCGAGGTTGGTGGAGAGCTTGAGAGGTCAAGATAAAAAGGTTGGGGGCATGTGGGGGAGGCTTCTACCCAGAAGGAGGGAACCCAGGAATCCTAGTTTCTAGACCTTTGGAGGTGCTTTATATATATGTGTGTGTATATATAGGCATATATGTGCGCATATATATAATATATATGCATATATAATGTTTTTAATATTTGTGCATATAAGAACTGGGGTACAGGCCAGAAGTGTGGGGGGTGAGAGGATTGTGGGGGGCTAAGAGTCTATATAAATGCATATATAAAGATTTATATATTTATTCATACAAGAACTGGGGTACAGGCCAGAGGTGCAGGGGCGGGAGTGGATTCACCAGAGACAAGAGTAGGGAGCAGAACAGGTGGATCTACTGAAATACACTGTTGAGGGGAGCAGCAGGCAAGTCAGGAGAGGTCTGCTGCGCCATGTGGGTAGCTCCCTGGCCTGCTGGGGATTGAACTCTTGCCCTGCTGCAGTGGCTGGTGATAGCTTGATAGCGCTGTCTTTAACCCCTGTACCACCGGGGAGGCCTGAAGGTGCTTTTTTTCTGAACTGTGCCTGAGAGACAGTTCAGCTGGAAGGAGGAGCCCAGGCCACAGCTTTGGGGTATAAATCGGTACCCAGCCAGTTCTTTTCTAGTTTGGAGCTGCGTTTCCATCAAGCAGCTCACTCAGCCTCTCTGGTTTTTGCTGTCTCAAATGTAAAGTTGTGAGATATAATAGATAATAAAGCATTTCGTGCCAGAACCATGGTATTTGTACCTCGATAGCTGTTAGTAATATTACTACTGTTATTGGACCTCCCTGGTGGCACAAGGGGTTAAGACACAACCTATGAGGCTATCCGCAGCCACTGCAGCAAGAGTTCGATCCCCAGCCAGGGAGCTACAAACATGGCGCAGCAGACCTCTCCTGACTCGCCCACTGTTCCCCTCAGCAGTGTGTTTCAGTCAGTCTGCCTGTTCTGTTCCCCACTCTGTCTCTGGTGAATCCTCTCACCCCCCACACACTTCTGGTCTGTACCCCAGTTCTTGTATGCATAAATAAATGAATCTTTAAAAAAAAAACATTATTACTGTTACTATTCTTTGTCTCTTTGGGGAGGAGGAGGCTCATCCCATATAAGCTGTTGTCTCTCAACTGGCTAGAGAAGTTCCCACCTATTCCACACATTTGGCACCAGAGACCAGTCTGGAAAACTTGGGAGAGTGGCAGGGTGTCTGCAGATCAAGGGAAATTCAGTGTGGTTTTCCTCTGGCAAGAGGACCTCGATCGAGGGAAATACCTCGATGGGTTATTGAATGGAAAACCCAAGGGCCTTTCCTGGAGTTCTTTCTTTCTACAGACTTGCACTGACTAGTCATGCTGGGCGCCTTTCTCTGTGCCAATGTCTGGGCAATAAAGAAGAGTTCCTGCTTTCATGGAACTTACTAGAAGGGAGAAATAAGTAAACCAGGGAAACATCTGGTAGCGATAAATCTCCAAGAAAGTCCTCCCTCCCGACCCCCAACCAGGGCTGTTTTAGCTTCTCTGGAGAGAGAAGGCCTGTTGGGAGGGATGGTATTTAAGCAGGAACCTGAATGATAAGGGGCTACTAAGCAGAGTTTGGGTGGTGGGGTTGGGGAAGAGCTTTCCAGGCAAGCAGCTTGGGGTGGCGGGTGGGGGCCCTAGGGTAGAGTTCACTCCTGTCTGTGGGAGGAACAGAAAGCAAGACCAGCTGGCCAGCCAGGTGGGGTGGAGCATAGGTGTTAGAAACAAGCAGGCATCAGGTGGGACAAGTGCTGCCCTTTTGTAGATCAAAGAAAGGAGTTTGGATTTTATTTTTATTTATTTTATCTTCCCTGGGTAGGCACAAAAGGGAGTTTGGCGTTTAATCACAGTGGAGTGTGAAATTATTGGTGAGTTTTAAGCAGAATATAGTACCCCGACCTGCTTCACAGGTTGAATGAGGAATCTTGATGATACCTGAAATTTGCTTTAAAACAATATAGGAAAAGGGCCTCCCTGGTGGCCTAGAGGTTAAGTGTCAGCACTGTCACCACAGTGGCCTGAGTTCGATCCCTGGCCAGGGAGCTACCCACATGGCACAGCAGACCTCTCCTGGCTTACCTGCTATTCCCCTCAGCAGTGTATTTCAGTAGATCCACCTGTTCTGCTCCCCACTCTGCTCCCAACTCTGCCTCTCTCACCATCCCCACCTCTGCCTACACCCCAGTTCTTCTACACAAATATAAATAAATAAATCTTTAAAAAAAAAATACAGGAAAAGAGGGAATGAGTGAGAACATAGGAGAAACAGGGTTGGCCGTGAGTGGGTAACTGCTGAAACCAGGTGGTGGATCCAGAGGGGTTCCTTATATTATTTGGTCTACTTTTATATATTTTAGGCATTTTCTATAATTGTGAATTAAAGGAAAGAAAGCTCTGGCTGCTGGGTGGAAGGAGACTGGATTGTCAGGGTGGTGGTAGAAACAGCCCAAGGTGGCGTCTACTGCGTTCCTTCAGGGCTGTCATATTTCTTTTATTTTTTAAGGATTTATTTATTTATGTATACAAGAACTAGGGTGTAGGCCAGAGGTGTGGGCGGGGTGAGAGGATTCACCAGAGAGTGGGGAACAGAACAGGCAGATGGACCGAAGTACACTGCTGAGGGGAGCAGCGGGCAAGACAGGAGAGGTCTGCTGTGCCGTGTGGGTAGCTCCCTGGCCGCCATCGAACTTGTGCTTCATTGGCTGCTGATAGCTTCACAGAGCTGAGACTTAACCCCTTGTGCCCCCAGGAAGGCCCAGGGCTGTCAAGTTAATGGCGTGGGCCAGGATGGGGCTAGTGGAGCTGGAGATAAGTGGAAGAAAGTGACACTTTTGAGAGGTTGCTGTCAATTTGCCTGTGGATGAGGGCAAGAGGAAACTTTTAGGTTTTTAGCTAAGTGACTAGAAAAAGATGGTTCCAGTTTTTGAGATAGGAAAGGTGGGGAAGGGCAAGGAAGAAATAGTCTTGATTTGGGCACGCTGAGTTTGAAGACTGTTAACAAATGGGTATCTGCGGCTGGTGTTCAGGGAAGATGGGATGGAGGATCGACAGTCAGCAGCCTGGCTGTGTCTCCCTCCTACCTCACAGCCCCGTTCTCCATGTCTCCCCTGCAGAGTACTGGCTGTCACGCTGAAATGAACCCCCAGCACTCCTCCGTCTACCATGGCCACCCTTAACTCATCCTCTACTGCTGGCACTACCCCCTCCCCTGGGCACAATGCCCCGTCCCCACCTCCGGACACCTCCTCCTCTGACACCCCCTTTGATCCCGTCACCAAAGATCCCCCTGCTGCCCCCTCCTCCTCTGAAAGCATGAGGCCCTCGGAGCCAGGGGGACAGCCCCCGGAGTCGGGCCTCGTCCCACCAAAGGAGATTGGGGAGCCCCGACAAGAGCCTGACTATGGTGGCTTCTCACCAAAGGACCTGGGGGCAGAAGAAGTCAAGGAGCAGGAGGAAGGAGGAGGGGGACTTCCTCCCGTGGACCTGAGCAACCACTTGTTCTTCACAGCCGGTGGCGAGGCCTGCCTGGTGGCCACGCTGTCCCTGCCGAGTGGCAGTGAACTCCTGTTACCAAAGGGCTTCCCCCTGGGGGAGGCGGGCATCAAGGGAGAGCCCAGCCCGCCCCTCCTTGCCCACCCGCCCCATGCACACCTCACCACCCTTCACATCCAACATGGCTTTGACCCAATCCAAGGCTTTAGCTCTTCTGACCAAATTCTGTCCCACGATACCTCAGCGCCATCTCTGGCCGCCTGTGAGGAAAGAGATGGAGCCTTCTGGAGCTACCAGCTGGCGCCAAGCCCACCTGGAGATCCCAAAGATGGCCCCATGGGGAGCAGGGGGCGTGACCACAGGGCACTGTTCTGGCTCTGCCTCCTGTGCCGCCTGGGTTTCAGCAGGCCTCAGACCTTTATGGGTCACATACATTCTCATGGGGTGAAGCTAAGCCCTGCTCAGCGCCAGGGTGTGCCAGGCAACCCAGCTGTGCTCCAGGACGGGGGTGAGGGCTGTGTGGCCCTCCTACGCTTTCTGGAACCAAAACTGCCCACTCACCCCCTTTTAGAAATACCTTCTGACAACAGCAGCACAGTGAACAGGGAGGCTAATATAGTCCAGACCAAGGACCACACACCTGAGGCTGAAGCCCAGGCCCTTGTCTTGCCCACGGAAGAAGTCATGGCCCTCAGCCCACCCTCCCCATCCATAACCCCAGCCACCTGGGACCCCAGCCCAACCCAAGCCAAAGAATTGCCGATGGCGGCAGGTGAGGCCGGGCCAGATTGGTTCCCCGAGGGGCAAGAAGAGGATGGAGGGCCGTGCCCCCCACTCAACCAAAGCTCACCTGCCTCCAAGGAGGGGGGCACCCTCCTCGCCCCAGGGGGCTCCCCTGAAGACCCCAGTGACCCACCCCAGCCCTACCGCCCGGCCGATGACTACACCCCAGCCGCGGCGGCCTTCCAGGGCCTGAGCCTGTCCAGCCACATGTCTCTGCTCCACTCACGCAACTCCTGCAAGACGCTCAAGTGTCCCAAGTGCAACTGGCACTACAAGTACCAGCAGACTCTGGACGTGCACATGCGGGAGAAGCACCCGGAGAGCAACAGTCACTGCAGCTACTGCAGCGCTGGGGGCGCGCACCCTCGCCTGGCCCGCGGAGAGAGCTACAACTGCGGCTACAAGCCCTACCGCTGCGACGTCTGCAACTACTCCACCACCACCAAGGGCAACCTCAGCATCCACATGCAGTCTGACAAGCACCTGGCCAACCTGCAGGGCTTCCAGGCCGGGCCTGGCGGGCAGGGGAGTCCCCCGGAGGCATCCCTCCTGCCCTCCGCCGGGGACAAGGAGCCCAAGACCAAATCGTCCTGGCAGTGCAAGGTGTGCAGCTACGAGACCAACATCTCTCGCAACCTGCGCATCCACATGACCTCCGAGAAGCACATGCAGAACGTCCTCATGCTGCACCAGGGGCTGCCGCTCGGACTGCCGCCTGGGCTAGTGGGGCCCGGCCCCCCGCCCCCAGCAGGGGCTGCCCCCGCCACCCCACCTGAACTCTTCCAGTACTTTGGACCACAGGCCCTCGGGCAACCTCAGGCTCCCTTGCCTAGCCCTGGGCTGAGGCCAGACAAACCCTTGGACGCCCAGCTGCTTCTCAACGGCTTCCACCACCTGGGCGCGCCTGGCCGCAAGTTCCCCACACCAGGTGAGCTCTCTGGGTTCCCTCCTCTTTCCCCATCTCTTCCCTGTCCCCGGACCAAATTGAGTCCCTGCCTTCTCTCAAGGGCCACCCCCTCCCTCGCTCCCTCGCCTTGTCCCCATCAGCCCTGCCCACGCCTGTTACCCAGCACTTGGGCTCGCTGCCCGAGGTGCACAGAAACACCATGAGGTCAGGGCTTGAGAAGAGAAGAAAGGCTTTGTTCCAATCCATTGGCAAGGAGACAGGAGATAAACTCAAATCTGCCTCCCGGATTCAGAAAGGGAATGAGGTTATCATTTAGGTTTGGGAGGATGGGTTGAGAACAAAGAGGTTATATTTTATTGGCTAACGAGCTAGGGGCAAAAACCGGTAGACTTGGTTGAAGTTCTCTGGCTAGTCACAGGGCAGTTTAGCAAGGATGTGAAGAGGCTTTTCTTCAGATAACTGGAGTTCTGGATTTCTTATTTATTTTTATTTATTTATGCATACAAAAGCTGGGGATGGTGGTGAGAGGATTCACCAGAGACAGAGTGGGGAACAGAACAGGCAGACTGACTGAAACACACTGCTGAGGGGAGCAGCGGGCGAGGCAGGAGAAGTCTGCTGCGCCATGTGGGTTGCTCCCTGACTGGGGATCAAACTCGCGCTGCAGTGGCTGCTTCATAGTGATGAGACTTAACTCTTAGGTCACGATGAAGGCCCAGTTCTGAATTTCTTTTGGTGGACCCCTCGCCTCCAGGTAGCCCCATCCTCCGTGTTTGTAGTCCTTTGGATCTAGCTGGCCTTGGAGCTCAGCTCAAGGGTAGCCAATAAGCCTCCAGGCTTCGCTGTCTGTAAAAGCAAGTCTCAGAGAAAAGTTTAGATTTTTTTTTTTCCCTTCTTTGTGCAGTTAGGGCATGAAAGCATTTTAGCCCCCAGAGCAATCTGACCCTGCTCCATGTCCTTCCTTGGGCCACTAATGTGTCTCTGTCCCCTAGCCCCTGGCAGCCTTTCCCCGGACACCCACCTGCCTCAAAGTCAACTCTTGGGCTCCTTGTCTGAGGGCCTGCCCACCTCACCACCGCCAGATGACAGCTCGCCCCTGAAGGTATTCCGCTGCCTCGTGTGCCAAGCCTTCAGCACAGACAACCTGGAGCTGCTGCTCTACCACTGCAGCGTGGGCCGGAGCCTCCCAGAGGCCGAATGGAAGGAGGTGGCCGGTGACACACACCGCTGCAAGCTCTGCTGCTATGGCACCCAGCTCAAGGCCAACTTCCAGCTCCACCTCAAGACCGACAAACACGCCCAGAAGTACCAGTTGGCAGCTCACCTGAGGGAGGGGGGCGGGGCCATGGGTACCCCCTCCCCTGTGCCCCTGGGAGAGGGGGCTCCTTATGGGTCCGTGCCCCCCCTGCACCTGCGGTGCAACATCTGTGACTTTGAGTCCAACAGTAAGGAGAAGATGCAGCTGCACACCCGCGGTGCAGCCCATGAAGAAAACAGCCAGATCTATAAGGTGAGAGCCGGGCAGGAAGGGTGAGAGCCGAAGGATTCAGTACAGAGCCGCTGGGGAGACAAGGGAAGGGAGTGGTGCCAGGAGAGGCCAAGTGAGGAAGTGATGGAGAAATGCAGGTGGCAGGACTGGAGAGGCAGGCGGGTATGCCCAAGGGCAAGCCACTATTTGGAGATGGGCGAGGAGAGAGACCAAAGGATGGTGGACTCTGACAAAGCCGACCCAATACTTTACTTAGCTTATCTAGGTTGAGGCCGGCGGGAGAGGGCATTGTCCAGTCAGCGCATCTTGTCAGCAGACATTCAAGAGGACGGAGCCAGATTCCATGCCCATGCTAGGGAGTCGGGATTGGTGGGAGACAGAGAAGGCATTGGGAGAAGAAAAAGCAGTAATACTCAGGTGGCCAGCGGAGAGAAGAGGAGCCTCAAAAGGGTGGGGAGGATGAGTAGAAGGGGGTGCTGCGGGCCAGGCCCATCGGGGGAGGCAAAGGAATGCCCTGAAGTCTGGAGGTCTATCCCTCTGGGCCTGAGCAGCCTCTTTCTGTGCTTCTAGTTTCTGCTGGAGATGGAGGGAGCGACGGCGGGGCCTGAGCTGGGGCTGTTCCGCTGCCTGCTGTGTGCCTGGGAGACGCCCTCCCGCCTGGCTGTGCTGCAGCACCTGCGGGCTCCTGCCCACCGCGACGCCCAGGCCCAAAGGAGGCTGCAGCTGCTGCAGAGCGGCCCAGCAGCCGAGGAAGGGCTCTCGGCTCTTCAGAGCATCCTGAGCTTCAGCCACGGGCAGCTCAGGCCCTCGGGTGAGGAAGATGGGTCTGAGAGGAAGGCCTGGGATGGGAGGGCAGTGGCGAGGGGAGCTGGGGGCCCGTGACTTTCATACGAGGAAGAGGAAGCGGGGCTGTGGCATCAACAGCATGTGGGAAGAAGCTGAGAAGGGGTGATAAACGGTAACAGTGGGGGCTCCTGAGTGAAAGAACAAGAGGTTGTGGAGGGAGGAGGCAGAAAAGGGCAGGGGCTTGCTAAGTGGAGGACAGGGGACAAGAGGGGAGGCGAGACATCACCAGTGGTTCTGAGTAGAGACCAGGGACCCAGAACACGGACAAGAACTGGTCAGGAAGGAAAGAGAAGTAGAGAAACAAAAAATGGAATCCCTTTCATGTTGGGCCAGGACATGCTGGGAGGAGACAGGACTTGTGGGCATGGCCTAAAGGCAGCAGGGATGAGAAGCCCTTGACAGCTCCCCAGCCTGTTCCTGTCTCCTAGGAGGTCTTCAGCCCGAAGACCAGGCTTAGGGTCCCCCTTAGGCAGTTGAGGTCATACCAGCAGAGCCTTGGAGCAGGCCACCAGGCACCACTGACCCAGAGGGTGCTGGAGAAGAGCCTGGAAGGGGCTGTCAGAGGTGGGCATGGGCGTCCTGGCTTTGTAGAAGCCAGCAGTGGGCGAGGGTGAGGCGCGGGCAGCAAGAGCCAGGAGCAGGCAGCATTGACTGGTGCTAATTGAATTGCCAATATGCTGGCTGGAGTTAAGTGCCGGAGGGGCCCAGATCAATAGCTAACGATCCTGGCGCAGGGCTGAATGGAGTTAAGGAACTTTAACACTTTAATTAGGCCGCCACCGAAAATAAATTCCTACACATCTGTCAATTCTTACTTGAGTGGTAATCTCCTCTCCCAGCGAAGCCTGCTGCCTCCTGCTCTTCCCTCTTCAGTGCTCCCCACCCCTGCATTTCTGGGGCTCCCTGCTTCCTGGATCAGTCAAGACTGAGCTGAGTTAGGTCCTGCTTCTGTTGTCTACCGCTGGCTTGTTTCTTCAGCTTTAAATGGCAGGGGCCAGACTGGCATGGATGGTTTCTTAGGCCCTTAAACTGTCCTAATGCTGTAGTTTCCCTCTTCCTCTGCATTTGTTTTCGGTGGCTTTTTGTCCTTGCCTGCTCTTTGATTCATCCGTCCATCTTTTCCTGGCTGCTTGTCCTGCGTCCTTTCTCTCCTGATGCTTCATCCTTTTATTTTTTTTTTTTATTTATTTATTTTTTTTTTTAAAAAAGATTTATTTATTTATTTATTTATTTATACAACCACTGGGTACAGTCTGAAGCGTGGGAGGGTGAGAGAATTCACCAGAGCCAGAGCAGGGAGCAGAGCAGGCAGAAGGACCGAAGTACGCTGCTGAGGGGAGCAGCGGGTGGCAGGAGAGGTCTGCACGCCATGCGGGACCCTCCTCCGGTGGCCAGGGAGCAGCCAGGGATTGAACCGGCGCTGCAGAGGCTGCGGGCAGCTTGGCAACCCAGCGCTCAACCGCTGCGCCACCGGGGAGGCCCTGCTTCATCCTTTTAAGCTAACTCCCTTCTCATCCTACACAGGGAAGGGTCCTGTCACCCCCTTAGTGGAGCTGCCCACTTCTGAGAAAGATGCTCAGAACAAGACAGAACAATTGGGTAAGTTGCTCATCTGGTCTATTTTCCCTCCATCCCTTGCCCCCTAGTCATCACACATTCTGAAATGCCTAAGGGATCTCGCAGGAATCCAGATGCCCAGCAAGGTCTCCTGTGCTGCAGGAACCAAACTCATGGGAAAAAGGGTTCATCAGAGGGAAAGGAGGCTGAGACACCGAGGCCTGGGTGCTTCTGCCCCCTGAGGTCCAAACCTGGCCATCCACTCCCCTGACAACCCTACCGAGCCTTACTGAGCCTCACCCCCACACTGAGTACAGCTCTGCTTTCCTCCCTCTCCAGAGCCCAGCCCCCAGCCTGGAAGCTGTCAGTTACAAATCAGGTCATCTGAAGGGCCAGTAGGGTCTGTGGAAGGAAGAGGGAGGGCTGTCAGTCTCTCATTCCCCTCTCCTTTCTTCTTCAGCTTCTGAAGAGGCAGAGGACAAGATGGGTCCTCCTGGAGACAGTGCCAACCAGACCACGGTCAGAACTGGGGTACCTGGGGAGAGCTGAGGGGGGGTCTGGTTTTACTGAGGTCTGCTCATATTCTAAGCAGTACGGCTTTACAGTAGTGATCTCAGATTAAAGGCAGCCCAGAGTTGGTCATGCTTGTGCCTGTGACCTTTAAGAAATCCCACCTAGGTCCAGGTACATACATTGCCTAGGGGCAGAGCTGGGCCTGAGGCTGGAGCACAGAGGCAGGTGACAGGAAGGGAGGGCAGGAATTTGAGGGAAAGGTGAGGACAGAAACTGTATTGAGAGTAGGAAAGATTGGAAGTAGGTGTGTGGGGGGCACTGTGGGGAGAGAAAAAATAAATGAAGAAATGAGAAAGGCAAAAACAAAAAGCTGCTGCCCAGCTCTTTATTCTGCTAGGAGCAGAAAGACAACTAGACAGGGATGTTCATCTACAGAAAAGCCCTCCACTTGGGTGGCACCGTCCTGGCACCTCCTTCCTGAGGGTAGCGTCACCCACCCAGATGATTCCCCAGACAGCAAACCCTGCACATCTTGAAGCCTCCAGGACTCAGCCTCTGCCTGACCTAGGCAGTACCCAGGAGGAGTTGAGCTCTGTGCTCTGAAAGTATTGATTCTCAGGACATCCCCTGCCTTTGGTCTCAAGGTGCCATCCTGCACCTCAGAGCCCTCCAAACTAGACCTCGCTGTGCAGTATTAATGACTGCAGTGCCAAGTATTAGTGCATGTCTGCAAACCGCAGTGGCTTCTGTTTGGATTTCCTCTCTTCCAAACTCCTGTCCCCTCCAACAGACCAATTCCCAGTGATCTGCACTTAGGGGCATAAGAGAGCTTCTGGGCCCCTGTACTTGATGGCCATCCCCATCCTGACCCTCAGGCCTGGACCGGTGGCGCAGGGGCAGGAGAGTGAGGGAGCAGGGAGACTCGAAATGCCGGCGGTCAGGTGACTGAAGCAAACCAGGGCCGCCCCCAGCCCCGCCCCTCTGGAGGTGAGGGTGGGGAGGCGCCAGCCAGGCCAGCTCTTCCCTGAGCCGCTGGGGGAGCTGTGGCTTTGTTTACCTTAAGAAGGGAAGGGGGGAAAGGAAGGAAAATAAAGTGGGAGCTGCACAGCCTCTGAGGGAAAATGAGCAAGCAGACGGGTAGGGAGGGCCCCTCCTCGGAGACACCTAATTCCTCGAGGTACCTGGGAAAGGCAGTGGGTAGGGATGAAAGAAACTCTGGGTCCAGGGAGTGCCAGAGGAAATGGAAACCATTTCAGAGAAGATACCCAGGCAGGGAGGGGGTGAGTAAAAGGAAATTAAATCTAGTGGTAGACACAGAACCATCCTCTCAGCTGAGCTGAGTAGGGCAGCAGAGGCCAGGATGGAGGGAGAGAGCTGAACAAAGGAGGGGGCCTTTGTCCCACTCCAGGGGAAGCCAGCGAGGAGCGAGCTTTCAGGACTGGGACTGGGTCCCTTGGCGGTGATCCTTTCCTGTCAGGCTCGCTCTTCCCAAATTAGGAGTGGGGGATTGCACAGCATCCAGGAACCCAAAGCCTGAATGACGGTGGGACCCCCTTCCTCTGATACCTCCTCCACCATCCATGTGTGCCCCCAGGTGTACTGCTGTCCATACTGCAGCTTCCTGAGCCCAGAGTCTGATCAGGTGAGGGCTCACACAGTCTCCCAGCATGCAGTGCAGCCCAAGTACAGGTGCCCGCTGTGCCAGGAGCAGCTGGTGGGTCGGCCTGCCCTGCACTTCCATCTCAGCCACCTTCACAACGTGGTGCCCGAGTGTGTGGAGAAGCTGCTGCTGGTGGTGAGTACAGGCTGGTGAGCACCCGTCAGCCAGGCAGACGGGGAGGGAAGGCAGGGATATCCTGGCAAGTGTATGTGTTGGGGGGAGGGTTTTGGCGAAGGAGGCCATATTTCAGACTTGAAGGTAGATTTTAGGATTGGAGGGAACATCACAGCTGAGCTGCCTCTCCTCACCAGTGAAAGCATTTCTTTCACTCTGTTCAGCAGCAGGGACAGGCTGCCAGACAGGAGAGGTGGCGGCCCAGGCCCTCCCTCTCCTCTGGGGGAAAAACCATTCAGTGGGAGGTTTGTCCGAGGAGGCTGGAGCCACAGTGAGGGCGGCGGCACAGGTGCAGAGCACAGAGTCAGGAGGAGCAGGGGCAATGGGCGGGGAGTCACTGGGGCTTCTTCCCTTACAGGCCACAACTGTAGAGATGACCTTCACGACCAAAGTGCTGCCAGCGCCCAGCCTAAGCCCTCTGGGGGATGGCCCAGAGCCTCCCACTCCCCAGTCAGAGCCTGCGCCCAGCAGAGATCAGGCCTCAGGTAAGGAAGGGGATGGCTGGCCTCTCAAAGTGGCAGGAAAGGGGCCTGAGCTTCAAGGACCAGAAGGCCTGACTAAGGCTAGGGTCAGCCTAGATGTTGAGTGGGTGGGTTCTGCCTTTGGCAGAGTTCTCTCTTCATTGCACCCCTTCTTTCTCCCCTAGAAGGCTCTCACCTGACCCCAGAAGCCAGCCCCAGTCCTCTTCCTGAGCTTCCCCCACCCTCAGCCGAGGCCTCAGATAAACCCACGGGAAGCCCCAACCAACCTCCTTCTCCAGCCCCATCTCCAGCCCCTCGGCCTGATGCCCAAGCTGAAGAAATGGCTCCTCCCCCAACCATGGCTGAGGAGGACGAGGGACCCACTGGGGAGCCCCGCCCTGCAGAGCCAGCTCCAGCCGACTCGCGCCACCCTCTGACCTATCGGAAGACCACCAACTTCGCCCTGGACAAGTTTCTCGACCCCGCCCGGCCCTACAAGTGCACTGTGTGTAAAGAGTCCTTCACACAGAAGAATATCCTCCTGGTCCATTACAATTCCGTCTCCCACCTGCACAAGATGAAGAAGGCTGCCATTGACCCCTCTGGCCCCGCCCGGGGGGAGGCTGGCGCCACGCCCGCCGCCACTGCGGCCACAGACAAGCCCTTCAAGTGCACAGTCTGCCGCGTCTCCTACAACCAGAGCTCCACCCTGGAGATCCACATGCGCTCTGTTCTGCACCAGACTCGCTCACGGGGGGCCAAGGCCGATGCCAAAGCTGAGGGACCAGAGCGCAGTCAAGAAGATCCCAAGGAGGGCGAGACCGAGGGGGAGGTGGGCACAGAAAAGAAGGGCCCTGACCCTGGTGGCTTCATATCTGGATTGCCCTTCCTGTCCCCTCCCCCGCCTCCTCTGGACTTGCACCGATTCCCAGCCCCTCTCTTCACCCCACCAGTCCTGCCGCCCTTCCCTCTGGTGCCCGAATCTCTGCTTAAGCTCCAGCAGCAGCAGCTGCTCCTGCCCTTCTACCTCCATGACCTCAAGGTGGGGCCCAAGCTGGCACTGGCTGGGCCTGCGCCCCTGTTGTCCCTGCCAGCTGCCACCCCACCTCCCCCACCTCCACCCCCTAAGTCTGAGCTGGCTGAGCGGGAATGGGAGCCCCCTATGGCGGAAGAGGGGAATGAGGCAGGCCCCACCTCACCCCCTCACCCTTCGCCCAATGAGGCAGCCCGCACTGCAGCCAAAGCCCTTCTAGAAAACTTTGGCTTTGAGCTGGTGATTCAGTACAATGAAGGGAAGCAGGCTGCGCCCCCTCCCCCAACACCACCCCCACCAGAGGCACTGGGGGGTGGGGACAAGCTGGCCTGTGGGGCCTGTGGAAAACTCTTCTCCAATATGCTTATCCTTAAGACCCACGAGGAGCACGTCCACCGTCGCTTTCTGCCCTTTGAGGCCCTGAGTCGGTATGCAGCTCAGTTTCGAAAGAGCTATGACAGCCTATACCCACCCCCTGCAGAGCCTCCCAAGCCTCCTGATGGGGCTTTGGATTCACCTGCTCCCCAACTGGGCCCACCATTCCTGGTCCCAGAACCTGAGGCAGGGGGCGCCCACACCCCTGAGGAGCGAAGCCGGGCAGGAGGACGCTGGCCCCCAGAGGAGGAAGAAAGCTCCAGAGGGAACCTCACTCCCCTAGTGCCTGCAGGCCGTCGATTCTCCAGAACCAAGTTCACAGAGTTCCAGACCCAAGCCCTGCAGTCTTTCTTTGAGACCAGTGCCTACCCCAAGGACGGAGAGGTGGAGCGGCTTGCAAACCTCTTGGGCCTGGCTAGTCGTGTGGTGGTGGTATGGTTCCAGAATGCCCGCCAGAAAGCTCGCAAAAATGCCAGTGAGGGTGGGCCTGTACCAACTGGAGGCGGTGCTGGGGGCACCTCAGGCTGCAGGCGCTGCCATGCCACCTTCTCCTGTGTTTTCGAGCTGGTGCGGCACCTCAAGAAATGCTATGATGACCAGCCTCCGGAAGAGGAAGAGGAAGAGGCCGAGAGAGGGGATGAGGAGGAAGAGGTGGAAGAGGAAGATGTAGAGGAAGAACAGGGCCTGGAACCCCCAGTGGGGGCTGGGGCACCATCACCAGAACCTCCAGACCGGGAAGAGCCAAGCCAAGCAGAGGCCACAAAGCCAGGAGGCAAAGAACCCGAAGGGAGGGCCCCTACCTCGCCTTCCGCCACCCACACCTGTGACCAGTGCACCTCGTCTTTCCCCAGCCAGGACCTCCTGACCAGTCACCGTCGGCTACATTTCCTGCCTGCAGTACAGCCCAGCACTGCCCCCCACCTCCTAGATCTGCCCTTGCTGGTGTTCGGGGAGCGAAACCCCCTGGTGGCAGGCACTCCACCAGTGCCAGGGCCACCCCTCAAAAGGAAGCATGAAGAGGGTAGCCTGTCCCCCACCGGCAGTGAAGCAGGGGGCGGAGGGGAGGGCGAGCCCCCCAGGGACAAGCGCCTTCGCACCACCATCCTGCCCGAGCAGCTCGAGGTCCTGTACCGCTGGTACATGCAGGACTCCAACCCCACACGCAAGATGCTGGACTGCATCTCCGAGGAGGTGGGGCTCAAAAAGCGAGTGGTGCAGGTCTGGTTCCAGAATACTAGGGCCAGGGAGAGGAAAGGCCAGTTCCGAAGTACCCCTGGGGGAGTGCCCAATCCAGCTGTCAAGCCCCCTGTCACACCCACCCCTGCACCCTTCCCCAAGTTCAACCTCTTGTTGGGGAAGGTGGAGGATGGGATTGGGAGGGAGGCCCCAAAGAGGGAGGCACCCGCTTTTCCCTACCCCACTGTCCCCCCTGCTACCACTCCTCTGCCTTTCCCACCACCTGGGAAAGAGGCCGCCACCCCAACTCCAGAGCCACCTCTACCTCTCCCACCACCCCCTCCACCCAGCGAGGATGAGGGCTCAGAGGAACCCTCTAAAGCCTCTCCAGAGAGTGAGGCTTGCAGTCCATCTGCAGGAGATTTAAGCGATTCGTCTGCTTCCAGCCTGGCTGAACCAGAGTCCCCTGGGGCTGGAGGGATTGGTGGGGGACAAGGAGGTGGGGCTGGGGTTCCAGATGGAGTGGGGCAGCGGCGCTATAGGACCCAGATGAGCAGCCTGCAGCTGAAGATCATGAAAGCCTGCTATGAAGCCTACCGCACCCCAACCATGCAAGAGTGCGAGGTGCTGGGAGAGGAGATTGGGCTGCCCAAGAGAGTCATCCAGGTCTGGTTCCAGAATGCTCGTGCCAAGGAAAAGAAGGCCAAACTGCAGGGGGCAGCGGTTGGTGGGTCTGGGGGCAGCAGTGAGGGCCCCTTGGGAGCCCAGCGCACTGACTGCCCCTACTGTGATGTCAAGTATGATTTCTATGTCTCCTGCCGAGGCCATCTCTTTTCCCGCCAGCACCTGGCCAAGCTCAAGGAGGCTGTCCGAGCCCAGCTGAAGAGTGAAAGCAAGTGCTACGACCTGGCCCCAGCCCCGGCCCCTGAGGCACCCCTGGCTCCCAAGGCCCCACCTGTCACCACACCTGCCTCGATGCCCCTGGGGACGGCCCCGGCCCTGCCTCGCCTGGCCCCGGTCCTCTTGCCAGGCCCAGCTCTGGCCCAGCCACCACTGGGCAGCTTAGCTCCTTTCAGTTCAGGTGAGTGGGGAGGCTGGGGGAGCGGGACTGTGGAGAACATCTCCCTCTAGTAACATGCGCTTACTTTTCCTTCTTGACTTCCACCTCCAGTCTCCTCCTGAGGCCTTCCTTTGTTTCAGGCTCTTGGGAGAGAAGGGAAGGAAGGAAGCATGCAGGTTAGGTGGGGGAATGGGCGAGTGTGGCTAGAGGTGCCTAATCCTTAATCACTTTTCATCTTCTTAGGCCCTTCAGCCTCCTCCGGCCTCCTGGGCCTCACCACTTCGGTCCTGCCTGCTACCACAGTGGTCCAGACTGCTGGCCCAGGCTGCCCCTTACCTCAGAGACCTGTGCCAGACCAAACCAACACCTCCACAGCAGGCACCACTGACCCTGTCCCGGGCCCTCCTACTGAGCCCTGTGGGGACAAGGTCTCTGGTGAGCGAAAGCCAGTTGCAGCCCCTGCCAACCCCTCCACTGATGCCCTCAAGAACCTCAAAGCATTGAAGGCCACTGTCCCAGCCCTGTTGGGGGGGCAATTTCTACCCTTCCCATTGCCCCCTACAGGGGGGGCCACACAGCCGGCTGTCTTTGGCCCCCAGTTACAGGGGGCCTACTTCCAACAGCTCTACGGCATGAAGAAGGGGCTATTTCCCATGAACCCCGTGATACCTCAGACCCTCATCGGACTGCTCCCCAATGCCCTCCTCCAGCCACCGCCCCAGCCCCCTGAGCCCACAGCCACAGCACCCCCAAAGCCTCCTGAACTGCCTGCTTCAGGGGAGGGGGAGGCCGGGGAGGCCGATGAGCTGCTGACGGGCAGCACTGGCATCTCCACCGTGGATGTGACCCACCGCTACCTGTGCCGCCAGTGCAAGATGGCATTTGACGGGGAGGCCCCGGCAACTGCCCACCAGAGATCCTTCTGCTTCTTTGGGAGGGGCTCTGGGGGCTCCATGCCCCCCCCACTGCGGGTGCCCATCTGCACCTACCACTGCCTGGCATGTGAGGTGCTGCTGAGTGGGCGTGAAGCCCTGGCCTCCCACCTGCGCTCCTCGGCCCACAGGCGCAAGGCGGCCCCACCCCCAGGGGGCCCACCCATCACCATCACCAACGCCGCCACTGCTGCCACGGCTGCTGTGGCTTTTGCCAAAGAGGAAGCAAGATTACCTCACACGGACTCCAACCCAAAAACTACTACTACCTCTACACTTCTAGCTTTATAAACAGATAAACCAAGATGGGGGGAGAGGGGAGGGCCTTAAGGCTCCCTCTCTCACTCTAAGGGGTGTCTGGGGGGAGCGCAAATCCCTCACCCCAACCCTTGGCTCTGCCCACCTCACGGGAACCTTTCAATTCCCACCCTCAGTGGGCCTCACACACCCCACCTCCAGCAGAGTCCTGCCTCCTCCCCGCTCCCCAGACACAGATCCTCCTCCAGAGCTCCTTGTGGGCTAGTCCTGTGGCCCACCCTCATGGACACACACCCGCCCCGCCACCCCCACTGCCCATTCAAGAGCCCCCCAGCACACCTGAAATGTACCCCAGCTGCATCTTCCTACAACCCTCTCCCAGCTGACTTCCCCGTCAGTCCCCAACTCCCGTAAACACACAGACACACGAACACGTTATCTCACGCTGTTCACTGAGAAAACACCAAAAAAAAAAAAAAAAAAAAAAAAGGACGAAGACGGAAAAAGAAAACCCAAGACAAGAAGGGGGAAGGAAAATAAACTGCCACCCCCTTCTCCTTCCTACCCCCTTGTCCAGAGCGCCATACTGCTCACAGACTTTCCAAATACCCAGCTGGCTCCCAAGGTTGGAGCCTGGGATGGGCAGGGAGCCCACAAACTAACCAAACTAGAGGTTGGCATGGGGAGAAGTGCTCCCAGCTCACTATCCCCACCCCACCCCCACCCTCTCCTCCCCTAAAGGGAGACCCTGCGGCCTGGACTCAGGAGAAGCCGCCGCCAGGAACCCCTCTGCCAACCCCCACCCTGCACCCTGGGAACTACAGTAACTTATTCTCAAAGGCTTTAAACACAGAGATCCTCTCAGCAGCGGTGGGCCCGCCCCTTGTCCCAGCCCTGCCATGTGGGGGTCCAGCCCCCCTGGGACTGGCGCCGCCCACCAACGGCAAATCCAAAGTTCTTTTAAAAAACTGAAACACACACAACCAAAAAAAAAAAAAAAAAAAAATCAAGAGCGAGTGCAGGCCGTGCACATTCGCACAGGAGAGAGATGGAGACCAGAGGAATGAACTAAAGAAAAGCATAAACTTGGAAAATACAGAAAACAAACAAACAAACAAAAAAAAACCTGAAACTCTCCCATCAAACAAGTGTTTTTTTCCTGTCTGTGTCACTTTCTCCCTCATTTTTAAGGGTCTTTTTAAACCACCTCATCTGGAAGACCAAATGGCCTAGTCCTTGCGTGGGTGCGTGATGCAGGAGATGACCTGAGACAGAGCACAGCAGCCGGCCCCGGCTGCCCTGGCTGCCCAGCCTGGCGGGCACGAGCTGGTCTGTGGGGAGAAGAGCCTGGAGACTGGGGAGAGACAGCTCTGGCCCCTGATTGAGTATTTATCAGGACAGGTAACACCCCCTCTTTCCCAGCAGACCGAAAAATATTGCTGGAAGTATCTTGGCGGTCCCAGGAGGAACAGGGTGGGGGGTCAGTTGGTTTCTGGATCTGGGACATGCTTCCCTTTCAAGTGGCTGCCATTATATCCTTCACATCTCCCACAAACTGTTTCCCTCTTTAGGGCCCCCTTCACATTTCCGGTCATTTCTTGAACCGCCTCTGCCTTTGCAGGCCTCTTGTTCCCCATCCGTGTTCTCCTGATTCTCTTCTGACTATTCTCCCTGACCCAGGGCACCCCAACAGTCAGGGCCTCCTTAAGCAGAGCTGAGAGCTGAGGGGAAGGGTGGGCAAGATGACTGAAGCACAAGGTCAGTCTCTGAGAGGGTGACATCACCAAGGAAACTGAGGAAGAATGCGCTACGAGGGTTCCCCCACCTCTAACCTAAATGCTTCTGTAAGCATCAGGAGGTAACTGATGTTACCAGCTCAAGTGGCATGGGGAAGGAGCAGGTGGCTTTATTTTTGTTTTAACAAAGCAAAGCTTGCAGTGTTTCCCCTTCTTCTGCTATCCTTGCCCTGGAGGCCTCCCCTTTCAAGGCAATCTGTTTCCTTCCAGTCTCCCCTTCAGACTTCTTATACCATTACCTGTTTAGCATACAAGTCCAGCCAGCCCTGGGCTGATTTCCTGGCCCAGCTGTCCACACTGGCTTACATGCAGGAAAGATGGGAAGGGAGGAGAGGGGAGGGAAAGCTCAGTTCAACCCCTAGTTCTCATGTATTGAGTGACTCTCACTTCTTTTCCCACTCATTTGTAAAATTAAAAACTCCACCTTTAGCCAGTTGGGGATGAGGAGCAATTAGTCACCATAAGGTGAATTCAGGCAAGAGAGAAACTGGCCTGCCATGTGTGGTGTGGTCTTCCTCTTGGCGCCACCTTCCCCCCAACTCTCAACGTCTCCTCCTATGCAGCTCCCTCCTTATCCTTTCCTCTCTCCCGTTGAAATTCTGTGTATGAGACTATTTTCTTAGCAGCATGTGTAAGGGAAGAAGCTTTTTCACTCTCTGCTTTCTAGGAATGTGATTTGTACATAAAAGTTGAAAACAAAAAGTAGGAGAAAGAGGAAACAGTTTAAAAGAAAACTTTGTCAAACTGCTGGCATGAGATGACTAGAGGCATGGTGTCGTGAATCTGAAGGGTTTGCAGCCAGGGGAGGCTGGCTTTGGGTCTAAACAAGCATATCCGCAGAGTTAAGATAGCCAGAACCCTCTCCCCCTGCCCGCCACCCCTTTCTCTTAGGCCTAAATACACCATGTACACTCTGGCAGTAGACAAAATAATTGCAATTGTCCTTACCTGGGCCCTGTCATTTGGGGGACAAAAGAGCCTGGCTGACTCTGCTGACTTAAGTAAGTCAACATGCTTCTCCTGGGGCAACCCCCCATCTTCCCAGGGGGTGGAAGCATTTCTCCCCTGACCTGTCTTAGACCAAAAGTCCTTGGCTGCAGCGCTCCATTCAGAGACGAGCAGTGGGCCTTTCTGCTGGACAGAAGCTGTTGGGCAATCCCACGCAGAACGCTAGAGGTGAAGGCCAAGTCACCCAGGCTGTTATGTTGCTTCTCCTGTGAAGTAATAGATCAGCTGAAGCGCCTGGCACACCGATGCCTATCTTAGGCGTCATCCCTGCCCCATCCCGAAAGTGGGCCTGAATCAGTGGTTCATGAGATTGTTCTCCCATGGCCTGGGGCCTAGCGTCTCTGACATACACGGGTCTGAGAGCACCCAAATCCTGGCCCACCATTCTGGGAGGCAGAAGGTGGAAATGTGCTTTTCTTTAAAGGTGTTTTTCTTTAAAGCAGAGTCTGTGGCTTAAGGTACCCAATCCTCAACTAGAAAGTCTGGAATAGAGAAAATCTGAAAATCGTGGCTAAATGGGGCCGAGTCTGCAATAAGACCATAAAAAGAAGCCAGTTCTTCCCCTGGTCCTCTCGCCTCTGGACTATACTTACAAATGCAGGCACCAGACCCAAGAAAGCCAGGTATTCCAAGCATAAAAGCACCCACCTGCTCGATTCCTTCTGTGTGTTCCGTAACCACCTTCAAGGCTTACAGAATGGATCTCTTGATTCCCCAGATCTCCAACACCCTGATCTGTTATTTTAAGACACATTTGCTTATCATTCACCCCTATATAATATGCACCTGAGGTATAGTGCTTTGTGTGTACATCTGCACCAGTGAAATCAGCAAGCATACCATCAGAAACAGCCGACGATGTAGAGAAGGGTTCGTTCAAATGCCAGCAAGGACAGGCCCCTTGGGCATGTAGGCACACGGGCCCCAGCACCTACACTCCTGTAAGCACAAATACCCTCCAGTACACCCACTTTCTTCATACAATAGTAGGTAGGAAAAGTCCATAAACAGTCAGGGGAGATGTAACCTATGTCAGGAAGGGTGACCTATGTTGAACATTAATCTATGGAGGACAGACCTCTAATTCCACGGGAGTGTGACTCTAAGAAGGGGAAAGAAACAGAAATCAGGAGGAACTCTGGGGGAGAACTCTTAAAATACAGGGGTAAACTGGACCAGGACCCTGTGCTAGAGGAGGGGCCAGGTCCTGGGAACATTTCTCTAGGCTGTGATAGGAAGCGCAAACCACCAGTTGGGAGCAACTAAGGAGAAGCTTGTAAGCCAGAAGGATGTCATTTCTAGAGGACTGAAGAAGGAAGAAATGCCCTAGTACCAAGGAAGCTCTTGCTATGGTCCAGTCCCAGGCTCTACAGGGTTACAACTTGGATGTCTTTTGCAAAGGTCAAATGAAAAGCAAGAGAGTAGACATTTGTGGGAGACCTAGACTGTAGCTCATCAAGTTTAGGGAAAGATGGGGCGTGATCCCTAGGGGAAGCCTCACAGGGAGAGGCTACACTTTATGGGAAGAGCCTAGGGCAACCTTCCACATAAAGGACAGACAAGGGGTAACTGGCCTCATTCTCAATCAGTAGCCTGAATCTGGTGTTTCTTAATTCTCCCCAGCCACGGAGAGCCACCTAGCTAGAAGCGAGGTTGATTTTAGGTGGCCAGAAGGAGAGCCACAACCCCAACTGTACATACTTTTACATAAACAATGTCTAAAATGCCAACACAAATATCAGCAGGAGCTTAGCATTGCTCACACCTTCACTGTCCCGAGCCACAAAACCCACATAAACCTGACTGGACCACAGAGAGCAATCTCCTAACTGAGTGGCTTTCAGTGGTGAAGTTTCAGAAGCACATCAGAATCTGGGGGTGAAAGAGTGACTTTTGCAAGTGTTCCCTAAGGGACTCTTCTGTGGTGACCACTGCCAATGAGAAGCACTATTCTAACAAGTTCAATTGCTCGGTCTGAACTTAGTCTCTCCTTTTTCTTCTGCTGCCCCCACCTTACACACACCTCATGACACATGCACAACAGCATCAAAGACGCGAATACGGTTGGAGAGGAAGAAGAAAGATGCAGAAGGTGTGGGGAATCCAGGCTAGAGCAACCATCCTACAAAGTGACCGGCATCTTGTAGAATGGTGCTTCTCAAAGTTTTGCCCACCTGTGTCACGGTCCCTAAGTGCTTGTTTATAACACACGCTCCGAGATCACATCTCACATCAACTGAATCAAGAACTCCTCAAGTGGTTCTGAGCTCTGGAATTTCAGCACAAATTCAGACTGCGCAGCCCCTTCCTCAGCTGTGACTGTCCCCGACTCTAGACCCAGGCTCAACCCTGCCCCATCAGGGGCTGCCACACGGGGCAAGCATCACCGCGGACGGTCGGTGTCATCACCATGATAACACCCCCCACTACTCACAGTGCAGTCTGTCTTCTGCTGCTGTCCACTCGCCCCTTGGCTGAGGGCCTCCCTGCTCTCTTCTCTGCTGAGGAGCCCACTTGGCTTCCTCCAAAGCCACCATCCCCTCCTGGTGGTGCCTAGGCCAGAAGACAGACCCGAGGCCAGCTGAGCGGTGGCACAACACAGCCATGATTTTGCCTTGCTCTGGACAGGCCCTGTCCCCCATCAGAGCCACCTACTTTCCCCAGAGCAAAATCTACTGGAAGATTTTCCTAGTCACTGACCCACAACTTATGGCTACCCAGGAAAAGCCAACCTGCAAGAAGTTCTTCCAGGTGAAAGTTCAAGGTCCAGTTCTGTGGGACTGCCCATGGCACGGCCTCTGGATGTATCACCACAGTTGCGGGGGATTCTGCTTTGAGGGGCCTTCCTCTACCAGGGCTTGTGGCTGATTCATGATCTCCCTTATAAACATATGGAGACTGACCGACTCCAATTGGGCAGGTACCGAGAAACTCCTAAACACAGTCTCTTTGAATGGTCTTTGTGGATGGACAAGTCCCAGGTGTCTTTGTCTCCCTAACACTTGCCTACCTCTCTAGGCCCACAGTCCTCTCTGTCTTTCTAGGACTGTTCACGAATATGGCCTTTTGATGAGGGAGAGATGATTGATTCATCTAAACCACAGCTCATTCAACGACAAGGGACAGAATCACAAGGGCAGAATGAAATCCATGCAGGCGCAGACCTCCCATCACCACAGCAGCCAGGGCCCAGGGTCTCTCTTCCTACTTCTTCCCTTCCAATCTCTTCTGGCACCATCTTTGTGACAACATAGCTGACTGGCCTCTCATCTCAGCGCCCCCCGAAATTCTTTTCTACCCTTGCTGCCCAGAGCAGGATACAGTCCACGGACCTGGCTGTGGCTGTGTCTCTGCTCCAGGCTTTCTTGGAATAGCTGCTCAAACACTGAGTGTAGTACCATTTCAGTCCCTTCTTGGGGGCAGCTGAGGGTAGGAGGGAGGTGTTTCCAGTCGGGAGGAAGGTGTCCTCTCCTCCACTCCCTAGCACAGAGCTCCATCCAAAGCCTGGCACTTCTGGGTGCACTGCCCCCTCTCTCAGTGCCGCCAAGTGGCGGTGGTGAGCATGTTCGGTGGCGTGGGGTTTGCCGCAGTGCCAGGATCTGAGACGCTGTTCACGTGCCAGTGCAGCACTGCCAAGCCGGCAGCATCTAGCTGGTTGGGTGCCAAGCAGTAGGACCCAGGTGGTGATAAAAAGATGAAAGAGGGGTAGAGTGGAGGGGGGCTGGAGGAGAAGGCACCAGGGGGAGTTAGCACCTCACTTGTTAGCATGGAGAGTCCAAAAAGGACCTGCAGAAAGGGGTCCTTCCCATTCTTGTCCCAGTTCAGCAAGCGAGCCCTCCCCTCCCCCACGCGCCCGCAGTGACATATACAGACCAGGCAAGAGGGTTTGGCCATCTTCAGCAGCAAACTGGCTGGGGTCCAGGCAGGACTGCCAGCGCTCTCCACCCCTCTTCCTTGGGGTCTTGGCAATGGCGAGCTTCCTCCTTTGTGTCCTCAAGCGTCTCACCGTCTGTCACTCCATTCCCCATGCCTAAGAGGGAAGGGGAAGGAGGTCCTGGCAGGAAAAAATCTGTTCTCCCAAACAACTCTCACAGGCACACGCGCGCGTACACACACACACACACACACACACACACCCCAACACCTCACGTCCTCCCTTCACACTCTTGGCACAACAACCCTCAACCAGATTGACATGAGGCGCTGCCACCCTCTCCCATTCCATACAATGCCAGAGCCTGTGCCAGGCTCCAGGGGCAGTGCCAGTGCCCATCCGCCTCACCCCGGGTCCCCTCACCCTCCTTCAGTGCCGACAAAGGGTCAGACTACCCACCCGTGAGCTCTCACCGGGGAGCCATGGCACAATCCTGGCTCCTAGTCACTGACTTGGTACTTCCCTGGCTACGCCTTCTCCCACTTTACTTTCCCCGACGGGAAGAGGACTAGCTACCTCACCGTCCAGCCATTTCTCAGAACTGAGCCCCAGAGGGACAACAACATCAGCAGACAGCCCTGTCCTCCTCTGCCTCCTCGGGCCCCTGTCCTCACTGCCCCAGCTTGGGGCGCCAGCCGGATGGATGCCATGCCAATGGCTCCTGGGTACCGAGCCTTCCCCCCAGAGCACCAGGGCTCCTGCCGCTGCCCCCTCCCCAGTTGCCTCCTCCCATCTCCGTGGGCACAAGGGTGGCATCTGCAATGCCAATGCCTGTAAGCAGGCAGCACGAAGAAACTCATGCACCCTCTTCTCCCCTCCCAGGCCACACACCTTTCCACTTCCATCCCTCTGCCCTTCTGGTTGGACACTGGATTGGCAACTGCAATGCCAACCCCCACCCATGCCCAGGAGGCTCACATACAGCACGCGCGTATGCGTACATGTACACGCGCGCACACACATACACACACACACGGCCCCATGAGTGCCAGGCAGCGGTGGCAGACACACAGCAATGCATAGTGACTGGTATACCCGAAGAGGCAGCCAGATTCGGCACCTGATCCAGCACCCGTTTGGGATTGGGTGGGTAGGCAGGCGGGCAGGCGGGCGGAGGGGTGATGGAGGCAGGCGATGGCCCTAGGTTGGCAGCCGATGGAGCTGTGAGAATGGAGGGAACAGATGCTCTTTGCCCAGCCTCCCTCCCTCCCTCTCCGAGATCAGTGCCAAGCTGGGGGGATGGGGAGAGGGGAGGATGGGGGAAGGGTGGCATTTGGAAAGCTGGCAGGCATGGGGGGAGCTGGGTCCGCCCAGGCTGGGCAGTGCCCGGCACTGGCTGCCGCCTCTCCACTCTGCCATCTGTCTCGCTTCTCTCCCCACCCCCCTTCTCTCTCTTTCTCTCCTTCATCCACAGAAAAACGAAAAGAAGAAAACAGGGTCCTCAACCCGCCTCCCCTCCACCTCTGCCAGACCCCCTCTCTTCCCCACAACTCACCACACCATACCACCACCAAGCCATCTGTGCTCTCTCCTCCTGGCTCGGTCACCTTCTTTCACTCGCCTTCGCACTCACACCAAAACGGGAGCAATATTTCACAAAATAGATACATCTATATTTTAAAAAGCAACTTAAAACTATTTTCTTTGGGAATGTCCTGTCCTTCTGAATCCGGGTCCTCAGTGCCAACGTTTATGGCAGGCAGAGGAGGGAACCCTGTCCTCAGCTGGTGCCCATGAATCCCATGCCAGGGAGGAGGGGTGGCTGGGGTGGGGTGGGGGTGGGGTGGGGTATCGGGAGAGCTCTCTTCTCTCTGCGCCTGTGGTGGTTTCTTTTTTTTTCTTCTCTTCCACTTCCGGAGCAGATTCAAATAGATCTAGAGTCTTCCCCACCCCCAGTTCCCAGGGCCCCTGTGCCCTTCTCTCCCTGCTTTTGATTTTATTCCTCGATCACCCTTTCCCTTTTTGTGTGTGTGTACGTGTGCGTGCGCGTGAGTGTTTGCATCCATGGCGGTGGGCACCGTGCCAGCCACCGCACAGCCATCTGCGATGCCTTCTGCAGCCTCCGCTATTTCTCCCTGCAACCTCCAGCTCAACTCCCCTGCACCCCAGCTCCCCACCCCCCAGTCCCCAATCATTAATTAGCTACTGAATTAATTAAATCGTGAATGCTAATTAACATTCCTACAGGGCAGGCTGCCAGGCTGGGGGTGCCAAGGGGGTGTTAAGAGGAGACTGGGATGGGGGAGGAGGACGGAGAGACTGTCTGCTAAGAACAGGGAGGCGGGCAGGGGGGAGATGGAAAGAACTCAAGAGAAGGTCGGAAGGACGCAGGCGAAAGATGGCAGAGTGATGAGACAGGTATGGAAAATGGGGCGGAAAACGAGTCCAAGTGAGTGCAGCTCAGGTTTTCCTGCCCAAACAAGACATGGCCAATCCCTCGTCCCCAGGCTCTTCTGTGTCCTGCCAACATGGAGAGGACTATATTCCTACAGTGGGAGAGTCTAGCAGCTTTTCTCGTGTCTCTTAAAGCGTCAACAAACCAAAAAGAGCCCTCAGGTACTACCTGTCAATCCCGCCACAGTGACCCTCACCAAGAGAAGGGCCACCGAGAGGAGCCTGTGGGCTCAGAGGAGCCTGCTGACTTGCCCTTCTCTGTGCGTCTGTTCACTGTTCCCATGAAGGGGTGTTCTCTGAGAGCCTGCAATGGGACATCGCTATGGGAACAATATGGGGTGTCAATCCAATGGGGTTCAACAGCTAGCCGTTGAATATCACTGGCACCGCCTACAAGGCTGCCCTGGGAAGACCATGCCCAAAGATTGTCTGTGGGGTTCTATGTGGGAAAAGCAGACACCCTCACCCACCTTGAAGTTCAAGAATTTGGAAAAAAAGTAAGAGCCATCTAACTTTGAGTCGTTGTTTTTAAAGAAAGAGACTTCAGTATAATGGAACTGCTTTCAAGAGTGCTCTGAAAAACTAACCTGAGGAGATGCTTCTCAAAAAAATGGATTCCATAATCAAATTAGTTTGGAAATACTATGTTTCTCTCTTAGGAGATTCATAATGTGTATTGGTGTGTGAAAGGCTCTGAGAAGTCCTGAAAAAAAAAAAAAAACAACAACAAAACAAAACTGTTGCATATGTTTAAGCCACTGATTCTCCAGCTCATTAGGTCACAGCACCCTCACTCAGAAACATTCTTGTTTAGTTAATTTGCTTCCCCTAGAAACAGTGTTCCCCTTGGGGAAAGAAGTAGGTAATGTCTACTCAAGTGGTCAGGGGTGGTTCCGCCTGACTCAGGTCTCCACGTGCAGGGCCAGCAGTCTCTGAAGCAATTCACATTGCTCTTTAGAATCACAGGCCCAAGCACGCAGAGCTGGAAGGAGACCTTAGCAACCATCAGTCAAGTGCCTTCACTTTAGAATATAAGCAGCTAAGTCTCTAAGAGGTGAAGTGATTTGTCCAAGGTCAAAGCAACTGACATCAGAACCAACACTTCCTGACCTCCATCCAGCCTGGTTCTGCCTCTATCTTTACTTAGGACAGGCCAGCATGTCACACCCACCCTTAAAGAGCCTTGTCCAGACACCTTTCCTGCCGCTGCCTTAAGGCCTGGGCTGGTCTTGTCCACCCCAGCTGCCCCCCAGCCCTTGGCCTTTACCCCACCTTTGAAACCCTGCAGCACTGACTTGCTTCTGGATGGTCTATTCCACTTCCTTGTGGTGGGGATGGAGGCAGGAGTTCGTGTTTTATTTTATTTTTTAAAGATTTATTTATTTTATGCGTATAAGAACTGGGGTATAGGCCAGAGGTGTGGGGGGTGAGTTGATTCACCAGAGACAGTGTATGGAACAGAACAGGCAGACTGACTACTGACTGAAATACACTGCTGAGGGGAGCAACGGGTGAGTCAGGAGAGGTCTGCTGCGCCATGTGGGTTTCTCCCTGGCTGGCTGGGGATTGAACTCATGCTGCAGTGGCTGTGGACAGCTTCATAGGTTGTGTCATAACCCTCTGCGCCACCAGGGAGGCCCAGGAGTTCATGTTTTATAAAATCTCCCAAGTGTTTCCATACCCTGGATTCAGAACTTCAGTCAGTTCTCAGCCATCTCTTCCCTCTTGGCTAGGATGCCCCTGCCTCTATATGCCCTTGGTATGTACCCAGAGCTTCTTTTCCCTTCACAATCTCAATCCCACTCTGTCAGGAGACAAAAAAAATGTTCCCTGGGGGACAGGTTCCGCTCTGTTTCTAGCAACAGTGGCTTTTCCTTTCTCACTTTGTTTTCTGGAGTGCCTGAGGTCACGTAACCTCTCTATCAAGTCCTTATGAGGTTAGACCGCCTTCAGTCTGCAGGGACATAGACCCAGTAGAGTGAGGAGACCCTGGAACAGGCCCCAGAATCAGAAACCTGCCAGGCCCACAGCCTCCTCGAATTTCTACACATCAGTCTTCCTGCCCCAGGGGAGCCCATCTATTCTTTTGAGTAGTTCTTTAGGGAGCAAGAGGATGGTGGAGGTGGCTCAAGACTCGCTCATTTCAAAGGCAGAACATTACCGAACTGTTTTTGCTTTCTGGGTCCTATTGTGGGAACCCATATTCCCTTCACACCTTCTCAGTATACAACCACCCCTGACCACACACACACAGCTTCACAACAGTGATGACGTCCCAAGATAACTTGCCACAGCACTTTAAAGAAAGAACAGCTTTGAAATACATTTGATTTGCCAAAGAGATTGACATCCAGATTTCCAGGAATGACGAGGTCCCTAGGAACTCTAAACGTCTATGAAGGCGCCAGCAGACTCCATCCCTTCCTTCCTCCCATTTTCCAGACAGGATAGCCCTCAGGCATTGGGCTGACAAGGATATTTCTCAGTGTACCCCACTATGCATGGGCTGTCCCCTCCTCTGGCTGAGCAACCACCTGCTCCAAGAATACAGCGGAGCCAACTACCCATCCTCAGGGCAAGTCCTGCGATGTCCTCACAGGACACATTTCTTTTCCTTTTTTTTTTTTTAAATATTAGGAGGAGATTACTTTTTTTTTTTTAAAGATTTATTTATACAAGCACTGGGGTACAGGCTAGAGGCACGGGAGGGTGAGAGAATTCACCAGAGACAGAGAAGGGAGCAAAACAGGCAGAAGGACGGAATTGTACTGCTGAGGGAGCAGTGGGCGAGACAGGAGAGGTCTGCCTCACATGAGGACACAGTTATTAAAACATTTCAGGGCTGCTCTTATCCTTGGGAGGCATCTGCTAAATTATCCCCTTAGTAGTCTGAGAGGCCAGAGTCCAGCTTTCCAGGATCATGGATTCCAACCACACTTACTTTCCCTCCCAGAGCCCATTTTCTCTCTCCAAAATCCAGGCACTGAGCCACTCTCAGTACCAGAGGCACTCAGAGCTGTGATATAAATGATGATTATTCTATTATCAAATAACATTGCCAAGCCTGGCCAGCTCCCTACAATGGTGACAGCAGAGGAGAGCTACAAAATTCAATATTGATAAACTGTACATTGTGTTCTAGAACCATCACTCTGCCTGACAGCCACTCTGTAAGCCTCCCACCATTAGCAGCAAGGAAGCAGAGAGAGTGGTTAGTGATGGCCCTTGGGGGTGGGAAGACCAGGCAGAGGCAAAACCAAAGGCAGTAAGGAAAGCTTGGGGAAGTCCACCATGCCCACCATTTCTACAGCGCCCAACATTAACAAGTCTATTTGCCTCTTTAGGCTGTGCCCTGCCCTGCCTTTTTGGAGGGTCCATCTCAAATTAAACTGCCCAGAAAAATCTTATACTAGTAAGCAGGAAGTGGAACTGCAGTCTGCTTCCATCTCTACATGCCTTCAGCATGGCCCCTGAGTTTTCTGCATTTTCCTTAGAAAGAAGGGAATAAGGGCCTCCCTGGTGGCGCAAGGGGTTAAGTCTCAGCAGCCACTGCAGCATGAGTTAGATCCCCAGCCAGGGAGCTACCCACATGGCACAGCAGACCTCTCCTGTCTCACCTGCTGCTCCTCTCAGCAGTGTATTTTAGTCCATCCACCTGTTCTGCTTCCCACTCTGTTACTGGTGAATCCTCTCACCCCCTGCCCCCCACCTCTTATATGCATAAATAAATCCTTAAAAAAAAAAATAAGATGGGAATAATATGTCTAAGGTTCTGCAGCTTAGCTCCTATCTTCTAAAGTGACAATCAGGTTTCTTTTAGGTCCTGAACGCTAGAAGCAGCAGAATCCTGGTAGCAGATTCTCTCAGGAAATGATTAAGACCTTGAATACCCCAATGTGCTCCCCACCTCAGGCCTTTGCACTGCCTATTCTCTGTGCCAGTGTGCATTTCCCTAGACAACTGAATGGCCTGCCCTCCTGCTCTTTGCTCGAGGCCTAGTTAACCACCCTATTTAATACTGATACTTGGCCTTCACCCAGTCCCTTTACCCTGCTCTACTTTTTCTTTTTTTCCCAGTATTTATTACCTTCTAACATTCTGTACGATTGACTTAGTAAGTTTATAATTTATTTTCTATTTCTCCCTTCTGGCACGTAAGTTCCACAAAGTTAGGGATCTTTGCCTTGTTCATGAATGTATCCCCAGAACCAATAATAGTGCCAGATAACTAAGAGGTCGCTCAATAAATCTTTGCGGAACGAAGGTAATGCTAGAATGCCTGAGTGTTGTTCAGACCATCTGACTAGTTCCATCATGTGGGGCTGGGGTGGCAGGGAGAGGTAGGTGATCATGTCAGTGCTTTCTACTTGCTCTCCCCCCACTGCCATCGATGCTGGTGAGTGCCCCACATCCTCTTCCGGCTCCATCAGTCCCAAGAACATGCTATTCAGGCAAGCCATAGTGAGTTATTTTCTGCTGAACCCAAGCCCCTTCTCCACTTTTGCTCAATGAGGTTGCTTAGCTCTCCTCCACAGACTTCAGTCCCCCACTCCAGGCCACCCCCGGCCAAAAATCAATCTCCAAAGCCATGATTCTCCAACTTGAGTAAGCATGGTATGATGGCATGATACGTGTGTTTATAGGCTTATTTTCAGGCTACCTTCCAGAGACTCTGATTCAATAGGATGAGGGAAGGACTCAGAAATAAGAATTTTAAAAACTCTCCCCACTCCCCAAGGTGACTGAAATAACAGGCACTGTTTGTGCCACGCCTTGAGGAACTTTGGTGCAGACAGCTTGGTGACTAAGCCTCATTGATGTTCAGTGTGTGGCTCTGCATGGGTTTATTTATTTTATTTTTTAATTTTTTAAAAGTGCAGGTCAAACACGTCATATTTGTTCTTTTTTTTTAATATTTATTTATTTTTATACAAGAACTGGGGTTCAGGCCAGAGGTGCAGGAGGGTGAGAGAATTCACCAGAGACAGCAGGGAGCAGAACAGGCAGATGGACCGAAAACACTAAGAGGAACATCAGGCGAGGCAGGAGAGGTCTGCTGCACCATATGGGAATCTCCCTGGCCGGCCGGGAATCGAACCCACACTACAGAGGCCGAGGACAGCTTCACAGCGCTGCGCTCAACCCACTGTGCCATGGGGGAGGCCATTTGCATGGGTTTAGATGAGAAGAAATGGACCTGTGGGTTTGCCATTTTCTTTCCCACCAGAAGTATAACAAATTAAAACAGCACTTTTCAGCACATGGAAAGAAACTGAGGGAAGAGAGAAGGGCAGCAGTGTGGTATAAAGGGGAAGAACACCTCATGGGTAAGGCCCACAGTGTCGTGACTCTATATTTAAATCCCTTTAGTAATTAATAAGGTGCCAAGTGTAATATTTCATGTTGGACAGTAAGCAGATAAAAACGAGCCTGTCTAGAATGATGGAAATCCCTTCCCCTGTCCATCTTCTATGGGGAAACCCAGCCTCAATCAAGGAGCCACCTGAGCCTGAGCAGGGCCGGAATGCTACCAAGTGCTGGACCAGCATGGACTCTGGCCAAGATAGGTCCTAAAGGGACACAACTGAAAGGTACTCGACACTCTGACCACCATGGGCGCTGTTCCTCAGAGCTGCTCTGCCGTGTGGGAAGGGCAGCCTGAAGTAGATGTTGCCAAAGGGATGGCACACTGACCCTCAATCAAACCTCAGCACTGAGGCTCCTGGATTCTCTAACACGGAGCCCTCGGAGAATGGAAACAAGCCAGGAGCACGAAGGATAGTATGGCGTGGTTCCAGAGGTGCAGGTGCAGTGTGAGGGAGCTGACAATCTAGGGGTGAAATTGTCTAGAAGAAGGATGCAAACAGGGGTAAGGGACACCCATTAGGTCTTCTTTCACCTCCTTTCTCTTAATTCTTCAGTTCATCTACTCTTCAGGAACTTGCTAGAGGGCAAGCATTATTCCTGCTCACTCCATAGAGAGAAAAGACTGAGTCAACTGTATTTCCTTCAATGATAACAATAATGGTGGCTCACCAAGTACTCAGGACTTCTCCATCAGGCATATGCTAACTCTTCAAATTTAAAACTCTATGAGGTGGAGACTACTAGGTTGCCCATTGTACAGAGGGAGAAACTAAGTCAATGAGAGGATGATTATTGAGAGGAGCAGCTGGAGGTCTAGTCAGGTAGCCTGGGCTGCCCATCCTCTTAACCACCTTGCTCATTTATGGAGATGGCTTGTGAATTGTCCCAAGTGAGATTCGAGCTAGTTCTAAGTCTCTTATTTTTTTTTTTTGCATTAAACATTTTTAATTTTAACTGATTTAGGTATTGGACGTCTGCCATTTCACTTGGGTAGATAACAGAGCAAAATGATTCTTTATATTATTATTACATTTAAAAAATTAGATCTAAGTCTCTTAAATCCCAAAACAGTGCTGAGACTTGAGCCCCCCACCATAAAACCAAGAGCAGAAACAAATTTTATAAAGTCAGTAGGGTGCTCACACTCTCTCAGTCATGGGATCTTTTAGACTAATTTGGTTCCCTGTTCCAGATGCTCTGAACCTGGGATACTTCTAGTCCAGGAGAATCTCACATTTATATATATGGGCACCACTCTGTACCAGGAACGACAATATACCTGCAAAAGTGCAGCAATGAGCGCAGGGAACTACAAACAGATTGTTGCTATGCAGCATAATGTGGAAGGCAAAGACACACAGGAGACAGATTGGAAAGGGCCTCTGTGTCACCATGTTAAGAAATGCGAATGATTCTTTGAAGGCTATCAAGGGCAACTGAAGGACTTAAAGGAGATTTGTGCTTCGGAAGGATTACTTTAGTGGCTGATTAGAGGCTAGTTTTGAAAGGGCACAAAACCAGAGGTAAGGATGACAGGTTGTAGTTGGTAGAGGTTAGAGATGATCAGGACTAATATTTATGCATAATGGGGCCTCCCTGGTGGTGCAGGGGTTAAAGTCTCAGTACTATCAAGCTATTGGCAGCCACTGCTGTATGAGTTGGATCCCAGGCCAGGGAGATAACTCACACGACGCAGCAGACCTCTCCTGTCTCACCCATTGCTCCCCTCAACAGTGTATTTCAGTCAATCCACCTATTCTGCTCCCCACTCTGTCTCTGGTGAATCCTCTCACCCCCGGCACCTCTGGCCTATATACCCCAATTCTTGTATGCATAAATAAATAAAATAAATCTTTTTTTTTTTAAAGTGGTAACAAAAACAGGAAGTGACGTAGGTTTTTCTCAGCTGATGGTACAGAGGGATGAGTGGAGAAAACAAAAAGCCCGAAGGATGCTCATTCTGTGGATGGGTAATCAAAAAGATAATGGAACCCACCTACTAGGAAACCAAAAAAAAGAGGCAGATTTGATGGGAAAATGATGGCATTGGCTTTAGAAATGTTAAGCTAAAGTTTATTTAGAATATCCAGGTGAAAGTACCTATCAAGCAGATGAACATAGGAAGTAGAAGATCAAGGAAGAAAACTGGGCAGAAGACAGAGATTAGGAATTATTAGGAAACTGGCAGAGTTGGAAACTTTGGGAATAAATGACAGCACCCAGGGAGAAAATGCCCACTGAGAAATCTCAAGATATCTTAACATTAAAAGGGTGGGGAGGGCCTCCCCGGTGGCGCAGCGGTTGAGCGCTGTGTTGCAAAGCTGCCCGCGGCCTCTGCAGCGCCGGTTCGATCCCCGGCTGCTCCCCGGCCACCGGAGGAGGGTCCCACATGGCACGCAGACCTCTCCTGCCGCCTGCTGCTCCCCTCAGCAGTGTACTTCGGTCCCTCTGCCTGCTCTGCTCCCCGCTCTGGCTCTGGTGAATTCTCTCACCCTCCCGCGCTTCTGACTGTACCCAGTGCTTGTATAAATAAATAAATAAATAAATAAAATCTTTAAAAAAAAATTAATAAAAAAATAAAAAAATAAAAGGGTGGGGAAAGGGAGGGCTTAAGCCAATAGACCAAGAAGGAATAGAGAGATACAAAGATCAATGGGGGGGGGGGGGGTTTGTGTGAGTTACACAGAAGCCAAGGAAAAAGAGTTTCAAGAAAGAAGGCAACAGTTCAAAATGCCAAGGCCATTTGTGCAAAGATCATTGTGCAAAGCCAATGATCTTGGGATCACTCTATTCTTTTTTTTTTTTTTAAGTTTTCTTTTTATTTTATCTTTTTATTTATTTATACAAGCACTGGGTATAGTCAGAAGCGCGGGAGGGTGAGAGAATTCACCAGAGCCAGAGCAGGGAGCAGAGCAGGCAGAAGGACCAAGGTACACTGCTGAGGGAAGCAGAGGGCGGCAGGAGAGGTCTGTGCGCCATGTGGGACCCTCCTCCGGTGGCCGGGGAGCAGCCGGGGATGGAACAGGCGCTGCAGAGGCTGCGGGCAGCTTCGCAACCCAGCGCTCAACTGCTGCGCCACCAGGGAGGCCCAGGGATCACTCTATTCTATGCCAGCCAGGCTATGACAGACACTGCTTAGGGCTGCTCTATTTTATGAGCCCCATTTTTATGCACTGAATAGCAAAAACAATTCATTTATTCATCTTGAATCTCAGTAGAGAATTATGCAGGGACAAATAGCAGAGGTCTGTGGGACAGTGTGGACCAGGTGACCTCGAAGTCTCTTGAAGGTCAAGACCCACATCTGGGCCTCCCTGGTGGCACAGGGGTTAAATACACAGAGCTATCAAGCTATCGCCAGCCACTGCGACATGAGTTCGATCCCTGGCCAGGGAGCTAACCCACATGGCACAACCCGTTGCTCCCCTCAGCAGTGTATTTCAGTAGATCTGCCTGTTCTGCTCTCCACTCTGTCTCTGGTGAATCCTCTCACCTCTGGCCTACACCCCAGTTTTTGTATGCATAAATAAATAAATCTTTAGGGCCTCCCTGGTGGCACAAGGGGTTAAGCAACGCACTATGAAGCATTCTGCAGCCTCTGCAGCACAAGTTCAATCCCTGGCCGGCCAGGGAGCAACCCTCATGGCGTAGCAGACCTCCTTTCTCGTCCGCTGCTCCCCTCAGCAGTGTATTTTAGTCAGTCTGCCTGTTCTGCTCCCCACTCTGTCTCTGGTGAATCTTCTCACCCCCCGCATCTCTGGCCTGTACCCCAGCTCGTGTATGCGTAAATAAATCTTAAAAAAAAAAAAAAAAAAAGACCCTCATCTGTCAAGGAAGTTCATGCAGTATACACAGAACCCTGAAAAAATTACTGACTTTCTCAGGGTAAATTCCCCTGAGTCCCAGTTCCCTCATCTGTAAAATGGTCGAAGTGGTCATGAAGATTAAATGATTTAATTTTCCTGATGAAAACATCCTACATTGTTGACTGGCTCTTAGGAGTAATCCAACAGATGCAAATATACATTTGCTCTCCTTCTTTTATAGGGTCTAAAGGTATTTAAATCTACGATTGCACGTGATGTTTTACAACCTCAAGAAAATGGGAAAAGCTAGTTTTAGGGAAATTAACTGCCTTACCAAAGGTCACCCAGAAAATTTGCTGCAATGTCAAAATCAGAACCCAGGACTACTAAGTCTTAGTCCCAGGTTTTTTCATCTATAACATGAAAGAACACAGAATCCTTTTATATTTGCATAAACCTGAAGTTTTAGTATAGCCGTATTTATCACCACTAGTAGAATTCACTCCAGGAAACTGGAATCCTTAGAACCTTCTTGCCTCCTTTAGCATAACAGAGCCCAGTTCAAGCACAAAGGCAAAGGAAACCAAGAGTTCTATTTCTCAGATCTTTTTTTCCAAATGACTACTATTGGTTTTAGCTTTGACCTACATGCTGAACTCAGCTAAGCAGACTTCCAAGATCTTGGCAGAATCCCTGCTCAGCCAGAAGACAAGGCCCTAGGTGCATAACGTCCAGGGCTCATTCTAATCATTGTGCTTCATTTCTCTGCTTCTGAAATGCCAGCCCAAAGTGCAAGGCAATGTTTAGTAGGTAAACCATCTATCTCTAAGCATATATGTTAAATAGTGACAATGCTATAGAGAAAAGTAAATCAGGGAAAGAGGATAGGAGTGTGTATATAGAAAGAATGGTGAGGAGTTATTTAAAATAAGGTGGTTACAGGGCCTCCCTGGTGGCGGAGGCGTTAAAGTCTCAGTGCCATCAAGCTCTCAATGGCCACTATGTCAGTTACTGTAGCATGAGTTTAATACCCAGCTAGGGAGCTAAGCCACATAGGGCAGATCTCTCCTGTCTTGCCCACTGTTCCCCTCAGCAGTGTATTTCAGTATATCCACCTGTTCTGCTCCCCGCTGTCCCTGGTGAGTCCTCTCACACCCCGCACCTCTGTCCTACACCCCAGTTTTTGTATGTATAAATAAATAAATCTTTCTAAAAATAAAACAAAATATAAAACAGGGTGGTTACAGAGAAGGTGACATCTCTCAAAGATCTTTCTCTGAAACAAAGTTAAGATCAACTCAAAACGTAATTTGCAAGTCATGTAGTCTTTCTAGGCCTCAGTCATTTCATCTGTAAAATAGGGTTACCTTTGGACCTGCCTGAAAGCAGAAGGTCGAATGCATTTGAAGAAGATATTTTTGCATATAAGAGTACATTATACTTGGAGTTTTGCTTTGAAAAAAAATTCCTGTTCTATATAGTAATGTAGGGCAGATATTATTCTTTCTTTATAGATGAGGCAAGTGAATGACAAGCTGACTCCCTCAACTTCAACCAGCTGTTAAGTGACAGGGGTGGGAGTAAAACCCAGCTCTTCTGACTCATTGGTCCAACGGGGTACTTTTCTCTACCCCACATGGCCTGGACTGAAGTTATAGGGAGCTCACATCTCATAACTGAAGAAGGGGTTTCCAAAAGAATGGGCCAGGCTAACCAGGGCATCCTGTGTTTATTTCACCATTCCCCTCCAAAACTTCTAAAGTCCTTATTTATACGTTTAAGAACTGAGGGAATTTTACTTCTTCAAATGATGCAATATTACTTCACCAAGGCCCTCAGAAATAGCTTTCCTTCCATTGGCAAATCCTAGTCATTCAACTAGTATTTATCAAGAGCTTTAAGTACCAAGCTCCCAGCAAGGAGCTACAGAGCACTATTTTAAACAAATAAAAAAGAAGATACTTATTGGTAACTCAATTCTTGCCATTAGGCTGTTTTAATATTAATTGCTGAATCGCTTATCCTTCTTCCTTCCAATGCCCACTGTAAGTGCTCAACAGGTTATTGATTAACTGATCCAGCTCAGGTGAGAGAACTGGATGCATGTGAAGAATTCCCATACCTAGGTATGACTAGGTATTGAGGCTTCTGCTCACTAAGAAAATTCCTGAGGCATAAGGCAGTGCTAGTTCCAGTATAAATTCCCCTCAAGAGTTCTGCTTCCACCATGTATCCATATGATCCTGAGTCTGCAGACAGTTAAAGAGCAGTTCTCCTACCACTACCTTTCAGGCCAGAACTGAGTCCTGGAACCTCCCTGACATGTCTAATGGACCTGCTCAGTTTTTTTACATGGTACTTTCTACAAATGGTTCATGTCCACTCCAGAGCACACCCTATTTTGTCTTTTAAAGAATTTTTTTTATTTATGTATACAAGAACTGAGGTATAGGCCAGAGGTGTGGGGGTGAAAGGATTCACCAGAGACAGAGTGGAGAGCAGAACAGGCAGATATACTGAAGTACACTGCCGAGGGGAGCAGCGGGCAAGACAGGAGAGGTCTGCTGCGCCATAAAGGTTAGCTCCCTGGCTGGGGATTGAACTCAGGCCGCAGTGGCTGGCAATAGCTTGATAGCGTTGACTTTAACCTCTGTGCCACCAGGAAGGCCCAACACACCCTCTTTTGTAATGACTATTTTAACATGCCCAACTTCCTTCCAAACTGTGAACTCCTCCATAAGAGGGCCTGTGCCTCATCCTAGCACCTAGCACAGCATCTAACACAGAAAGCAGTGCTCAGAAAGAGCTAGTGCACACCTATGCCTACCAAATGCTACCTTTGGATCACCCACACCCACAGCCATTCCTTTAGGACTTCTGCAGACAGATGTGCCTCTCTTACCTAGGTTAAGGCACTGTGCCCCCTGGGAAGGATACCATAAGCAATCAAACTAATTAGCTGTAATTAGCTGATTTCATTTATTCACTGTCTCCTAACAGAAAATAAGGCCTTTGGGGACAGGAGTAGGAAAAGATAAAATATCAAAGGCAGGTAAAGTTCTGAGCACAGGGTGCCACAGTGGAGATGCCTGCAGCCATGCTGGTGAGCACAGGCTACAATAGTCCCTGCCGGAAGCTCAGGAAGGAGTGCAAGTAAGTGCTGCCAACCTCATCCATCTAGGCCAATCTCTGCAGAGAATTTAACAATAAGGGAGCCAAGGATTCCCAGAGACACTTGTATCTTTTTGCTGAGGCCAGACTCTCAGCCTTGGACCTGCAAATTACAGAAGAATCCCAAAGGCCAACTAGCCATTTTTCTCTCATCAGCTGCTGGTTAGGAAGAAACAGAGTTGGCCAATAGGATACTGGCTCAAATCAGCCTTGTCCATTTGGAGGTCCTGACCAACCAGAGCTTGTGAGAACAGTAAGAAATAAGGGAGAGGAAGCAGAGGTGCCCAAAGCACATTCCTCACAGCTTACTACCTGAGCTGAGCTGGAGAGGGGCCCAGGACAATAACTTGGCGGCCAGCTTGGCAAGACCTTTTGAGAAGCTAGTCAATTATTTCCTCCTATCCTGTACCTCTGTAGAGTTCCTGTCCCAATTATCTCTCTATACACAAAGGACAAAGAAGATGCATATAGGTGAGGGAGGAAGCTAGAGGAACAGTGGCAGCTTCTTTTTCTTTTTTTCAAATAAAGAACGATAATAGACCATATTGTGGGGTGGCAGAAAAAGAGTCTTGTCTTAAGTGAAAAAATCTAAATCCATGGCCCAGCGCTGCTACTCACAGCTCTGAGATCTTGGACTGTCTACTTCACTTCCTGCAACCAGTTCTCATGCAAGTGAGGGTGCCAAGGTACTCTCAGGTACCAAGGAGCTTCCATGGCTAGGCACTACAGGAAGTACATTATATTCTATTCTGTTCCCCACTAAAATCCTATGAAGTAGTTATTATCTTCATCTCGCAAATGAAGTAACTGAGGCTCTGGGAGGAGAGGTGTCTTGCCAACAGGTAGGAAGCAGTGGCATTCCAAGGTCAGGTTTTTTCAGATCCTAAAAGCCACTACGGCACATGCTATTGTATAACAATCTCCAAGCTCCCTTTCACTGTTAATGCTCTGGAATTTCTTTCTTTTTTTTTTTTTAAAAGATTTATTTTATTTATACAAGAACTGGGGTACAGGCCAGATGCATGGAAAGGTGAGAAGATTCACCAGAGACAAAGCAGGGAACAGAACAGGCAGACTGACGAAATACACTGCTGAGGGGAGCAGCGGGCAAGACAGGAGAGGTCTGCTTGCCATGTGGGTTGCTCCGAGGCTGGCGGAGATCGAACCGGCACTGCAGAGGCTGCGGACAGCTTCACAGTGCTGAGCTCAACCGCCTGCACCACCAGGGAGGCCCGCTCTGGAATTTCTTGAAGTATGCCTCACTGTAGGTTTTTTCTCCATGGCATCAAGATCTGGAAGCTGAATTGCTCATCCTGCACTATCACCACAGAGGCAAACACTCCAAATTAATCAACTATCCTACATGCCCAGAGTTGGAAGAAGCCTCTTAAAACCCCCTCCATCTATTCTTCCATTACTCACACAGAGAAAAATCAAGGAGTCTCCAGGAAGAGAAGGCTTCCCAAATTCACCCATCGCCTTTACTTTTTCCTCTAATAGTTAAGGACAACTAAACCTGTTAATGTAGCAAACAATGTTTGCTTTCTTCTCATTTAAGTTTAGTTTTGTTTATTTGCTTATTTCTCTTCGTTGGCTATTTACTCCTGTGTATGGGATCCAAAAGTCAGTAAGGGCTGAAGCTGTCTGTGGCCCTGACGCTTAAGGCAGGCCCAGTTTCACTCTGGGCTAGCCAGTGCTATCCCATTAGCAAGAGGTCTCTGGACAAGGGATGAGGATCCGCCCTGCTGACTTCCGCCCAAGGTAGTCTGACTCACACATTCTAAAGGGGTCACAAATAGGGAAGAAATGATCACCACTAAAGAAAGTGTTAAAACAAAATACAGTAAGAAGTCTGTTAAAACCAAGTGTTAAATAGCCCTTCGACTTTCCTCTCCCCCGTGCTAATAGGTAATTGTGAGAAGTCACTCTGACAATATGCAGGGAGGTGCCTAAGCCATTCCAGCAACAGCAACAGGGAGATGCAGACAGGCACAAAGGATATTCCAGAAAAGACCCAAGACTTAGACAATTACACTCTTTAAAAAAAAAAGTGTGTCTCTGAGAATAGGCTCAGGACAGAGGTCAGAAATAATAGGGGGAAAGTTACCCTAGAGTTTAATCAAAAGAGATCTGTCAATATTTGGTTTGTTCTGCAAGAGACCATCCAGAAGAAGCAATTAACATAAAGCAAATTCAGGACAAGAGCCGCAGTGCGTCCCGTGCTGGCAAGGGAAATGCTCTCTCCTCCACTACAGATGAAAGTGTACACAGGCTTAGCCTTTTTGGAGGGCAACCCCAGTCTCCAGTAACATTTAAAACTTCTATCTAGCAATTCTATTTCTAGGCATTCGTAAGGAAAAGAATTCAACATTCTTTATAACAGCGGTGTTTATAATAACCCCATAGTTATATAAACTATTGCCATTATATAGCAGTTAGAAAAATTGAGGAAGATCTTTAGATAGAGTTGTGGAAAGATTTCCAAAATACGTTATTAAGGTAACAAAGCAAGTAACAAAACCCTAGGTATAGTGTGCACCCATTTATGTAAGACTAAAAACTATAAAACACTCACAAAACCACGTATTTCTGTAATACTATAGCCTGGAAAAGAGTCCAGAAGATTCACTCCAATTTGATAACAGCAGTTCCAGGAATTGGGGGTAGAATCAAGGTAAGGATCAAGGGAATCAATCTCATCTGTACGATTTCAAATGTGTTTTTGAAATAAATTCTTGGGTAGTGAATGACAAAAAAAAAGTTGAAAACCTAAAAATAAAATTAAAATATAAAGGCCACCTATAGGGCCTCCCCGGTGGCACAGCGGTTGAGCGCTGGGTTGCAAAGCTGCCCGCGGCCTCTGAGGCACTGGTTCGATCCCTGGCTGCTCCCTGGCCACTGGAGGAGGGTCCCACATGGCGCGCAGACCTCTCCTGCCGCCCGCTACTCCCCTCAGCAGTGTACTTTGGTCCTTCTGCCTGCTCTGCTCCCCGCTCTGGCTCTGGTGAATTCTCTCACCCTCCCACGCTTCTGACTGTACCCAGTGCATGTATAAACAAAACAAACAAACAAATAAAATAAATAAATAAAACATGCCTCTATTAAAAAAAATAAATAAATAAAGGCCACCTATATACAGGAAACAATGTTCAAGATAATGTTTTTGAGAAAAAAAGCAAGTTACCCAACATTGGGCATTGTATAATCTCACGATGGGGGTGGGAGGTGGGGGAACAAACACTAGGCTGAATGAGAGGCCTGAGGAGAACTTCACTCTGCCACTCTATGTTTGGCTATGGGCTAGATGCACAATCTTTCCAAAGTTCTGGTTCAAGAGTTACTCTGCTCGGGCCTCCCCGGTGGCGCAGCAGTTGAGCGCTGGGTTGCGAAGCTGCCCGCAGCCTCTGCAGCGCCGGTTCTATCCCCGGCTGCTCCCCGGCCACCGAAGGAGGGTCCCACATGGCGCGCAGACCTCTCCTGCCGCCCGCTGCTCCCCTCAGCAGTGTACTTCGGTCCTTCTGCCTGCTCTGATCCCCGCTCTGGCTCTGGTGAATTCTCTCGCCCTCCCACGCTTCTGACTGTACCCAGTGCTTGTATAAATAAAATAAAAAATAAAAATAAATCTTAAAAAAAAAAAAAAAAAAGAGTTACTCTGCTCATTTGGTGCTATGAGGTTTGAAAATGAATCAAGAACTTTCCACATAGCCTGGAACAGACAAGCACTCAACAAATGATAGTCATTATTTGTATTAATAATAATAAATTCAGAATAAAAAATGAGATCATTTCAAGAGAATCTTTATGACACTTAATTATGATTTAACCTTTACATTAATCACTAGTATTTTTTTAATTCTTTTCTATTTTTAAAGATTTATTTTATTTATACAAGAGCTGGGGTACAGGCCAGAAGTGTGGGAGGGTGAGAGGATTCACCAGAGACAGAGTGGGGAACAGAACAGGCAGACTGACTGAAATACACTGCTGAGGGGAGCAGCGGGCGCGACAGGAGAGGTCTGCTGTGCCATGTGGGTTGCTCTGCAGCCAGCGGGGATCGAACCGGCACTGCAGAGGCTGCGGACAGTTTCACAGTGCTGAGCTCAACTGCCTGCGCCACCAGGGAAGCCCTCATTAGTAGTTTTTTAAAATGACTAATTCTGTGAGTTTCGGTCATTAAATTTTGAGCTGGAAAGGATCCCAAGAATTCATCTACCTTGGTAGTTCCCAAATCTGGCTGTATGGTGGAATTAGCTAGGAAGCTCGCTTTCTAGCTAACAGCTCCTAAGCAGATAAAGACATTACGAGGTTCCACAACAGACTGGGTTAGAATTTCTGGGAGTTGGGGTCAAATGATCTCTAACTTTTACAAACCTTCTACTATCTACACACTGCTGGGGAGGGAAAATGAGGTACAAAGGTAGAAGGAAATTTCATTATATTCCCTTTTGTAGTTGAATTTTTAACTACTTGTAAAATAAATCATTTTAAAAAATTAAATGATAGTAATAAGTTTCCCCAGGTGAATCTAATGCACTCAATACACAGAACAGAATAGGCATCTTTATCCTTTGTTCCAGAAACTCCAATTCAGAATATTACAAAGATGTGGGTGTCCATTCTAGAAACAACAAACTGGGGAACATCCCAAATGGAAAGCAGTAAGAAAGTTTTACAAATTATATTATATCTACAATGGAACATTATGTGTTCATTTCATCTCTTTTAATCTGCCTAATAGCAAAGGAAATTATGACACAGTGTTAAGTGAACAAAACAGGATATAAATAAGTACAAATGGCCTAATCACAACTTTGGAGAGGGAAGAGTCATCTAGAAGCTTAAACGAAATACAGTTCATGGAAAAGCAAGTCTGTGCCCTTTTCTCTACACTCTGCTGCCTCTCTTCAGCCTCTTCAAGAATTGGCTTCAAAAATCTCACTGAGGAGGGCCTCCCCGGTGGTGCCGCAGTTGAACGCTGGGCTGCAAAGCTGCCCGCAGCCTCTGCAGAGCTGGTTCAATCCCCGGCCACGGGCGAGGGTCCCACATGGCGAGCAGACCTCTCCTGTCTCGCCTGCTGCTCCCCTCAGCAGTATATTTCGTCACTCTGCCTGCCCTGTTCCCCGCTCTGGCTCTGGTGAATTCTCTCTCCCTCCCGCGCTTCTGACTGTAACCCAGTGCTTGTATAAATAAATAAATAAATCTTAAAAAAAAAAAAAAATCTCACTGAGGAGCCTGTGCAATATTATCTTGCTTAGTGACTTAACAATTATCACAAATTATCTTACTCACTGGTGCATTTTTGTAACTTTAAAAAGTTAGAGCTCCCTTTAAGGGACAAATATTTTCTCCAACTAGGAACGTGATCAACTCAAAAGCAGCCATCACGCCTTGAAATATGGCCATATGGTAATCAACACAGGCTGAACAGCTTGGAACATGTAAGGCTTTCGGTCAGTGCTTTTGTCACCTTACTCTAAAGACCTGGGGTTCTATGCTCAAGAAACTACTCTCCAGACAGGTAAGGCATATATTATAAGAAAGAATGAGCAACAATAAAAGAGGACAAAAAAACAGCACAGGCAATAGGTGCTATAGGGACTCACATATTGCTGCATTTATTGTATACCTGCTTATTTTCCTGAACCAAAATATAAACCCCTCAGATGGAATAATAGTAATAGTTGTAGGTCCTTTCTTATTTTGTATCTAACCTTAATGTCTGGTATATCTGGCAGATAGTAAGTGCTTAATAAAGGTTTCTTAAGTTAGGATATTCGACGCTCTGAAAATATGAGCAGATTAATTACTGCAGTATGACTAAGAGCAGGGAATGCTGTCTAAGTGAATGGTGGTGAAGGGAACAGATAAAATACCACATGCTTCTGATGTATTTCAGACTGAAAAGGCTGGGAAACACTGAGATAGCTGCCATCAGGAGGCCCTGCTAACATGCTGGACTCGACCCAGACTTCAGTTCTTGGTGGGGAGTTCAGCTCTGTACTAAAAATAGTATTCTTTATTTTACAGAGGAGAAAAGTAGTCACAAGCAAGCTCTCTCTACTTTTTTGATGGCAGGTTGGGCCCAAGTAGTGACCTTGATGGAAACTTTGGTGCCAGACACACCCTCATCAATCCATATCCTGATCTCCTTTCTTCTGCTCTTCATGTAACTCCAGCTGCTCTCCTGTCTCCCCACCACCTGCTCAAGGACAGAAGCTATGCTACAGTTATGATAACTGTTAGTCACCTTTCTGAAGTCCTCACTAGGAACCAGTGCTCTAACCCAAGAAAGCAATTAGCTGATTTGAAGACTAGGATGGCCCTAAAAGTTGACAGGACCACAAAGAGCAAACCCAAAGTTCACCCTGGATGCAAAGAGGAAAACGAACTGAGACTGAATCCTGAATCTTCCCAACCTGCATTTGCTTGGTTCTCCAGGACACAGGACACACTGAAGAATTAATTATTTGTCAATCAGGAAAAAGCCTTCAAAGTTCATCACCTCCCCTGGTTTGGGACAAACTCTAGCCATTCTGGACAGACAGGGATTTCTCTCCATAGGGTTCCTTCAGTAGACTTTCCCGCTGCTTTGTATAGGAGGAAGTTCTCCTTCATTTCTAACCTAAAACACTCCTATTAAAATTGAGATCCATTTAAGAGAGATCTGAGGCAGCAAATTAGCATCCTCTATTATTATTTCTCAGGTTACTCATGCATGCTAATTTTTGAGACCCACAGCTCTAACCTTTAGATGCCTCAAGACACTTTAATTTCCCCAATGTTAATAATTCTAATTATTTTCCTTTCAAATAAGTTCCACTCGCCATGATTTCCCTTCTGTTTCTCTTCCTACCTCTCTTAGGTTGCTTTCTACTCTTAGATTGTTCTTTCCTTGTCAACCCTTTATTCCCCTGCCCCTACCTGCCCATCCCTAAATCTATCCTAAATGGACAGAAGCCTTGCTTTGCCTTCCCCTACATTCCTGACCCGGCATTCTTCTCTGTAGGAATGTTAATTAGCGTGTGGGATTTAATTAATTCAGCAGCTAATTAAAAATGGGAGAGGAAGAGTGGGAGAGGAGGAGGGCGGGAGAGATAGAGCCCGCCTCGGTGCAGAAGGCACCGCAGATGGTTCTGGGTTGGCTGGCACCATGCCACCACCCTCCAACACCCCCCTCCCCCCCAACAGCACGTACGGCGAGGAGGGAGGGACAAAAGTGAGGGACATAGACTGGCAGAGCCTAGACAGACTCATTCAGTACTGCCGCTGCTTTGTACTGGGGAGACATTAAGAGGGAGAAAACGAGAAAGGGAGGGAGAAACATGGACAGACCACACTCGGGAAGAAAAAAAAAGGGGGTGTTGGAACTGAATGATTCTTCAACTCTGGAAGAAGCCAAGAAGAGAGTTTATTCATCCCCAAAGAAAGCCAGCATCTTGGGGTTCTCTGGCTCCTAAGAACTACTGAAGACAAGATGGGAAAAGAGAGCCACTGAGCCTCTGGCGAAAGAGAGCTAGCTTACTCTGACAGCCAAGGACCCACTCTGCAGCCAGCCTTCCCATAGCATGCTGCGCCTCAGCATGGCAGGTGATGAGGAGGAGAGCTGTTGAAAATGAAAGATGGGGAAGGGTAGAGGGGGTGGGCTCAGATGGGTGACAGGGAGCAAACGCACAAGGACATTCAGAGGAAGAGAAATGGAATGTGTACATGAGAAGGGAAGGGAGAAATGGCCGAAGGGTAAGAGAAGAAATAAATGGAGGAAGTGGAGGCAGCTGGGGGCAAAGCCATGCTTTGTTTGCCAAGATGGATAAAGAGGGATGGGGTGTCCATGCAGAGGACTTTCACATACTGACCCCACCCAGCCTAGGCCAGGCAGCAGGGAATGGCAGCACTGCAGGAGGGGGGCAGGAGCAGATCCTTCTGAGGGTCAACTGAGGTGCCGGAGACAGGGAACTCATCCTGCAGGATCGTCCCAATTACCGGATATCTCTGCCAAAGCAGGAATTTATCCAAAGCAATGGAGAAAAGCTTCCAAACGAACAGAAAAGGAGGCTAGGATGACAGGAGGCTGCAGAATCTGATTCCAGGAGCTCCAGCGGGGATATGGTGAGGAACGGGATTTTTAGCAGCACCCAGCTGGCTCTCTAGGGGTATCACTTGACACCCTGAGGGAAATACGCCCATTAGGGGACTGATATGAGGATTTGAGGCATGAGAGAGGAAAAGCTGGGTTTCAGAAAGCATCCCTTTGGTGGGAGGCACCTAGGAAGCTTTGAGCTTAAAGCCTTGGGAGGGAATAAAGAAGGGCAGGAAGGAAGTCTGATACTGGTGACAGATTACATAAGACTTGACTGAAAGACAGTGAGGAGGGTGTGGAGCCAGATGAAGCTTTTCTGGTGTTAACTGCTGGAGAGCTGAATGCAAGGCAGACACAGGTCATTGTAGCTAAGAGACAGGGTTTTCCTGGGTAGGAATTGTGATTTGATCTCTTTACCACCTAGGGCTTCCTGCGAGAGCCAGCACAGAATCAAAATTGGGAGAGAGGAAGTAGAAACTCAGGGGTTTTTTATTCTCCAGAGTTCACTCATGGGGCTAAACCCAAGGCTGGCAGATGAGACAAAGCAGTGCTCAGAGTGAGTCGTTACAGGCTCAGAGAAGGCAGACGTGTAAGACCGCTTTCTGAGTCTATTTTCTAGTCTAGGTTTTAATTAACGACAAAAACTGTAAGAACATTTATTAATATAGCTACAGCGACATTTTCAACCTTAGATTTTGAATTATCACCATGAGTAGGAGAAAGTAGGTAGGAGAAAGTAGGTAGTCCAAGGTCTTTGTTACTAAAGATACAAGATACGGACTGACTGACGGTTAGTTGCAAATGAGCAGCAAGGGGAGGAGAATAGAATTAACAGCATCACTTGCATGTGTTACACAGCCCCAAGGTACTTTTGATGGAGAGAAGGCTTAAGGGGAAGGGGGACATTAGTTAACAATGAGGTCTAATTAGATCTGGAATGGGAAGTAGGAGCCAGGGCTTTGGAAATTCCTTACCTAGACACTAACAAGGCAACTCCAGTAAACTGGGCTATGGAATGCCAGTGGAAAATGCCATCCTCTTCTCAGTGAGCCAGGCACATCACCTGGCCTGCTCACTTCAGTGCTCCGACTGCTTGCCCCCTGCTCAGCAGGCAACCAAGACTTGCTTAGACATAAAAACCTGGCCCTGCTGCTGGCTCCAAGGCTGTCCATGCTCAATATGAAATGGAAACACTGGGTTTCAAAGATAGTAAACAGTCAGACCTAGGTGTCTAAGAGGATACAGGTCCTAGTATCAGCTCTGCTAATATTTATTTGTATACTTTTGGACAAATCATTTCCCCCGACAGGGCCTGTGAGTGGAAGAAAACAAAACCAACCAATTTTAACTACAGCACCCCAAGCATCTAGAGAAGAAAGAGTTAATTTAGTGAATGTATAACAACTCATGCAGGAAGAAATATATTCATGCAACAGTGTTAACTGAGCCTGATTTTAAGAGTGGTACCTTATGGGGATCATCAGTTATCTGACACGAGTCCACAACCCTAACTAGAGTCCCCTAAATAGGACAAGGGTGGTCTCTGAAAAGGGTAGTAGGAAAATGAACTGAGAAACAAAGAGGCCACTGGTGCTTATGCACACCTCAGGATGGCAGGCAAAAGAGAAGCTTCCATGCCACACCAAGGTTCAGGTAATAAAGTGAAAGGTGTGGAGTCAGAGTCCCTATTTTTAGTGTAACTCTTTCCAGGCTCTGCTGAGCAGGCAAACTCTCTCTCTCTCTATAGCTCAGAAGTCAGCCTTGACACTCACATGCTGGGGAAATGGAAGCCAGTCACTCAGGTTGAGGAAGATCTCCCACCAGGGAACAAAGGAAAGAAGCCACGCTGTCCATCTTTGGACAATTTCTTTGCATACACAAGGCAAAGACTCAGCACAATTATCCAGGGAATTACTAGGATGCTATTAATCCACAAAGAATAATTCAATCAGAGGAAAATTAACCACTCTAACTAGAAATTGGGTAATGTTACAATCCATACTGCCTAGAAAGCTGAGCGGTATGGGTACTGGTCACAAGAGTGGGCGCCAGATAGAAGTTAAGAAGCAAGGCGGGGCAAGAGCTAGGGTAATGGTCTGTTGAATTGGAGCTACATTCTAGAAAGACTAAACATTAAAGGGAGCTTTGACAGAGCGAGGCAACTATGTAAACTCAGCTGAGACAGAGATGTGGAATGACAGGAGGAGGAAGCAGGCTCAAGAGTGAACTGAGATCCAGCTACCAAAATTGTGCTCAGCAGTGACCAGACAGGCAGGGTGCCCATGCAGCAGGCATCCCCACTGCCCAGCAAGGCCATGCTGGCGACTCAAAGATCACTAATGGGACATCTCCCGAGGCCCCAGAGAATAGGTTTTAGAGCTTGATGATTTTCCTCCAGTGTCTTCATACTACAGACTAACCAAAGCACAGCAATCCTTACCAACGTAAACCAAAAGCTTTCGGATGAAGCCTGTCATGTGAATTCTTGCTCTTCCCTACCTCCATTTCTCCAGCATGTGGAACCAAGTTCTGTAGAGTCAGATAACACAGTAGCCTTTGCCAGCCAAACTCTTACTATGCGAATCCAGGAACCAAACACATTTGGGTGGCAAAGGACATCTTTCTGTTCTGGCTCCATTCATTTGGAGAGCCTTGCCAATTTCCAGACCTAGCTTTCAACACTGATCCTTCAGTTCCCTTCACCCTGTTTTCTTCTAACCCACACTTATCCAAGGTCCCTTTTCATTAGGAGAATCATCTATAAGATGCTAAGGGTAGAAGCGATAAAGAAAAATAAAGGAAGGACATAAGAGTATAGCATATACAGTATATTTTAGACAGTGGAGTGAGACGAAAACCCTGCAGACAGAGTGAAAGAGATAGAGAAAGCAAGAGATGTGAGGGCGGGGGGAGGGGAAGAAGATGGCACTGCGGAGGAAAAAAGAGCGCCACAAAATTAATTTGAGGAAGGGAACAGTAGGGGAGACGTTGGTGGAATAACAATCAGGCAGTAGAGGGTTGGGTAAAGGGGGAGGGCACCAGTGGGTGGGGAGGAACAGTGCTAGGGAGGAGGCCCAGCAGGCAGAGCAACAGCAGCGCCACCTATGGGCATGGCGGAGGGCTACAGACTGCAACAAAAGAGGCCCCCTGCCTGGGCACTGAAGTCTGGGGTGCAGGTGGGGAGAAGCCATGGTTTCTGCCCTTCAAGCCTCTCAATAATACAACACACAGACTAGAAGAATAAATTCTGTATGGCTCTCCTGGGAAGAGAGGGACTTAACAAGGTACAGGCGGAGGACAGAGAAGCCCTGGCTTTTTCCATTCCAAGGGGGTTTCTCTCTCAGAATTCAGGCAGTAGAAAGAGAAGAGTATGAGAGGAGAGGAATGCCAGGTACAGAAGAGGATGTGTGCACTGCTGCTTCTTTCATTAGCTGGAGAAAGGATTTTATCTTTATTTCCAAGTGATTTCCTTTCCCACTGGATGTTGGAGTACAGCTCCCTCCCCAGGGCAATGGATGCCCCTCTCTCAGCTGCTTCCTCACAGCACTGCCTTGAAACTCCCAACCATCATTAGAAACCCCCAGGGAGCCACCAAGCTCCAAGAAGGAAAGGGATGGGTTCCCCCACCAGCCAAATAGACCTAGAGGGGGTGGGGGGTAGTGGGTAGGATGAAAAAAATGAGAGAATGTAAAAGCTCTGCAGAGGGAGGGGAGAGAGAAATGTGATCAGTGATATTTGTTGTGCTTCCAGGGAGGAAGGATCCGTCACATTTTTAATAATAATAAATACATGAAGACAGATTTGCTAGCACTGCTCTGGTTCCTTGGGAAGTGTGGGGGAGGGGAGCCAATGCAGCTGCAGAACAGACCAACATCTCCCCTCCCCTCCCCCATTAGATAGGCTCAGTATTGCAGCAACACACGCCCCTCCCCCTCTAACCGCAGTTCTCCCCATCACAGCCCACCCTTTCCATGGTCCCTTCACATAGCTCAGCCCCTCCTCCACCTCTCTCCCCCTCTCTACTCCCCCCAATCCTAGACTACCCTTTCAGCACTGGTACTCATTTAACATAGTCTTCAGCTCTCAGAAGCTCTAGTGCCCATAATAGTACTCCCCTAATTCTGAGGTCCCACTCTTTTCGTTCTAGTGCTTTCCTTCACTAGTTCTCAGCTATCTCCCCCTTACAACACCCCCAGAAGTAATCCAGTACATTTTTAGCATTTCCTGGACTCGACCAAAATGGATTGCTTTTTCCCCATTTTTATTTCAAAGTGACCTCCTTTCTCACAACCTTAAATATAATGGCCATCAAATGTGCTTGTGTTCAGGGGGTGTCAGAGCCTCGGGACTAGGTGACTACTGCCACCTATTGACCCAAATTTGTTCAAGATAGACCTTTAATACACTTCTTACACAGCATCACTCTGTTATTTCAAAAGCATCAATAGCTTAAACATGCAAAGGCATGGCTCTTGGGGCTTCTCTGAGACCCTCTGAACAATGAGATCAAAGAAATACAAAAGCAACACTGGGCAGAGAGCCAGAGCAATGATGCCTTTCTCCAGGCAGAAGCAGAAAGAGGCTGAGCTCAAAGAATGAAAAAGCAACCTTAAGTCTTCTCAAGGGTCTGTAAGCAAAGAACAGTAGTGGACAGTTTTCCTCAAGGGCTGTTAAAAACATCATGCATCAAAACATGAACAATGTTGCCAATAGAGCAGAAGCCAGGATTTCACTCATATGTCTCCATCAAGTTGGCCATATCCTTGGGTAAGTCTGAATGTGAATCTAAGGTCTACACACCTCATAGAGAGCATGGGGACAATCAGAACTTCTGCTGACTCTGAGACTGGAAAGATAAATTGGGCTCTGCAAAAGGGCAGTTCTACACCACACAGATCTATGGTTTAACTATATAACCCAGGGCAAGGAATAAGATGGGAACGTTTGCACTCTCCGTGGTGCTGAAAAAGGACATAATCAGGTCATCCCTTTATCATAAACCTATTTTCCTAATAGGGCACCTATGAAGACGGTATCCACGAACTCCTGACAGACACTGTCCTACACCTTCATAAAATCCTAACAGATATAAAGCTTTAGAGGTAATAAAGCTTTAGAGGCAAAAAGTGGCCTAGTCAAACTGTCTTTCCCCATACCTTCAGATGAAAAACTATGGTAGAGATACTAAATTACCTGTCAAAAACAAAGCCCAAACTCTTTCCAGTCAAGGGATAAAACTGATCTTGTGCATAATGACATATCACTTGGTCAATGTTGAAATGACTTGTTAGCACTGCACTCAGGAAATCTCAGAGAATTGAATTTATGAGTAGGAATAGGGGAAAGAAAAAAGAAACTGGCCATAGACCTTGAAATTCTAACCCTTAGTTCCCTGTACTACTGTAATAGTTTTCAAACTACATTCTATGACCTTCTAAAGATTGCCAGGAGCACCTCAGCACTCAGAAAGTGGACAAGAACATGGAGCTCCAGGTCCCTACATACTTTGACTAGTCACCTCACACCTGTCTTGTAACATGGAGAATCCACGCAGAACTCTGTCAACAATGTACTCTACATATTGATGACTCTGGGGGCAAATATTCTCAGAAGTAACATAACTTTTTATTGGAAATCCCTTTCAAATAACGCTTTTCATTTAGGAGGTCGAAGATATAACAAGGTGTTCTGGGATTAAAGACTTAATTGAATTAACATAAGATCCACAAAGGCAGGGAGTTCTGTTTGTTTGGTTCACTGCTATGCCATTAAGGGGCCAGAAGAATGTCTAGAACTTGTGGTTTCTTTAGAAGGCCTCGAACAGAAATGGGGCAACAGGGAGGAAGTCTACAAATTACCTACCAGTATTAAAAACCAAACCAACCACCCACCAACTCAAACTTTTATGAATCCTGGTACAGTTGAGGTCCTCTGTCCTCAACGGTCCTGGCACTCATTCTCTAACTTAGTAGTGTGTGACCTGGGGCAAATAACCAAAAGGTCTCAGATAGGATGGGTATTTCGTAAGGAATAAGGGCACAGTACTTAGCTCTTAGCTCAGTATGTAAGAGGAAGGCCTTTTAAAAAAAAAAAAAAGCACTTTCAAAAACCAAAAGGGGGAAAAAAGCACTTCCTTTCCCTTGGCAGTCCCATTAATTTAAAAATCTTAATAAATTAGAAGCAACACTTAGTCCACAGACATAAACGTAGTAGTCCTAACGAAAGGATTTTTGAGCTGAACCTCTTGTCCAGTAGTTCAGTCAGATAAAAAGAATCTCTAAACCTGTTCTCACGGCTCACAGCTAAGATTCACTCGAAGAAACAGACCTATGGGGGCACATCAGGCTCCCCCAGTTCTGCCAGAGATCAAAAATTAGAGGCCCCAGCAGAAAGCTCATGCTGGTGTCATCCAGGAGAAATAGCTCCAAGCTCCTTGGTTTAGAGGAATCTCAGAGATTCAGTCTCTAACACTTTTTTCACATTTTTCAGCTGAGGAAAATAAAGGCCAGAGATGTTAAGTGAGTTACCAAGTTCACACAGTTAACAGAAGACAGTACTTAGCTGTTTAACTACTTTCTAACAGGCTGGAGCTGACTGAAAACAGACCCCTACCCTAATCAAGCAGATCAGCATAAATCCAAATCCACAAGGTTCAGAATCAGTAAGGTTTTAGTGATGTCACGACAGAAATTATATCCCTCTCCATGGCACTGCCCTGGAATGCCAAATACTGAAATTAGGTGTTCATGAGAGCCTAAGACCTTAAAAAAAAAAACAAAAAACCCACAAAAAGCCCCCAACAAAACCAACCAACCAACCACTCCAATGAATTAATTCTAGATTCCTGACTTCTTTTTCTGATCCTCTTTCCACTTTTTACATCCTAGGTCTGAGGGATCACTAACAGAGGTTATTCTCTGGACAGGATACAAGATCTCAGATGTGAAACTACACGTTTTTTTCCCAACTTGGGCTTATATTTCTGTGGGATTTTCATTCTCTTGGTCTTTGAGCTAGGTATTTTCTGTCTACCTGACTGCTGGCATTCTTTTGCAAGCTCTTTGTAAACGGCTGGCCTTCACTTACTGGTGAGCTGATGCCTTAGTTGAAGAAGGGTCAAAGAGGCTGAAAAACCCAAGACTATACTAACTCTTCACATTACTCTCTCCCTAGACAAATTCCAACTCCCAATAACCGACCAAAGGTCAGCCCTATGTTTATGCTGTTTTAAAAAGAAAAAGGGTCTATCTTGAGTCTGTTTACAGTTAAGCACCAAAGACGTTTCCTGAAACACTAATGCCACCTGGTGGCCAACAAGATACATTACTAAAACCTAAGTTCATATATTTCAGATAATCTGTACTACATTAGCACAAGTAACACAAGAACTCCGGGCAATGTGGGCTGGAAGAGTTGATTGTAATACTCTAATCTCTCAATATTTTTTTGTTAAATAACCAGTTTCTAGTTTCTGGGGGAAAATATTATCAATGCAAACTACAAAAAGCCAAACTTTTCTCAGACCCACCAACATCAACTTTCCCTTTTCATTACCCTTTCAACCAAAATAACCCACACCCAACAATTCCAGTCATATAACACATGTGCAAAAGGAGCTTCAGTTTATAAGTACAGTCAACTTTATTAATATAAAGATCTTTTCATGTATATGTGTAGAGCAAACAATTAATGAATTCCAAGGAAAAACCTACATACAGTGAAATTAGAAGTATCCAAGGATGACAAGTGTGTGTGTGTGTATATAAACATGTACACCCATAATCACCGTCGCCTCCGAAAACCTGAAAGGAAGGGAAACCAAGAATGAGGCAAAGGACAGTCAGAAAAGCTGAAAGGACAGGAAAAAAGGACATCTAGAAAGAAGGCCTCAACAGGGCAGGCTCCGTTGGTTAGCCTTTCTACATCCTCCCAGGACCAAAGGCTACAACAAAACTCAAATGGAATAATGATTCGATACACACTTTTATGTTTCTATTTAAGAAAATCTGAATAGGAGTTGTGGGATCTTAGAGAATCCAAAATCTCTTTTGTGAATGATGCTCCTTTTCAGCCTTGGAAGAGAAATGAAAGTTCACTTAAAGAGATTCATGCCCAGCACAGAAGAGACACTGTTGGGCTGGTAAGACCTACGGTGGCACATTCAGAGAGCTGGCATCCCAATTCATACTCTCCACCCTCCACTTGATCACCTAGTCACTCACTGACCTTTTTTCTTCCGGCCTTTCTTAGATATCTTCTTCCGCTTCTTAATAGGATTCTGATCCTAGAGCCAAATGGAGAAATGAAAGACTGGCTGTCTGCTTCCCAATAGCAGTAGCCTTTCCCACCTTCCTCATATTAATAAGTCCCATGCATATTTGGTTGAAAGCCTGAAGGTAGCCTCCCACTGTACCACAATCTCACCTCATCAAGATGAGGGGTTCCCCCTGTCAAAGCACTGATGTCACTGAAGTGCGTGAGGGAATGAAGTTGTGAGCTCATGAGAGCTGCTCGTTTCTGCCGTCCTTTCTCTCGCTTACTGACACCTAAACGCACCATCATACTCTCTTCATAGTTAATCCTGCCGGAGAAACACAGACACTGTTTACCACATGCTTGGTCCACAGAGACAGAAAGCTGCAGTCAAGAACCAGGCCCAGGTATCCACTCACCCCCTTCTTTATGGCAGCCTGTAAGGTATTTAGTAAGGACATACCGGATGCTCGCTACTGAGCTTCCTCAATGAAATGTTCTTCTTGTTAGAACCCCTCCTTCCCAAGAGAAACCCAGAGCCCAGTCATAGGACTGTTTAAACCATTATATGAGAAAATCCTTCTATCTCAGCTCCATAAAAGGGCTGCCTACTTAAAAGTGCCTTTTAACTCAAATCTATCAACTGTAGAGGTTGCCACCTGAGCAATTGTGATTAGTTTGTATTCAAGTTACAATCACTTTTCTACTTTTTTCCCCCTGAACTTACACAGCACCTTCAATGGCATTCTAAAAGCCTCTCTTTATAGCCTTCTGCACAAATGAGCACTGTGATAAGAAAACACCAAATTTTAAAGCCTTCTTAGATGGAACATCATATTTCCTCTTTATGTGGCACTTGGCCAGCCTAAACATTTGGGGGAGAGGTCTGTACTTCAAACCCCTAATTCCCAATTCCTGTAATTTGGGTTCCCCTAAGACTTAATCACATTCATCAAAACACAAGTACACAAGTCTACAGTGCAGAAACACCTCTGAATCCCCAGAACACAGACCTGTGTTGATCCTCCTGACTCTGGCGGGTGACATGAGGATGCCGAGCATCGCGGATCTCCTCTGGAGCATCTGAGTACTGCTCCTTCAGTTCACGAATGACAGAGCTGCTCAACGCCCGTCTCTTGGCTCGTTCCAGGCGCTTCTTCTCCCGCTCAGCTTCTGTTTCATCTATATGATAAAAATCAGCCAAGATTATCCCAGAACACAAAACACCCCATCCATGCTGAGGCGGCAGCAAGCACAGTTCATACCGTAATGTACTGGAACCAAGCGTGGAGGCACATATTTCTTAACTGTTCCTTTTACAGATTTCTTTCCTAAAGCCTCAGACTGGCCATCCTCTGCTTCATCTTCCTCCTCATCCTCAGAAAGTAACTATGAAAGGAACACAATGTCCACAAACTTAGACAAGTGACAAGAAAAACCAAAGCTAGAGTACTTTGGGGAGGAAGGAATATAAACAAAAGGGAGAAAGGGGACTCTCATACTCAACATTCTAAGGCATAAGCGGGAATAACAATACTGAACCTCCCAGGAGCCCAGGATGACCATGGGGTTCATCCAGGCTAATGCAACCCCTTTACCTTGCTCTTCATATTGCTGGGATGAGGTTTAAAACGGAGCGGGTCATTCTCACCTGAAAAAACAAAACAAAACAAAACAAAACAAAAAAAAAACAGAGGGTTTATAAGATTTGGAACTCTTGATGATCCCCACATAATTTTCTATCTTTCCCCACTTACTGAGGCTGCCTGTCACTGCAGTCTTGACCAATTTGTCAATTTGATACTTCAGTTTTTGGTCCAAGGGACGAAGCTTTTCCAAAACCTACAACATGGTTAAATAGGATTATATTTCCTTCCCCAAATTAAGTATACACCACATTCCCTTTGTTAAGTTGCCAAAGTACCAAAAATATAAGCAAAGTAGAGCAAATGAAGAGGAAAATACTGTTTTCATTTGGTTTCCTCATTTAAATATGTGAACATCCACTTAAATGAGAGGCATTGTGTATTACTCTCGGGGCTCAGGACTTGGAAACCTAGAACTCTAAGATATAGATGTCAAATGATTCATACCGTGCGAATCTCCACTAGCCTCAAAACTGCAGCATGTCCCTGCAGAGACCCTCCTGAAGCTTTGTCCATGATGAGATGACTCAGATCCATAAGGTACATGAGCAGCAGCTGGTCTTTTACTTCCAAGAGGCTAAGACCCTGAGTTGAATAAAATAATAAAAGAAGCAAATTCAGTTTTAGCCAGTCAGGAAGAAAATCTAGGGCAAACAGGGTATTCCAAGTTCAAGTTTTTCCCAATCAGTTCATAAAGGGTACCTGAAGGAGACTCAAGGAAATAGCTATACCTAAAATGGAAAGAGAAAATTATGCTAATACGAGACAAGCAAAGTGCAGAGAATAACTAGAGGACAGTAAGCAGGAAAAGCAATAAAGCATCCTCCCAAATGACTACAACAGGGTTTCTCAACCTCACAGATACTGATATTTGGGGACAGAAAATTCTTTGTTGTGGAGCAGTATCTGGGCACTGGAGGACATTCAGCAGCATCCCTGGCCTTTACCCACTTGTGGACTTCTAGTGAGTCCGAGACCTGGGACACGACGGTGAGGGAAATCAGACATGGGGGACTGTCACGTCCAGCATGCACTAAATCTTTATTGTCTTTGTGCTCGTCATATACTATTTTAATTGCAGCAGGTGTAACATCAAAGCATACCATATAATGATAACACATATGAATGATTTGTCTACTTTCTTACTATTATCTATTTACTTCAGACAGTAGGGTACCAGGTGGTTAGTTCTCACGCACATGATCTTATCGCCCCCTAGCTAGAGCCTGGGAAGTCCGCTCATTATTTTTGTTATTCTCAGACTGTGGAGATGTAGAGGCCTGACTCCATGAAGGTCACTTTCTGGGCACTCAACACCAGGTCCTGTCACTCAGAGGTTTTCCTCCGAGACGCATGTGTCAGGTCAAGGCCCTTCTGCTCACTACATGGGGTCTCTCCCAACACCCACTGATGCCAAATTGTAACAATCAAAAATATCCCTAGACATTGCTAAACTTTTTTTTTGTTTGTTTGTTTAGAAAAAGTTATTGAGAAGAAAAAGAGTAGAAATAAAGTGGGACTCCCAGGCCAGGGAACCAGGCCTGGGAGTGGCAAGGAAGCCAAAGTGAAGTCGTGTCTCAGGGAATATATACTTTCTTTCCCTGATTATTCTAAAGTTCTACCAGTCTCTTTGTGATTGGTCAGTTTTTGGCTGTTTTACTTAATTTGCTACTGAGTGGGAGATCTTCACATTCCTTATCTAACAGGTCTGTCTTTCCCCATTTGTTATATCTTTATCTTTATGGTCTAGCCCTCCCAGTGAGCATCTTTACACTTTATCTTATCATCTGAAGAAAACCAGGACCATCCTTAACAAGATTATCTGTGGTCCTGGGATGTTTGTTTTTCCCAGTGGAATTGGTTTCATTTCCTTGCTCGTCCTTATCTCTGAAGCCTTCCTGAATTTTTTCAGAGGTCCCCTCCTGCACTGTCCCTAAAACTGCCTAATAACCCTAGCTTGCCCTGTCTCATTCCCCCCTTTTACAAATGGAGCCCTAACTGCAGTTAGGGAAAAGGGACGTAGGTCTGATCAATGACTGCTTCCTGCTGAGAGTGGGCGACGTGGGGAGACAGTTAGGGCTCCACAGCAGGGTGACGATCAAAGGGACCCCGGAAGATGGACTGTGGAGACGTCATTTTGGGTTTCATTTAAAGGACCATTTGGAGCTTGGTGGCCTCCAGGCGAGCGGAGATGATTCTGACAAGCGTTAAGGATGACATTGCTAAACTTTAGACGAAGTTGATCAAAGTAATTATTGATTTTTATCCCCCAAATAGTGTAATTACATCATCAGATAAAAACAATGATTTATACACACTGATGTGGAATTAAGTCTATGTCAAGACAAATTGTAGAAAGTCTGCTAAATGTGGTTGCAATTAAGGATAAGAAGCAAGATGAATAAATTTTATTTTTTATTTTTTTTAAAGATTTATTTATGCATGCATGCAAGAACCGGGGTACAGGCCACGTGTGCGGGAGGGTGAGAAGATTCACCAGAGACAGAGCGGAGAACAGAACAGGCAGACTGACTGAAATACATTGCTGAGGTGAGCAGTGAGTGAGACAGGAGAGGTCTGCTGCAACATGTGGGTATCTCCCTGGCCGGCCAGGAATCGAACCCACACTGCAGAGGCTGTGGGCAGCTTCAGTGCTGCGCTCAACCGCCTGCGCCACCAGGGAGGCCCGATGCATAAATTTTATACATATTAAAAATATCTAGAAGATAACACACAGTTAATAACTGCTACTCCTGGGGACAGAGTTAAGGAAAAGAAACAAATGGAGTGCTCATCTTATGAAAGTGTTTTCCAATTAATTTCTTTTACAACGAAATTAAAAAAAAATAGTACCCTAGATATTATCTCATATTGATGATCATATTGGTTTTTAATTTTCTTTGTGCTTTTATTAGCTTCCAAACTTTCTAAAATTAAAAGCGTATTATATTGGGCCTCCCTGGTGGTGCAGCAGGTTAAGAGCAGCACTGTGAAGCTGTCCACAGCCTCTGCAGCGTGGGTTTGATTCCCGGCCGGCCAGGGAGATACCCACATGGCGCATCAGACCTCTCCTGTCTCACCCGCTGCTCCCTTCAGCAATGTCTTCGGTCTGTGTGCCTGTTCTGCTCCCCAGTCTGTCTCTGGTGAATCCTCTCACCCTCCCATGCCTCTAGCCTATACCCCAGTTCTTGTACAAATAAATAAATCTTAAAAAAAAAAGTGTATTATATGTATGTATATACAAAAAAAAGAAGACAAATAAAGAAAAACAAAGCTAAAAGAAAGAAGACAAAGCAAATATTTTGTTTACTCATATAATAAAAGAAAGTTGTACAAGCAGTGACTTAAATTATATTTACTAAACTTATAAAAATGAGTCACCAAGACTGCTTAAAATGAAACTAAAAAAGCCCTAGGAAGACCTATTTCAGACAAGTTAAATACTCTGCCCAAGATTACAGTAATTGCAGATTCAAGCTTAGTCTGATTCCTAACACCTAAATCCTGAGCATCTTTAAACCAACAAATTAAGACCAGTACTGGTGTGGTATAGGAGAACAAGTAAAAGATTTAAAGACAAACCGAGTTTAAGTTTTGAATTAGGCATTTGATAGTTAATGGGTTAAGTCATTTAACCTTATAACCTCATAACCTCAATCTCTTCATCTATAATATATTCCAAATATATAATCCATCTCAAACAGTAGTTATAAGGCTCAAATATGACAAAAGTAGAGCATTCTGTAATGTGTAAAGCACCTACTCAAAATCTGTGGTTATGAAAAAGGAGTTAACAAATATCTGTTCAACAAATAAACAAATATATAGTGATCGAAGATACAAGTTGGCAGTCCATCTCAAAAAGGAATATGGATCAAGGCATGGTACCCAAAACAAAGACAGTAAATAATTTGAATAGTAGGTTCTTCTGACATGCTTGGGCATTTGTAGGTTCAAATTGGGTTACAAGCATATGAGAGAAAAACAAAGAAGGAAGAAAAAAAAAAGACTTTAAAAATTCAGAAAAAAGGGCCTCCCCGGTGGCGCAGCGGTTGAGCGCTGGTTTGCAAAGCTGCCCGCAGCCTCTGCGGCGCTGGTTCGATCCCCGGCTGCTCCCCGGCCACTGGAGGAGGGTCCCACATGGCGCGCAGACCTCTCCTGCCGCCCGCTGCTCCCCTCAGCAGTGTACTTCGGTCCTTCTGCCTGCTCTGCTCCCCGCTCTAGCTCTGGTGAATTCTCTCACCCTCCCGCACTTCTGACTGTACCCAGTGCATGTATAAACAAAAAAAAATAAACAAACAAACAAATAAATAAAACATGCCTCTATATAAAAAAAAAAAAAATTCAGAAAAAAGGGCCTCTGTGGTGGCGCAAGGGGTTAAGACACAACCTATGAAGCTGTCCGCAGCCACTGCAGCACAAGTTCAATCCCCGGCCTGCCAGGAAGAGCTACCCACATGGCGCAGCAGACCTCTCCTGACTCACCTGCTGCTCCCCTCAGCAGTGTACTTCAGTCAGTCTGCCTGTTCTGTTCCCCTCTCTGTCTCTGGTGGATCCTCCCACCACCCACACTTCTGGCCTGTACTCCAGTTCTTGGATGCATAAATAAATTAATCTTTTAAAAAATGCAGAAAAAATAGGTAAGAACAAAAGTGAATGACAAAGTCAAAAGAGAACATATTTTAAAATGCTGTTAGTTATCTTTCTAAAGCACAAATCTGCTATAAATTCCATGTTTAAAAATGCTTCAGAGCTTCCCTAGTGGCGCAAGGGATTAAGACGCAATGTATGAAGCCATCCACAGCCACTGCAGCGCGAGTTTGATCCCCAGTCAGGGAGCAACCCACATGGTGCAGCAGACCTCTCCTGACTCGCCTGCTGCTCCCCTCAGCAGTATATTTCAGTCAATCCACTTGTTCTGTTCCCTACTCTGTCTCTGGTGAGTCCTCTCACTCCCTGCACCTCTGGCCTGTACCCCAGTTCTTGTATGCCTAAATAAATAAATCTTTAAAAAAGACTTACCTTTTAATCTTAGCATTTTATCATAGCTTAACAGACATTTTTTTATTATATAAAATAAGTGACATATTTTCAACTAAAAGCAGGCTAAATTACATGAAATATATTATCTCCTCAGTTGGTCTACAAAGTACTTCAGAAGTGACTGCTTTTCCGATCTTATTTCCTACCCTATCACTATCTCTCATACACGTTTATCTAATGACTAACCTCCTTTTCCAGACTATTATCCCATTTTCAGTTTTTTCACTCCCTGACTCCTATTTATTTCTAACAAGCCTATTACCTTCTCTAAGACTTTTCTGACTTCCTCTGCTCCTGTGGCAATTATTTACTCTCTCTCCTTGATCTGAACAGCATTTATTATGACTCTGTAATGTGACTTATACTGCTCTAAGTTGTTTGGCCTGTCTTCTCCACTAGATTCAACACAAAAACTGGATTCATCATTGAAGCTCCAACAGTCAAGAAAGCTAATTTTTTTTTTTTAATAGAGGCATGTTCTATTTATTTATTTATTTTATTTGTTTGTTTTGTTTATACATGCGCTGGGTACAGTCAGAAGCGCGGGAGGGTGAGAGAATTCACCAGAGCCAGAGCGGGGAGCAGAGCAGGCAGAAGGACCGAAGTACACTGCTGAGGGGAGCAGCAGGCGGCAGGAGAGGTCTGCGCGCCATGTGGGACCCTCCTCCGGTGGCCGGGGAGCAGCCAGGGATCGAACCGGCGCCGCAGAGGCCGCGGGCAGCTTCGCAAACCAGCGCTCAACCGCTGCGCCACCGGGGAGGCCCTAATCTGCTTATTTAAGGAAATAACCAGGGGATGACTTACTCTTCAAGGATGTCTTACCTTTTCTGTAGGATAGGCTCGAGCTTGAACTTTTTTAGTCAACGCTTGCACTTGAGCAGTCACAGCCATCACCTAAAATTAGTCCAAATAAAACAGCTAAGTAGAATATATCAAGTTGTCTGTGTGAGCTGTGAAGAGTAAGTCAAACAATGCCACCTGAAAATTATCTGAAATAATGCCTAAACCACAGTACTTTTTCTTAGTTTTGGTAAAGTACATGAGAGTTTCTGATACTTTGTCAAAAGGTAGAAAAAAATTTTCCACCTCTTCTTAAAGCTAAAGAAAAAAAGCTAAAGAAACCATCTTACCAAGGCATGGAAAGGATGGGGATTGGGAAAGTCGTTCTGGAAGGGCTGTAACTTTACCTGCACAGGCTGTACATACAATGCACTGAACTACATAAATATTACTAGCTGTCTAGGCAAATCTGTCGCCTTTCCCAGGACATTTCCTTAACTATAAGAATAAACGAAATTAAATCAAATGATTTCTTTTTGTAAATTTTCTGTATTCCTTCGGATGTATAAGTCATTTGTTTAAATTGGAGCCTGTAAAGATTTTCAATAAATCCTTTCGCTTTAACAGCCTTTGAGAATAGTAAAATGTACGTCCCCAGATCCCCAAAGTGTGGAGGTGAGGCACTCTATTCCACGGAGTGACATAACTCACCTGCTCCTGGAGGTTTTTTAAAAGTGTTACCGCACTCGGCAGGTCAGCCTGCAGCACCTCCTACATGAGAAAAAGAGTAAAGATAAACTATTCTTTCCTCAGGATTATAAATCTGGACGTCTGAAGAGGAAAACTCCCTCCCTCCTTTAAACAGCCCAGAGCTCCGGTCTTCTCCGGTGCCCACGCAGAATCGCACAAAGCCGGCCACCCCTCCAAGTTACTAGAGACGAGCGGCAACTCCAGCTCCGTCTCCTTACTGCTGCTTTTGCTCGGCTGTGCCAGCAGGGTCGCTTTCCTGAAACTACTTTCATCACCAGCCTTCTTTTGTACCAACAATTTGCGTCAAGCAGCTAAGGGGTAAGGCAGCATCCACAATAGCAAAGCGAGGAATAAAACACTTACCGGCGCCGCCATCTTCACAAAGCCCGCCCCTTCCGGAGTCGTACTCACTGAGCGCTAATGCAGTCTTGATGGAATTGATAGACAGTTGCCGTTTGCAAATCTAAGCCAATAGGAACAAGGGCTCTCTCACTTCCGCCCAGAACAGGATGTACGAGAGGCGGGGCCTGATTCAGCCAATGGAATAAAGGAACTGGCTAAATGCGTCAGACTTGGACGTGAATCTAATGACGTAAAGATGCACTTGGAAAAAAAAGCAAGTGACTAGTAGAGGGAAGAGAATGGTGGAAGTTAAGCCAATAAAAACTGGGTATAGAATTGATTGACAGTTGGAAGGACCCAATGGAAAAGTGGAGCAACCGGAGTGACTTGAGAGCGCATTGGCTCCTGGATGCCGCAGTACTCGAGTCCTTCTCGCGACCCTGCCTTGGGTTGCCGGAACCCGCCGCTAGGGGACAGGCCTCGGCTTCGCTCTGAGGCGACCGCGCTGCGGAGCCGCCATTGCTGGCCGTGGCGCCTGCGGCTCTCGGGACGAGGTTACGCAGACACCAGGGCCTTTGGGTCGATCGTGTGGCAGTAGTCCGGTGCGACCGAAGCCACGCCACTCGGTCTGCGGGCTTTTTACGTCTGCAAATAAGGGAGGCCAGAGAAGCCCAGAGCCCGGGTTTAGAACCAGACATCATCGCCCTCGTGGTGCGCCAGGGAGGGCTGCGGGAAGACCCCCGCGCCGCCCCTTACCTAGGACCCCCGCTCCTAAACCCTTACCCGTTTGCGGCGGGAGAGGGACACGCTTTACAAATGAGGAAGGCAGCTCCTATTTTCTTGTCTTGCTCTTGGTCACATAGGTTTGTAGCAGAACCTGGTCAAACCCAGCCTGAGCGCATTTCATCATTACCTCAATTATCTTCACACTTTTCAAATGTCAGCTCAGTCCTACTTCTCAGAAGCTGGTAAAATAAGTTGGGTGGGTATTGGTTGTTCCCACCATCTGCCGCAGGAATAAACACAGCAAAGGCAAACTGGTCTTGAATATGTCCTGCGGCTGCTGAGCTGAACAGGGCTAACTGGAATTAAGAAAGAAAGAACCTCAAAACTTGGCAGCCGGGGTGAGGAAAATACTGGTTTCTAAATCTTTCCTTGGACTCAGGAAGAAGACGACGGGGGAGGTGGGGTGGATATCCTGCCCAGACCTCAGCCTCTAACATTTGTGGAAGCTCAGGGTGCCTAGGCACCCTGTTCAGATTTGTATATGAAAAGTTTCCATTTCAACATAAATTCTCGTACTTGTCTAGTTAGGTCACAGACAAGCTTTTTTTTTTCTTGGAACTTGAAACTTATTCTCTCCATGTGCATTACAACATCAACCAGAAGACAATTACACTGCCTTGTTTGGCTTTTAATTATTAAATACTTGTCAACCATTCCTTTTGTTACAAGAAAATTTTGGCGTTTATAGCACAGTAAATCTTTATGAACAAACTCTTCCAGGACTCAGCCAACAAGTACTAGCAAAGAACAGAAAATCATTAAATGGATTGTTTTCTGTTTTTTTCAACAGTTCCATAAATTGACAATTATAACATTTACACATATATAATAAGCAATTTTTAAAGTAGCTTCATTGAGATTGAATATAAATATCATGTAATTCACCCATTAAAAGAGAAAATTAAATTATTTTTAGAGTTGTATAAATATCACCACAATCAATTTTAGAATAGTTTATCACCTCCTAAAAAATATACACATTATCCTAGCCACAATCACTATATTCTGTAATTTTGCTTTTCAAAAATGAACAATGATGTTAAATTTTTTTTAAACATGGCCAAAAGCTTGTTCCTTTTTAATGATGAATGGCACTCTGTGATTAATATTTTGTGTGTGTATTTAACATTTATATAAGCATGTGTCACCAGCTCCCCCAGGTGCCAAGTGCCCAGCACTCACACCCGCAGCCCTTCCACTCCCTTTTGTAATCTATGGGAATTATCTACACCAGGTACAGTAGTGGCAGACTCCTGGGTTGAGAACTAACTCTTTTTTTTTTTTTTTTAAAGACTTATTTATTTATTTATACAAGAACCAGGGTACAGGCCAGATACACAGGAGGGTGAGAGGATTCACCACAGCCAGAGCGGGGAACAGAACAGGCAGACTGACAAAATACACTGCTGAGAGGAGCAGCGGGCCGGGCAGGAGAGGTCTGCAGCGCCATGTGGGACCCTCGCCAGCCAGCAGGGATTCAACCCACACTGCAGAGGTTGCGACAGCTTCACAGAGCTGCACTCAACCACCTGCGCCACCAGGGGAGGCCCCCTAACTCCTTTTTGTTAGTCTGTTTGTTTCTGTGTATTTTCTAAAAGGCTTTAATTTACACCCTGGGTGTCTTGGAGTGAACATTTGTATGGAACTGCTTTCGTAAAGAAGAGCCCAGGTCCATTTACAGATCAAGGGAAAAGCTCTCTTCCTCTGGAAGCAAGCCATGCCCTCAGCACCATGCGTGCCACTTGCCTGTGAGGGCTGTAGCCCCGCGTCTACCTCTGCCCGCAGCGAGCCCTCTCTCCCTGCGACTTCAGGCCTTGCTCAACAGCTTGGGCAATAGGTCAGAAAGCATCAGGACACATTGCCGGCGTGGGGGCAGCATCTGCGTGGGCCTGGTTTGCAGGACACATCCATGTCTGCAATTGGAGTGACTGTCTCTCTTTTCTTTTTCCATGAGAAATCTTTGCTGTGAATTGCCTACAAAAATTGACTCTAGTAACAGGCAGTCTTTCAATCTGAAAATTTGAATTGAAATAAATGAATGTGTGTATATATATATATATATATATACACACACACACACATTAAAGTCAAGCAAGAAATAAAAAGGGAATATATACAAGCTACTACATTCAAAGAGTGGCTATATGTGTTAATTAGGGTTCTCCAGAGAAATATAACCAATAGGAAATGATATATAGACTAGACGTAGATTCATAGAAAGAGATTTATAATAAGGATTGGCTCATACTATTATGGAGGCTAAGTCCCATGATATGTTGTGTGCATATTAGAAAGCCAGGAAAAGCCAGGCAAGGTGGTGGTGTAGTTCTAGTCCAACTCCAGACATCTGAAAACCAGGAGCACCAGTGGTGTGAATCCTGGTTTGAGGGCAAGAGAAGCTTGACATCTCTTCCTCCACCTTTTTGTTCTATTCAATCACATTGGATAATGCCCTGTCACACTAGGGAGAGCAATCTACTTTGCTCAGTCTGCTGACTCAGATGCTAATGTCACCTGGAAACACCCTCCTGGCACACCCAGAAATCATGCTTAGCTAAACATCTATGCACCTGCTGACTCAGATTTAAGCACAAAATTAACCATCACACTATACATAAAAATACTCATAATCATTCACTCAAGAATCTATCTCTTAGAAGTTGTTCTGGCAAAATTACTGAAAAGAAAAAGAAGTCATGCCTGCATGACATTTACAGAGACATTCTAAGTTCAGAAAACTGGGGACTAGAGACTGACTGCTAATGCATTGGCTTGAAGTTTCTTCTTGGAGTGATGAAATGTTCTAAAATTAAATGGTGATGGTGATCACACAATTCTAAATATATTAAAATCTACAGATTTGTACACTGTAAAGGGTGAATTTTAAAGTATATGACTAAGATTTCAATAAATATAAAAACTATAAATCATCCAAATAGCCAACATGTTTTAACACAGAAATAGCAGTAAATAGCTGCATAGCTTCATTTACTAGTGTTTACTATATATCCATCACTATTCTATGTACTACGTTTTACATGTATTAATTCAATGATTTACAAACTATGGTCCTCAAACCAGTAGCAGGGATACACCTTACCCTGATCTACTGAATCAGAATCTGAGGCTGAGGCCTAAGAAAATGTCTTAGCTTCCATGTGATTCTGCAACATGGTAGAAGTTTGTGTATCTCTGTTTCAACTTATTTAATTCCCATGACAAAGCCAATATTATTAGTGGACCATCTGCATTTGTAATATGATAAAATTTAAGACTGTAGAAATATGGAATGTTCATCAATATAATAAGTGTGGGCTGGGGCCCAGATTCTGTAGTTCTAAGAAGTCACTGATGTGGCTGCTGCTGGTCCATGGATCATACTTTGAGTCATAAGACTGTGTGAATCTTTACTTTTTTCTCAGAAATTTTAAGTAGTTCACCAGGTCATATAGCTGGTCCACAGTAGAGCCAGGGTTTTTGAACATAGGTCTATTTGACTTCAAAAGCCAAGTCTCTAAGATATGCTGTCTTTTTTTTTTTTAACAATTTTTTTAAAGATTTATTTTATTTATTTATGCATGCAAGAGCTGGTGTCTAGGCCAGAGGTGTGGCAGGGTGGGCCGGGAGGGATGAGAGGATTCACCAGAGACAGAGTGGGGAGCAGAACAGGCAGATCTACTGAAGTACACTGCTGAGGGGTGCAGGGCAGCAAAAAAAGAGAGGTCTGCTACACCACATGGGCTAGCTCCCTGGCTGGGATAGAACTCAGATAGTGGTGGTAGCACTGAGACTTAAACCCTAGGCCATCAGGAGGCCCAGATATGCTGTTTTTCTCTTCACAGGAAATGGGCCTCCCAGCTTCCTATCTGGGCTGAAGGGGAAAAACCTAATCCCTAAGAAGTAGACAGAGTCAGGAAAACTCAGAAGATTATCAAGACAGGGTAAGGACAGGGCTCAGTTACTATACTGGGGCACAGGGTGGGTGGGGCCAAGTCCTAAGAACAAGATAGAAGTTGACTTTCTAGAACTAGGGCACAGCAGCAAGGATGACTTGAGACAGAGATGCAAAGTATGTTCAAGAACTCTTTCTTTTTTTTAAAAAAAAAAGGTTTATTTATGCATACAAGAGCTGGGGTACAGTCCAGAGATGCAGGGGGTGAGAGGATCCACCAGAGACAGAGTGGGGAACAGAACAGGCAGATTGACCAAAGTGCACTGTTGAAGGGAGCAGCGGGCAAGACAGAAGAGGTCTGCTGCGTCATGTGGGTTGCTCTCTGGCCACCGGGGATCGAACTTGTGCAGCAGAGGCTTCGGATTGCTTCGTAGTGTGGTGCTTAACCCCTTGTGCCACCAGGGAGGCCCTAAAGAACTCTTTCTATCCTTCCTGCCTGTACCTGATATGGGGCCAGAGCTGGAGGCAGGACTGTGCCTGGAGGTGTGACAAGGCATGGAAAAGAGAAAGAGGACACAGGCGCTGGGAGCCAGGCCAGCCTTTGTAGCTTCCTGCCCAGGATCCTTGGCACTGCCTGGAGAGGTTGGGCCACCAGTATTCTTTGGAGATGTAGACCCCAGTTCCTGCACACTCCTTTCCCACCCTCTATTCTCTTGATTTCAAGTTTTCCTCCCGCCTTGGTCCTCCACATGCATACTCTGTTTGGAGGATAGGGCAGCTCTGTATTTCACATTCTTATTCTTCTGACCTTGCTCTGTCAGGATCCATCATAATTGTCATATCTATTTCTTTCCCTTTTTCCATCATGCCTGTTCCCTTTGATTGCCCGGGACATAAGGTGAGTCCCTGGGAAGTGCCTGAAGCCAGAGGAGCTAGTATTGATTCAGTCTGGGGTGTGCAGTGGGGAGGGGGCGGGGTCTGCAGGAGCAGCACAGAGGAGGTGAGAGCAGGGAGCGGGGTGTTTCACATGTTTCTGGGCTTCGGCTTTCACATCAGGCATCCGGCTTCCCTGGCTGTCAGCTCCAAGGCAACAGAGAGTCATCAACTATGTTAGGATTTTGGTCACAACTTTTGACTGACTTTTGGCTAAAAACTACTTCAGAATTTCCGCAAAAGGACAGGTACAGATGTGACCGAAAGGACAAGTGACAGAGTCCAAAACACAAAGATGGCCAGGTAAATTCCTGAGCATGAAAAATGTGACCGTTCAGATTTGCTTTGCAAAAGAAGAAAATACAGACATCACATCAATGTTAGTGTTCTGGAGGGAAAAAGTCTTTTTCACAAAGATGGGTGATGTCCCTACCCTTCCACCCCCTAGGGGAGCCCTCCTGTGCTGCTGCCATTTCTGCACCCAGGCAGTCTCTGTTCAAGTGAGCGCCTCTCCCAGGGGGTTGTCCAGGGACAAAGAAAGCTGAGACAAAATGTTTGTCCACATCCTCTTCTTTACCCTTCCTTGACCTATTTGAATCAGTTTAAAGTTCATTTTTGAGAGTTGATTACTGTTTGGCCTCTGGAGACACTGGTTACTTGAAGGGAGACCCCTGGAATTAGATATGCCTTGAGAAGCCTCTAAAAACTATGAACAGGGCCTCCCCAGTGGCGCAGCAGTTGAGCGCTGGGTTGCGAAGCTGCCCGCAGCCCCGGCAGCGCCAGTTCGATCCCCGGCTGCTCCCCGGCCACCGGAGGAGGGTCCCGCATGGCGCGTAGACCTCTCCTGCCGCCCACTGCTCCCCTCAGCAGTGTACTTCTGTCCTTCTACCTGCTCTGCTCCCCGCTCTGGCTCTGGTGAATTCTCTCACCCTCCCGCGCTTCGGACTGTACCCCGTGCATGTACAAATAAACAAAACAAACAAATAAACAAATAAATAAAAACATGCCTCTATTAAAAAAAATATGAGCATTTCATTTTGTATGTCCCAGTTTAAAAAAAAAAATCCCAACTTTATACATACATAAAAGGGTCTGAGTGGAGCCACGTCATGGTTATCTCTGTGGAATGGGACTGTGAATAGTGGAAGGGGTTCATTTTTTTTTTCCTTTTAGATAATTCATTGTTTGAACTTTCAAAGGAATGAGCATTACTTTTTATTTTGGGAGAAGGAAAGGAGGAAGAGAGAGGAAGGAAGGAGGAAGAGGTCTGAGCGGGAGAGAAGACAGAAATCGGAGAACGGGGATGGCGAGAAGGGAAGGAGGGAGAAAGCACTACCTGCACCCTCTCCCTGAGTAAGCGCTCTGCATCCCTTGCTCCGCAGGAGCAATCGGAGAGCTCCTAGGAACAAGGAACAGCAAGCAGCTGTTCACCTCTTCGGTACATTATTCACCATGTGTTTATTTTATTTAGATTTGTCAGAGTTGAAAGAGCTCAAGATAAAAATACACATCATAACTTTTGGCCATATTAAACATCAAAACAATGAACAATATTTAGGGAGACTAGAGGCGAGAGGAAAGGCAAAGGGAAAACACAAAAGGAAAATATTGGCCAAGAAAAAAACAGCAATTCCAAGTAAACAGCAACAAATACCAGTCTGCTTTAAAAGCCCTGGAGGTTGCTGCTGTTTAAGCTCTGACGACCTTGTTCCCTAGAGGCTGGGCCAGAAAGGTAGACCTAGAAGCTATTCATTTTCTTGATTCCCTTACCAGAGCAATGACCGATGGCTGTGGGTGTGGGTGCTCAAAACCACTCTGTTAGGATCCGGATCCACCTCTAGCTTACCTCCTTAATTGCCCTCTCCCCTCACTGTGTTGCCCTCAGGGACTGGCTTCTACATTGTTCTAATGATGGCTTCTACATTGTTCTAATGTTCTAATTAGAACATTGTTCTAATGTTCAATTGTCAGAGATCTTGACCTGTGATCCCATTGGCACGTGTTCATGTATGCGAAAACTCTTCAAGGACAAAAAAAAAAACAACTCTTCGAGGACAAAGAGACCTCAGACCTGCGCCTTTACCCCTCTTGGCATCCAGGTGCTGCCTGGTCCACGGAGGGTGTGCAGTGACCTTCCGGTCCCCTTCCCGCCACCTCTCCGTGCTCTTCTCCAGTGACATTGCCGGAGCCAGAAGGACCGTGGTTAGCCGATGACCACGCAGGCACGACTCTCTAATCCTGGCCAAGGGTATGGGAGAAAGGACAAAGCCCAGGCACTGGTGGCCCCTCTCTAAGAGGGCTAATAATAGGAGGGAGATTAGGGAGGGATTTGAAGTGCATTGTTATCTCACAGGAATGGCCTTTGAGAGTCTCTTTTCTAGGCTCTTCCAAGAGCTCCGCCACCCCCACCTCTGCCCTGCCTCTGCAAGAGTGCTTGTAGGCCTCGCTTCTCTTTCTATCTGCTCCTCTCTATGAACCCCCATACCCTCTTCCCAACCCCCTGCCTCTCCAGCCCTGTTCTTTCTTCATCCCTTTTCTTTCCAAGTTCCCCTCCTGCACCTATATTCCTACCTCTCTGCGTGGATGCTTCCTTCCCTCAAGCCCTCCACTTATCCTTCTTCCCCATTTCTATCTCCTTCCTGACTCCTTTGCCCCTTCCTCTCGTCTTGCCTCCTCACTCTCTTCAGCTTCAGGCACCAGGTTTGTTTTCCAGGCTGGTGGCCTCTGTCTCCCCTTTCCTGACGCTTCTGAACCTGTGTCTTGTCGGCTACTCTGGCTGTTTGCGTGCTAAATCCGCCCTCACAGCGGAGCTGGACAAGCACAGGAAACCAAGGTTGAGGTGGGTTGATGGCTCCCAATCTCTAACAACTAGGAATCATCACCACTGGACACTAAGCATGGGGAGACCTCTGAGAACAGACCCAGGGCATGCAGAACACGGGAGACACCCCTTGAACCCAGTCAGCAATTCTTAGGAACCCAGCATCACAAAAGGGCTTTTGCTATGTTTCACACCCCCCCCCCCACCTCCCACCCCCGGAATTGCGCTTGGCTGCAAAGACAGTAATCTCAGCGACAAGGGGCCCTGAGTCCCACACCCCGTCCCCTGCCACTTCTCAGAGACTCTGTCCTTGGAGCAAGGTCACCTCCCTCTGGGACACACAACATGCAGCCCTGCCACTCTTCCTGCAGTCTTGGCCTACTCACGCCACAACTGAACCTCAGCGCAGCCAGGCCCACCTCCTGCTGCTCTGTTGTGTTTCCTGGGTGGCCAGCAGCTCTTGGGCTCCCCACAGGCCCTCGCCAGGCTCCTCTCTACTCCCCATAAGCCGGTTACCCCACCATTTTGCTTCCTTCTTGCTCTTCCTACCAAGGCTCTTTTACGTAGTAAATTCAAGCTCTTTGAGAAAGGCCCTGCTTTCCTTGATGCAGGTGGGCAGCTGAGACACTTGCTCTGGTCCTTACACTTCCTGGGACCTGACCGGCTCTCACATAAATCAAGGTTGACTGGTTGTCAGACTCCTTGGGAGAAAGGAGCAGTCAGTTCCCCAGCTCCGCCGCACCAAATCAGACCTAGAGAGGTCTCTCCTGCCACCCTCTCGTCAGGGCTGAATAATGTGTGTAGCTTTTCAGGTTCTTGTGTCACTCTTCCAGTCATGGGGAGCAAAGGACTGAAAAGAAAAGTTGGCCATTTCAGTACCTAATCCTGGGCCAAGTTGGGGGATCCCGTAGGCAGGGGACATCCCACTGGCCCAGTGGACGGTCACACTCTGAACCCACTGTGACCCAAATGGGGGCTCCCCTCAGCAAGGGTTCATGATGGCATATGAACCCACCCCGGCCAAGTGGGGACTCTCTAGGTAAGGGAGACCTCACAAAACCAGTGGGGGTTCATATTATGAATACATCCTGGCCCAAGTGGGGGAATCCCTTAGAAGGGTACCCTCACTCTCCCCTCTGGGGGTGTCATTTCATGAGCTCCTACCTGACCTGAGTAAGTCTACCCTCAACAAGAGAGCCCCCTACCCTTCCCAGTGGGAGTGTCATTTTGTGATCTCCCCGGCCCAAGTTTGGGTTTCCCTATGTGGGGAACCCTCACTTGCCCGGGGGCGTGGGGCGTCCCATTTCAAGTCAATGCTTCTCAAAGCCTTGCCCTCCTTTCTAGACTCAGTTTTGGGTCTCCACCCAGAAACCTTTGATAGTTGCAGCCCTCTGAGTGAGAAATCTCTGCGCTTGGGTGGTTCCGGATATGGACCACACTGTGTAGCCTGGAACCATCCCCTCTCAGTTTCTACTATGTGGCTTCTGAACCTGTGAGTCAGAAGCCCTGCGACCCCCTGTGCACCCTACGGAGCTGGGCGTGCAGTGGGGTCAGCAAGGGGTCTGATTTAGTGACTGATTAGTATCCAGCTACAGGTAGAAGGAAGAATGGCAGCTGGGAGCTGGGAGGGAGGCACCTCTGGCAATTTCATCAAACACCAGTGCTATGCCTCAAGGTTGACTGTAGCAGGCAGATCAGACCCTATGCCACAGGTGTTTATGCCGGAACATGGGTGTAAGCATGTGTTTCTATGTGCTGAGTTCTAGGTCTAGATACCGAGTGCCCAGCAGGTGACTCAGGATGCTGGTTTTCATAATTCCCTAGCCCCTCCATAACCAGAGTTTGGCTCAAGCCTGGGGTGGCTGAGGTTGCTGAAGAAATGCTGGCTGGCCCCTGTTCTAAGGCTCCAATTTAATCTGCCTGCTCTCTACACCCCGACTTCCAGAGCCCAGTGCCAGCCATCCAACAGGCAGCTCCACAGAAGACTCCTAAGACTTTCAGGTCAGGTCACACTCCAGCGGCCAAGCAGGCTCTTCCTGGAGGCCTCTGCTCCATCATGCATCTCTGCTGATGTTCCACATAGTCTGGGTGACTCCTGACTGGACCGAGCTTAGCACACTGGCCTGTCGAGGGCAAGTCCATGGGCAGTCATCAGTGATGGTGGCTCTCTTGGACCTGGGGCTGAGCAGTGGGCTGGCAAGCTTGAGACAGCCTAGGCACGTGGCCTGCCAGTCATGAGGCTCCATGGACAGCCACACCTGTGTGGTAGAGGCCACAGGACTGCAGGATTCACCATCTGCCCCGGGCCTCAGACCAAGGAACTTAGTGGGACTGAAGGAAAAGTAGAACAAAGAACCTACTGCAGGGTAACCAGCCCTACATGCCTGCAGTCGAGTCTGCATTCCTAATAATAAAACTTGCCATTAATAAGGGCCCACAGCACAGCTAGATAAAGGCTGATCTGTACCCTTTACCTGTGTAAATTTCAAAGGTTGTGAGTGTTGAAGGGCCAATGTGACTTCTCCATGTTACAGACAACAAAATGAACACGGGTTTTGTGACTGACCTGGAGCACACAGCTGGCAATGGATGGACTGGGTTTCACAGTGGATCTTGAGGCCTGACGTTGAGGCCTCCAGCCCTGGATCCAGGCTAGCACACTCCCCAAAACTTCCCTTTTGGTCGTTGTACCCCTCCAAACACTTCCCAAAGATAAGATCTACCATACCAAACACCCCAAACTAAGAGGGCCAGCTCCTCCCTTGTTCCCCTCTGCCCTCTTTCTAGCTGTCTCTGTGCATTAGAAAGCAGAACCTCTAAGTAGGGAGTAGGATGCACAGGGGTGTAGGGATACATAAGATTTTGGATTCATCAGAAGACAGAATGACAAGAAGGAGCAGCTGTTTGTAAAGGGAAACCTGAGATAGGCACAATGCTTGGTTCCCAAATCCCAGGCACGTGAGGAGGCAGAGTAGGGGTCCCCCCAAGGTCAGGGATTCTAGGAGCAGATGGATGGCACTCTCAGCTACACTCCAGGCAGGTCTCTCCTCCATATGAGCTTGCAACATGGGCTGCATTCCTCTCCTGGGCCAACCCCCTATCTCTGTCCCATGTCTGTTTCTGTCCCTTTGGATTTGGGGGCACACTCTTGGGTTTCCCTCTTCCCTAATCTTCCCTAATTTTCCCTAGTGTACCCTTCTTCCCATTCCTGGTAGTACTTTTAGCGAATTTTCCTCTAAACTCCCCCTGGCATGTTCACAGCAAATGGTCCCTGTTTGGGTCTGACACTTGATCAGGGTGGTGACAGAGCCCAGACAAAGCAGGCACCATGCCGGGGAGGGGAGAGCAGGGGAGACAGATCACCTTCCTCCCACTCCAAGCCTTATTTGGCCTACCTTAGTGAAGCTGCCCTCGCTCCAACCCTCTTTATTTATAGCATTTTGTCTGTTCCCTTTATCTGTCTGCTATCACTCTGTAGCACACTCTGCTTCTTCCCCACCCTGCTGTACACAGTGGGGCCCTAGCCTCTCATTCTCCCCACAAGGAATGTGCATGTGAGCAAAGATGCTGGCTACACATTCAGGCCTAGACTGCACCACTACCAACAGTTGGCTAGAGCTGCCCAGAGGTCTTTATTTTGTGGGGGCTTTAAATTTGTTTTTAAAGATTTATTTTATTTATTTATGCATATAAGACCTGGGGTGCAGGCCAGAGGTGTGGGGGGCCAGAGAGAGAGTGGGGAGCAGAACAGGCAGATTGAGTGAAATACACTGCTGAGGGGAGCAGTGGGAGAGTCAGGAGAGGTCTGCTGCGCCATGTGCGTTGCTACCTGGCTGGGGATTGAACTCGTGTTTCAGTGGCTGTCAATAGCTTCATATGCTGAGACTTAACCCCTTGCACCACCAGGAAGCCCCAAGTCTTTATTTTGGACACCATTAGATCTTAGTTAACTAGAACATTGCCTGGCACATAGTGGGCCCTCAATAAAAAATATCTGTGCAGTAAAGCAATCAGCAAAACTGCTGGGTCTTTATAGAATAGTGAGTAGAAGGAAGAGAATCATGATAGAGCCAAGAGCAGGTGCTGGGGAAGGCACAGGGACCTTTAAGGACATCAGATCTTTCAATCTGTCTCAGATTGGAGATATGAAGCAAAGAAACTAGAAGCAGGGAGGTGAGTTCTGTTCTGCAATGGGGTGAGGAAAGCCACTGTAATACAGATAGGCCATCCCCCGCAAAAACAAAAAAACAAAAACAAACAAAAAAAAATGAACCTTCAAGGAGGAAGCCAATTGTGATTGATTTACTAAATATGGTAAAGTTCCCCAACACCACAACCAAGGAGGCTGGCCCATGGTGAAGACACTGGCTTCAAAATGGCTCAACCATATCCAAGCAACCTTTGTGTAGCTCAGTTGCCCACATCTGTCCCTGAGCCCTGAGAATCGGGGAGGGGTGGCAGTTTTGAGCTTGGAAAGCTGGAGGGGTGGGTAAAAAGAACTTTGGCCCTTTGTCACCTGCTCCTGAGGTCCCTACCGGTGGGCCCAATTCCTCAGCACCTGGCAGGGCCTGGCCAGGACCCCCAGAGTTTGTTCTGCCAAACATGTTAGCAGCAGTATCTCCCGAGCTGATGTTTACCTGGCGCTGTAGAGCTGTGGCTGCGGCAGCCATAAGACTTGTGATTCCTTTCCTGGGCTGCATCCCTCCTCCCTCGACTTGCCAGCATCAGCCCTATCCCCCGCAGCTGCTCAATGTCGGCCCTTGGCAACCAGGCAGGCTTCCCAGAGGCCCTACCTGGACTTGTCCTTCCCTGCTGTGCCCACCCCACCTTCAAAATGTGCCTGCTCTGCCCCATCCCCCAGGCCTGCTGCTCTGCTTCCAAGCTGACAGCTAATCAGATAGATTAATCCGCATGCGCTGGAGAGCTCTGTGGGGAAGGAGGAGGGGGGGTTTCAAACCAAACCACGCAGTGGTTGCCTGGACACGGAGCCAGTGGAGCTTGCATGCTCCTCGCTGGAAGGGCAAGGGGGGACTATGTTCTGGGCTCAGAGGCTCAGCCCTAGCTCCCTTTCCTCATGTCCCCTGTGGCTGTGCTAGGGCCTGTGCCTCTGTCCCACTTGCCAAAACACGATCTCATCAGGTCTAGGCAGAAACCACGCCACAGCTTCCAAGAGGCGGTGGACCAGAAACCTGTCTTGGTTAGTGGTTGCCTTCTAGTGAGGGCGGCTGCATTGCCTACGGCTCTGAGCAGCCGGCCGGGCTAGGGCATTATGTACCCGAAGGCACAGCTAGGAAAGAGGCAGGCACGGGCTCCAAAGAAGACTGTCAGGCAGCAGGGTCCGGCCCTCCGCACACAGTGGGTCCTTTTTCCCAGGCCTCCCTCCACAGGCGGGGCTCTCTCCCTCCTGCTAAGGTTGCCCCACCTTCAATCTTGCCACTAGGACCTGAGAAGCCACTTCCCCTCTCCGTAAACTGACGGGGGTGGACCTATCACTAAGGCCTGCCTGGCTCTGAGTCTCAGTGACCTCAATACATCATCCACTGGTCTAAAGGAATCAGTGTCCAGGACAGCTCCCCGGGCGTTGTCCTTGCCACTTGGCTGGGAAACTCCTTTCAGCTGCCCCAGTCTAGCCCCCACGCTGCTGCCAGCTCTGCCCTGCCCCTCTGCTGCGCACACTCAGCCGGCATCCCTCTCACAGGTGGATGTAGGACACAGGCCAGGGTGTAAGGGGGACTGTGAAGTGGGCCAGGCCTGCCCCGGGGGAGGGTCGGGGCCTGCTTGCCTGAGGTCATGGTGGTTGGGTCAATCCCCTCCTGCCAGCTATGGAATGCGAGGTCTGGCCTGGGAGATATTTTGGCTGTATTTTGAGCCATCCCCGCCCCCTGGAACTCAGACCCTGCACACGCCATGCCCTAACAATGCCGACCATTTCCAATTGTTTCCTAGCTAAGGGTGGGGGATTGGGGGGGAGGGGGAGACAGGAGCACTGTTTGGGAAAGGGGGGAGGGAGGCTGGGGGAAATGCTTCTAGTGACAACAGCCCTTTCTAAATCTGGCTAGGGACTGGGTGCAGGTGGGGGTGGGGGCGCCTGCTGCCCAATATATACTGCCTCTGACCAGGTCTGCTCTGCAGCTCTCTCCTGCACTGTCTTTCCTTGCTGCTTTCAGGTAGGGGCATGGAGCTGGAGGCTTTCTTCTGAGATGAGGGGACCCCAGGTTTTGGAGGAGGGTCCTCCAGGAACAGCAAGCTGAGTGCAGGGCAGATCTGGTCACTGAGCACACATGTGCAGGTTTAAACATGTGTACATGTGTCGTGGGGGAGGCTTGTGTTACAGGGAAGATGTCTGTATCTGAGAATATGGGTCCAGAAGGCTTTAGAGGGGTGTGTGTGTGTGTGTGCATGTGTGTGCGTGTGTGTGTGTGCGTGTGTACAGACACAAGTGGTCTGAGTACATGGCCAGCAAGGCTATGGACTTCACTGTTTATGACCCAGAAATGCTGAGCAGGAGATGTGTGCTTTTGATCATGCCCAAGGGCAAGTGGGTTCATTCTGGAGGTGGAGGATGGCAGAGAAGGGTTACTTAGGAAGTGTGTGTGCGTAAAAGCTAGTTCTGCGATGCGTAACTACCCACATGCACACATGTGGGGTGCTTGTGTGCACACCCCAGGGGTCTATACTGCTGCAGTGTATGTACACTCTGCCAAAGGCACTCCTGGGCTTATGGTGTGGGGTCCTGGGTTTCTGGATACTTGACAATGTTCAGTGAGGTGAGGCTCCTTCTACTGGAGCCATATTTATTGTGCGTGGATGTTGTTGAGGCAGAATGGCCCACTGGGAGGGGGTTGTGCCAATGTACAAGAAGGAAGCTTGTGTGTGAGGTGTGTGCACATGCTGCGGGCTTGTGCATGTGTCCGTCGGCTTGTGGATGCCCATGTAACGGGTATCTGTGCCAGGGTGCCCTGAGGGTCTCCCCTCTGAAAGTCCACTGAAACTGACAATGAACCAAGGGTAGGATGGGGGAGACCTGGCTCTGGAGTCACAGACTGGGGTTTGAGTGTGGCTCCACCACTTTGTGTTAGGTGTTCTTAGGCAAGCAAGCCATCACCTTAACCTCCTCCTCTGTACAGTGAGGTGAAGATGGAGGGAGAGAATGTGTACAGAATGTGCTTTTAGGCTGCCAAACCCTGGACAAATGTGACCACTAGTTGCTCCTCAGGCACGTTTCAGTAGAGGGATAGCCATCAACTCTAGGTGAGTTGACAGCAGAAACTGACAGAATGTGGGGAGTGAAGGAAAAAGTACTTGGAAATCAAGGGCGAGGCCAGGACCAGAGAAGCTGCCCACCACGCCCCACCTGTCCTCAGCCGGGGGAGGGTCGTATGCTGAAGGGCAGAGGTGGCTCTGACATAGCCTTCCCCTCCAGGTCCCTGCAAGCCTCAGCTCTTGTCTACTTGTAGACACATCTGAGAAGCCAAGGTAAGGCAAGCAGACGAGGAGTGAGGGAAGATGGGAAGATGGGCATGGCAGTGTCCAAGCTGGGCCATGGTGCTCTCGATTCAACCTCGCCTGCCGCAGAATGTCCTGGCTGCCAGGAACGGGCGTACCTGTGGCTAGTGAGGGAGCCAATGAGGGATGAGGAAGGTCACAGAAACCCAGGACACTCCTACCCCCTCTAGCAGAGCCTCAGGCTGTACAAAGGCTAGTCCCCACCACCACCTTGACAGGTTTGCTACCCTGTTCTTTGGTGAAGGGCTAAGCCCAAGAAACAAGAGACCTTTAGTGAACCTTCCTAACTTCCAAGCATGGTGCTAGGCCTTGGGGCCCCCACTGAAGTGAGCGCCCAGGGAAGGGTGAGGAGGGAGAGCAGGCAGGTGGGGGGTAAACAGCTCCTTCTGCCCACGCAGGTGCAGCCATGGTGGATGCAGATATGTCCTCATTTGGGGCTGCTGCCCCCTTCCTGCGAAAGTCAGAGAAGGAGCGTCTTGAAGCCCAGACCAGGCCTTTTGACCTCAAAAAGGACGTCTTTGTACCTGATGACAAAGAGGAGTTTGTGAAGGCCAAGATTGTGTCTCGAGAAGGTGGCAGAGTCACTGCCGAGACCGAGAATGGCAAGGTGGGTGGTAAGACTGGCATGAGAGACCACCCCGGACAGCCCCACTCCAGGGCAGAGACGGTGCCACTGGGATCCACCACACAGACCTGGGGATGGTCCAATTTTTCCTTCCTTTGGGTAGAGAGTCAACCCTCCATGGTGCTCATTCCCAAGATCCAACCTATCTTCTCTGTGATCCTACTTCCTCTCTCCCGTCTCTGATTATCCTGACTCCTGACGACTATCCCTGCGGATGAGGGAGGCAGGAAAGCTCCAACTGACAGTAGGCTTGGCCTGTGGACTGTTGCAGACCGTGATCGTGAAGGAGGACCAGGTGCTGCAGCAGAACCCGCCCAAGTTCGACAAGATCGAGGACATGGCCATGCTCACCTTCCTGCACGAGCCCGCCGTGCTGTTCAACCTCAAGGAGCGTTACGCTTCCTGGATGATCTACGTGAGTGTGCCCCTGGGACGCCCCTCTGGGTCTCTCCTTCCTGGTCCCTTTCCAGCTCCTGTAGCCAAGACTTCTGCTCCCCGTGCGCAGGGGACTCTCCACCCCGTCCCTTCAGCTTTGGTGCAGTTCTGTCCCCCAGGGCTGGCAGGTCTCAGTCTCGGGCATCCAGAGAGCCTCCACACCCCTCTTCCTCTCCTGGGGTCGTTCTGCCCCTGGGAAAAGCATCCTGGCCACTCACTGCTCCTTTTCCACCCCTAGACCTACTCGGGCCTCTTCTGCGTCACCGTGAACCCCTACAAGTGGCTGCCGGTGTACAACGCAGAGGTGGTGGCCGCCTACAGGGGCAAGAAGAGGAGCGAGGCCCCACCCCACATCTTCTCCATCTCCGACAACGCCTATCAGTACATGCTGACAGGTGAGCCCCAAGTGAAGGATTCTCTGGGGGGCCTATGGGGTGGGTGCACCTTTCTTCCTCTTCCCAAAGGGGTTCAGGCAACTGCGAAATACCTGGAGGGAGGCAGGGAGAGATGGGGGCCAGGCAAGAGCATCCTATGAGGCTCCTAACATTTTTTTCTCATTTTCTCCCCACAGACAGAGAAAACCAGTCCATCCTGATCACGTGAGTGTGGTTCCTACTCCTGGCCCCTCTGAAATCTCCCTGACCCCCAGGGGGAGCCCAGGCCCTCTTCACAGACCCACAGTTATTTTTCCCCCTCCACTGTCAAGCCAGCTCCTCCCTGCTCTCTGGCCCTTCCCTTCTCTTCTGCGCTCTCCCCCCTCCCCCGCTCTAGCTCTCCGCAACTTTCCCTTCCATCTCCTTCACTCACGCTCCGCCCACTCATCACTCATCTACCCGCAAGCCCTTTATCACTGTGTCATCTCCACCTCTTCATTTTCCTTCGTCTTACCCTTCAGAAAGTTTTCCACTCTTCCACCTCTACATACTCTTTCCCAAAACAGACCTTGTCCAGCAAAGATCAGGTTCCACCTGGGGCCTCCCTGGTGGTGCAGGGGCTTGAGCACAGCACTGTGAGGCTGTTCGTGGCCTTTGCAGCGTGGGTTCGATCCCCGGCCAGCCAGGGAGCTACCCACATGGTGCAGCAGACCTCTCCTGACTTGCCTGCTGCTCTCCTCAGCAGTGTGTTTAGGTACATCTGCCTGTTCTGTTCCCCACTCTCTCTGGTGAATCTTCTCACTCTCCCATGACTCTGGGCTGTACTCCACTTTTTAAAACAAAGATCAGGTTCCACCTGCCCAAACCCAGCACCTGCTTTTGACACCCTTTCTGGGCGCCCCCTACCCTATGAATCTCAGAGTGTGGCTGTGTTTGGGAGGCGCGCCGTCTGGAGCTTCCTGCCTCGGGGCTCCCACTGTCCAGTAGGACCCGGCATACTCTCCTGAGTTGAGGCCTGCCGGTCTCAATGGTGCTTGGCCACTGCCTGATCAGCCTGACCATCCCAACAGTGGAGAATCTGGGGCAGGGAAGACGGTCAACACCAAGAGGGTCATCCAGTACTTTGCGGTCATTGCCGCCATCGGGGACCGCAGCAAGAAGGACCAGAACACGGGCAAGGTAGGCTGCTGTCCCCCACGGGCCTGCACCGCCAGCAGAGTGGGGAGGCCTCTCACCTGCCCTCCTCCGTGACCACTCGCAGGGCACCCTGGAGGACCAGATCATCCAGGCAAACCCTGCGCTGGAGGCCTACGCAACGCCAAGACCTTGCGGAACGACAATCCTCCCCGTTTGTGAGTCTTCCTGATCTTCAACTTGGGATTCGGGCTGCTCACAGCATGGCTTCAAATATGAGACTTCCCCAACTAACTATCTCTCTCTTCCATCTCGCCAGGGAAAATTCATTCGAATCCATTTGGTGGGCAACAGGAAAGTTAGCGTCCGCAGACATAGAGACCTGTGAGTGCATGAATCTGCTGGGGTTCAGCCTGGCAAACCCTTGTTTAAACATCTCTCTCTTTCTCTCTTTCTGTTTTTCTGTCTCCCTGTCTCTGCCTCTGTGTCTTCCCTGCCGTCCTGTCGCTCTCTGTGTTTCTCTAGGTCTCTGCTTTCCCTTCCCTGCCCTCTGTGACTGCAGGCCTGAAGACACATGTCCTCTGAGCCATCCTCGGTCTCTTTCCATCTATGTCTCTGCATGTCTCTGTATCCTTCTCTGGGACTTTCCTCCAAGACTATTTCTCTCCTGGGCGCAGTCCATCTCTGAATATGATCTCCATGTGACTGTGAATACGTCTCTCTTTTCCTCTGTCTCCCTCTCCCTCTGCCTCTTGCGTGTTACATTTATCATTCACTTCCTCTCTTTCCTTGTACCTAAATCCAACATTTTTTTCTCTTTCTTCACTCCTATTGTTCACAGACCTTCTGGAAAAATCCAGAGTTATTTCCAGTTGAAAGCAGAGAGAGATTATCACATTTTCTCCAAATCTGTCCTAACAAAAAGCCTGAGCTGCTGGGTGAGTCAGAGCTACCAACCGAGACCAACTATCTCCATGGCAACCCGGTCCCCTCTGCTGGCAGCTGGCTTCTGCTGGCATGTGCTGGCTGTGTGGCACGGCTGGATTCACTTCTACAGGATGTAGGACCAAGTGAAGCCCTGTCATGTGCCCTCCTGCAGGCCGTGAGCCATGCCAGGCAGCCCCAGCGAGAGTCAGGGGGTTGTGCTCTATTCTAACCGCTTCTTCTCCCCCCAGACATGCTGCTCATCACCAACAACCCCTATGATTATGCATTCATCTCCCAAGGAGAGACCACTGTGCCCTCAATTGATGACTCTGAGGAACTCATGGCCACTGATGTAAGTGTGTGAGGACCCAGGGGGTTGAGAGGCGAGGGGATTGGCAGTGAGGGGCAAATGGGACCAGGTCACTGGTGCAGGGGTGGAACTGAGATACTGGCTCCAGCGTCTGCTGTTCAGTGTGGCCTGGCCCTCCCCCGGGGCAGGAATGTGCCCCATGTCCAGAGTGTGCTGGGCTCGGAGTGTGATGAGACAGACTTGGTCAGGATTTGGTGTTCAATCAACCCAGAAAGGATTGAAAGCCACAGGACAGAGAGCAGAGAAACCAAGAAACAAGGCACCACCAAAAGAAGGAGGGCGAAGAGGGTCATGCAGAACATGGGGCTTGGGCAGGCTGTCAGGTACTGAAGACCCAGGCAGGGAAGCAAGTACAGAGCCTGAAAGAGAGGCAACAGGGCAGCTCCAGCGATCTGCTGTGACCCCAATACCGAGGCCGAGGTGGTACATTCCCCACTCTACTTCTTTGTTTTGGAGTCTCCCACTCCCACATCTCAGAGTCCATGGGGATTCAGGGGGCAAGGGTCTCATCTACCTGGGGTATTTCCTTTACTGGGGTTCACCAACACGGAACCTGCCTACAGAATGCCTTTGATGTGCTGGGCTTCACTCCAGAGGAGAAGAGCTCCATTTACAAGCTGACGGGCGCCATCATGCACTTTGGAAACATGAAGTTCAAACAGAAGCAGCGAGAGGAGCAGGCTGAGCCAGACGGCACTGAGGGTGAGTGTCTGGGGAGCAGGGAGGGCCCATCTGCAGAGCAGTCATCCCAGGACCAAATTTTCCCCCTGGCCTTTCCTTCCAGAGGCTGACAAGTCGGCCTACCTCATGGGGCTGAATTCAGCCGACCTGCTCAAGGGCCTGTGCCACCCTCGGGTGAAAGTGGGCAACGAGTACGTCACCAAGGGGCAGAATGTCCAGCAGGTGGGTCACCTTCAGAGGATGAATAGGGGAGGTGGCATGGTGCCATGGGACCATGGAATCCATTCTTCCCAACAACTCTATTCATCTGGGTCTCTCTCCTACCTTCCAGGTGTCATATGCCATCGGGGCACTGGCCAAGTCGGTGTACGAGAAGATGTTCAACTGGATGGTGACGCGGATCAACGCTACCTTGGAGACCAAGCAGCCGCGCCAGTATTTCATAGGAGTCCTGGACATCGCAGGCTTCGAGATCTTTGATGTGAGTCAGGGGCAGCCCCGGCACTGGGGACAACCACTCGCTCTCCTGCACTGGCAGCACCACTGTGGAGGGCCAGCTCCAGGCCAGGCGTGGGGAGGGTGCGGGGTTCAGCGGGGGTTTGAGAGGGTGGTCCCTGTGTCCCAAGAAACTCTCCTTCCCTGCCCTGATCTGGCAGGGGACCAGCCACACCCCTGTGGGCTCAGGCACCCGGCAAGACGGCCCTGACCCTGTCGGCCCCAGACGCCTGCCTGCCTGACCCGCTGTGCCCTCCCACTGCAGTTCAACAGCTTCGAGCAGCTGTGCATCAACTTCACCAACGAGAAGCTGCAGCAGTTCTTCAACCACCACATGTTCGTGCTGGAGCAGGAGGAGTACAAGAAGGAGGGCATCGAGTGGGAGTTCATCGACTTTGGCATGGACCTGCAGGCCTGCATCGACCTCATCGAGAAGGTGCCGCCTCTGCCCTCCTGCCCTCACCCTCCACTCACCCCACGTGAGCCCCCAAACAAAACGGCAACCCCCACCGCTGGGGGACAGCATCTGGATGACAGAAGGAACCCGAGTCCTACTTTCCCTAACCCTGAACCCTGCACTGTCCCAGCACCCAGACTGGGTGGCACCTGGGAGAGCCAAGATCCCAGGGACTTGAGGGTGGACATGTGGGGGACGGCCACCTCCACTGTGGCCTCCATACCAGTGTCCTCAGTGGCCCTGGTTTGCCCAGCCAAGGAGCAGGAGGTTGGGGCGGGGGTTGTAAGAGTGCACCTGCTTTCAACCCCAACATCCCGGGCATCTGGATGATGGGTGGCTTGTAAAGCACCATAGCACCCACTTTCGCAGACTTCCACAAAAGTCCCTCTCAAGTCAAACCAAGTCTTCCACCTTGGGAAGGCTTGAACAGGGGCCTGTCAGGGCTGAGCCAGGCATCTTCATCCCCGAAGATGAAGGGGCTGCTCCCTCAGCAAGCATTGACCCTAGTGCAGGATGCGGCACCACCCGCACTGAGCATGCTCAGTGATGCCTTCCCTACCCTCAGCCCATGGGCATCATGTCCATCCTGGAGGAGGAGTGCATGTTCCCCAAGGCGACTGACATGACCTTCAAGGCCAAGCTGTATGACAACCACCTGGGCAAGTCCAACAACTTCCAGAAGCCTCGCAATGTCAAGGGGAAGCAGGAAGCCCACTTCTCCCTGGTGCACTATGCTGGCACCGTGGACTACAACATCCTGGGTTGGCTGCAGAAGAACAAAGACCCACTCAACGAGACAGTGGTGGGCCTATACCAGAAGTCCTCCCTCAAGCTGCTTAGCAACCTGTTTGCCAACTATGCTGGAGCCGATGCACGTAAGTTGAGTGAATAAGGAGTGGGGTTTCTTTCGCGATTCTCAGGCAGGTCAGTTGCTCCGGTTCACCTGCATGTCAGCATGTGCCCCACTGTTTACAGGCTAAGGGGATGGAGTTGGGTGGAGAAGCTGAGGCTCCCACCACGAAGACCCCCAAATGGGGGCCAAGTCCAGCAAGGATGTGAAGAGAAGGTGATTCCTGCCCCTTCCCTCACCTCCTCACACACCCACTCATGCTCCTTTTCTTGGCCTCCTTCCACAGCTCTCGACAAGGGCAAAGGCAAAGCCAAGAAAGGCTCATCCTTTCAGACGGTGTCAGCTCTGCACAGGGTGAGCGCGGCCCCAGCCCTGCCTGCCTCTCCCTGCCTTGTCGGTCCCTGACTCCTCTCTGTTCTCTGTCTTCGCTTTCTGCTCTTTGTCTTCTCTCCTCACCTGCCGCCTCTTCTCTTACTCCTCTCCCGCCTCTCCTTGCTCCCTCCTGCTCTCTCTCCTCCTCCATGTGTCTCTCCCCCTCCCTGCATGTCTCTGCTTCAGCTCTTTCTTTCCTTGCCTCCCCTGCCTCTTTTTCCAACTTCTTTTCCATGCACTTTCTCATTTTTCCCTCTTGTTTTTTGGGGCCACAGGAAAATCTGAACAAGTTGATGACCAATTTGCGCTCCACACACCCCCACTTTGTGCGTTGCATCATTCCCAATGAGACAAAGTCACCAGGTGAGCCCCAGAACTGGGCCCGACCTCTGTGGGATACACACCGCCCAGTGACAGGAACTTCTATACCATGTCCCTCGTCTCCGTCACTGTGGTTTCCAAATCACATTCTCATCCTCACACTCTCCAAAAGGCCTCACAGAGGCCCCCACGGTCCCCAGCACTGCCTTACATTTGGAACACATAACTCAGGCTAAAGTGCAGAGCTCCTCGGCGGGCGTCGCCTTGGCACTCCCCACACCCCAGCAACACAAATGAAGGCTGTTTAGTCCTTTTTGAAGGATGAGGAGATAGAGGCTTAGGGGTCTGGGTTCAGGGTCCTGCCCTGCTTGGATGAACTTTGGGACTTTAACCAAGCCCATTAACCCCTCTGAACTCCATTTGGTTTCTAGAAATTGAGGTTTATCTGTCCTGGCTAAAGATTGGTAATTCCTTATATATAATAAGGAATGTGAAAGCGTTTTGTTTACTCTGCAATGTTTGACTGAAAAACCACAAAACAGGACTATTGCTAACTGCCTTGTAAGGGGACCAGCTGAAAAGTGGCAGAGCCAGGATCAGAACACAGAACTTTTGGCTCCAGTCCAGTGCTCTGCCCACACACTCCTCTGCCCTTCCCTCCTGTGCAGGGGTGATGGACAACCCCCTGGTCATGCACCAGCTGCGCTGCAACGGCGTGCTCGAGGGCATCCGCATCTGCAGAAAGGGCTTCCCCAACCGCATCCTCTATGGGGACTTCCGGCAGAGGTGGGGACAGGGCCCTGGGGCTGGGGGTGGGGGGCTGTTGGGTGGGGCAGGGAGTGTTCAGGTGGTCCTGAGTTCTATGGGCAGAGCAGGTGAGCACAGAGACTCTGGGCCCCTCCCTCCCCAGGTACCGCATCCTGAACCCAGCGGCCATCCCCGAGGGCCAGTTCATTGACAGCAGGAAAGGGGCGGAGAAGCTGCTGGGCTCCCTGGACATTGACCACAACCAGTACAAGTTCGGCCACACCAAGGTGAGGAAAGGGAGGAGACAAGCTGATGAAATCCTTGACACCTCACCTGCTGGCTCCTTTCCTTTTACCAATCACCCCTGAAAATCTCTGAACCTCCCATGAAATATCCAGCTTCAGCTTCCATAAGAGAATCCCCCTCGTCTTTCCTCTTTCCCTGCCTTCCCCATCCTACTTATGCCCACACACCCTCGCCCACAGGTGTTCTTCAAGGCGGGGCTGCTGGGGCTGCTGGAGGAGATGCGGGATGAGAGGCTGAGCCGGATCATCACCCGCATCCAGGCCCAGGCCCGGGGCGTGCTTTCCAGAATGGAGTTCAAGAAGCTGCTGGAACGCAGGTGAGAGATCTTAAAGGATATTCCCAGCCTCTGAGGCCCCGGCTGGCTCAAGGGAAGCATCAGAGAAAGAGCTCACAGGTGCCCACACAAGGAGAGGCTCCTATGGACACAGTGAGTCTTGTTAGGTTGGAACACAGGGATGATGAAGGAATGTGACATTACTCAGGATGGGAAGAGGGGGTGAAGGGTTCCTCACTACCCCTTCTCATTGCACCCCTGCAGAGACTCCCTGCTGGTGATCCAGTGGAACATTCGGGCCTTCATGGGGGTCAAGAACTGGCCCTGGATGAAGCTCTACTTCAAGATCAAGCCACTGCTGAAGAGCGCAGAGACAGAGAAGGAGATGGCCAACATGAAGGAGGAGTTTGGGCGCATCAAAGAGGCACTGGAGAAGTCGGAGGCTCGGCGCAAGGAGCTGGAGGAGAAGATGGTGTCCCTGCTGCAGGAGAAGAACGACCTCCAGCTGCAAGTGCAGGCGGTGAGGCCACAGGACCACTGTTGGCTCCTCCACCCTGCTCTGCCTCCATCTCTCTAGCACCCTGCCCTTCCCACCCAGGGCTCACCATTTGTCCCCTCAGAAGCAGAGGCTTCTAGAATAAACACTCCCACAGACCTCCAAAGAGGTCCCTTGAGAGAAGAAAAGGGAAGTGGCGGGAAAAGAAAAGAATTCTTAAAATGCAAGTTTTCCAGCCTGGAGCCATGGCTTAATAATTTTGTGAGCTTGGGAAAACCATGTGCTATCTTTGAATGTCAATGTCCTCAGCTCTAGACAGGGAATAAAGTTGCCCATCTCACTAGGCTGCAAATGTGTGCAGTGCTGGCATTGGCAAGTGTAGTTTCCTTCCTGCAATGAAGGAGACCAAAGATCAAGAGACTTCTGGTTCCCTTCCTCCCTGCTCCCCTCTCCCATGCTCCCATCAGGTTACCCTAAAACTCTTCTCCTCACCACCTTCTGAGGTTCTGCCAAATGGGGTTATCCTGGGCTCTCAGAGCGCCTCCTCCTCTCTCCTCCTGCCAAAGCAAGGGCCCTGCCCACAGAACAGCCTCCCCTCTGTGCCTTGCCCTCAGGAGCAAGACAACTTGGCTGATGCGGAGGAGCGCTGTGACCAGCTGATCAAGAACAAGATCCAGCTGGAGGCCAAGGTGAAGGAGATGACCGAGAGGATGGAGGACGAGGAGGAGATGAATGCCGAGCTCACTGCCAAGAAGCGCAAGCTGGAAGACGAGTGCTCTGAGCTCAAAAGGGATATCGATGACCTGGAGCTGACGCTGGCCAAGGTGGAGAAGGAGAAGCACGCAACAGAGAACAAGGTGAGGACTAAACCTGTGGCTCCAGCCCAGGGCTTTTTAGGATCCCCAGACAGCTCTGGCCTGGCCACTTGTAGTAATATGATCCTGGACACTGGGTATCTGTAGAGGTATCTCCAGCTCAGTGACCTCTGATCCAAATGGCATGGGGTTCCCATTCGGCAGGTGAAGAACCTGACAGAGGAGATGGCTGGGCTAGATGAGATTATCGCCAAGTTAACTAAGGAGAAGAAGGCTCTGCAAGAGGCACACCAGCAGGCCCTGGATGACCTCCAGGCTGAGGAGGACAAGGTCAACACCTTGACCAAATCTAAGGTCAAGCTGGAGCAGCAGGTGGACGACGTGAGTAGAATGTCACAGACCTAGGTATACTATGTCCACCTGGCTTGAATGTGCACACACCTGTGTGCTTGGGGGGTGGGCAGGGTTTGAGAGGGCTCCCTGATACCTTCCTTGAAGGGAGATGAGGAACACAAAAGAAGAAGCATTATCAGTGCTCGATTCTGTGTTATATATCCCAATTCACTGACAAGATTGGTGATCGCCAGGGGTTTCCTTATTTCAACTTAGATTCAAACCTATCAGTCTCTACCTTGAAGTTCAGGCAGGATTTAGAGTTTTCTCCAAAGAACATGATATATTTCTTTGGGAACTTTGTGAGATTCTCAAAGAGGATCCTTGGATTCCTAATATTTTAGGCAGGATCTAGTCTTCAGTGATCATTGTTCTCCCCTTTGGTCCTTTGTGCTTTTTTCTATTTGCACATTTATCATTCAGGCATCTGGCTCAGTCATAGGACTGTGAGCTGCTTGTAGGCAGAAACTTGGATTTACTCAGTTTTATGTGTGCAGTGGCTGGCATGGGGTCTGGAACCTAGCAGGAACTTAGAGGATGCAGAATGAATGAATGTAGCCTGAAGGGTTCATCCCACAGGCATTCATTTGATCACTTCTCAAACAGTTACTGAGCATAACTACATGGTGGGCACTCACAGTCCCTGGTGACGCTTGGCCCACTATGAGGAAGGCTTCCCAAGTCCTGGACATTTTCCAAGATTCCCTAAACCCTAGAGTAACTGAGTGTCCAAGTCACCAAATCAGGATACCTGGCCTTACCGGGCATGCTGGTAACTTCTCCCCACCAGCTGGAGGGGTCCCTGGAGCAGGAGAAGAAGGTGCGCATGGACCTGGAGCGAGCAAAGCGGAAGCTGGAGGGTGACCTGAAGCTGACCCAGGAGAGCATCATGGACCTGGAGAATGACAAGCAGCAGCTGGATGAACGATTGAAAAAGTAGCGTGTTCCCCTGGCTGACACATTTTCTCCCTCCCCGTCTAGCAGCCTATTGTGCCTATGGCAAGACAAACCCCAGATATCCTCCTCAGAGGCGACAGCCTCGGGCAGCCTCCACAAGTGGATGCAAACAAGTGGGCTCCAGGAAGAGGGCTTTCCTCCCTCCTGGACAGGCACTCCAGGCCCAGCAGGCCTTGCTGGCCAAGAGGCCAACTTGGATCCTGCAGCCCTTTCTTCCATTGGGCACTCAGAAGGTGGAAAATAACAGCTCAATCCTGCCTTTAAAGACCAGTTGCTTAATGCAGAGGATGGCTCCACACAAAAGCCTCCCAGAAAAGTCCCTTTCAGGAGTCACAGAGAAAAATGAGCCAGCACCGTGCCCATGCAGGGCAGGGGTTCAGGCATTTCTCTGTTCTAAAAAGTGTGGTTCCAATTCTTATTGCAAATCCTTCCAAAATACATAGATCCATGGCCCAGATGTGCTAAATAGTGACCTCATGGACATATTTGGAAAATATGGGTCTTTTGGTGCTTTAGGGTCAAGACTTTGAAAGGTTCTGAAAATCACTGCCATCAAACACTTCTTAGGCAGTGTCTGCCCAGGACCCTTCACACTTCCTTGAGCACAGTATTTGCTGAATGATTGAACAATCATATGATCCTATTTGACCCTCAAGCCACCTTTTAAGGATAGTACTTTTATAGCCTCACTTTGCCAAAGGCCAAACTAAATCTTGAAAAGGTTATCCAAAATTGCCCAGGGTAACAGAACTAAAGGCCATCAGAGCTAAAGGGGCCTTTGAAAAGATGGAGCCCAACACCCTCATCCTACAGGTGAGGAAGCAAGAACCAAAAAGGGACAGTCCCACAGAGCCCCCCAGTCCTCGCCCCTCGCCCCCCAGCCCTGCCCATTACATTTCCTGATGGACTTCGGTCTGCAGCGGTCACCTCCAGGGGCCCGCATCAGCCCTAGAGCAGTTTATCTGATGAAATTCTGCTCTTCACTTGTTTTATTACCATTTCGCACCCCTGGGTGACCCTCCGGAAGGCCAACCAGCCCCCCTGCCTTGCCCTCCTTCTTCTCCGCAGGAAGGACTTTGAGTTGAATGCCCTCAATGTGAGAATTGAGGATGAGCAGGCCCTGGGCGGTCAGCTGCAAAAGAAGCTCAAAGAGCTTCAGGTGAGGTCAGGGGATGCCCACGGTGGGCACTGGAGTCCCTAGACAGTTCTGAGCTTCCCAGACGCCTCCTTCAGGCTGTCCTCTCCCTGGCGTTGCAGGCACTTGTATGTGTCCATGAAGGGAGGCACTGAGCTGGCACAGTTCCCTCCTGGGGCACCCCTAGGGGTGCTGAGTTATCCAAGGGTGACATAGAAAGAAACCTTGAAAAGGCCAACAGGTCTGGGGGCAGATTCTGGTTTCCTGTTTCAGCTCTGGTTTAGCCAGTGACTGAGCCATGCCTGATCTCTGGTCTGCACCCCATTTCTTGTATGCATAAATAAATAAATCTTAAAAAAAAAAAAAAAAAGGATGTATCATGTTCTGGCCTAAAGGAAGTCTAACTTGGCTGTCCAGACCATCTGCTCCAGACTTGCTGTTTCAGACAGACCAGGAGCCTCTAGAGCCCTGTCCTGGGAATGGGCCCCCAGGCTCCCCCCTCCCCCCTGCAGGGCAACCAGGCCTGAGCTCTCTGGTCCTGAGGCCCCAAGGGCAGTGAGGCTGGGCCTGAGCTCCCATATCCCGTGTCCGCCAGGCGCGCATTGAGGAACTGGAGGAGGAGCTGGAGGCCGAGCGCGCAGCCAGGGCCAAGGTGGAGAAGCTGCGCTCAGACCTGTCCCGGGAGCTGGAGGAGATCAGCGAGCGGCTGGAGGAGGCCGGCGGGGCCACGGCCGTGCAGGTGGAGATGAACAAGAAGCGCGAGGCCGAGTTCCAGAAGATGCGGCGGGACCTGGAGGAGGCCACGCTGCAGCACGAGGCCACTGCCGCCGCCCTGCGCAAGAAGCACGCCGACAGCGTGGCCGAGCTGGGCGAGCAGATCGACAACCTGCAGAGGGTGAAGCAGAAGCTGGAGAAGGAGAAGAGCGAGTTCAAGCTGGAGCTGGACGACGTCACCTCCAACATGGAGCAGATCATCAAGGCCAAGGTGGGGGCTGCTGGCCTCTCCTCTCCCCCTCTACTTCATGTTCATGTCGCCTTTCTCCTTACATGGTTCATTTCCCACTTCCCTTCTGCTGGTTTCTGCGCTCCCCTCCTTTCTTCCACACCATCCCTCTTCTCCTTTCACTGTACCCCTTGCGCAGATTTCAGTCCCAATACCATCGTGTGACTCCCCTTCCTCCCCCAGGCTAACGTGGAGAAGATGTGTCGGACCCTGGAAGACCAGATGAACGAGCACCGGAGCAAGGCCGAGGAGACCCAGCGATCCGTGACCGACCTCACCAGCCAGCGGGCCAAGCTGCAAACTGAGAATGGTGAGCCTGAAACTGGTGTCCATGGGCCCACCCCATCTCCCCTGACTTCCTGAGGCACAGGCATGCAAGCATGCGCACACATCTCTCCAGAGGATGAGGCCTGAGGCTGGGGAGAGGCTAGGGGTAGAGAGTTGTTTGACCTTCCAGTCAGACACCATCTGAGAGTGCCCTGGTGCCTCTCCAGGTGAGCTGTCCCGGCAGCTGGACGAGAAGGAGGCGCTGATCTCCCAGCTGACCCGAGGCAAGCTCACCTACACCCAGCAGCTGGAGGACCTCAAGAGGCAGATGGAGGAGGAGGTTAAGGTAAGGCCTAGACTCAGGCCTCGACTCCCAGGCAGGAAGCATACCATCTGGCCTTGCACCCACATCCCTTGCTTTCCCAAGAATGAGGCTTGCTGCCTAACCATCGTTCTTTCAGTTTCCCAAAGGAATAATCACATGCCTTTAAATCTATTTAAATCTATCTCCCAAGTCAAAGTCCTCTGTCTCTCTGCTACCATACTAGAGGGGAGGGTGGGGGCACAGAGGGCACAGGGTAAAGATGCCCGGGTCAGGGGAAATAAACAAGGGAGGAGCGATAGGCCCTTGGTTGGGTGTAGGTGTGGGAAGTAGAAATTGTGCAGTGGGTCCCGGGATTAGCAGGGCAGTCTGAAAACTAGAGATGGAAACTTAACTGGGACATATTCCCAGCACTTTGCTGGACTCATGAAAAGGGGGAAAGAATATGACTTTAAAATCCTAGGCTCAAATCCTAACCAGCCTCTTAGAGGTTGGTAGTGATGAGAAAATCACCTAAGCTCGCTGAGGTGAGACCTGGGGCTGCATTATGGAGAAAGCTGAGCCCACCTTGGTGCCCCTCTCCCCAGGCGAAGAACGCCCTGGCCCACGCCCTGCAGTCGGCCCGGCACGACTGTGACCTGCTGCGGGAGCAGTACGAGGAGGAGACAGAGGCCAAGGCCGAGCTGCAGCGTGTCCTGTCCAAGGCCAACTCGGAGGTGGCCCAGTGGAGGACCAAGTATGAGACGGACGCCATCCAGAGGACCGAGGAGTTGGAGGAGGCCAAGTGAGTCATGGCCACCACCTCTGGCTAGGGCCCCTTCGTGCTGGCCACAGCCCTGCTGGAGCCTCAGTAGACAGCACAGTGGATGGGCCTGAGCTGGGGTTATGACCACACAGGAGGACCCTGCCGCCGCCCTCCTTCTCCTCTCAGGCAAGCTTTTTGCTCGAATTATGTTTCTGATCCGAATATAAGACGAACAAAAGGTTTGCCTGAGGGCAGAGAGCTTCCACCTGGGGCAGGGCTCTGGGAGCTAGGGTGGTACAGAGGCCCATGAGTCCTCCATGTTTGCAGCCTAGAAGCTGCCCAGGCTCAGGAGACCCTCCTGGGAGCTGTGGGTCATCAACCCTGTCCCTGGCACCCTCTACCTGATGGTTATCAGTCCTGGGGTCTAACCTTAGACTTTTCTAACAATATGAATGTGAATCAAGAAGAATGAGAAAAATGAGTCTTCTGGGTTTTCCAAGCTCGTTTTCCAGAAGACTCATGTTTCACCTTATCCAAACCAACACCTTCCTCCCCACCCTCTCCCACCCCCACTGCCCTGGGCAGGAAGAAGCTGGCCCAGCGGCTGCAGGATGCCGAGGAGGCCGTGGAGGCCGTCAACGCCAAGTGCTCGTCCCTGGAGAAGACCAAGCACCGGCTGCAGAACGAGATCGAGGACCTGATGGTGGACGTGGAGCGCTCCAACGCCGCCGCTGCCGCCCTGGACAAGAAGCAGAGGAACTTCGACAAGGTGGGGCTGGGTGGGGGCCGCAGGGTCGCCTCCTTGGAGGCAGGGCCCAGGTGAGGGACCCGGGCAGCCCCAGCAGGTGGGAGTGCCCTGGGGCCGGGCCTCCCCCTGAGCCTGGTCCCCACAGATCCTGGCCGAGTGGAAGCAGAAGTACGAGGAGTCGCAATCAGAGCTGGAGTCCTCGCAGAAGGAGGCGCGTTCTCTCAGCACCGAGCTCTTCAAGCTCAAAAACGCCTACGAGGAGTCCCTGGAGCACCTGGAGACCTTCAAGCGGGAGAACAAGAACCTTCAGGGTGCACTGGGGCCCGGGAACCAGGGAGGGGCTGGGGGCAGCTTCGATGGGGTGCCCCCTATAGAGGCAGCCCCCTCACTGAGTCGCCTCCCCCTCCCCCAGAGGAGATCTCCGACCTGACTGAGCAGTTGGGTTCCAGTGGGAAGAATGTGCATGAGCTGGAGAAGGTCCGCAAGCAGCTGGAGGCCGAGAAGCTGGAGCTGCAGTCAGCCCTGGAGGAGGCGGAGGTGAGTGTGTGTTCAGGGGCTGGGCATGGCGGTGAGGAAGCTGAGCTTTAGGCTCAGGTCTCTCCTCTCCTTTTGCCTGTTTTGTTCACTGTTCATCCTCAAAGCTGCAACACAGCTTGGCACATAGCAGCACTCAACAAATATTTGTGGAATGACTCAATGAATGGGTCCTTCCATTCCCTCCATATAAACATTTTACCTTCTGCATCTTAGATTATATTTTCTTGTTTCTACTCCCCTCCCCTTTCCCACCTCTGCTTCCCTCCGGGGGGTTTTTAACATTCTGTGCCTGATTGCCTGTTTCCTTGGCAACATCTTTCTCTTCATTTTCCTCTTTGTCTTCATGGCTTGCTTTTCTCTGTGAGGACCTGAATCACTCTTTTAAAACCTGGGGTGTTTTTCCCTTTTAAATTCTCTTTTCTTCTTCCTCCTGTTTCTTTTATTGAACCACTTACACTGTTCTTGAATTCACATTGTGTGTAGCCACAATTCGTGGACACCCTGGCCCTGGCCCTCTACCCTGACCATCTACCTCGGACCCCCTGTCCCCGCTGCCCCACACCCAGGCCTCCCTGGAGCACGAGGAAGGCAAGATCCTCCGCGCCCAGCTGGAGTTCAACCAGATCAAGGCCGAGATCGAGCGCAAACTGGCAGAGAAGGACGAGGAGATGGAGCAGGCCAAGCGCAACCACCTGCGGATGGTGGACTCGCTGCAGACCTCCCTGGACGCAGAGACGCGCAGCCGCAACGAGGCCCTGCGGGTGAAGAAGAAGATGGAGGGTGACCTCAACGAGATGGAGATCCAGCTCAGCCAGGCCAACCGGACGGCCTCGGAGGCCCAGAAGCAAGTCAAGAGCCTCCAGAGCTTGCTGAAGGTACATGAAGATTCTCGGAAGCAGGAAGTCCCCTCACTCAGAGGCAGGAATGGCTTCCACATGGTCAAGTTGGTGGTGGTATCCCATCATGGCTCCAATCCCACCTGCCTCCTGGGCCATTGCAGAGATACCCATGGGCCCCCCCAAGAGCCGCCCAAATAGACTCCACTAGCATCCACTTGGGCATAACAGCTTTCTAATGGGCCCATCATGGGCTCATGCTCATCCTCCTGCTGACCTGCAGGACACCCAGATCCAGCTGGATGACGCCATCCATGCCAATGACGACTTGAAGGAGAACATCGCCATCGTGGAGCGGCGTAACACCCTGCTGCAGGCCGAGCTGGAAGAGCTGCGGGCCGTGGTGGAGCAGACCGAGCGCTCTCGCAAGCTGGCCGAGCAGGAGCTGATCGAGACCAGCGAGCGGGTGCAGCTGCTGCATTCCCAGGTGAGCGTCTCCCCTGGGTGTTCCCGGAGGGAATGGCAGGTGAGGCTTGGGAGCCCCTCGTGGATGCTAGTACCTCTCGTGTTCTACCTGCTCCACCCCTCAGAACACCAGCCTCATCAACCAGAAGAAGAAGATGGAGTCAGATGTGACCCAGCTGCAGTCAGAAGTGGAGGAGGCCGTGCAGGAGTGCAGGAATGCCGAGGAGAAGGCCAAGAAGGCCATCACGGATGTGAGTCTCTGCACCCCCGCCCGCCCATTCCAGGCCGGCGTCTCCTTGGGCTGAGCACCGAGTGTCCGAGGACTCAGCCAGCTGTGCGTCACCCCTATGCTGCCCACAGGCCGCCATGATGGCGGAGGAGTTGAAGAAGGAGCAGGACACCAGCGCCCACCTGGAGCGCATGAAGAAGAACATGGAGCAGACCATCAAGGACCTGCAGCACCGGCTGGATGAGGCCGAGCAGATCGCCCTCAAGGGTGGCAAGAAGCAGCTGCAGAAGCTGGAGGCCCGAGTGCGGGACCTGGAGAATGAGCTGGAGGCTGAGCAGAAGCACAATGCGGAATCGGTCAAGGGCATGAGGAAGAGTGAGCGTCGCATCAAGGAGCTGACCTACCAGGTGCGGGTGGGCAGCTGCTCTGGGGCCTGGCCCTCTGCATCATGGCTTGGGTCACAGCCACCCTGGAGGAATGAAGTGTTCTGTCTTAGCCTCTTCCAGGGTGAGGAGCAAGAGAGCCCTCATTGTATCTGCCTACCCTGTTGTACCCTGAGGGTGGCCTGGCTTAGCAGCCAGTCTCTGATCCTCCTAATCTGTGAACTCCATCTCAGCTTTCACCCTCAGCCTGTCTCTTGGGGACACTCCAGACAGACCTCACCCAGCAAAGATTACCAGAAAGTCCATATGTAGCCACACTTTGACTTGGTACCATCACCACCAAAATACTCCAAAGTCTTTAGGCAAATCTCAGAACTTTTTGGGTACCCAGGGAGATGTGAACTTTCATATTCCACAGTGTTTTCTAGAATCAGACTCAATTCAGTTTTGTTTCTTTTCCCATCCAGAAAATCACCATCCCTCTATGCATACTTGTCCTTAATGTAGATCAATTCTGTCATTTCCTTGCAGCCCAGAAAATCGCACCCAACCTGCAGGCTAGAGTTGTTTCCAGCACATGCTGGATTTTAGAATGGGAATTGGGGAGGAGGTCATCCTCCATGGGGATGCAGGACCCCAAATAATTCTGTTCCCCAGAACAGTGAACACACAATTTTGTGCAGTTTCAGAAGTCCCATCAGCCCCCTGGATTCTTTCCTCTATAAATCATTTAAAATATTCACACCTTTTTTTGGTAAGAAATTATAAGAACTTGTGTCTTCTAACGATCAGAAAGTAGAATTGGGCCAGCCTACATTCAGGTAGAGATAATAAATGTGGAGAGGGGGCACAGCTCCCAGAGGGGGCTGTGCTTGCTCACTCCTAACCACCCTGAACCCCAGACAGAGGAGGACAGGAAGAACCTGCTGCGGCTGCAGGACCTGGTGGACAAGCTGCAACTGAAGGTCAAGGCCTACAAGCGCCAGGCTGAGGAGGCGGTGAGGGACCCTTTGGGGACTAAACCTGGAGGAGGGGCACAGGGGAGCCAGGCCCCCAGACCAGGAGTCTGGGAGGTTGAGAATCTGACCCCCCACCCCCTGGCCCCGCAGGAGGAGCAGGCCAACACCAACCTGTCCAAGTTCCGCAAGGTGCAGCACGAGCTGGATGAGGCGGAGGAGCGGGCGGACATCGCCGAGTCCCAGGTCAACAAGCTGCGGGCCAAGAGCCGTGACATTGGCGCCAAGGTGGGTCCGTCCCGCCTGGGCCTCGCTAGTCGGCCCATGCAGCGTCCCCCCTCACACATCAGAATCCCTCTTTCCCCTGCTTTACACCAGGATGCCTCCTTTTTGTTCATCTCCCACGACTGAACTACAGAGCCCCAGAGGGCGAGTTTACTCAGCCCTCCATGATTTCTAGCATTCTTTCAGCTCCACTCTCAATGGTTTTGTGAGCCCCAGACCTAGGGTGGTCAGCAACCCTAGAAGGGCCTCCCCGGTGGCACAGCGGTTGAGCGCTGGGTTGCAAAGCTGCCAGTGGCCTCTGCGGCGCCAGTTCGATCCCCTGCTGTTCCCCGGCCACCGGAGGAGGGTCCCACATGGCGGAGGAGGGTCCCACATGGCGCGCGGACCTCTCCTGCCGCCCGCTGCTCCCCTCAGCAGTGTACTTCAGTCCTTCTGCCTGCTCTGCTCCCCGCTCTGGCTCTGGTGCTTCTGACTGTACCCAGTGCTTGTATAAACAAACAAACAAAGAAATAAATAAATAAACAAATAAACATGCCTCTATTAAAAAAAAAAAAAAGAAACCCTAGAAGACCCCAATTCCTACATATCTACTACGCCCCGATTTCCCCCAACTTCTCGTCTCTACTTCTCTTCTATCTGGTCTTGACCTACAACCATGTAAGTCTGACCCAAAATGAACATCCCAGAGGGCCCCAGGCAGCTTCCCTCTGGCTGAGCCAGCCCTACCCTCCACACAATACTTAGGACACGTCTCCTACCACCACGGGCCTTCCATGGGCCACACAGTGGGCCCCTGCCTCCCTTTGTTTCCTGTGCCCACCCCTGCCAAAGCCCACCTCTCCAGAGCTGACCTGGACTTTGTTTCCTTTCAAAAGGGTTTGAATGAGGAGTAGCTTCGCCATGCAGCCTTGACCAGCCCAGCTCAGAAGACACCAGTGACACTCTCACACCTGCAGCCCAGAGAGCAGCTCCTTTGGAGGAAGCAGAATAAAGCAATTTTCCTTGAAGCTGAGATCCAGCCTCTTCTTCACTGCCTGCCAGCCACTTGGGAGGCAGACTCAGGGGGAGAGGAGGGCGGGACATGGCGGGTGGTGGGGGAGGGTAGAGCTGAGGTTGGGAAGTAGGACTCCAGAAGGACCAGAGCAGTTTCAAAGACCAGCCTTAGGAGACCCTCTAGAGTACTTACAAGCTCAGAGCACTCCCCGGCGCAGCACTGGCCCTTGTGCCCCCTTCACTTCCTCCTGGCCACGTGACACTTCTCCTCCCATCACTTCCTTGGAGACACTCAGGGTTGAAGATGCAGGGAAACCCTAAGGCCGGTCTAGAGCACCCAAGCCCATCTGCTGTGAACCGGCATCCCAGCTTTGACCAACACTGCTCCCCCAAAAGTTTACAACAGGCTGAATTGTGGGAGGAATGTGAGGGTACTAACTAATGCCCTTTCTGAGTCCTCTGAGGTATGACCCCCTTGGGAAGGTGGAGTTAAGGAGCCAAGACCTGGTCTGAAATGGGTGATTGAGAGGGTACCCACTGGCCTTGCAGACACAGCTACCACTGTTCCCTATAGACCCAGAGGCCAGCACCCCAACTTTACTACAACCAGGAGAACTGTACCTGGCCCAGTTCCCTCCTTTATCTCATTTCTTCCCACTCTAAGTTCTGTTTCCAAGCTGCTCCTGTTCTGGGTTTGCCAGAAGATGTGGGCTCTTGGCGCCACTGTAGCAGACCATGTCAAGGGGTGCCAGGTAGAGGAGGGACCAGGGGGAGACATGTGAGCAGGACTCTGGGAGGGCAGGGGAAGAGTCACTGGAGGCCTGGGAAGTGGAGGAAGGAACAAGCCCCATCATCTAAACCAGCCAGCACCCCTTGCCACACACAGTCTCTAGGCCACTCTGAGCTCCACTTGCAGAAGCCAGAGCCAGGCCTTACCCCAGGGAGGAGGCAGAACTAGTATTAGAGAGGGCAGGGTGGGGGGAAGAGGGAAGGTAAAAGGCAAGACCTGAGGAGGGTGGTCATGGAGAGAGAGGGAGAGAGATCAAGAAGTTGGGGGTCAGCATGACCAGGGAAACCCACAAAGATGAGGAAAAGAGAAAGATGCAAAACCCCCCACCTCTCTCCTCACACCCTTTTCCATTCCCCACTCTCAGACCACTTCGCTTCTTAGGGAAGGGCTTGGAGGACAGTGAGGAGATACAGAGAAAAGAAAAGGACACACTTGCAAAGGGAGATGCAGGAGGCAGCAGAGCAGACGGGAGAGCCAAGCTCTGGATGCTGCGAGAAGGCAGGCAGACAGCAGCGTGAGGGTGGGAGAGATGTGAGCTTGGACAGAGAAGGCGGAAGAGCTGGAGGGCGATTCTGGGCGAAGGAAAGAATCCTGGGTCACCTTCAGATTCGAGGAAAACCAGGAAAGCCGAGGAATAGTGAGACTAGACATGGAACAAGATGCGGAGGCAGAGCTGAGACAGGCAAGAGCGAGCAGGGGCCAGGCTTAGAGGAGCCAGACCCTGGGATGGCAGAAGAATGGTGCCAGGGAGAATGGGGGGCCTGCCCCGACTTTGAGACGGGGAGCCAGGCAGAGGGAGGTCAGACAGAGACAGACAGAGGTACAGGAAGCCAGACAAGAGAGAGGTTGACCCAGCCTCCTGGTCCCCTCACCTGTGGCAGGAATCTCCTAGGTGCCCCCACACTTCGGGACTTCCAGCAGAATGAGGAGCTGCTTAGTGAAGAGCCAGGGGACGATGGAGAGCAGGATGGATGTGAGTGCCAGGAGAGAGGGGGGGGGCCTAAGAAAGGAAGAGGAGGGCAAACCATACAGAGAGGGGGGCAGAGCCCTGGAACCAAGTTAACCCCTTCCCTCCTCTTCCTTCCATGGGAGACACTGGAACTGTCTACCTACCCCTTGCCCTCCGCTCCACCTATACCAAGCCTGGCCTGCTCAAAACACAGGGTTCCCTGAGGACAAAGCCTAGTCTTTGTCACCTGGACCTGAACCAGCCCGATGTGGTATTCTCAGCCCCCTTATCATGTCCCTGGAGCATTGGGAGCCAGGCAGTGACGCAAAGCACTGGGCCATGGGATAACCCCCCAGCCAGTGCCCTGGGGCCTCAAGTGACCCTGACGCAGGACAGATGGCCTGCACCCCCTGTGGGCAATTTGGCACATGTACCTGCAGGAGATGGGGATGTGGGGTTGACTAAGGTCCCTCCAAGGACACTAGGTATAGGGTGCAAGTCTCCTGGGAGAATGTGTGTTCCCGAACCTGATAATAGGACAGTGGAGGGTCCTATGAGTTGGGGACCCTGGGGCAGAAGCCCCATGGAAAGCTCTCCTACCCGGAGACACTGACCTCTGTCTGTCCTACCCACCTCCACACTCTAGAGCTATATTGAGAGGTGAGAGTAAATGGGGTGGGAGGGGAGCTGGAAGAGTGTTCCTGGGTGTGAGGGTGTGGGGGACAGCCAGAGCAGGGGAGTCTGGCTTTGTTTCCTGAACACAATGTCCACTTAGTCACAACAGGCACAGCCTGTTGAAGACCTGACACCTATAGATTCTGAAAGGTGGCGAAGTTGGAGGGTGGAGAGGGAGCACTTGGGGCCTGGGGCACTTGGGGACACCCAGGAAGAAGGGGACGGGAGTATGAGCCCAGGAGAGTTGGGGGGGAAAACCAGAGTTTTACCTGGGGCAGGGGGAGCGGACTGCAGAGCCCCACCCCACCCCCACACTCACGGAATGCTGAGCCTGGGGCCCAGCTGGTGTAAATCCCCAGGCCTTCCAGGCACCCCAGCCAGTCTCAGCAGCACCTGCACCCTCTGGCAGCCCAGTGGGGTAGAAGGGGGCAGCCCCCCTCCTCCCTCAGGCCCCCAGGATTAACACCTCCTGCCTCTCCCCACCCTGCCCCACCCCAGGAGCAGAGAGGGCAGAGGGAGGGTGAAGGCCTGTGTGTGCAAAGGCGGTGCAGACATGTGCATACCAGGATGCAGGGAGCTCTGCAAACATGAGTGTATGTGTGAGAAATGTGCGTGTGTGTGGATAAGAATGGGCATGGTGGGGCCTGGTCGGGTCTCCACGCCAGGGTACTGGAGTGCGGGTCTGTGCTCAATTCTGTGTGGTGGGCTCCCTTCCACTGTTTGAGAGTTAGATGGTGATCACTGCATCCAAAGCTTCAGGGAAGGGGCTGGGGGCTCCAGATGTGTCCCCAAACCCATGCAGACTTAAGTGCTAGAAAGACACCTGAGACCTGGGGACAGAAAGACAGCAGGCATGGCATTGGTGAGGGAGGGGTCTCAGGAATTCTTTCCCTGACAAAGGGAAACTAACTCACAGAGCTGGGCATAGCTCCCTTCCTGGGCATCCTGGTGCCAAATCCCAATCCCTAGCATTGTGGGCCTGCAGGTAGGAGAGAGTGCGGGGATGTCCCCAGCACGGGCCTGTGTGGGGATAGGCCAAAGCACAAAGGAGAGAGTGGGCAAGAGAAGGCCACCCCCATGACGGGCAGGGGACAAGCATCGGGCCTGCAGGGGAAGGTGACCCTCACCCAGTGTGTTCAACTCACCCTTCAGGTTAAAAATAACCAAGGTAAAGGTCTGGGGGGTGGGGGAGGTGGTGCGAGAAGGTCCTGTCTTCCTAGTATCTGCCCATCCGTCCTTTGGCGGGGAGGAATGTGCCCAGGGACTAAAAAAAGGCCTTGGAGCCAGAGGGGCAAGGGCGACAGACCTTTCATGGGCAAATCTGGAGGCCCAGCTTGTCCTCCTGTCACCTCCAGAGTCAAGGGATCAAGGGAGGCGGAGCTGGCAGGGAGAGAGGTGGGAGGGAGGGACCCTCCAGAGGAACTCCAAATTTAGGCAGGGTGGGGGCAGCGGGATATAAAGGAGCAGGGATCCAAGGGCAGACAGACACTCCTATGAGCCAGGTAAGAGGGGCAGCGGGGCGAGGCTCTTGGCCAGCCTGCACAGCGCCGCAGGGAGGGACTCTGCCTTCATGGGGGCTGGGGGGCAACTTGGTTGGAGGCCCAGAGGTGCTGCTAGAACTGCCTTTCTCCAGCCCCTGGAGGTTCGGGCTGACAGAGGGGAGGTGCCAAGGAAAAGCCAGAACATCCTAACTGCATTTCTTTGCTGCATCTGTCACCTCCCACTCTCTGTACCTCCTGCCCCGTCTCCATCTTTCTCTCTTCGGACGACTGTCCTCTTTCCTTCCGCTTTTCTTTTGCACCTTGGTGGCTGCCACCGCTGTCATACTTCTGTGTCTGTCTCTCCTTCTTGTCGTGTGTTCTCATCTCCTCTCCAGCCGTTTCTAACTCTGATCCCCTCTTACTGTCTCCTTCTCCCCTGCCTCTCTGCCTCTCGTCCCTCCCTAACTCCCGTTTCTGTCTGTCCTGCTAACACCCGCTTCTCCGGGGGGCGTCTCCTGGCTCTCCTCCCTGTCATCCACCTGCCTCCGTTGCTCATCATCTTCCTTGTCTGTTCTTCTCTCTGCCTGGCTGGCCTCTGTGGCTCCACCATGGTCCAAAACCTTCAGGATTCTCTGTGAAGAGATAAAAGGTGAGAACCCCCCAATGTTCTCTGCCCACAGCAGGCACACTTCTCCAGGGAACCCGGTTGTGGGGCCGGGGCCGCTGCCTCTCCCCTGAGCAACTCGGCACTGCCTCTTAATCAACCTCAGCCGACTCCTCCCCCCCCCCCCCCCCCCCCCGCCGCCCTCCACCCCCAACGCAGACCCCTCCGGAGTCTAGCCACACAGAGGGCAAGAGAAGCTGAGTCTGAGGGGGGAGGGCTGGACCCTGGCCAGGTACTTCTCAGGGGCTCTAGGGGAGAGCGATAGCACCCGGATGGTGAGGAAGTGGGGCAAGGAGTGGGGTTGCTGAGGGTCCTGCCACCAGCTGAGGCCTCGGCCCACCTATCTCTGCCTCAGAGGAACGGCAAGATGACGGATGCCCAAATGGCCGAATTTGGGGCAGCAGCCCAATACCTCCGCAAGTCCGAGCAGGAGCGGCTGGAGGCCCAGACTCGGCCTTTCGACATACGCACTGAGTGCTTCCTGCCCGACGACAAGGAGGAGTTTGTCAAGGGCAAGATTTTGTCCCGGGAGGGGGGCATAATCACTGCCGAGACCGAGAATGGCAAGGTGCGTGGGGCACATCAGGGAAGGGAGGGAATGTTTGGGGGGACACCACTTGCAGTGGGAACTGAGGGACCCTAGAGAAGAGCCAAACTCTGCAGGGGGTATAGAGCATATACCTCAGAGGAGCCTGGCCTGGGAGTGCCAGCTCTGACATGAGTAGGTGCAACAGGGACTCACTGCCCCTCCCTGGCACAAACCCCAGCCAAGAGGATGCTGGGAGGACCTCAGCCAGTTTTCTCCCCAAAGGGACCTTGTAGATTAAGAGGACACAGACCCGATTCAAACGAAGCTCCCTTCTCGCACTCATATCCTTCCCTTCTGTACCTCCATGAATCTACTTTTCCAAATGCCCCCACCTAAACCAAGAGCAAATTTCAAGCTGGTGACTGACACTCCAAAACCCCCAGTCCCCGGTCCCTCAGGCCAGCCCTGAGAATCACCACTGGTCACTGCAGGGACTCAGAACCATGCGCCTTCCAGAACCATGTGTGCTGACAGAACGTGGGGTCCCCTAGGTGTGGACCATGGGCTGCAACCTGCTGGGGCTTTGACTCTGAGCCTGACTCTGCTGTTAGCCATTGTGCAGGCGAATCCCTTCTCACCCGACCCACATCTTCCTCCATTGTGATCGGTGCTGGAATCCCACCCACAGGACCCAGTGACCTCAGGGCGCTGCAAATTGACCAGTAGCTGATGGGGTGTGGAGGTAGATGAGTGAGAGGTCCTCACGGTAAGGGCAAGGTTTACCCTGAGCGATGGACACCTTCAAGCACTGCCCCCAGCAGTCAACCCCAGGCTCAGAGCAAACTGTGAGCAGAGTGGCCAGGCCCTATGAATTTGCTGTGCAACGCTTGAAGCAGGATCCGGAAGGTGATGATCACGGGTATAGGTTTTGGCTACTGGCAAGTCCCTTGGATGAGACAGTGGATGGGTAAATTCTATGGGGAAAGTGTCCTGGGGGAGCTGCAAGCAGGGGCGGGCACTAGTCAGAAAAGAGCGAGGCGAGCAAGGCCAGGTCGTGGCCTGTGCTCTGGAAGGAGTTAAGTAGGGGAGGTTGGTGACCACAGGCTAGCAAGGGGCTTAGCGGGAGTGTGATCATCCCTGTCCCACTACCCGTGCCCCCTCCTAGACCATTACTGTGAAGGAGGACCAGGTGTTGCAGCAGAACCCGCCCAAGTTCGACAAGATCGAGGACATGGCCATGCTCACCTTCCTGCACGAGCCCGCCGTGTTGTTCAACCTCAAGGAGCGTTACGCTTCCTGGATGATCTACGTGAGTGTGCCCCTGGGACGCCCCTCTGGGTCTCTCCTTCCTGGTCCCTTTCCAGCTCCTGTAGCCAAGACTTCTGCTCCCCGTTTGCAGGGGATTCTCCACCCCGTTTCTTCAGCTTTGGTGCAGTTCTGTCCCCCAGGGCTGGCAGGTCTCAGTCTCGGGCATCCAGAGAGCCTCCACGCCCCTCTTCCTCTCCTGGGGTCGTTCTGCCCCTGGGAAAAGCATCCTGGCCACTCACTGTTCCTTTTCCACCCCTAGACCTACTCGGGCCTCTTCTGCGTCACCGTGAACCCCTACAAGTGGCTGCCGGTGTACAACGCAGAGGTGGTGGCCGCCTACAGGGGCAAGAAGAGGAGCGAGGCCCCACCCCACATCTTCTCCATCTCCGACAACGCCTATCAGTACATGCTGACAGGTGAGCCCGGCACGCCGACCTGGGACCCTCCCGCAACATGCACAGACCTGGGCCTCAGCCCTGACCCTGTTGCCTTTCCTCTCCTCTAGATCGGGAGAACCAGTCCATCCTCATCACGTGAGTGGGCATGGTTCACCCACCAAGGGGCTTGGGGGAGCCCAGTTTCATTCCAGGGGGCCGGGGTTGGGGAAGGTTTTAGACTGTGATTGCAAGGAATGTGGGCTGCTGGAATCTCATTAGAGGATTGCCTGGATGACCGATAGTGATGGAAAAATTCTAGAGGGAGCTGTGCTCTGATGGAGGTTAGGTGGTCAAGACTCTGGGGAAGATGGAGGTCCGAATGGGGAGCAGTGGGAATCCCAAGTCCTGATGGGGCCCTGTTACTTCCAGCGGAGAATCCGGGGCAGGGAAGACTGTGAACACGAAACGTGTCATCCAGTACTTTGCCAGCATCGCAGCCATCGGTGACCGTAGCAAGAAGGACAGTGCCAGTGCGAACAAGGTGTGGAGTGGGCCACGGGCTCAGCAGAAGGGGTCTAGAGACAGGCTGCCCGTCACCCCTAAGCCTGCCCTACAGAGTGGCGGGGTCAGCACCACCGAGCCCACTGCTGAAGACCATGGCAGGGAACCCGTGCTCTGAGGTCTGAATACAGCCCTTTGGAGCCGCAGGCCCACCAGCCGTCCACCCAGCCTCACCCCCACTCCCTAGGAGCAGGCAGCCCCTGCCCTCCCCACCTCAGCCCGGAAGTGGACAACATGGTTCTCTCCCTCCCAGGGCACCCTGGAGGACCAGATCATCCAGGCCAACCCCGCCCTGGAGGCCTTTGGCAATGCCAAGACTGTGAGGAATGACAACTCCTCTCGCTTTGTGAGTGGTCTGAGCTACGCACAGGGCCTTCGGGCCCAAAGCTTCAGCCTTGATGAAGAAAGGGACTATTGCTTTGCTAATAGTCACCGCACCAGTACCTTGGGATTCCAGCAAACACACATGTCTCCACACACACACTCATACACACACACTCTGAACCCTCCCCACTTAGCCTGGCTCTGAGCTCTAGGAATTCAAGAGAACTAGGATCAGCACAACTGTTCCATAACCAAAAATTGGAGCCAATTTTAGTCACATTCTAGAATTTTCCTTATGGCTCTTTCCAAAACTCTTCTACATTGATAGTGGGAAGAGAGCATAGGGGTTGGGGCCAGTTCTCTGGTTTTCCATTAGCTCAGCGAGTCCCCACATCCCTTCACCTGCTAAACAGGTAATAATATGGACTTGTATGCGGTGGTGCAGAGCTGCTTATCTGTGTTCATTCCCATGTGTTGTTCCCTGGGGTGGTACCTGCAGATGGGCGTTCTTTCCCCTATTGTACTGACACTAAAGTGGGACATCGAAGAGGTCATTTACATTTCCAGAACTATCCAGACCATTCTCAGTTGTATAGCGGTCCAAGATCTCCATTATGTCCCTTCTGGCCTGTTTCCTCACTCTTTGTCCCCTTGTCCCCAGGGGAAATTCATTAGGATCCACTTTGGAGCCACCGGGAAGCTGGCTTCTGCGGACATAGAGACCTGTGAGTACACAGGGAGCCCGCCACCCCTCTGGCCTCCCCTTTCACCTTCTTTCTGAGTGGTGCCCTATTCCATATTTTCCTTCCATGTATGTCTTCCGTCCACAGGCACTTCTTGGCTTTAGAGTCCTTTTTCCTTCAAACTATTCTTTTTCCCTAGTTCCCTCCAACTTCCTGTTGGAACCCCCACCCAGCTGAATCAAGCCCTCACCTTCCCGTCCTGACTGGTCCTCTTCCCCTGTCCCACTTCAGATCTCCTGGAGAAGTCCAGGGTGATCTTCCAGCTGAAAGCTGAGAGGAACTACCACATCTTCTATCAGATCCTGTCCAACAAGAAACCAGAGCTACTGGGTGAGCTGGGCCGCAGCACGTCCTTGCCCACCACAAGCCTCGCATGAGCGGGGCTGCGTGGCCCCCAGGAGGCTGGCTCTCACGCTGCCTCCTTTCCCTCACCCTGCCTGCCGCCCTGCTCACTGCCTCTCCCCGCCAGCCAGCGCTCAGTGGCTTTCTCTTCCTTCCCCGCCTTAGACCCGCCTGTCTTCCTGCCTCCCTTTCCACCCTTTGCTTGCCACGCGTCTCCTCTTCTCGCTGATTCTCTCCTCTGCACCAGCTTCCCCTTCTCCCAGGTGTCCTTTGCCCTCTGGCCTCCCTCTTCCTTTTCTCCCAGGACCTTATTTCTTCCCTCCCTCGGGGCCCCTCCTACTTCTTTATTTCTTTTGGAGTCTCTCTTTAGTCCTCGCTGACTCTCCTCCTCTTGACCTGCTCCTGGTCCTCTCTGTCTTCCTCCTCGGCCCCGTCCCCCTCTGCCCCCTGCTCCCAAACCCTCTCTGCCCATCCCCTGCCCTCTCCCACCCCCTTTTCTCGCCCCGTCCCTTGCCTGGACAGACATGCTGCTGGTCACCAACAACCCCTACGACTACGCCTACGTGTCCCAGGGAGAGGTGACCGTGGCCTCCATCGATGACTCTGAGGAGCTGATGGCCACAGATGTAAGTGAGGGGGCAGTGGGAGCCACCCAGGGGGCTGGGCCACCCACGTCGACACCCCTACCCCCGCTTCTCTCACCCTGTCCCAGAACGCCTTTGACGTGCTGGGCTTCACTCCCGAAGAGAAAGTCGGCGTCTACAAGCTGACGGGCGCCATCATGCACTATGGAAACATGAAGTTCAAGCAGAAGCAGCGGGAGGAGCAGGCTGAGCCAGATGGCACGGAAGGTGTGAGGGCCAGGAGGGCTGGCAATGGGAAGGCCTGAGGTCAGAGAGAGTCCACTGAGCAGGGGCTACGTGAGGGGTCAAAAAGTGGTGCTTTTCTGCCATCCTGAAGGAGCCACATTGACAACGGGGTCGTTAGGGCCAAGAAGAGAAAGTATGAGGAAACAGGAGTATGAGAAGCAGGTGGTGAGAGGGAGGGGTGGGCAGGATCTGCACCCATCCAGCCTCCAGCCTGTCTCCTCCTTAGAGCCCAACTAGGGCTCTGGCCACCCGCTTTCCCAAGACAGCTGGCTCCAGAGGACCTGAGGCCTGTGGGATTGAGGGCTGGATGGGTGGGGGTGCAGGGAAAAGCATGGGAGACTCAGGCTGACTGGGAGGTGCTCCACAATCCAGCAACTTCTCAGCCCCAGCAGCACAGACCAGAAGTGAGTTGGGGATTTTCCCTCCCCTGCCCAAGACTCGCCCAAGCACAGGAGAGCCTAGCCCCTGAGCTCTGCACAACCTCACCACAGTGCAATGGGGCTGCCCGGCTGGCCTGGGGTGTCCTGCAGATGCTATGCCATGTTTTGCTGGGGAGGCAGCAGGCCAGGGGCCACACCAGGGGTCAGGACACAGCTCAGCATTGACATGTCAGCCTCCTCATGGGCCTGAGCCTCCTGCTCAGTGAAATGGAACAACGGTCCTTATTGTACCCTCCATGGCTATTACGAGAAACTTTGAGGTTGAGGGTGTGAGCAGTGTTCAACAGGTGCTGGAGAACACTGCTCTTGGTCTGTGTTCAACAACCTCTTCTTTGTGCCTGTCCAGATTAAAGTGCCAAGCCTGGATTTTATGGTAGCACGTCACCAATGAGCACAAAACTCTTGAAATTAAACAAAGCTAATTCCCTCTAACTCAAGATCACATGTATAAAACATTTGGAGAATCAGGGGTCGAGGAGCAGGTGTGTGCGGATGTGACCCTGCATACTTGTTAGGACCTTGATTTCCCAGTTAGTCTAGTTGGTTGACTCATGGGTTGACAGTGGAGTTTGCTCAGCCCTGGCCCAGATGCCGGGATAGGGAACAAAGGAGGCAGGGAGTAGAGAGCATTGAGTCCCATCAGCCATAGTCCTGGCTCTGGATAGAAGGGGGGCAGTGAGGGTGGGGAACACGCCTGCAGCTGTGCTGGTCAAGGGCCTGACCCAGAGACACCCAGCAGACATGAACAGCGGAGAGAGGAGATGCATGTACCGTGGTGCGAGGTAAGAGCTGCCGAAGGGATCCAGGACACGACCTCATTCCCCACACACTGACACCATGTGGCCCCAAGCTGACTTGTGCCCTTCTAGGACACAATCTGCAATGCTTTCAAGAGAGGGGCTTACACACAATGCTTCTGAACTGCTCTGGCCTTGAGCAGGAAGGGTGGCCTGTGCACAGTGCTTGCTTACGTCTTGTCTGCTCCACCAGATGCCGACAAGTCAGCCTACCTCATGGGGCTGAACTCAGCAGACCTGCTCAAGGGTCTGTGCCACCCTCGGGTGAAGGTGGGCAACGAGTACGTCACCAAGGGGCAGAGCGTGCAGCAGGTGTACTATTCCATCGGGGCACTGGGCAAGTCGGTGTACGAGAAGATGTTCAACTGGATGGTGACACGGATCAACGCCAGCCTAGAGACCAAGCAGCCGCGCCAGTACTTCATAGGAGTCCTGGACATCGCAGGCTTCGAGATCTTTGATGTGAGTCAGGGGCAGCCCCGGCACTGGGGACAACCACTCGCTCTCCTGCACTGGCAGCACCACTGTGGAGGGCCAGCTCCAGGCCAGGCATGGGGAGGGTGCGGGGTTCAGCGGGTGTTTGAGGGGGTGGTCCCAAGAAGTTCTCCCTCCCTGCCCTGACCTGGCAAGGAACCAGCCACACCCCTGGCCCCGGCTGACTCTGTCGGCCCCAGACGCTTGCCTGCCTAACCCGCTGCGCCCTCCCACTGCAGTTCAACAGCTTCGAGCAGCTGTGCATCAACTTCACCAACGAGAAGCTGCAGCAGTTCTTCAACCACCACATGTTCGTGCTGGAGCAGGAGGAGTACAAGAAGGAGGGCATCGAGTGGGAGTTCATCGACTTTGGCATGGACCTGCAGGCCTGCATCGACCTCATCGAGAAGGTGCCGCCTCTGCCCTCCTGCCCTCACCCTCCACTCATCCCACGTGAGCCCCCAGACAAAACAGCAACCCCGCCCCCTGGAAACAGCATGGCACCCGAGTCCTAGTTTCCCAAACCCTGCACTGTCCCTGCACCCAGATGGGGTGGCACCTGGGAGAGCCAAGATCCCAGGGACTTGAGGTGGACACGTGGGGGATGGCCACTTCAACCATGGCCTCCACACCAGTGTCCTCAGCGGCCCTGGTTTGCCCAGCCAAGGAGCAGGAGGTTGGGGCAGGGGTTGTAAGAGTGCACCTGCTTTCAACCCCAACATCCCAGGCATCTGGATGATGGGTGGCTTGTAAAGCACCATAGAGCCCACATTCGCAGACTTCCACAAAGGTCCCTCTCAAGTCAAACCAAGTCTTCCACCTTGGGAAGGCTTGAACAGGGGCCTGTCAGGGCTGAGCCAGGCATCTTCATCCCCGAAGGGACGGTGCCCTCAGGAAACATTGACCCTAGAGCAGGCTGAGACACCTCCCGCACTGAGCATGCTCAGTGATGCCTCCCCTACCCTCAGCCCATGGGCATCATGTCCATCCTGGAGGAGGAGTGCATGTTCCCCAAGGCGACTGACATGACCTTCAAGGCCAAGCTGTATGACAACCACCTGGGCAAGTCCAGCAACTTCCAGAAGCCTCGCAATGTCAAGGGGAAGCAGGAAGCCCACTTCTCCCTGGTGCACTATGCTGGCACCGTGGACTACAACATCCTGGGTTGGCTGGAGAAGAACAAAGACCCACTCAACGAGACAGTGGTGGGCCTATACCAGAAGTCCTCCCTCAAGCTCTTGGCCACACTCTTCTCCTCCTATGCTTCTGCTGAATCTGGTAAGGGGGCAGCTCCTGCACTGGCCAGAGCACTTCTGGGGGTGCAAGTAGTCAGGGTTCCACATGCTTAAAGCACATGACTCTAGAGGCTGGAGGGGGCCCACAAGCTGAAGATATGAGCCACAGCTCCACAGCAGTCAACCTGGACGCCTTCTGAGGAAGTGCCCTCTCCACTTTTGTTATGGATAATGGTGTACAGGTCACGTGTCCTCCAAGGCCCTGGGTCACTGGAGGTCCCGAGGCTGGCACACGCATCAGCGTACCAGGCCCTCGTGAGTGCAGGATGTCTCACTAAACATGGAGATGGAATGTATGGAAGAACAAGTGAGCCTCCAGTTCAGAGAAGGAAGAGAAAGGGTTTGAACTGAAATGAGGGTGACGTGCAAGACTCAAAGCGAAAGTGGGAAGATGTCACATGAAGGGAGGTGGGAGGAGAGCCTGAGAACGAGGTCTGGGGTCCTTTCAGTGTCTGCTCTGTGGCCGCCCTGGTGACACACCTCACATGCGTGATCTTCACCTGATCTTTCCATCTCCTCGAGGTAGTTACTAGCCTCTCATAGAAAAGCTAAGACTGGTAGAGTGACTTGCCCATAGTCACTGGGCTGCAGAGTGGCAGAGCCTTACTGCTCCCCAAGGGCACCTTTCTCTTCAAGCTCTTGTCACCATTCCTTGTCTTGTTTCTAGCTGACAGCGGTAAAAGCAAAGGAGGCAAGAAAAAGGGCTCATCCTTTCAGACAGTATCGGCCCTGCACCGGGTAAGAGGGGCCAAGCAACCCATGGGGGCAGGCCCAGCTCCGCCCTTTAGCTGCAGCACGACCGCCTCTGGGGAGGGAAGAGCCAGACTGTGTGGATGGTTTTGATGTGCAAATTCTTCACAAGCCTGAAAGTATGTGCCAAGTCTCAGTCCCTTTGAAGGCTCTGACTACAGGCTGTCTGGGGCCCTGGGTTCAGGAATGCGCCCTGTGACTCCGGGCTTCTCACTCTCATCCACCCTCAGGAGAATCTGAATAAGCTGATGGCCAACCTGAAGACCACTCACCCTCACTTTGTACGCTGCATCATCCCCAATGAACGGAAGGCTCCGGGTGAGCCATGTAGAAGGATCTAGTTTGGGGAGGGCACTTGACATCTACTTTTCCTGAGACTGACCTGCTCCCCTCCCCTCCTGCGCAGGGGTGATGGACAACCCCCTGGTCATGCACCAGCTGCGCTGCAACGGCGTGCTCGAGGGCATCCGCATCTGCAGAAAGGGCTTCCCCAACCGCATCCTCTACGGGGACTTCCGGCAGAGGTGGGGACTGGGTCCCCGGGGCTGGGGGTGGCTGTTGGGTGGGGCAGGGAGTATGCAGGTGGTCCTGAATTCTGTGGGCAAAGCAGGTGAGCACAGAGACTCTGGGCCCCTCTCTCCCCAGGTACCGCATCCTGAACCCAGCGGCTATCCCCGAGGGCCAGTTCATTGACAGCAGGAAAGGGGCGGAGAAGCTGCTGGGCTCCCTGGACATTGACCACAACCAGTACAAGTTCGGTCACACCAAGGTGAGTCTAGAGCCCCATAAAATGGGCTTGCAGGAGTTTTGGCCTCACTGAGCAGAGCAGCTGGGAGTTCACAGGGCAGATCCCTGATTTTGAGGGCTGGAACTCAGAGATTCTTTTACATTTCACTCTCAGATCTAAGATGTACAGGTGATGGGTACCTGGGTACTCAGCAGGGGTTCCCCACCCTCTTTCTCCACCCTTGATATCCTTCTCTAAGGCTGTGACCCTCTGCCCACAGGTGTTCTTCAAGGCAGGGCTGCTGGGGCTGCTGGAGGAGATGCGGGATGAGAGGCTAAGCCGCATCATCACCCGCATCCAGGCCCAGGCCCGGGGCCAGCTAATGCGCATTGAGTTCAAAAAGATGGTAGAGCGCAGGTGAGATGGGAGGGAAAGATGTCAGAGACAAACAAGCAGTGCCAACTAATATTGGTCAAAGACCTGAGTTCAAATCCTGACTTCACCACTTACCAGTTAGCCTGAACAAGTGACTTTATCACTCTGGATCTCATTTTCAAGTCCTTAAAAATAGAAAATTCCCCATAGGGAAATATAAATGAAGACTCCGATGAGATACTATTTTAAACACTAGATAACAAAAATCAAGAAGTATGACCCACTACTTACAGGGGTGTAAATAAGTAAAACCTCTTTGGGAAAAAATTTACCCTTATCTCTTAAAGATGGACATTGCATTCCTCTCAAGTAATGATTATATTTCCAGAGAAACCCCAACATGTATACAACTTAGGATGAAAAAAAAATTTCATAATAGTATTGGTAAAAATAGCAAATACCTATCGACAGGGGAATGTGTAAATGATAGCATAGTCATTCCATGGAATTTTATACAGCAATGAAAATAAAACTACAACTATAGGGTATAATATGTTTGAGCCTTAAAAGCATGTGATTGAGTGAACAAAAACAAGTCATTGGAAAGATACTTACAATGTGACCAAATTTTATGAAGCTCAGAAAATGAACTTTCAAAAAAAACCAACAACACGTTGTTTAAAGTTTCACACATCTATAGTCATACGTTACCTAATAATGAGGACATGTTCTGAGAAATGTCATCAGGCAGTTTGCTGTGCAAACACCACCAAGTGTAATTACATAAACCTGAATGGTATAGACCTAGCCTCCGTGGTGTAGCCTATTGGGACCATTGTCACATGTGCAGTCTGTCTTTGACAGAGACTTTGGTAAGCGAGGTATGACTGTATGGTTAAAATATTTTTTGAAAAAGTTAGGAAATGAAAAACACAAGATTCAGGGCTTGTGGCTGCGTAGAGTGGAGGAGCCAGGAAGGGTCTGGAAGGAGTACTTAGGTTGGGTCAACACTCACAATTCTCTAGTTCTTGTTTGGGTGATAAATTCATGGATATTTTGTTTCATGCTTTACAACTTACGTATATATTAGAGATATTCTAAAATATCATAGTTTTTAACATAGTTGAGGTTCTTATGAAATGAAAAATACTGAACACAGTACACACTCTTACACGGTAGCTTCCATTACTGCTTATACCCCAGCAGGGAAGACATAAACAGCCCTTTCCCCGAATCGATGAGCAACTCTGTATTCAGTGTGGTAACGTCCAGGGTAAGGACGCATGTCAAGACTGAAAGACAGGGCCGCTGCCCACGGGTGTCTATAAACTTGTTTCCTTAGTGGGAGCCAAGCACTGTTGGCCCATAATTGGGAAGTGCTCTCTCATAGTTTCCCGCGCCTCCATGTTTCCTTGCCAGAGATGCCCTGCTGGTGATCCAGTGGAACATTCGGGCCTTCATGGGGGTCAAGAACTGGCCCTGGATGAAGCTCTACTTCAAGATCAAGCCACTGCTGAAGAGCGCAGAGACAGAGAAGGAGATGGCCAACATGAAGGAGGAGTTTGGGCGCATCAAAGAGACACTGGATAAGTCGGAGGCTCGGCGCAAGGAGCTGGAGGAGAAGATGGTGTCCCTGCTGCAGGAGAAGAACGACCTCCAGCTGCAAGTGCAGGCGGTGAGGCTATGTGATTGTCCTTTCACCGCTCCTCTCCCCTCCCTGGATTACAGCCCCACTCAGCCTGGAGGACAGGAATCTTGGGAGGCCAGGTCTCTTTAAGACCAGAATTGATCCTTTCTCTCTTTTTTTAAAAAAGATTTATTTATTTATACAAGAACCAGGGTATAGGCCAGATGTGCAGGAGGGTGAGAGATTCACCAGAGTCAGAGCGGGGAACAGAACAGGCAGACTGACCGAAACGCACTGCTGAGGGAGCAGTGGGAGAGACAGGAGAGGTCTGCTGGGCCATGGGGGTCTCTCCCAGGCCAGCCGGGATCAAACCTGCATCGCGGAGGCTGGAGACGACTTCACAGTGCGGCGCTCAACTGCCTGCTCTACCAGGGAGGCCCAGTTCTTCCTCTCTTAAGTCACCAGTTCTCATCTCTCTCTTCTCCCAGGAACAAGACAACCTCAACGATGCGGAGGAGCGCTGTGACCAGCTGATCAAGAACAAGATCCAGCTGGAGGCCAAGGTGAAGGAGATGACCGAGAGGATGGAGGACGAGGAGGAGATGAATGCCGAGCTCACTGCCAAGAAGCGCAAGCTGGAAGACGAGTGCTCTGAGCTCAAGAAGGACATTGATGACCTGGAGCTGACGCTGGCCAAGGTGGAGAAGGAGAAGCACGCGACAGAGAACAAGGTGAGGACTAAACCTGTGGCTCCAGCCCATGGTATTTTAGGATTCCCAGATCAAAGTGTGGTCCTGGGCCTTCGCATTGGGGGTCCCTATAGATGTCTTCAAACTTGTGACTTTTGACCTTAAAAGGGGTTGGTTTTCTTGGTTGGCAGGTGAAAAACCTGACAGAGGAGATGGCTGGACTGGACGAGATCATTGCCAAACTCACCAAAGAGAAGAAGGCTCTGCAAGAGGCGCACCAGCAGGCCCTGGATGACCTCCAGGCTGAGGAGGACAAGGTCAACACCCTGACCAAATCTAAGGTCAAGCTGGAGCAGCAGGTGGACGACGTGAGTAATAAGAACCATGCTCCATCTCTCTCAGGTCAGGATTTTGCAAGCAACATCAGTGATCAAGGGGTTCCTGATCCCTAGAAAAACCTCTATGACCCTGGGACCTTTTTGCTCTCTGAAGTTCCCTACCAGCCTGGGTGTCTGAATTCTTGATGCTTCTGGGATTTCTCAACTATTTTGATTTCCCCACTGACTTTGAGTTTAGTGGGGAACAGAAAGAACAAACATTGCTTGTTTTCTACACCCTGTTCCTTTTCTTTTCCCACCAGCTGGAGGGGTCTCTGGAGCAGGAGAAGAAGGTGCGCATGGACCTGGAGCGAGCAAAGCGGAAGTTGGAGGGTGACCTGAAGCTGACCCAGGAGAGCATCATGGATCTGGAGAATGACAAGCAGCAGCTGGAAGAAAAGCTCAAGAAGTAGGTGCCTGTGCTGACCAGGAGGGAATATTGGAGGCATGGGCCTGAGGGTCCGAGCCCCAGGTGCTCACCTCCATTGGCCATGGCTGGTCTGGGCCCAGTGGGAATGAGGTGGTCATTCACAGCCCTCCTACCTGCAGTGGGGTCCTGGCATGCCAAGACATGAGAAAAGAATGGGTCCAGTGGGTAGAAGGTCAGCTGTCATCCTTTCCCTTCTCCTCCAGGAAGGAGTTTGACATTACTCAGCAAAACAGTAAGATTGAGGATGAACAGGCACTGGCCCTTCAGCTGCAGAAGAAACTGAAGGAAAATCAGGTGAAGTTCTTCCCACTGCAGCCAAGGGGGAGCTCAGTGGCCCAGAGGGGACTTCACTGTCCAAGATGCTTTGGGTTCTAGACACTCTAGAATTCCAGGCAGCCCAGACACCCCACCAGCACTGACGTGCAGGTACCTGGGAACCACAGAGCAGTGATATCTTATTTCAGCAGGCCATTTGGGGAGAGGACCTACCTACTACCAGGTCTTCTGTTTCCAACTCTGCCCTGACTCGTGGGGCAAATAATAGGGTTTGACCATCCTCCAAGCTCTGGTACTAATTTCCTTTCAGAGGGGGCAGCGAGAAGGGCCTTTTGGAACACCTTTCCAAGAGGTGCTCTGATCATCCCCTTCCTACTACTGACCCCATGGAATGGAGTCAGTTCTTACAACCTTGCATAAGCCCTTCCCCTCCCTGAGACTCAGCTTCTCTTCACGTCTGTAAAAAGGGACTAATAGCCCCTGCCTTACAGAAGACGAGCGAAGATCGTGTACATGAAACCACTTTGCCAACTAGGAGGCTCTATATGAATGCCATTTTAATAGAACAGTCAGCCACTGGCAAGATGTTCTTTTGTCTTCCCAGTGGCCTTCTCATCCCTCTGCAGGAAAAGACTCCACTGACATTCACAGTCTCCTTTACCTTTAATGCACCCTGACTTTTCATGTGCTTTTAGTCCTGTGTTTGTCTCAGGATCCTGGAAACAAAAAAGGCAGGTTCTGTCACCCCCATTTTATAGCAGAAGCTGCACGGCCAGGTCTAGACATAGAGACCCTTGGGTGAGTAGAGCACAGCATCATAAATCTGTGAAATCTTTGCAACAGGATCTCATAATCCTCTCTAAACAGATTTTCAGGATTCAGAGCTGCAGGTGCTCAGGCTAGGCTTGAGGTGCTCCAGAAAGCGCCTTGATGATTAGGCTTTCACCAAATTCCTGTGACTATCTGTGCATTCTAGGGTGCTTAGCAGCATCCACTAGATGCTGGTAGCAACTCTCTTCCTAAGTAATGCCAAATAAAATGGTCTCCAGACCCTGACTACTATCCCCTGGAGTGTGAGATTTGCCCTGGTTGAGAACCAGCGCTCTGCAATATCTGAGGATTTAGACCAGGAGCTTCTAGAGCCCGGTCCTCAGGGGGCATGGCATGAGCCTCTAAAGCCCGGTCCAGGGCCACCGAGGGCAGGCAGTGCTGGGCCTGAGCTCCCGTGTCTCTGTCCCCCAGGCGCGCATTGAGGAACTGGAGGAGGAGCTGGAGGCCGAGCGCGCAGCCAGGGCCAAGGTGGAGAAGCTGCGCTCAGACCTGTCCCGGGAGCTGGAGGAGATCAGCGAGCGGCTGGAGGAGGCCGGCGGGGCCACGGCCGTGCAGGTGGAGATGAACAAGAAGCGCGAGGCCGAGTTCCAGAAGATGCGGCGGGACCTGGAGGAGGCCACGCTGCAGCACGAGGCCACTGCCGCCGCCCTGCGCAAGAAGCACGCCGACAGCGTGGCCGAGCTGGGCGAGCAGATCGACAACCTGCAGAGGGTGAAGCAGAAGCTGGAGAAGGAGAAGAGTGAGTTCAAGCTGGAGCTGGACGACGTCACCTCCAACATGGAGCAGATCATCAAGGCCAAGGTGGGGGCTGCTGGCCTCTCCTCTCCCCCTCTGCTGACTCTTATTCTCACTCTCCCCATCACCATCTGGTCTCTCTCTCCCTTTCCCCTGCCCCTCCTCTGCTCTCCACCCACAGCCTCTCACCACCCCGACCCCACCCCACCTCTGTGAACCCACGGCCCCTTGTCAGATGACATGCCTCCGCCCTGTCATGCCCCCCTCCTCCCTCCGCGCTCCCGCCACTGTGGACCTCCCTTCCTCCCTCTGCCCTCCCACATTCATCCTTCCCGGCCCCTTACCGCCTGAAGGCAAACCTGGAGAAGATGTCCCGGACGCTGGAGGACCAGGCCAATGAGTACCGCATGAAGCTGGAAGAGGCCCAACGCTCCCTCAATGACTTCACCACCCAGCGAGCCAAGCTGCAGACGGAGAATGGTGGGTGCTCCTCGCCAGCCCTGCACCCGCCTGCGGGGAGACCACGGGCTGCCCCCTGCCATGGCCCGTGAGACTCGTTCCCACCTCCAGGTGAGCTATCTCGGCAACTGGAGGAAAAGGAGGCACTGATCTCCCAGCTGACCCGCGGGAAGCTCTCCTACAACCAGCAAATGGAGGACCTCAAACGGCAGCTGGAGGAGGAGGGCAAGGTGAGGCCCGAGGGAACAGCAGAGGGACTTGACAGCAGCCCCAGGGAATTAATCACAGGGCAGAAATCAGCCTGGAGACTGGAGTGAGGCCTCTTATCAAGACCCGAGGCTTTGGAACCTAGGTCGAGGTTCTTCCACACATGTGCTAAGTGGCGTGTGAAGGTTGTTGAATGCCTCTTCTCTCATTTGGAAGGGGGTGGGGGAGGGCAAACTGGGAATTCCTCCTAGGCATCTTGAGACTCCACACCAGCTTCACCCTGAACGAGGCTGGGCTTGGTTGAAGTTCACAGATATGAAAAGGACCTGGAGACTGTGGGGAGGCCACTCCGTCCGCCTTCCTGAGAGCTGAGCCCACCTTGGTGCCCCTCTCCCCAGGCGAAGAACGCCCTGGCCCACGCCCTGCAGTCGGCCCGGCACGACTGTGACCTGCTGCGGGAGCAGTACGAGGAGGAGACAGAGGCCAAGGCTGAGCTGCAGCGTGTCCTGTCCAAGGCCAACTCGGAGGTGGCCCAGTGGAGGACCAAGTATGAGACGGACGCCATCCAGAGGACTGAGGAGTTGGAGGAGGCCAAGTGAGTCCTGGCGGCCCCCAACCCTGAGAGTAAGGAGCAAGAAGGCATGGGGTGGGCCGCAGAGTGGACATTGCGACGAGATCTGAGGTGGGAGAGAATGGTCTTGAGGAAGGTGGTGGGCAACTTCAGAGGTGCTTGAAGCCTGGATCCTTACTCACGCTGTGTGAACCCTGACGCCCAGATTCTCTTCCTGTGACGGGCGAGCTTTTGGCCCGGGTTATACCTGCTGCTCACGTATAAGACGAGCAAAAAGCTTGTTGGTCAGAGGAGCTTCCTTCGATCAGCCTGGGAGGGAGGGGGCTGCCTCCAGATGCCTCTGCTGCAAGAAGAGAGGATGCTGTAGAAAGCCACAGCTTTGGCTCTGGGCCCAGGCCAGAAGGGCAGCCCAGGAGCTGTGGGGCGGGGACAGACCCTCCTCAGGTGGCATTCTGGGGAGGGGGTCCCAAGGACCCGCAGTTTCTAGCCAAAGTCACACACACCACCCCCACTGCCCTGGGCAGGAAGAAGCTGGCCCAGCGGCTGCAGGATGCCGAGGAGGCCGTGGAGGCCGTCAATGCCAAGTGCTCGTCCCTGGAGAAGACCAAGCACCGGCTGCAGAACGAGATCGAGGACCTGATGGTGGACGTGGAGCGCTCCAACGCCGCTGCCGCCGCCCTGGACAAGAAGCAGAGGAACTTCGACAAGGTGGGGCTGGGTGGGGGCCACAGGGTCACCTCCTTGGAGGCCCCAGCAGGTGGGGTTGCCCTGGGGCCGGGCCTCCCCCTGAGCCTGGTCCCCACAGATCCTGGCCGAGTGGAAGCAGAAGTACGAGGAGTCGCAATCGGAGCTGGAGTCCTCGCAGAAGGAGGCGCGTTCTCTCAGCACCGAGCTCTTCAAGCTCAAAAACGCCTACGAGGAGTCCCTGGAGCACCTGGAGACCTTCAAGCGGGAGAACAAGAACCTTCAGGGTGCACTGGGGCCCGGGAACCAGGGAGGGGCCGGGGGCAGGGAGGGCCTCGCTGGGGCAGGAAGAACACATCTTTGAGCTTCTGGCTCTCTGACCCCCAGAGGAGATCTCCGACCTGACCGAACAGCTGGGAGAAGGAGGAAAGAATGTGCATGAGCTGGAGAAGGTCCGCAAGCAGCTGGAGGTGGAGAAGATGGAGCTGCAGTCAGCCCTGGAAGAGGCAGAAGTGAGTATCTGGCTCTGCATGCACCCCTGTTTTGGACCTTTTCCTGACCACCTTCCCCACCTGACTCCCCATCTCTCCCCCACCCGGAGTCACCCTGACCCCCGGACAAAATCTCTCAGCTCCTTATCCTGAGTTCAAGGCTCTCCCCATTCCTCATGACTACCTCCAAAGCCAAGGTCTGCACAACGGAAAAGGACCTGTTTCCCACAAGCTTACAGAACTGAAACCTGGCCTCAGAATAACCCCCAGGCGGAGGGTGGCAGCATGGGCTCCAGAGTCCAATAGGCCTGAGTATGACACTTGACTTCAGGACCGCCAATGTGTCATTGGGAAGCTACTTAACCTCTCTCTGCCTCCATTTTCTCCTCTGTTAAATGGAGTTGTACATGCCTCAAAAGATTTTATACATGGTTATTTTTTTTAAAGATTTATTTAGTTATGCATACAAGAGCTGGGGTACAGGCCAGAGATGCGGGGGGGGTAAGAGGATTCACCAGAGACAGAGTGGGGAGCACAAGAGGTAGATCTACTGAAGTACACTGTTGAGGGGAGCAGTGGGCAGGACATGAGTGGTCTGCTGTGCCTTATGTGGGTCAGCTCCCTGCCTGGGGTGCTGCTGCATTGGCTGCAGTGGCTGCTGATTGCTTCATAGTGCTGAGACTTAACCCCCTGTGCCACCAGGGAGGCCCCTATGCATGGTTATTATGAATATTAAATAAGGGAACACCCTTAAGCATTTCCATATTAGCTATTGTTATTGTTTGTTTTTAAGAACCTCAGAATAACCCTGAGTTTTGGGAGCTTCTAATTTTTTTCACCAAAGGGTGAAGAACCTGGGAAACAAAGATGAAGTTTTGTATTTATGATTGTAAAAATCCCCCCTTTGCTGATATTTTATATGGGTCGGGAATGCAAGCAATGTTGGTGCTGGAGGGACTTGTCAACTGTGAAATATAATCCCTCTCCTCCATAGAGGAATCCCAGGGCATCCTGTCCTTCCTCCCCCACAGCCCCCAGATGGTCCCAGAGGCAGGTCCCACCTCTCCATCTGTCTCTTCCCAGCCCATCCTATCCAGGCCTTGGTCCTGGCTGACACTTACCATCATCTCAGACTCCCTCCCTTGTGCCCTGACCATCCACCTCGGACCCCCTGTCCCCGCTGCCCCACACCCAGGCCTCCCTGGAGCACGAGGAAGGCAAGATCCTCCGCGCCCAGCTGGAGTTCAACCAGATCAAGGCCGAGATCGAGCGCAAACTGGCAGAGAAGGACGAGGAGATGGAGCAGGCCAAGCGCAACCACCTGCGGATGGTGGACTCGCTGCAGACCTCCCTGGACGCAGAGACGCGCAGCCGCAACGAGGCCCTGCGGGTGAAGAAGAAGATGGAGGGTGACCTCAACGAGATGGAGATCCAGCTCAGCCAGGCCAACCGGATGGCCTCGGAGGCCCAGAAGCACCTGAAGAATGCCCAAGCCCATCTGAAGGTAACAGAAGATGGGGATCTCAGAAAGGGGACAAAGGGGGTTACTTTAAGAAATGGTGATGGCCTGAAAAGAGTCCTGGGTTAAACAAATGACTAAGTGGGAACCATTTAACTCGTGGACCTGGAGGTTTGAGGGAGGAGAACGGACCAGGCCGTAAAGCATGTCTGGGACCCTTCCAGCCTGCAGGCCTGGAGAACAGATGGGGGTATAGGCTGTGTTGTCCTCCAGCTGATAAGTTGACGTGGGATAGGACGTATCGGACCCTGAAGGGAAGGCCTTTATGGGGCCGGGTCCAGGCCTCTGCATACCACCCTTTTCCTCACAGGACACCCAGATCCAGCTGGATGACGCCGTCCATGCCAATGACGACTTGAAGGAGAACATCGCCATCGTGGAGCGGCGCAACACCCTGCTGCAGGCCGAGCTGGAAGAGCTGCGGGCCGTGGTGGAGCAGACCGAGCGCTCTCGCAAGCTGGCCGAGCAGGAGCTGATCGAGACCAGCGAGCGGGTGCAGCTGCTGCATTCCCAGGTGAGCGTCTCCCCTGGGTGTTCCCGGAGGGAATGGCAGGTGAGGCTTGGGAGCCCCTCGTGGATGCTAGTACCTCTCGTGTTCTACCTGCTCCACCCCTCAGAACACCAGCCTCATCAACCAGAAGAAGAAGATGGAGTCAGATGTGACCCAGCTGCAGTCAGAAGTGGAGGAGGCCGTGCAGGAGTGCAGGAATGCCGAGGAGAAGGCCAAGAAGGCCATCACGGATGTGAGTCTCTGCACCCCCGCCCGCCCATTCCAGGCCGGCGTCTCCTTGGGCTGAGCACCGAGTGTCCGAGGACTCAGCCAGCTGTGCGTCACCCCTGTGCTGCCCACAGGCCGCCATGATGGCGGAGGAGTTGAAGAAGGAGCAGGACACCAGCGCCCACCTGGAGCGCATGAAGAAGAACATGGAGCAGACCATCAAGGACCTGCAGCACCGGCTGGATGAGGCCGAGCAGATCGCCCTCAAGGGTGGCAAGAAGCAGCTGCAGAAGCTGGAGGCCCGAGTGCGGGAGCTGGAGAATGAGCTGGAGGCTGAGCAGAAGCGCAATGTGGAGTCGGTCAAGGGCATGAGGAAGAGTGAGCGTCGCATCAAGGAGCTGACCTACCAGGTGCGGGTGGGCAGCTGCTCTGGGGCCCGGCCTCGAGAAGTGGACCAGAGAGGGCTTCCCTAGCGCCAGCTCCTGGCCCACATGGGCCCCAGGCATAGCCACCTTCCAGGAATACCAACCAGCCCTCCTGGCCCCTGCTCCTTGGGAAGTTGTCTTTAGATTAATTTTCTTTCACATTCTCAGGAGTCAGGTTGGCTTGAGTCCATGAATTTTCTAGTGAGTGGAGAATCTACTTCTACTTCCTGAAAGCTCTTTCAATCAGCATTTCCCCAGGTTTTTTAATAGCCTCTAATGTTACCATGAAATCTTCAGAATAGTTCAAGGAATTTTTCCACCTTCTACTAGACTAAGAGAGAGGGACATTGTACAGCCCTTTAGGGATTAAAAAAAACAGGGATGGAAGAAAGATGCATATCTTCCATGAAATTTCTGGGACAACAGATAGTAGACTTTAGAGGAAGAAGCTCCCAGAATGTCCTAAGAGTTCGCCTACAGAGTCCAGAGCTTTTGCCCTGACCTGTTATTTTCACAGTGTGCCTGGGATGGAAAGACAGAGAAAAGGGCTATGGGTCTATTTGACACCTGTGCGTGAGAGGCGTAGGAAAGAGTACGGATGTGAAACTATGGATTTATTGTCGACATAGTGGAAATGGCATCCTAGCACATGCAATGATGTGGAGAGTGGAATAATCAAGTGACACTGCGTTCATCCCACCATCTCCCCACTTAATCCTCCTGCCCTCTGTGCCCCCTGCAAACTGGTCCTTCTGTCTGCATTCCTCTTTAGTCTTCTCTGGTCACTGTAGAACTTCTGGCCAAAGCATCTGTGTTACTGCAGGTTAGACCTGGGATAGCCCTCATGCCTCCATATTATCAGACGAAGGAATTGCATTGGATTCGGGCCATCTTTCCCTCTTCTAGCCTTATGGTCCCTTTTCCCCTGCCCTCTCCCAAGCCTCCCCGGCCCTTGTTGGTTTCCAGATCTTGGAAAGAGGACCCGGTCTTGCTCTTTTGATCACCGTGTCATGTCAGAGATAGACTCTTCCCCATTACCTCTTTGACCTGGCCCACTGGAAAGAGGACAGCTAAAACTTGGGGAGAATAGTGGGATGGTAGGGGAGGGAAAGATGATTACCAAACTGACTTATCCTGCCCATTCACCCCCAGACGGAAGAGGATAAGAAAAATCTGCTGAGGCTGCAGGACTTGGTGGACAAGCTGCAACTGAAGGTCAAAGCCTACAAGCGCCAGGCCGAGGAGGCGGTGAGTTCATAGTTTTCCGTATTTTTATCAGTACACCTCCTACGAGAACCAAGGAGTGTCCACCCCAGCACGGGCACCTTGGACGAAGGGTTTGCCACTCACTTAATGCTCAAACCTTTATTATACATGCCTGGTGTGCTTAGAGCTGTGTCAGACCCTCACTGTTATCACAAGCCCTACTCGTGAGACCCACAAGCTGCTTCTAGTGCACACATCAGTAAGCCCAAGAGAAGGCAGTGGTGCTATTAATGGAGATCAGAGCCCAGCCAGTGATGAATCCTAGAAGGTGGCTATGGAATTGAGCCAGGAAGGGGACTGGCCTGCCATAGGACAGTGGAGAAGACATGGGGGGATATGGATGTGAGGGGTTGGTGAGCACACTGTGCAGGAAACCCCGGGTTGGGAACATCCATGGGAGTCATGGTTGTTCAGGGCAGTGCAGCAGGTTTCTGAGGGGCGCTGCACCAGACAGCATGATGGAGCAGCGCATGGCCACCAAGATTCTGAGCACGGTGCTAGTTTGAGCAGAGCACCAAGCCAGGAGCAGGGTGCCTTGGGAAGGCTGTGTGGAAGCACATGAGGAGAGCACAGGCTGGGGACAGGGAGCCCATTCCCAAAATGAAGCTGGGAATCCCCACCCCACCCTGTCCCCACACCTGACGCTCCTCTTCCCTGGCCCCGCAGGAGGAGCAGGCCAACACCAACCTGTCCAAGTTCCGCAAGGTGCAGCACGAGCTGGATGAGGCAGAGGAGCGGGCGGACATCGCCGAGTCCCAGGTCAACAAGCTGCGGGCCAAGAGCCGCGACATCGGCGCCAAGGTGGGTCCCGCCTGGGCCCCGCTAGTCAGACCATGCAACGTCCCCCCACCACATCAGTGGCCCCTCTGAGCAGGCATTCCTCATCCTATATTTGGACAGCTCTGACGGTCCCAAATCAGCCATACCTGGGAATCTGTCTCCTGCTCAGAGCAGCTCCCTTCAGGCAGGAGCCTCTGCAGAAAGCCAGTCTCACCCTTCAAAACAGAAGGACTCCTAAATGGGACCACAAAGACACCTGAGACCAAATCTCTCCCCCCAAAGGCATCTCCCTAGGCCCCTGAAAGTGCTAGAGATCTCTCCCCACGCCATTCCTTGCCAGCTGCCCCTCACACCTTACATTTCTTTTTCAGCAAAAAATGCACGATGAGGAGTGACGTGGCCTCCAGAGCCTCACTGACTTATAATAAATCAGAGCTGCACTCTGCCTGGGCCTCTGTCCTTCCTGCGGCACCAGGCACTGAGAGGAGGTCACCCATCCCTGTATTAGAGCTGTGAGGAAGGTGTCCCCCAGCTACAGGAGAGGAGCCGGGGCTCAGGAAAGTGAGGTGTCCTCTCTGAGAAGGCACAGCCATGGGTCCCAGGTCCACTCAGTCAGCCTTACAAGGGAGGAGAGGAGAAATTTTGAGGTAGAGAAAACAAAGGCTCCAGAGGGTGAGCCAATTCTAGACTTTGGGAGACAGAGTTTTAGTACCTAAGCTGAAACCACCCTCCACCTCCCATCTTGGAGGTGACTGGGAGTTAAAGGTGTCCTGGATATCTATTCCCTCCAAAATGAATTTCCCGCTGATGCCAGGAGAGGCTCAGGGCTCAGGATGAAAGGGCTTGGTCAGGCCCTCCCTGTCATCCCAGGTCTGAGCCCAACCTCATGGAGTGTCTTGAGCCTTCAAAACCTCCTGACACTAATATTCAGGGTGGTCTGAACTCAGGTACTGCTTCTCTCACTGGACCTTCCAGAAAGACACCGCGGGACATGGGAGCGTGTGGAGGAACACACGTAGGTCACATTTCTGTTCTGTCCCCACCAGGGACAGTCTGTCCAGATCACACAGCTGCTCAGACAGGGCTCCAAGCAAGGCCTGGGCCCCCACCGGGCTTCAAGCAGGCTCCCTTGAGCAATTCCTCATCACTTTACCTGACGTCTCACTTCCTAGAGACCCCGAGCTAAACCCCTTCTCCTCCTCTGAGGTCTTGACCCCCGCCCCCTCAAGGTCATCACAAGTCCTGAGAATGCATTGTGCATAAAACTGTGGGCAAGGAGCTGAGAAACACAAAATCCAGTTGGTTCTAACCCTGGAGAGGCTGCCAGCCCTGGTGAGGAGCCAAGGAAAAGTCAGACCAAGAGACACTCATGGTTATCACCAACAGGAGCTGATGACCAGCCGAGAGTTCCCAGCTTTAGGGCATGGGGACTGGGGCCCATGTCTGAAAGGAACACCCCAGAGAAGAAAGAAGATAGTTCAAGGCAGGAACAAACAAGCACAGGAGAGAGGAGACAGCAAGTCAGCCTGGACGAGCTGCTGAGCTGGGCCCTGCTGGGCTCTGCTGGGCTGGGCAGGCCCATCCTTGCTGTGCTGCACTGTCATGGGCCAAGCGGGGCTGACTCCTGGCTGTGGCCCTGCCTGCTCCTCACTCCCCCTGAGCCAAGCTGTCAGCAGCATTCATCCTGCACAGCCATGACTGTCTGCACTAGCCTGTCACCTCCCCAGTCTGTGAGTGCTCAGGGACTGGGCTCACCTGTGACTCCCCGGTGCCCAGCGCAGGTCCACACAGGGGAGATGCTCAGGAATGTCTGCTGAAGTGCTGCCAAGTGAGAAGGTGGACCTCCTGCTAGCGGGAACTGGCGACGAGGCCAGGGAAGACCTGTCTAGGTGTTAGGAGAGCTGAGTTCCTGCCCTGGCCCTGCCACAACATGGAGGTCACTTCCCCAATGGGCCTGTTTTCTCTTTTGTGAATGAGGATACTGGACCAGCTGATATCTAAGGACTTTCCAGCACCAGCATTTTGGGAATCTCTCCCTTCACCTGATGCCACATGCTGACATCCCCACCAAGGCCTTCAGGCCAGGTCCTCCCCACACCATGAGGGGGAGCTCCACACACACCCCAAGCACATGCTCCACTTCAAACCCACAGGCCAACCAGTGTGTGCAGGTACCGCAGTGGGCACGCATTCACACTTACATGCTTTGTGCCTTCTGGGACACAGGGCTCCACTGCCCAGCCATTGGGCATACACAGAGTGGCTGTGCACACAGAGTTGTGGTCTGGGAGTTTTGGCTTGAAGAATATCTTCAGCCTTTTTAGGCTGGCCCCCCACTTCATTGTGCAAACTCTGCTCCAGACAACCTCTCCATGTTCTAATTTCTGGGGAAGAAAAAGGCTCACCAGTAGGATCTGAATCTTTTAATTTGGAATGACCAGCTTTCTCCTACCTCCCCCAAGTCCATAATACTCTCCTTCCAGGGTGGAGCTTCATGAGGAGCCAGATCTTAGACCATCCCAGTGACTTCTCAGGCCAGGCTCCACCTCTGTAGACCTGGGGCCGGGGTTGGTGGGCCAGGGGTCTAGTGAATCCAAAGGAGTCATCTCTGGACCCCACAGACCCCTTTGTCTGACCAGGCCTGGGAACTAGGTAATCCTGGGGTCACTGCTGGTCCCCTGTGAAGATGGAGCCAGGCAGGGAAGAGCAATGTCAGGATGGGGTAACTGGGGCAGGAGCGGAGGGGGTGTGCCCTCACCCTAGAGCACAGACACTCACCCTGGGTGGCGCTGGGCACCAGCTCAGTCCGGTAGATCTTGAATGCATCGTAGGCAAAGACGGACACCAGGATGATGCCGAAAACCTGTGGGAGGAGACGTGGGGACAGCACGATGAAGGCCACTGGGGCGCTGGATTGAAGGGAAAGGAAGGTGGGTAGGGCAGGGCAAGGTGTGAGCAAGAGCTCTGGGCAATGGTGTGGGGGGAGGCACAGAAGGTACACAACCATCTGCCAGGGGCCCTTGGGAGGCCAGAGAGTTCTGTGGGCATGGACTCACAAAAGCGGCAATGGCAGCTCCATCCCGGGAGGTCACAGCAGCAAAGGAGACCACCAGGAAGATGATGATGGCGCTGACACAGCGGAGGAAGTCCTGGAGGGCCAGGGGTGCAGGGTCAAAGGGAAGTCAGAGACAGGGACATTTCCCTGAGGTTTTCCAAGGTAGTCAGTGGCTGGACCCTCAGGTACCGTGAATCCCTACAGGAGGATACCACGGGGCACAATATAAAGCAGAGAGGAGAGATCTCACACAATGCCCGGGAAAGAGAGAGGTGTGAATGAAAGGGACCAGGAGAAGCCAGGGGTCTCAGGTGGGAGTGCGGATGACCCAGGCTCAGTGACTGAGGGGCCCAGGGCTGGTGCTGGGGTGGAGGGGACTTTGATGAGCTTGGAGCAGATCTAAGAGATGTGTGACCTCACTGTCAGTGAGCTGGGAGCTGTGAAATCAAGAGGGGTCAAAAGGGTTTTCGAGCCAGGCTGAGGGGTGGGCGCTGGATGCGCTCTATAATTATGCCCCGGGGAAGAACAGAGGCTGGAAGAGGAAAAGAGAACTTTGCATTAAGAGGGAAAGAAAGGGACTGAATGGCAGGGACCCTCACCAGACAGGGCCAGTTCAGTCGATCGAAGCGCTTGTAGTACTGGGTGGCGTAGAGGAAGAGGAAGGCGAGAATGATGAAGAACTCAAGCAGCGCCGCAGCCATGTAGGCAGAGATGGAGGCCGTGAAGCAGATGAAGATGATGAAGGTCAGGGCCTGCAAGACAGAGCGTGTAGAACTTTTCAGGAAGGGGACACAGGCATGGCCAGCTCTTTGCTTCCCCCACCTTGGGAGTGCCCCCATGGTGGGCAGTGCCAACCTCCCACCACTGCCAGCTCCTTAGATTTGTATCTTTTGATTTGGGAATGACCAGGTTCCCCTGCCCTGGCATCTCAGTGACCCCTACAGTTTAACCAAACTGCACAACTCCAGGGGCACCACCTGGGTAACCCACAAGAGCAGGGTCTCACTGGAGCACAGAGCACAGTGAAGGCCAGCCCCTGGAGTGGTACCCACAGCAGCCCTGCCCCCCAGGAGGCACCCCGCCCTGTAATGCTTTCCCCAACCCCAAAAGTCCTCTAGCAATGACCAGAACCTTGTTTTCCACAACAAGAAGCAAGATTTAGAGAGAAGGTGGTCCACAATGGACTCTGGGGGTCCCTTCTGCTATGCCCTGGGGGATGGCACATACACAGAAGATGGGTTCACTCTAGGTTCTCGTTACGTGACTGGGGAAGATCCTTTCCTGCAAACAGAAGTTCCCTGGGAGAAGATAGCAGATAAAGTGAGGCTGCAGGAAGTCTGCCATTTTTGATAGCTGAATTTCCTGGCCATGCCAAGAAGTGGCCATCTTAGAGATCAGGGATGTCCCTGTCCCGTGCTTGTGTCCATGCCCTACATGTCCCAGGAAACTGTCCTTCCTACTGCAACCAAAACCTACTGGAACTGCTTCCAGATGGAGAGACAGCAAGATGGCAGGGTAGGAGCTGAGGAAGGATCAGTTGGGGCAGGAGGGGTGTCCAGAAAGCCTGGGAAGGAAGGCTGCTAAGGGAGGAGCCCCGGGGGTGGGGAGGCCGGGTCACACTGGGAGAGGAGACCCGGGTTGGGGAGGCGGCTGTTACCAGCTCAGTTTCCAGCAGGATGCCTTTGAGGGAAGAAAGGAAGGTCTTGTCCACGGTGAAGCCCTGGAGCCCTGCAGGAGCCCCCTCTTCAGGGGGTGGGTCCCGGCGATCCCAAGCACTAAACATCTCCGAGGGGCCTCAAGGCACAGTACCCCACTGCTACCAGCCCAGGAAGGGAAGGCAGAAGATGGAAAGCTGGCGGAATGGGGAAGTAGACAGGAGCAGGAAAGCACTTGGAGAAACCTGAAAGTGAAGCAGGAAGGCCTGCCCCGAGAAGGCAGCAGCAGTGGGAGGCTGGCCCGGATGGGCCTTCACCCAGCTGTCCAGAGTGCCCCTGCGGGTGCTGCACCAGCCCCCTAGGAGGCACGTGGGGAGGGGAGGGCGGGCCAGGAGGAGTGGTCAACCCGGGGGACAGGGGAGGGGGTAGAGAAGGAGGTTCTCAGAGAAATGGGGCGGAGCTGGGAGGTGAGCCAAGGGAGGCCTGCACTAGGAGTCCCCCCCCCAGGACCTAAGCTTGAAGAAGTTTATTTCCTCATCCCCTAACCTTAACCTTCTTCTTTGGCCCGTCCTTTCTCCCTTTTGCTTTTAGGGAGGGCGAGAGCTGGAGCCCAGCCCAAGCAGCACCCCCAGGATGAAACTGTAGCAGCCAAGACTGAGGACAAAGGCAGATTGTTGGGGGGACAAGGGGGTGCTGTGTGCCCGCTGTGGTGCCTCAATGGGCCTCTGTCTCTCCAACATGCCAGGAGGGCAGCCTGTCCCCCACCCTGGTGTTCAGGGGTGGGCCAGGGAGCTGGAGAAGGGGAGGGATGGGGCCGCAGCAGCAACCCCAGAGGCCAGAGGAAGAGGACAGAAGTTGAGGGCTGACGGTGAGGAGAAGGGGCCGGGTTTGGGAGCACAAGGCGGTCAGGGGTACCAAAGAGAAATTAGGCCACTTTTAAATATAGATTATTTATTTGGGTAAGTCTCTCCATGTTCATTAACAGCTTTTTCCTCATTACCCATCTCAAAAAACTCGCAACTACGCCAGGATGTGTGCAAAGTAGGGCTCACCTAGTATTTGGTGAATGAGTGAATAAATGAGTAATGAAATGCGGGGCTTTCCACTCGCAAAGGGGAAAATATCAAGAAAGTGCCTGTGCTGGGCCGGGCGGCTGGGACAGGAGACAACGAATAGACAGGCGTGGTGGCCCCAGAGATGGTCAGAGGAGAAGCCAGGACCCTGCTGCCAGTGCCACGGGCCCTGCTGCGCCCTTCGCTTCCTCCTGCATCTCCCATCCACTCCGAAAAGTGCAAAGTGCCATTCCCCGAAGTCCCCATTCCTGTCCCCAGGATCCTGCTGCTCACGGTGGTGCCCCGGAAGGTTGAGCATGTGGGCGTCGTGGCTCAGCTCTGCTCTGACCAGGACCAGGCGTGTACGGGCACGACTAGGCCACCATCTGAGGCCGCACGCACACACAAGCCAAGGAGACAGGGTAGAGCTTGGGTTCCAGGCAGTAGCCATTGCGGGCCCCCTGCTGTCCGGGGCACGGTTGCCGGTAGAAGACGGTCTGGTTGTGGTAGAGCTGCACCGAGTTGCCCAGGGGGTCCATGTGGGAGCCCGTCCGTAGGCTGACGCAGTGCTTGCACAGGCAATGGGCTTGGTACAGGTCCTGGGGGAGCCGGTTCAAGTCCCTGTCCAACCTGTGGGGGCGGCACAGGTCAGGACATGGACAGAGGCTGGCTGAGCAGATGGGGACAGTCTAAAAGCAAGGAGGGCCTAACCCTGGGGGGGAATCGTCAGAGGAAGGAAATGATACCATTTGGGGTGGAGGGATGGTCGGGGGAGGGGGGGAGTGGGGGCAAAGGGTGGCAATGACTTCTCCCAGCTCTGGCACCTATTTGCTGTGTGACTTTGAATAAGTCATCCCTCCTCTCTGGGATTTATTCGTTCCACCCTCCCACCCACCCACGTAAGCGAGGGTCAGGGATGAAAAGAGTGACTTTCCCACTGGTCCCAGGACCCTTAGGGAGCAGGTAGAGGGAAGCAGGCTCCTGTGTGAGCCGCCACCAGACCAGCTCTGCATCGACCTGACCAGACGCTGATCCCTGACCTGAGATTTCTTTTTATAATTGCTACTGTTTTAATAATTGTTTTATAACTGTTAGATCTGGTTGATCACTCCCCGGACCTTTTCCAAATACTGTCTGTGCATATATTATACACACACATAAAAGTGCATGGTAGGACTATTCACTTATTCTGAAAGGATTTCATGATCAAAAAAATACTTGAAAAATTATGGAAAAGTAGATGTTTTGAAGGTCTGGGACTTCAGAAGCCTGGTGGGAAACAGCCACTAGGTGTAAGACCATTCCCCAGATAGGCCTTGGGTCTCAGTTAGTGCAGCATTTCCTAAAGTGAGTTCCCTAAAAAATATCCTGCAAGAAAATGGGTCTGTGGCCAAACAAGTTTGGGAAATGCTGAGTTGAACGGTTTCTTTTCTAAGGACTTCTTGCAGACTTTAATATGTTGAGCACATGCTGAGTCTCTAAGGGCTGGAGTAGCTTTTCTCAAACTTACTTGACATCATGACTTTTTGCTAAAGAGCAGCTCTTGGGACTAGTGTTGCAAAGAACACACTTTGGGGAAGACCAACGCAGTGGTTATCAGGAGTTCACAGTCTCCCAGTGAGGAGCCTGGATCCCAGCCTGAGTGAGCCATCTGGCACTCAGTCTCCCCAAAGGTTGATTTAACCGAGCACCCAGCCAGCCTTCTGCAGTCACTTCAAAGCACAATTACCCCAAATCTCCACCCTGCATCTAGTCTCAATCAAAGCTGACCCCTCCGTACCAACTGAACTTCCACATCCAGCCCTAAAGCCAAGGCTAAAGCTGAACTAGACTTAGGGAGAATATGAAAAGAGGTGTCAGTAAGGACATAAGACACAAGGAGAAATGTGCTTGGGATCCTAAGGCATATTTAATTTTTTGCTTTACTGTCCCAATTTCAGAGCTTCCTACTATTTTTTCACATCAGGACACAAATAGAGAATTATATTTGTGCAGCACACAGAATAATTATGTCTGTTCACAATCAAAACCGGACTTCCAGTGGACCCAAAGTTGAAAGTCTCCCTCTCATGGCATAGTTATAACCCATGCATGGCCCAGGAAAGCAGCATTTTGTGCCTGTAACATAATGATTCCCTCACATTTTCTTCTGAAAATGTGGCTGTTAGCACAATTTAAAAAAATAAAGATGAAAAGGAGAGAATCTACATTTTCTGTACTAAGTACAGATTTTATATACATTATTTCAAATGCACAAAAGCCTATGGGGTAGCATGTCATTTTGCAGATTGAAAAAAGAGAGAGGGCTTTGAAACCTTGAGTAATGGGCACAAGACCACCCAGAAAAAATCAGAGCTAGGCCTTGCCTCACGCCCAAATTTATAAGTCTTCCCTAAGATAAAAAGCCAGGCAGGGGCCTCCCCTGGTGGAGCAGGCAGTTGAGCACCGTGCTGTGAAGCTGTCCGCAGCCTCTGGAGCGCCGGTTTGATCCTGGCTGGCCGGCAAGGGTCCCACACGGCGGCCGGCAGATCTCTCCGGTAGCACCCGCTGTTCCCCTCAGCAGTGTGTTTATCTTCAGTCTGCCTGTTCTGTTCCCTGCTCTGTCTCTGGTGAATTCTCTCACCCTCATCTGGCCTATACCCTGGTTCTTGTGTAAATGAATAAATAAATCTTTAAAAAAAAAAAAAAAAAGCCAGGCAGGCTGGAATGGGGTGGACTCCCCTGGCCCTTGGCACACACTCTGACTGACACAGGGAGGCCCTGGAGAGAGGACAGGGTCAGCCAACTCACACATATCTCCAGGGGGAGATGGACCTGCTGCTGAGCGGTCCGTCTTCACTGGCCCTGCAGGATTCACTGTTGTGGGTGAGGCTGGCCGCCTCTGGCGGAGACACGAGCACGGAGTTCCACTTCAGCCATTCCTCCTTAGGGTCATGTCCTTTGCTTTGGCCGTGACAGCAGCTGGGCCAATGAGTACAGTCCCTCTGCAGCCGCAAACTGATGGTGTGGGTCCCCACAACCATTGCCAAGAATGTAATCACCTGTGGGAAAAGACCAGTGAGAAACCTGCTCTCACCTACTCCATGCCCCCTCCCCCAGCTGCTTCTGAGATCCTGGTTTCTACCTCCGCTTGGCCTCCAGGACCAAACCTGGGAGCCTGACCTCCCTCCATCCTCAGCAACATGCTTGCTCCCTTCCAGCTCAGCAACACTGGCCCAGGTCTCTCCACACTTACCTGGTACATGTTGGCTACTGCTTGCCAGGGAGGTGCTGCACTGGCTGACAGGAGGCAGGGCCTTGTGGAGCAGGCTGACTTGAGCAGTTTAGGAGTCCTGGTTTTATTTTCAGAAAGATGTTTTGTTTATTCAAATTTATTTCCACTACCTTTAAGGGAGTGGCCTGAGATTAAAACAAAACAAAACAAACCCCCAAAAAAACCTGAGTCTTTCCAAATGTTCTTAAAACGCTATACTCATGGAAGTTGTGATTAACATCCTGGTCAGGCAGATGGCTTATTGGGTAAACTTTGTCATTGACACTTTTCCGGGCGTGGGGTCAGAATAATATTAGTATTCTGTCCTGCTAGCCTTTGATAACTGGCATTATGGGAATTTCCCTGCTTGGTTTGGTACCCAAAATTAAGGAACATCATCTGGTCTCTTTAAAGAGGCCTCCTTTCCAGGATCTCTGCTGCTCCCACCCAGGATCTTGTCTCCTCTATTCCTGCCTCCTTATCAGTCACCTCAGTGAACATTTCCCTTTCCCTTTATCACCTTTGACCCTCAACCATGCTGCTCTCTGGCCTCTCCCTTCCCTTTAATGACACCCCTGTCATCTAAGACTTCTCTACTTTGTCCATTGGCCATTCTCTAACTTCCCTCCCTTTTCAGGGGCAGTTTCCTTGACATCCCCAGGGCTGGGGATATCGGCCTAACCCATCAGGATTGCCAAAAAGGCCCTGACCCCGTAAGTTTGATGACTGGAGGCACAGGGTCTGATGGAAGCAGATGGAGGAGACTGCATAGCACAAACAAGAAGGTGAGACCAGAAAGAGGAGGGTATGTTGACAGCCCCACCTAAGACCCGATTGAGCCCCAGTTCCAGGATCAGCCTGCCGACACCCCCACTCACAGGACACTGGGGACAAGGGCCATAACAGGGGGAGCGGCCACTCTCAGGGCATGGGGTGAGCCCATCCAGCCTCAGCGCCCCCACGTCCATGGAAACTATTAGCCAGGAGGAGTTATGTGAGCTCCAGAAAGGCACCCTAAGCTGGGCCTGACCCTAAAGACACAGCTCAGCAGGGGGCTACCCCACCTAGGGTCTCTGGGGGGCTCTGGGGGGCCAGAGCCTACTTCCCCCCAACATGTTTTCTCTTCATCTCTGCCCATCAATCCCCCTCATCCTCCACACCCACAATTCCCCACCACAACACAAACACAAATGTCTCTTAGCATTATGTGTTTCAGATTTGCATGTGTTTTCCCTTAGAAAATATACCTTTGGTAACCAAGGACTCCGGAAATAAACAAGGAGAACAAGGAATAACTTGAACTGCAGAGTGAGGAGGAATCCCTCAAATGCTTTAGGACAAAGCAGCCCCAAAGCTGAGGAGTGAGGAGATGAGGGGGCATTCTGGAGAAATGGGAGAAGCTGCTCTGGTGAGTGTGGGCAGCCTGGAACTGGCCATGGATGACAAGGGGGAGTGATGGGCAGGGATGAAGAGAATATGTAGTGGCTGGGAGAACAGCGACACTCAGGAGGAGCACTGAGGCCAGGAAGAGAAGGCCGCGTTCCCCCAGCCCACTCTCTGCACCTTTGCTCCCAGACACCCTTCCAGACATTGATAATCTCAGCTCCTGTGAATCGGATGCCATGATGGTATCAAGTCCTACAGCATGGGTCAGTTCATTTCATCCTTACAATAAAATTGTGAGAATGAAACTGACATCCCCATGTTACAGATAGGAAACTAAGACCCAAAGAAAATAGTTATATACCCCAGGAAGCGGCAGATCTGGTTTTCCACTCTAGCCCTGACCAACTCGAATCTAAGCACCTGGCACAGAGTCAGCTTGTCTGCAAATGGAAGGGAAGCTCCTGCAGTAAATGCCTTCTTACTAGACTGGGACAGGTCTCATCTGAACCAGCCCCAGGTCACAGGGCATTCCTGCCCACTTAGTTAGATATTAGCCCTGTTGGCTGGGATCCATTGCTCTAGCTTCCTTTTCCCCAGCCTTTGCTCTGGCACGTGTCCCCTGTAGTGGCTTGTAGTGTTCCTGAGAAACCCCCAAGCCCAGAAATGATGTTAGTGCTCTTGTAGAAGAACTGGATCCTTATGGGTATCTCGCTAAACTATCAGAGCCTCAGGGTCCAGGGAGCAGAACTGAAGAATGACTTTGGCCATATCTCTTGATCTTGGCTCCGAGGAGCACCCCCCAAGGAGGTGGCGCTAGAAAGAGCTGGAAGCGATCCAGGCTATTTTTTTCACTTGCTGATGCTGCTGGGGACGCAGACTGGGTTTTCCAGGACAGGGTCTTTCAGGAGTGGCTTCTGGTTGTCACCCTGCTTCTGTACTAGGACCTCCTTTGAGGAAACTCCTGAGAAGCAGAGGGAAGGTGCCCTCCAAGCACATAGGCATCCAAAGGATTGGCCTTATCCACCCTGTGCGGAGCAGGCCTGAACCAGTAACCTGTATCTTGAGCCACACACCTCAGCCACCCTCCCGGGTTCCCCCGTCACCGCCCCCGCCAGGCTCTGCCCTTATCTCAATAGCAGTTCTCTGGGATTCCTTAGAGTGACTCCCTGTGATGAGAAACATTTTCCAGAGGGGTTTCCTCCTGGGGTGACTAGTTTTGGAATCCCTGAGTCACTTCAGCTTCCAGGGAATCCTTGGGGGGTGTGGAGAATTGGGGGTGGCAATGGGGAGAATGCTGGAGGTGGCAGCAAAGGAAAGTTCGCCCACCACCTGTCAACAAGGGTGTCTCCCAACGTGTCCTCACCTGCCTGGGCCTGACCTGCCAGCTAGAGGGGACTTGCTGGAACCCACCCCTGAGACCCTGGGAATTGAGATCAGCAACTGCGGGAAGGGCAAGGGAAATATGACTGAATACACCCCATCCTTGACCAAGAAAGGCTCTAAGGCTTGCAGGAGCTAAAATATGACTTTCCTGCCCTGTCTCAGACAGACATGCGAGTTCTTATCAGCTACCTTGAGGTTCCCACCCTGCCTCTGATTAACTCTCAACCTTGGGCCCTCTGCTCCTTTCACCTGATTTGTAGAAGTATGTGTGCTTGGTGGGAGGGGGAGGGTGGGGGGCAGGAAAGGGAGGATCAGTAACCTAGATAGCCACAAAAACACAACCAGCAGCTTAGCTGCTTTGGAATTCGGGTCCTGAAACCACACCATCCTGGTCTTTTCAAGCTTACCCACATCACCCATGTGACTGAGGCACTGGTGATTAGAACACTGCAATACTTCTGCTCCTGCTGCTATTTTGATGCTTACCCGCAGTGCAGCCCCTACCACAGCCTCCCTATGATCCAGCTACTAAAGGGTGCTGGAGGGCCCCACCTGTTCCAGATGGGGCCCTCCAGGACACTGTCCCCATACCCTGATTGGTAGGTGATTATGGTACTGGTTGCTAATCACCTGTATTCTCAACTTTAGTTACAAAGCTGCTCAGGCTCAGGGGCCTAGCTTCAAAATCCAATCTGGCCTGGGAGACCCAGGAGAATCCTAGTGAACAGTACAAAAAGTTTCCAGCAACTACCTCCCACGCCCCACACAGGTCTGGAGCATCCTCAGGGAGGGCCCACTCAACTTTGTCCTACAGTCTTGGCAGCCTTTGTTCATTCATCCACTCACCAAATATTTATTGAACACCTACTATACCGTAGGCATCATTCTAAATCTAAGTATGCAGAGGAGGACACCCCTGATAAGCTCTCTGCCTTCTGAAGCTTATGTTTTAGGAGGAGACAGAGGATAAACAAGGAAACAAGATAATTTCTGATAACAGTAAGTGTGATGAAGAAAATGAAACAGTGTTATGAGATAGTCTCTGGGGGAGGGAGCAATTTTAACCTGAAAAGGTAAGAGAAGATAGCATTTGACATGAGGAGGGAAAGGGTCTGGGGGCAGAGTGGTTTAGGCAGAGGAAGAGGGACATGCAGAGCCCTAGAGGTGACAAAGAGCCTGGCATTACTGAGAAACAGAAAAGACAGTGCAAATGAAAAACAAAGAGCAAGGAGGCGAGGGGTATGAGATAAGGTGGAAGAAGTGACCCCCGATTAGATCACATAGGGCCTTACAGACTGTGGGGGAGCATTTAGATTTGTTTCAAGGTCAGTGGAAGGCACTGACTGGATTCGAGCATTATCTGCATGATGTGAGTGTCACCATGTCCCTGACATTCTGCTGCCCCTACAGAGCTGCCATCAAATAACAATGATAATAGTTGCTTTTATGCAAAATTTGAGCATACTGGGCCAGCACTGGTTTCAGGATTCTCTCTCTTTTTTTTTTTTTAAGATTTATTTATTTATGCATACAAGAACTGGGATATCCTATGCATACAGGATATATGTGGGGGGGGTGAGAGGACCCATCAGAGACAGAGTGGGGAGCAGAACATGCGGATCTACTGAAATACACTGCGGAGGGGAACAGTGGGCGAGACAGGAGAGGTCTGCTGTGCCATGCGGGTAGCTCCCTGGCTGGCTGGGGGATGGAATTTGTGCTGCAGAGGCTGCGGACAGCTTCACAGTGCTGTGCTTAGCCCCTTGCGCCACCGCCACTGGGGAGGTCCTCAGAATTCTCTTAACAAGACAGCGTGATGGCTTCCATTATTACCCCACTTTACAGGTAAAGAACCAGAGGTTCCAAGAGGTCACGAGCTTGTCAAAGTCACCAGCCTATGTTGAAACTGGCACTTGAACCCAGATAATCTGGTGCTATGGAGTCCAAAGACAGAACTGGAAGGATTGGTGAGCACCTGAGAGAGTCTGTATAGCAGGAGGAACAAGGACAGGTTAGGAAAGTAATGAGGTGAGATGAGGAAGACCAGCTGATCCGAGCCTGCCATCAGGGGGAAAGAGTAAGAGAGAAGACAGGGACCCAGAAGTCACATGGAGGTGTTCCTTCCTTTCTATTTCCTGAACATGGTAGGTTGAGGCCGGTTGAGGGCACAGCTGCCTCAAGCTGCCACCCACCCAGGGTCTGCCCAACTGCCTAGGCTTTCTCCAATCCCACCTGGAGCCAGAGGTCTCCCTGAACAAGTTAGAATCACCTTCAAACTCTGTTTGTGAAGGAGAGAACAAAGATGAGGCATAAAAACAGGGGAAAGGCTCCTCCTGCCCTGGACAAAGATACTTTCAGCATTCATGAACTCATGGGAGGGGATAGGAGAAGACAAAATGAAGAGAAGGGGCCTCCCTGGTGGCACAGGGGTTAAACACAGCGCTACCAGGCTATCGCCAGCCACTGCAGCATGAGTTCCATCCCTGGCCCAGCCTGCTCCCCTCACCCGCTGCTCCCCTCAGCAGTGTATTTCAGTAGATCTGCCTGTTCTGCTCCCCACTCTCACTGGTGAATCCTCTCACCCCCCTCCCCCCGCACCTCTGGCTTATACCCCAGTTCTTGTATGCATAAATGAATAAATGTTCTTCAAAAAAATGAAGAGGAAAGGCCACGGAAGGAGGTCTTTGCTAGGACTCCACATATATTTACTCCTCCTCATCGCAGTCACTGAGGAACTAAGGCTCTTTACTTAAATTTACTCACCAGAGTCACTGAGGACCTGGTGGAACTGAGGAACTGAGACTCAAAGATGTTTTATATACCAACGTCACATAGCGAATAACCAGGATTCACTCTCCAAGTCTGGCTGGCTAGACTCCAGGCCTGTGCACTCCAGAAGCTCAATCTTCCTTCCTGCAGTCTTGTGTATTTCCCAGGGAAGAGACTCCCATCATCCATCTCCCAAACCACCATTTTGCCTGGTCCTGAGACTCCTCTTTCCTACTTAATCTTTTCTGGCCTCCATCTATTTCCCCTTGTGGCAGTCAGAACTTCATCTCTGAGAACTAATTTCCTGTCCACTTCCACCTTGGGCCCCAATTTGCCTGGACAGAGATCATAACAAATCAATCAGGGCCCAGGCCCTATCCATGTTCCAGGCAGCCAGGCCCCCCAGGGAGACTACCTACAACCAGGGCGGAGCAGGGATGTGGGAGCTCTTTCTTCAGATGCATCTAGAAATTTCAAAGTTCCACTGCGATCGTGAGAGTCTGAGTCTGAGTTCAGAATTCCTAGTCTCTAGCCCAGATCTGCACCTCATCACTGAGGCAAGCCCAGAACCATTGTCCATTTCCATACTCACCCCAAAATCTCTCCCGAATCCACCCCTTAGATTCTCCCTCTACAGAGGGTTTTTCTTCTATCCCCAGCCTTCTTCCTCCAAGTTGCCTGAGTGTTCAGTCTGAAATGTGGGGAGTAGGGAAGGGAGCATCCCTTAAATTAGACTCCTGATGTGATCTACAAATGAGGTTTTAAGCAGCACCATCGCCTATTTTTATGTGTTTGAAGTGTTAATTTGTTAAATGTAAACAATGAAGCTATATTACAGCTTTTCACCCTGTTTGGCATCTCATTTTTTAAATACCAGGAACCTCAAAAACAGAAGGAAAGCTTCCCCGCAGCCTCTGAAGCCTTGATGTGTGCTGCTAAAGGAAGAACCAAGAGAGGGAGAGGTGTGGACACCCAAGAGCCCAGTCCTTTCAGCTGAAACTCGCGGCGAGGCCAGATCCCAGATGCTCTGAAAGAGTTCAGTCCTTTTGTGCCTGCTCCTCCAGGCAGCAAGAGGAACGGAGTGAGCCAAGGTAAAGGCGGGGGGCAGGCCCAGACTGGCCGAGTCGTGTAAGAGGCGGCCCTACCCCCAGCCCGCCCGCCCGCAGCGCGAGGACCTGACTCTCAGGCTGCATTCGTGGGGAGTCGGTCCGGCGCAGACCGCCGCTGTCCCCCTCCAGGAGCTGCCGGGTTCACCCCGCCGCCCCTGCAGAGGCGGCACCTAGGGAGAAGAGGGGCTCCACTGAGGAGCCCAGAAAGGCAGGAGGGGCGCGGGGCTGGTAGGGAGCGCGAAGCCCCCAGCCCACCCCAGCTCCGGGGGGACCCCCGCAGCGACGGTCGGGAGCCCGAAGGCGCCCGGAGAGGGGCCGGGAGGGGGCGTGCAGTTTGGCCCCCGGGTCCGGAGCTGAAACCCAACACCCGCCTTTGGAGGGACCGTCCCCTCTCCCCCCCCCCGCCCCTCCCCGTCCCTCCTTTCCCTGCCCCCCTCCTTTCTCTTAATCCCCAGGACTGCGCCCCGCGCCGGAGCCGTGAGGGCCGGAGGGGAGGAGAAAGGAGCTACGCTGAGAGCGAGCCCGGAGCCCGGGAAAGGGGGGGACGGGGAGCCGCGAGCAGGGGGTGAGCCCGAGGGCCGCGCGCGACCCCCGGAGCCGTCCCGGCGCTCTCAGTGTCCCCCGCCCCCACGTCCAGGCGAGTCCGTAGGACCCCGGCCCCAGCTCTTCCGTCGCCTGCTTCTTGCTCCTTCTTTTGCTTTGTGGCTTTTCCCTCCGCTCCCGGCGTCCCTGGGACTTGCCCCGGACTCTGGGGGGCGCCCGGGGAGGGGCTGCCACGAGCGCCCTCAGCGGCGGCGGGAGGGGAGGGCCGAGGCGGGAGCGCGGGGCAGGGACCCCGCGCGCCCGGGCCGAGGGGCGCAAGGGGGCGTGTGCGCCCCAACGCGGCACCCGGAAGGCGTCCCGCCCCTTCGGGGCCCGCAGCCGGGCCCGCCTGCGGGTGCTGAGGCGCCGTCTCGGCGCCCCGAGAGCCCCGGGCGCGCGTCTGAACCCGCCTCGCCGCCGCGCGGACGCGTGTCTAGGCCGAAAGCCGCTGGAGCAGCGCGCCCCCCGAGGCCCCCGGCCCGGCCGCGCCTCCGGCCCTCAACTTGGGCGAGTTCAGAGACGGGGGGCGCCTCTGCTCCCGCGCGCCTGCTCGCCCTCCCGCGCGGCGCGGCCCGGGCCGGCGGGACCACAGCCCGGGAGCGCCGCTCTCCGGCGCGGGCCCCGAGTGGGGTGAGGGCTGGCCCTTAAACTCGCTCGTCCAGCCCAACCGCCCCGGCGGCTTCTCCCAGCCCTCGGGGCCGTCCTGAGCGGCCCGGAGAGGCGTCGAGCGCGGCTCCAGCGCCCGCCTCCTCTCCCGCCTCGGCCCTGCAAGGGAGCTACCGGCCCGTGCGCTTCGGGGGGCCCCCCGCCTTAGAGCAGGCAGCTCGCGGGGCCCCGCCACGCTCGCGGCGCGGCCCCCGGAGGCCGCAGGGACAGCACAGAGCGCGCACCCTTGGATGAGGGCCCGCAGCGACGCCCCGGCCCGCCCCGCCCCTCCTGCCTGGCCGGGCTGCCTCCCATTTGGGGAGTTTTGTGGGGTTTCTTTCTCCTCCTCCAACCTCCGCGGAGGCCACGACTCAGGCGCCGGGGTCGCCTCCATGGTGCGGGGCAGCCACCGCTGAAGTCCGCGAGCCCGCGCCCGGCCTGGAGCAGGCCGCGAGGGAGGCGAGGCCATGGCCATAGCCACGTCGGTGAGTCCACCCGGGCGAGGAGGCCGCGCGGCAGGGACCTCCACTGCCCGCCCTGCGCTCCGGGCACTTTTATTCCTGCCTTCTCTTTGTCTCTCTCCCTGGTCCCTTTCTCCTCCTGGAGGCTGCTCCCCTCCTCGCACTTTTGTTTCCCTTTCTCCCCCTCACTCATCCGTAGCTCCTTCTGGGTCTGGGTTTCCCCTCACCCCCCCTCCCCACTCCTGTTCTTTCTAGAGGCTGCCCCTGGAAGAAGGGGAGGGGGCGCGTCTCGCCAGAGCCCTATCTGCTCCCGCATGGGCGGGAACAGATGGCCACTGGTGGTTGGCGGGGCTTGCGGTTGGGAGGCAAGTGAAAGATTGGGAATGGGAGGAAAGAACGGCGGCGGGTAGAAGAAGTGCACAGAAACGGAAAATGGGAGTCACCAAAGGGCCCGAGGAGGCCCTTCTCTAGAGCTGGGATGGAGAGCAGGGGAGAAATTGAGCAAGGAGGGATGGGGTAGGGGGTCCGAGGGAGGAGGGGCGGTGATGTCAGCCAGCCTCTAGCCACTTTCCGGGGACTGGGGACAAAGGGAGGAGACAGCTGGCATGATGGGAGAGTGGGAGGAGGCCGCCCTGAGAGCTTGTGGCCCACTGCCACCTCCCATTCGGGCAGCCACTCCCTCACAAGTCATCTGGGCCCCTGAGGAGGGGGTAGGGCAGGGGTGGCCACACCCATCATCAATCAGTCTATCAGCTGCCCTGGCCTGGGTTCTGGAAATTGCAAGGCCCAGGGGTTTGGCCCCATTGGACAGAATTCAAACCCAACACTGGGAGGAGTTCTCTACAGCCCCACCTCTGCTTTCTCTTCCTGCCCTCCTCTGGATCCAGCGACTCTGTACCCCTTCCACCCTTCACTAGGCCCTAGGATTTCTCAGGCTGCCTCTGCTTTCTGGCCCCTCTAAATGAATACTCTGGGAAGGATTGTGAGGCTGGAAAGAGAAGCATGACATCTTCCCATGAACGGACTCCTCAGACCAAACTCCCTGGAGTTCCTCCATTGCTATGATGATGAGAAGAACACAGCTCAGAGCCAGGAGAGGCAGGGCGGTCCTGAAAACAGTGGCAGTACTCTGACATAAAGGTGTTGGCCCAGGAACCAGCCAGTTGGCTGTGTAGTCATATGAGATAGATTTTTCTTTTTACCTAGAGATGGGGGGGGGGTGATATTTATGCTAATCCAGCTCAGGAACTTAATAACAACCAATATCTATGGAGTACCCACTACACCTGGCCCTATGCTAAGCCTTGTCCTGTTTTTCTGTTTTGTTTGTGTTTGTTGTTTTTTTGTTTTGTATTGTTTTTTGATGCATTATCTCATCCAGTCCTCATAACTACACTGTGAGGATAGTACTGTTATTATCTGAAAATGGATATTCGGATATGGAATTCTACAAAAGAAGAAACTAAGGCTCGGAAAGGTTCAACAACCTGCCCAAAGTCACCCAGCTAGAAAGGTACAGAGCCAGGATTCAAACCCAGGTCTGTCTGCCTCGGAACTGTGTTCTTAACCCCCGGCGAGATCCAAAACACCGATTTATAATTTACAATTAGAAAGAGATGCTGAGCTAACCAGGAATTGGAGTCATCTGTTAGCATGCGTTCTTAGTGTGGGACATTATCTTTTAGAATCCAAGATATAATCAGAAAGCGGTTTGATGAGTTTGGAATCAGGCAAGAGGAGAAGACAGATTGTTGTTAAAATCACCCAGCCATGAAGGGCTGTACAACCTCTCCACCCGAGGGAAACATGCGCTCCTGCTGGCAGAGCAGGACATCCTTCCCACCGCCCGCTGGCCAAATGCAGCCTCCCAGAGAGCTTTAACTTGAGATTTTTAACTGAATTAGTTAGCCCGCTTGGATTAACTGTCGGTGAGGCCTACCTACCTGCTCTCCACCGCCATTGTACAAGCCTGGGTCCTGCCCCGGGCACTGCCACTTAGTAAACACAACTTGAACCAGAATATTTTTTTTTCTTCAAAGATTTATTTTTATTTATTTGTGCATACAGGAACTGAACTCTGGTCTAGGGCTGGAGACCAGAGATGCAGGGGTAAGAGGATTCACCAGAGACTGAGTGGGGAGCAAAACAGGCGGATCTTCTGAAATACACTGCTGAGGGGAGCAGAGGGCAAGACAGGAGAGGTCTGCTACGCCATGTGGGTCAGCTCCCCTGCCGGGAGATTGAACTCAGGCTGCAGTGGCTGGCAGTAATTTGGTAGCGCTGAGACTTAACCGCTGCACCACCAGGGAGGCCCTGAAGCAGAATATATTTTAACATTGTGAATTTTTTTTTTTTAAGATTTATTTATTCATACAAGAGCTGGGATACAGGCCAGAGATATGGGGGAGAGGGGTTGAGAGGATTCACCAGAGACAGAGTGGGGAGCAGAACAGGTAGACTGACTGAAATACACTGCTGAGGGAGCAGCAGGCGAGACAGGAGAGGTCTGCTGCGCCATGTGGGTTGCTCCCTAGCCGGCCTGAGATTGACCTCGTGCTGCAGAGACTGCGAATTGCTTCATAGTGCAGTGCTTCACCCCTTGTGCCACCAGGGAGGCCCAACATTGTGAATGGTTTAAACTTGATTCTACCAAAAAGCATCAAGGAAACATAACTATGAAATATTATTAGCAAAAGGAAATTGAATGTAGTGAGGCCTTCATATGTGCTTGACTTAACCATTGTTACTAATATAAGAAGAGTAGTCCTGATGTTTGTGATTGCGGAGAGCTATCAGAGGAGTGATGGAGCATGCAGGCTCTGGAATCAAACAACCTGGGGTTCAAATCACATTCCACCAACTATTCTAGCTGTGTGTCACTGGGCAAAGTGCTAACCTCTCTGTTCCAATTTCCTTTCCCGGTGGGGATAAAGATAGCCCCTCCCTCATAAGGTGGTTGTGAGGATTAAATGAGATGAGATGAATGAGGCAAAGACTTGCGCAGTCTGGATACATAATTTGCACCTGTATCCGTGATTTTTTTTTTTTTTACCTGAGCATGTGACTCTGCAAGGAAAAAAGCTTAGATGCCCCCACCAGATAATACTAGAGACAGGCTGATATGTTTGCTCTTGGTTGGTCCAACAGACAGCACCCCCCGCCCCTTCCCTCCATGCGTACTGGAGCACATACATTTTCCCCTTCTCCATGGTAACCTCAGCCACTTCTCATAGACACTTATTTGCTCAGTCTGAGAACAAAACCTTTGCTTTGGTTTCTTCTATATTGTGCTTAAATACTTATCTGGGCCTGACTTCTAGTCGCTCTCAGAATGAGGGATCTCTGCTGCTGCTTAATCTAACATTTTGTTTATAGGGATGCTGCCTGGGAAACAGCTTCAAGAGATTCTCTGAGAGAGCTTCTTAGCAGCATTTCCTCATGACCAATAGGGAGGAAATTTATGCAACGTGTGTTTATTGAGAACAGATTCCTACTCAGGCTCGATTGCTGGGGCTAGGAATAAGGCAGTGCTTGTTCTCACAGGGCTTACAGTGTAAGGGGGGGGGGAAATCAATAATAAAAAAGAAAATAGTAGAAAGTATTGTGAAGGAAACAGTGGGTGGAGACACAGAATGGGGGGGAAGACCTCTTTGAGGACATATTTAAGCAGAACTGAAGGATGGAAAAGGATGAGTCAGATGAAGAGTCAGTAGAAGAGCATTCCGGGTAAAGGAAGTAGTAAGTGCAAAGGCCCTGAGGTTGGGGGAAACTCGGCTGGTTCAAGGAGGAGGGCACGTACAGGGGATGAAGCTAGAAACAGGAAGGACTGAGCCGGGAATTCAGTTCTTCGCTTGAAGGCAATGGGAGGCTCTGAAGTGTTTTGAGCAGGGAGTGACATGACCTGATACCTATGTGAAGACCCCTCTCCCCACTCCCACCTCATCCACCAGGCCCAGCTGGCCCGGGCCCTCTACGACAACACTGCTGAGTCCCCCCAGGAGCTGTCCTTCCGCCGAGGGGACGTTCTACGGGTACTGCAGAGGGAGGGCGCTGGCGGGCTGGACGGCTGGTGTCTCTGCTCCCTGCACGGTCAGCAGGGCATCGTGCCCGCCAACAGAGTGAAGCTCCTTCCTGCTGGCCCAGCACCCAAGCCCAGCCTCTCCCAGGTGCCCCCAGCCCAGCCTGGCTCGCCACATCCAGCCCCCGAACACAGCAGTGAGGACCAGGAGGTGAGAGCTGCAGCCCTCCCAAGCCCACGCCAAGAAAACCCCACTGTCCTGTGCTGGCGTCTGCGGCGAGGCGGGGCCGGGAGAGCGCCGAGCTGGTCGCTCCTCACCGACTGCTGAACGAAGCCTGTCTGCCAGCCCTATCCTGCCTCTGTTTCCCCACTGCTTCAGGGAGGGGGTTGGAAGGTGTCAGCCCCTCTGAGGCACGCCTATGATTCACTGGCCCCTCACAAGTGACCTACCCGCCCATCTGTGTTGATCCCCCAGGTGTATGTGGTGCCACCCCCAGCTCGGCCCTGTCCTGCTGCAGGATCTCTGGCTGGAGCCTGCCCATCCTCCCCTGACCCCATTTACAAGGTTCCCCGAGGCAGCGGGACCCAACTGACTGCCCCTGGCGACGCCTTGGAGGTAAGGAACAGGGTGTGTGTACGTGTGTGTGCGTGTGTGTGTGTGTGTGTGTGGTGTGAGAACAGGGCGAGCCCATCGCTAAGCCTGATGGTAACTGGCCGTTCTCTCTCCAGGTCTACGACGTGCCCCCCACTGCCCTCCGAGTTCCCTCCAGTGGTCCCTATGACTCCCCTGCCTCCTTTTCCCGCCCTCTGGCCCGAGTTGCTCCGCAGTCACCTGGAGAGGATGAAGCTCCCTATGATGTACCTCTGACCCCAAAGCCACCTTCTGAACTGGAAGCGGATCTGGAGTGTGAGGGAGACCGGGAACCAGGGCCTCCCCTCTACGCTGCCCCCTCCAACCTGAAACGGGCATCAGCCCTGCTCAATCTCTACGAAGCGCCTGAGGAACTGCTAGCAGATGGAGAGGGCGGTGGCGCTGAGGAGGGCATCTATGATGTGCCCCTGCTGGGGCCAGAGGCACCTCCTTCTCCAGAGTCCCCAGAAACCTCCACCTCCAATGACCTGGACACCCTGGCCCTGCTTCTGGCCAGAAGCCCCCCACCCACACACAGGCCCCGGTTGCCCTCAGCCGAGAGTCTGTCCCGCCGCCCTCTGCCAGCTCTGCCTGTCCCTGAGGCCCCCAGTCCTTCTCCAGCACCCTCTCCTGCTCCAGGCCGGAAAGGCAGCATCCAAGACCGGCCTCTGCCCCCACCGCCACCCCGCCTTCCTGGCTATGGAGGCCCCAAGGTTGAGGGGGACCCAGAGGGTGGGGAGGTGGAGGAGGATCCAGCAGGACACCACAATGAATATGAGGGCATCCCAGTGGCCGAAGAATATGACTATGTCCACCTAAAGGTAAGCTTAACTCTGGCTAGCCCCCCTGCCAGGGCGGGGGTGGGGGAACAGAAGGGTTACGGGGAGTGGGGTTGGAGCTGAGAGAACAGAGTTGCATTGGGGGAGAAGCAAGTAGGCCTGGGGCCAGATGCAGACCTTCCTTTTTGTCTCCTCCGCTGGCCCTGTGGCCTGGGAGCCTAGTAGTTGGCCACACCACTTATACCAGTGCCACGTACCTCCCCCTAAATGCAGTCTGGGGTCCCTGTGTGCCTGGGGTTCTTGGCACAGAGCTCTCCCAGACCTGGAGTCAACTTCTGATGGCAGAGGAGTCCTCGCAAAGGAAGGGGGGCTGGGAGGGACAGGAAGTCCATGGATACCACCCTGTCCTCCCTACTCCTGCACTGAGACCCTGATCCCCTCCTGCAGGGCATGGATAAAGCTCAGGGACCTAGGCCTCTGGATAAGGCCATCCCATGGGATCCTGAACTGCTGGACAGGGGGCTGCCGGAGCAGCAGGTAACCCTGGGGAGGGGGTGCTGGAGAAGAGTCTGAGGAGGGAGGAGCAAGAAATTGAAAGGAGTGCTCTTTACAGAACCCGCAAGGGAATAGAGTAAGATGGGGGTGAGAGTTCAGTGAGCAAGACAGTTGGAGTAGGAAGGATTTAGGATTTGGCCAAAGGGAGCTGGAACGTAGAAAAGGATGTCAGGAATTTAGAAAGAGGGGAAAGAATGTGCTGGAGTGCAGTCAGAAAACTGAGCAGCCGGCAATCAAAAACGGTTTCTGAGCTGCGGGTCAGAGCTGGGCCCAGTGACTTCTAGGCTCCTTCCAGCTGAATTCCTGGGTTCCTAAGAGACCTCCTAATCCTAGCGCCACTGCTCAGAAGCCAGGGGCTCTGAAACCATCAGTTAATCTCTCTAGGCCTCAAGAAAGTGAGGTGGTCTCCTCAAATCTGTCTAGAATGGCCCTAATCACAGCAGCTTCCATTCATCAGTTTTCCTGAGCTGCAGGGCCACAGTTTGTGCTCAGAGGGCGCTCACCGCGTGCGCTGGGCTGTCTCTGGGCTGCCCCCATCACCCTCCACACCGGCAGCCAGCAAACCCGAGGGGGCGGAGGGGTGGGATGCAGGAGAAGGGAAGAAATGAGCAGAAATGGAAGAAGTACAGTAGCCACTAGCCTCTAGCCACATGTGGTATTAAATATAAATGTCAAATGCACATCACAGTTTTTCTTTATATGGATTCATGTTGAAATGACAACACTTTATGTAACTGAAGTTAAAAAAAATACAACAGCTTCTTTTTGCTTTTCTTAACATGGCTGCTAGAAATTTCTAAATTACGTGTATGGTTCATATTATGCTTACATGGGACGGCACGCTACCAGAGTGCCCATTCTAGAGATTGTGAAGCAAAGAAGTTCAGAGGCTTATTTGAGGATGTTTGAATCCGGGTTTTTTGACATCAAGTCTGGGCACTTTCCTGCACTCTGAGAATCTAAATTTTCTGATGGGCAGAGGAAAGAGTGAAAGGCATGACATTCAGGAAGAGAGAATGAGGACAGGAGGAATAAGGACTAAAGGGAGGGCACTAACGAGAGTGTCCCACTGACCATCTGTCTTGCCCCTCAGAAGGCCCTGTCCCCCGGAGAGCCGCTGGTTCTGCCCACCGGAGATCTCCAGCTCCTACACTTCTATGCCGGGCAGTGCCAGAACCACTACTCGGCACTACAGTCAGCTGTGGCGGCCCTGATGTCCAGCACCCGGGCCAACGAGCCCCCACGCCTCTTTGTGCCCCACAGCAAGCGGGTGGTGGTGGCCGCTCACCGCCTGGTCTTTGTTGGGGACACCCTGGGCCGGCTGGCAGCCTCTGCGCCTCTGCGAGCTCAAGTTGGGGCTGCAGGTACAGCGCTGGGCCAGGCACTGCGGGCCACTGTGCTGGCTGTGAAGGGCGCCGCCCTGGGCTACCCATCCAGTCCTGCAGCCCAAGAGATGACGCAGTGTGTGGCAGAGCTGGCAGGGCGGGCCCTGCAGTTCACCACCTTGCTCACCAGCCTGGCCCCCTGAGGGTGCTATGACCCTCTCTTCCCTTTACCTGCCTGCCAGAGTTCTCCACCCCCAGGCCCTGGGTGGCTGGAAGGCTCTGTTTTGGGGGCCAGGAGAGGTGGAAGCATCTTCCCCCATTCTGGTCATCTCAGCCTCTCACAGAGGCATCCCCCACCCCGCAGCTTTTTGTACGAGCCATTTTGTATAAATTATTTATATTTAATATTATTTCCTGCTTTGTCTGGGACAGGCACAGGCCCTCTGGGGTAGGGAGGAACTGGCCCTTCTTCCTCCCTCAGCCTGGGGTGGAGGTTCTTGGTGATCGCACTGCCCCCTTCCTCTGGACTTCAGAGAGAAGCAGGTGACTGGAACCTCTTTCTTGTCCTGTTTCTTGACTCTGGAACAACAGTGCCTCACTAGTAGCTGGGGGTAGGGACAGGACATTGGCCACCCAGACTGTGGAAGTCTAGAGAGGTCAGAGGGTACCTGCCCAAGGAGGTGGCAGAGACCTAGACCCCAGGTATTAGGTGTGCCCCTCAATAAACCCTGCTGTCTGGTTCCCTGCCTCTGCTTTTTGGGAGCCTGGGAGGTGGGCCTGGTACCCCTTGGCCAAATCTGTGGGACTCACATTATGGGCGTGCTATCTGTAGGAGTTAGGAAATTTTACTGTTTCTTCAACAACTGCTCATTCAACAGGCCTCCGCTTCCACGGTGCGCCAGGACTTTGAGGGTATGGTTCTGGTGGGGGTGGGATGGATGTAAAAGAAGCAATTAAAACAATATAAAACAACCCTACCACAGATTTGACAGTGGTGCTGATGGAAATAAACAATGTGATGTGAAAAGACTAAGGGAGGAGAGAAGCCAGTGAGAGAGACTGGGGATGGGGGTGTGCATGGGGGGCAGTGTATCAGACCCCAAAGATGAGAGAACAGCCCTCCGGGAAGGCAGACTGATACCAATCAGGGGCCTTTCCGTTGAGACTTTACTGTCAAACAGGGTCATTTGGAGGTTCACATGTGGAGACCTGGACAGGTGCCAACCTAAAGAGGTCACCCCAGCAAAGGCCTGTGCTCACCATTGCCCCAGGAGACAGCTCTGGCTAGCTGGAGTGCTGCTGGCCCGCCTGGGTGCCCTCTCCCCTAGGTTAACCCAAGAGGGTCTAGCCCCTGCCCAGGCCACCTGCCGGCTATTCTGGAGGGTATGGGGGATAGAAGAAGGCGTGGTTTGAAGTCCACAACACTTGGAACTTTGGTGAAACTGATGAGCCAAGGCTCAAAGGATCACTCCAGACTCTCCTCACAAGGGAAGTCCAAGCCACAGCTCCATGGCTTTGTTGTTTTCCCAAGATATTCCCCTGGCACAGTGACTGGGTTGGAGGCACCCCAAATTTCAATCACAGTCTCTGTCTCTTGGCATGCCCCATGTATTTTGCCTCCTCCATCTTGTCTATCTTCTTTCTCATTTCAATCTCAAAAGAAAATTAATTTCCAGATTCTGGGATCACTAAAATTCACCCCTATGCGTGGAAAACTTATCACGAGGGTCATTCTCCATCTTTGAGAATTTCAAGCCATCAATCTAGAATTAGAATCAGAGCTCTCAGTGCAAGTCCCAGATCTGCCATGTTCGAATGTATCTGTCGGAAAACCTTGTCATTCCCACTGAATCCTGGTTTCATCTTTAATATGAGGGTGATTATAATGGTCTCACGGGGTTGTAGTGAGGCCCTACCAACATAATACATGTGAACAGCTCAGCACCACGCAAAGTTAAGGGATTATTATTCCAGGACAGACATCAATCCTCAAGGAATGTTGGCTGTGATGGCACTAAAGTAAACCCTGAAGGGATGCTGAAAGGAGTTGGGGGATGGGAAGTGATGGGAGGCTGCTTAATGTTTCAGAAAAGAAGGATTTTCCATATTTGGAAAATTTTTGAACAGCGGAGACAAATTAGAAGTTGCTCAATTGAGAGAAGAGAAAATGGATAACGTGGCTCAGGCTGTGAAGACACTCCTTTTCAGCTCTTACCTAAGATTAGAGACCAAATTACCTATTTTTAAAAAAGATTTATTTATTGATCAATTTATTGATTGATTTATTGATTTATACATACATACATACAAGCACTGGGTACAGTCAGAAGTGCGGGAGGGTGAGAGGATTCACCAGAGCCAGAGCAGGGAGCAGAGCAGGCAGAAGGACCGAAGGACACTGCTGAGGGGAGCAGCGGGCAGCAGGAGAGGTCTGCGCGCCATGTGGGACCCTCCCCTGGAGGCCGGGGAGCAGCCGGGGATTGAGCCGGCGCTGCAGAGGCCGGGGGCAGCTTCACAACTCAGCGCTCAACCACTGCGCCACCGGGGAGGCCCCCAAATTACCTATTATGCATCAGCTTTCTTAGAGAAGTGTGTCTCTATTGTACACACACCCGTTAAATCTAGTTAAATGCAGATTATAACTCAAGGACCTGTGACTGCATATCTAACATGCACCCAGGTGATAGGATATTGCTTGTCTGTATATCACACTTAGAGAAACAAAAGAGTTAGGGAAGGCTTTCTGAGGATAATATATTTGACCTGCCACTTGAAGGATGAGAATTCGACTAAAGCAGAGAAGTCTAAGCATGAGGACAAGCTTGTGCAAAGGTCCTGTGGCACTGGAGAAATTGCAACTGATTAGAGTGCAGAGAATTGGGGGAGAGAGATGAAATGGAGCTGCAGAGAGCATGGAACTAGGCATGCAAGACCAAGTCTGTAGTGTCTAGGATATTAGTGTTTACCTTGAAGGTGAGGAGGAGCCAGTAAAATCTCTGTTAAGCAGGAAAGGAACCTGATGAGATCTGCATTTTGAAGTGCTCACTCCATCTGCACTATGAAAAACAGATGGGGGAAGAGGATACAAAGTGGGTACAGAACACCAGTTAGGAGGGTTCGGCAGCCTGTACAACAGGGAGCTTGATAATGGGGTAGCAAAGTGGAAGAGCTGAAAACCGTAGAGATAAAACAGGGTTTTGTTTTGTTTTTAAGATTTATTTATTCATGTATACAAGAACCGGAGTGCAGACCAGATGTGTGGGGATGGGGGGGAAGTGAGAGGATTCACCAGAGACAGAGTGGGGAGCAGAACAGGCAGATTGCCTGAAATACACTGCTGAGGGGAGGAGCGGGCGAGACAGGAGAGGTCTGCCGCACCATGAGGGTATCTTCCCAGCCGGCTGGGATTGAACCTGCACTGCAGAGACTGCGGACAGCTCTACAGCCTGCACTCAACCGCCTACACCACTAGGGAGGCCCAAAACAGGGTTTTGTAAAGGATTTGACATGGTGTCAGGAAAGAGTACGCTCTAAGGGCTGTCACCTGAGCTGGCCACAACTAGATAAGGAGGGTGCCATTCACTGAGGAAAGAAGACAACCAGGATGCATGGGGAAGAACATGAGTTTGGACTTGGAATTTTTGAGTCTGAGGTCCTTGTGAGTCACTCAAGATTTAAGAGTCAACTAAGAGGTGGCTTCACGCGTCTGGGACTCAGCAGAGAGGTGGGAGCTGGAGATGTAATGTGGAGATCCAGTCTGTATTGTTTTATTAGTGATACCCAAAACTGAGGATGATGTCTGAGGTGGACAGACAAGTGTGGGATGTCAGGATGGCCTCAGACTAAGCCTCTGAGGATGGCAGACACTGACTGAGGGTGAAGAAGAAGAAGGATGAATCGGTAGTGGAGAAAAGAGGAGCAAATGAGAGAAAAGGGGGTCTCTCTGGTGGTGCAAGGGGTTAAGATGCAGCACTCTGAAGCTATCTACTGCAAGGGGAAGTTGATCCCCAGCTAGGGAGCTACCCACATGGCGCAGCAGACCTCTCCTGTTCCCCCTCGCTGCTCCCCTCAGCAATGTATTTCAGTCAGCCTGCCTGTTCTGCTCCTTACTCTGTCTCTGGTGAATCCTCTCCCCCCCCCCACCTCTGGCCTGCACCCCAGTTCTTGTATGCATAAATAAATAAATCTTAAAGAGAGAGAGAGAGAGAGAGAGAGAGAAAACCAGGGAAGTGTGGGATTCAGCAGCCAAGGAAGAAAGTGTTTGGGGAAGAGCTGGTCAACTGTGCCTAATGCTGTTGAGAAATGGTAGCAACTCAACCAGAGTGGGGTGTGAAACCCAACAAGTTGGTCTCCTTGTGGAGGACTGAAGCCAAGGCTGAGTCCAGGACCCAACCCAGTCCTCCAAGTACCCAGGCTTTCCTCTAATTCCCCCTTTACACATCTGTCTCCCCAGTAAGCTACCCCAAGGTGGACCTTGTCCACCCTGTTATCTCCACAGCCTACAAGGCCAAAAACATAGTAGGCATTTAATAAATTTTACTGTTGAATTAATGAGTGGATGGTTGGATGGATGGGTGCATGGGTGGGTGATGGATGGATGTGTGGGTGAGAAGTGGATATATGGAGGATGGAATGATGGATGGATGCATGGATGGATGGATGGATGGTGGATGGATAGATGGTGGGTGGATGGATGATGGATGGATGGATGGTGGATGACGGATAGGTGGATGGTGGATGGATGGATGGATGCATGGGTGGATGGATGGGTAGATGGTGCATGGTGGATGGGTGGATGGATGGATGGATGGATGGTGGATGGATAGATAGTGGGTGGATGGATGATGGATGGATGGATGGATGGTGGATGACGGATGGGTGGATGGTGGATGGGTGGATGATGCATGGATGGATGGATGGATGGATGGATGGGTGGATGGTGCATGGTGGATGGATGGATGGATGGGTGCATGGTGGATGGGTGGATGGATGGATGGGTGATGGATGGGTGGAAGGAAGGAAGAATGATGATGAACTGGATGCAAAGAACGCCCTGGCATGCGACGGAGCTAGCTACTAGCCTTCAGCTTTTTTTTCTTTTTACCGCAATGGCCCGCAGACCCGGGGAACAGAGGCTGAGCCCCCTTCCCTCCCTCCCCTGAGTGCCGGCCCCCCTTCCTCTCTCTGACGAAGAGTCTGGACCGAAGGTTCTGCTGACGTGGGAAGGGGAGGAGAGTCTGGAGGAAGGGGAGGGGAAAGCAGCGCAGAGATCGCAGAGACGAAGGAGACGCCCGCGGCTGCAGAGCTGCAGCGCGGGGCCTCTTCGGGCTCTAGTCCCGGCTGCCCGCGCGCCGCTGGGCCGGAGGACAGCGCATCCCTTCGGTGCGGGCCGGCAGGGCCCCTGCGGTCGGCAAGCTGGCTCCCCGGGTGGCCACCGGGACCCCCGAGCCCAATGGCGGGGGGAGCAGCAAAATCGACAGCTCTGTAGAGATCACCCCCAGCCCCAACGGAGTAAGTGCCCGCGCCCCGGGGGCTCCGCTATCACCGTCCCTCGCGCGCCCCTGCCCGCGCCTGGCTCGGGCGCGGTGCTCGCGCGCACCCCCGGCCCCTGGCTGCCTGGCTCGGCGGGCTCCCGCCCTCGTCCCGGGCCCTGAGGTTTTCTCCGCTTCGCCCTTCTCCTGCCCCCGCCCCCCACCTCCCTCAGCAGGTCGGGACCCTCGGAGATGCGGTGCCCGCCGAGCAGCTGCAGGGTGAGCGGGAGCGCGAGCGCGCGCGGGAGGGGGAGGGCGACGCGGGCGGCGCCGGGATGGGCAGCAGCCTGTCGCTGGCCGTGCCCCCCGGCCCCCTCAGCTTTGAGGCGCTGCTCGCCCAGGTGGGGGCGCTGGGTGGTGGCCAACAGCTGCAACTCGGCCTCTGCTGCCTGCCCGTGCTCTTCGTGGCGCTGGGCATGGCCTCGGACCCCATCTTCACTCTGGCGCCCCCACTGCATTGCCACTACGGGGGCTTCCCCCCGAACGCCTCCGGCTGGGAACAGCCCCCCAACGCCAGCGGCGTCAGCGTCGCCAGCGCGGCCCTAGCAGCCAGCGCGGCCAGCCGTGTCGCCACCAGTACGGACCCGTCGTGCAGCGGCTTCGCCCCGCCGGACTTCAACCACTGCCTCAAGGACTGGGACTACAATGGCCTGCCCGTGCTCACCACCAACGCCATTGGCCAGGTGAGGCGGCCTGGTGGGCCTTGGGTCTGAGGGCAGGCAGGCAGTGACCAGCCTGGGCCTCATTGCTGCTCCATCCCTCTCCCACCGGCAGTGGGATCTGGTGTGTGACCTGGGCTGGCAGGTGATCCTGGAGCAGATCCTGTTCATCTTGGGCTTTGCCTCTGGCTACCTGTTCCTGGGCTACCCTGCGGACAGGTGAGGGCTGCTGGGGGTGGCAGGTGGGTGGAGAGGAGGGGGTGCTAGGGAGGCTAGCCCAGGAACTGGCCTTTGCAAGAGGAGGAAGACAATTCACTGGACTCTTCAGTCTTCTCTGGACTTCTGTTCAATAACATGCAGCCCCACACTTGTCCCAATTTTACTCCCCATCAAGAAATAGTCTTGCCCTGCCCCTTCTCCATAGGGAATAACTCCTTCCCCACTCCCCATCCCTGTGGCCATGGACCAGTGGCCTCTTGTTCAAAGACAATAGCTGAACAAAAACCTCTGCAGAGACTAAAAGTGCTTGCTCCCCCTCAATTGTCCCAATCTCCACAAAGCAGCTCCATCTCCCTCACCATCTTCATAGATTAATAGACTCATCCCCACCAACTCATAGCCCCACCCCAACGGACACTTGCTCCAGCTCAATGGCCTCATTCCTAAAGAACAATCTGTTAATTCCTGCACACCAAGTCCCGTTCCCACTGACCACTACTGCAGCTCTATAAACAAATGATCCCATCTCTGTCTGCCCAGCGACTCCTCCCCCACAAGTCAGCAACCATCTCCAAAGAAAAAACCCTCGTTCCCAATAGTCCCACACCTGCTAACAATGACTCTCCCCTCTTAGGTCACTAGCTCAGTTCCTATGGATCAATGATCACAAGCGCAGCCCTCATAAACTAACAGTCCATGTTCAGGGATCCTCAGTGTTCTGAGATTCTCTCAGAGCAAAAGACTCATTTCCATGAATCAGTGGCCTCATCTCAAAGATCAGCAGCCCATTTCCACCAACCAATATCTTTCTCCATAGATCAAAAGTTCCAACTCCTCTTATCTTCGACACCATCATCACTGACCATCCCCATGGATTGATTGAGACTCATCTCCACTGATCTACAGTTCCAGCCATGTGGAATTAATACTCAATTCCCATGGATCAGAGTCAACCCACCATTTAGTAGTCCAATTCCCTAAAATCAAAACCTATCCTCACTGCCCAATAGTCATACACTCCTAGGGACAAATGAAATCAACAGCCGATCTTCATGCATCTGTGGCCTCATTCCCACAGACCAGTACCCTAGTACCTATTGATCATCTCCAAAGACCAATAATCCATTTCCTAAAATCAGTAACTTTAGCCTCAGTAACCTTAGCCCCAGTAACCAATAAGCCCATCCCCATGGAAAAATGATCCCACTTATTGGATCAATAGCTTCACTCTCAGCTATCAGTGCTTCCAAGGACAGTGACCCCAATCTTCATCCCCACACATCAGAAGTCTTATTCCCCAAGGATCCATAGCCCAGCCCCCAGAGACCAATAGTTATACCCTCACTGACTCATAGTTGATGACCATCACTGACTAATAATCCCTTCTCCCTTGGCCTGTGATTCCATCCTTACTGATTATTCCCACAGACCAATATTCCCATCCATAGGGACTAAGTGAGATCCCCACTGCATGAATCAGTGGCTCCATCCCCAAAGATCAGTTGTTCAATCTTCAAAAAGTAGTGAACATCCCCACTGATCAATAATCATATCTCTGGATTAATAGCCCAACCATTCCCATGGATCATTGGTTTAACCTTTGGCCAGGGGCGGAGAGAATAAATAAATAAATAAATAAATAAATAAGTAATCTTTGGCCAGTGGCCCGTCCCCATTTACCATCTTCATGGATGAACATGCCCTTGTCCCATGGAATAATGTTCTCATCCCCCAAAATCAATTATTCAGCCCCAACATCAGTAGCTCCATCCTTACTGACCAACATTATCCCCATGCACAAGAGGCTTGTAGCTCCACCTCTACAGGTCAACAGCTCTATGGAGGGGCAGGGAAGACAGAGAGTGAGGCTGACCCTGAGTGGAGGCTGCAGACGTCACTTCCCATATATCAGTTACCCTATTTCCTCTGATGAGCGAGACAAGCTCCATCTCTGCGGACCAATAGCTCTATTACAAGGCTCAATGTGTTCAGATCCCCTAAGCAATATCCTATCCCTCTGCTGCTTTGTCTCACGTCCATGGAGACACACCCTCGTCTCTGAGCATCTCCAGGAATCAATGAATCAGGTGCCCAGTAGCAAGACATCACTTACGCATGGCCTCCCATCTGCCCTTATTCCCTAACCAGTGTAACTCTTGTTCCTGGGCCTAATCCTCATACCTCCAGCTTTGAAGTAGGAAACTGGGGCCCACCCAGCAACTCCTCCCCCAGAGAGTCAGGGTGACCAGAGGCCCTCCCCACTTTCTAGGTTTGGCCGTCGAGGAATAGTGCTGCTGACTTTGGGGCTGGTGGGCCCCTGCGGAGTGGGAGGTGCTGCTGCAGGATCCTCCACAGGTGTCATGGCCCTCCGATTCCTCTTGGGCTTCCTGCTTGCCGGCGTTGACCTGGGTGTCTACCTGATGCGTGAGTGGCACCCTCCCTTCCCTTGGGACTCATGCCTGTCTATCTGTAGCCCCAAGCTGTTCCCACCACCTCCTAGGGCCCCGCTCAGGTCCTCCTTCACTGTCCCAAGCTTCAGCTGTGTAGCACCTCAGCTATCTTTCTGCCCAAGCCTTTGAGGGATCAAGGGGTTTTGCTTCTCTTCGCACCCATCTCCCCCACAGTCTTGAAGGCCTTTTTTGCCAGGGACTGACTGCCGTCAGAGAATAAGGCTGCATTTTTAAAATGGAATTTTGAGTAGCAGCATAACCTTGAACAGGGGTTGATATGAAGGTCAAATAGAGGTTTGATGGGAAAGGGCCTGTAACCTAGGAACCGTATATAACCACCAGGGAGTCTGATCCTGGAGCCCTCCTAGGTTTGAGCAGGAGAGGAGAGAGGAGTAGAACATCTCTCTACCATTCAGACGTTAATCTGTGGGAGGCAATGACTGCAGCCTCCACTCCAGGGGCTGACCTCACTCTGTCCCCTTCCTTCCCTCTGTCCTCTTCTCTCCCTTCCTCCCTGGCCTCTCCTCCCTGTCCTTGTTGTATCTCCAGGCCTGGAGCTGTGCGACCCAACCCAGAGGCTTCGGGTGGCCCTGGCAGGGGAGTTGGTGGGGGTGGGAGGGCACTTCCTGTTCCTGGGCCTGGCCCTGGTCTCTAAGGACTGGCGATTTCTGCAGCGAATGATCACTGCGCCCTGCATCCTCTTCTTGTTTTACGGGTCAGTATCACCCTCCACCTGTTGTCTGGCCACCTACCTCTCCCTCCAGCCTAGCTTTAGCCCACAGGCCCCTCCTCCTCCACCACTCCTCATCCAGGCCTGCCCCAGCCCCAACCCCGCCAGGGTGGGAGTGTCCCATCCCAGGTTGGACTCATCACAGTGCACCCCCCACCCTGCCACCCCACCCACAGTTGGCCTGGCCTGTTTCTGGAGTCTGCAAGGTGGCTGATAGTGAAACGGCAGATTGAAGAGGCTCAGTCTGTGTTGAGGATCCTGGCTGAGCGGAACCGGCCCCATGGGCAGATGCTGGGGGAGGAGGCCCAGGAGGCCCTGCAGGGTAAGAGTCGGGGTCCCCACAGCTGACACTTTACATGTGCACATCTGGGTGTCCTCTGCATGTGCCACCTTCTCCCAGGGTCCCGACAACCGTTGTGGGAGGACCCTGGGTTCCCAGCTGTTTCTTCTAACAAACAGCTCCTCTTTCTCTCCCGAAGACCTGGAGAACACCTGCCCTCTCCCTGCAACATCCTCCTTTTCCTTCGCTTCCCTCCTCAACTACCGCAACATCTGGAAAAATCTGCTTATCCTGGGCTTCACCAAGTGAGCCTGGGTGTCTGAGGCGAGGGCCAGGCCAGTAGCTGGAATGGGGGCTGCCTGGGGGGGGGGGCAGGCCTGAGGGCCCTACAGAGGGCACCCCAGGCCATGAGTGCACATGGGGAGTCAGACCCCATTCTTGGCTTTCCCATCCCTCCTCACAGCTTCATTGCTCACGCCATTCGCCACTGCTACCAGCCCGTAGGAGGAGGAGGAAGCCCATCGGACTTCTACCTGTGCTCCCTGCTGGCCAGCGGCACCGCAGCCCTGGCCTGCGTCTTCCTGGGGGTCACCGTTGACCGATTTGGCCGCCGGGGCATCCTGCTTCTCTCGATGACCCTCACTGGCATTGCGTCCCTGGTCCTGCTGGGCCTGTGGGATTGTGAGCAACCTCCCTCCCCCACAGTGTGGGCTCAGCCAAGGAACCCCAGGAGAGGCGCTCCAGACAGGCTGAGCCACTACTTCGGGCATAGGCCTCCCAAGAACAGAGCAGACCCTGCCCTGCCCAGCTCTCTCACAATCCTCTGCCCTGGCCACACACCCCTGTCTGCTCTCCCAATTGATTAGTGAAAGCCCAGAGCCCACCCAGCGAGAGCTATAGGATCAGAGGCCCAAGGGGATGATGCCAGCACCTAGGCCGAGCCTGATCTCCCCACCTTCACTCACTTCCTCCCTGTTGGTCCTCCAGATCTGAATGAGGCCGCCATCACCACTTTCTCCGTCCTTGGCCTCTTCTCTTCCCAGGCTTCTGGCATCCTCAGCACCCTGCTTGCTGCCGAAGTCATCCCTACCACAGTCCGGTGAGTGCGGGGCGCCGCCAGGGACTGCACCAGGCCTCTCAGTCTCCCATGAAGACAGGGTCTCTGTAAAAGAGGGAAGGCTGCTGGAGAGGGGTGGGGTGAGGCCCACAGCTCGAGACTGAGTGCCGTCTCCATGCCTCCCAGGGGCCGTGGCCTGGGCCTGATCATGGCACTGGGGGCGCTTGGAGGTTTGAGTGGCCCAGCGCAGCGCCTCCACATGGGCCATGGAGCCTTCCTGCAGCACGTGGTGCTGGCGGCCTGTGCCCTCCTCTGCATCCTCAGCATCATGCTTCTGCCGGAGACCAAGCGCAAGCTCCTGCCTGAGGTGCTCCGGGATGGGGAGCTGTGCCGCCGGCCTTCCCTGCTGCGGCAGCCACCCCCTAACCGCTGTGACCATGTCCCGCTGCTTGCCACCCCCAACCCTGCCCTCTGAGCAGCCTCTGAGCATCCTGGCAGGAGGCTGGCCCATACAGAAAGGCGGCATGAGGCCCCAGCAAGATCATTAGGAGGACTGAGTGAGGAAGGCAGAGTTGTTCAGAAGGCTCAGAGGCACCTCCCGCCAGCTTTTGAGGAGAGCTCAGAGGGCTGTTCCCACCTCACCTCCTCCCTGCTGCTTTGTGTTCACTTCCTTGGCAAGAGCCAAGGGACAGGGAGAGAGCTCCACACTGTAACCACTAGGTCTGGGCTCCATCCTGTGCCCAAAGACATCCACCCGGACCTTTCTTTCTTGCTCTGTCATTCTGTTTCAATAAAGACATTTTGAATAAATGAGCATATCATCGCCTGGACGTCCCTCCCTTCTGTCTCTTGGGGGAAGGTTTCTCTTGTGGAACCAAAACCAACAATCTCCCTCCCTCTCCTTTTGCGCTGCCCCCGGTGTTCACTTCAAACTCCCACCCCTGGCTATTGCTCGCTGAGCGGGTAGGAGGGGGCAGGACACTTCACGAACTTCATTCAGTCACTGAAGGTGGGTGTTTGGATCAGTTAAGGTTGTTTTTTGTTTGTTTTTCTTGTTGCAAGTAATAAAAATGGACTCTAAGGAAGCCAAACAAGAAGGGAATGCATTAGAGGGAGGTGGTGGAGAACTCACAGCATGGAAGAAGCAGAACTAGTGATAAAAGCAGGAGCCAGTGAGACCCCCCTGACCCAGGGAATAGGAACCCTTTCTTTGTGAGGTCACCTGGCCAGATGAATGAACTCCAGTGGAATTCAATCTTTGGGTCACCCACTGAAAATCCACTTCCAGAGAGCAAGTAGCACATCCCTCCACCCAGATCCCTGACAGGAGAGAAAGCACAGCCCGGGTGCTGTTAGAAATGGGGTTGGGTGTTGTCCAGGCAAAAACAAGGGATGCCCACTCTTCTTTTACAGATGAGAAAACTGATGCCAGAGACTTAGTAATTTGGCCAAGGCTATGAAGTTAATGAGTGACAGAGCTGGGATATGACCAGATCCTGAAGCTGAGGTCTTCGTGCATGCACACTGTGGCCGTCTTCCAGGTCCTCCCAGCCTTTGGGCACTGTCCTTGGGAGCATGAAGAGGAGTCTGTAGGCACCCCTGGAAGGTGGCAGTAAGAGGCTGAGACTTTTACCTCAGTGCCAGGGCCTGCCAGACAAACTAGCCCTGGCCTGCCTTTACCACTTCAGGCAGTCTCTTAACCTCCTGCTTCCTTCAAGGGCTCCTATGAGAATTAATTGGAAGTGACTCTTAATTACCCTATTAGATGGTAAGCTCCTTACCATCTAATAGGGCAGAGCAGGACCAGTGTTTTACTCAACTTTTTTTTTTTTTTAAGATTTATTTATTTTTGCATACAAGAACTGGGGTACAGGCCAGAGATTGCGGGGTGGGGGGGGTGAGAGGATTCACTAGAGGCAGAGTGGGAAACAGAACAGACAGACTGACTGAAATACACTGCTGAGGGGAGCATCGGGCGAGTCGGGAGAGGTGTGCTGCGCCATGTGGGTTGCTCCCTGGCCAACCAGGGATCGAACTTGTGCTGCAGAGGCTGCAGATTGCTTCATAGTGCGGTGCTTAACCCCTTGTGCCACCAGGGAGGCCCTTACTCAACTTTGAAACACCAAAGTCTGATCCAAGTCCTGAAGGGTCTGTCATTAAGTTCAAAAAGTTATCTATTCATTCTTTCAGCAAATGTTTCATGCCCAATTGACCAGTATCATCCTGGATATTTAGGACATAGGCCATTTCATCCTTCAAGGAGCTTAAAATCCATCTAATACTCGGCAAAATAATGAGGAGGAAGACAGACCAGTAGTTTGGAGCACCAAAACCTGCATCCTGAGGGAGACTTCACTCAGAGAGGTAGAAAGCCCTCAGGCAGGAGCTTAGCAGATAAGGTCAGTGCTCTCAACTCCAAGCAAAGGTTCAAGGGAGAGCAAAGGTCTGAAGGCAGGAAAGGGCAAAGTGGCTCACAAAAAGGAATTCTTAGGAAAACTGAAGTTTTGAGGCCAGCCTCTTCTGAAGAAGGGAGGAGCGTGACCCACAGATTCCTGCAACGCCTGCGTCTATCTCCTTCCCCTCTGCCAGTCCGTGTCTGAAGCCCAAAGCTCTATGAACTGAGCCATGCCACTGACTGTCAACAGTGACGTTACTTGAGAACTTATAAAACTGTTCCTTATTTAATCTGCAGAGCCCCCGAAAGTAGTGTATTTGTTTGGATCCTACTATTAATAGTAGGAAATGGAAATGAGAGAAATGGAGGGATGTGTTAAGCTTGGACTCAAACCCAGGCCTTCTGGCTGTTCTCTCCTCCCGTTATACACTCTGCCTTACACATTCTGCAGAACATTCTGTGGGGTTTTAACTGACGTTTTGGATTGAATAGCCAATGATAAAACAAAGGATCATACTCACTGCTGCCTTCAGATTCCGTGAGAACAAACAGGATGGTAGATAACAAAGCACTTACGCTTTTTGGAAGAGGCCAGGGAAGGCTGAGGAGTTATTTATATGTGAATGACACTGTCCAATACATTGTGAGGAATGGTGTCAAAGGGCATTTCAATGAACCAATCGTGTGCACAGCCATTTTCTAGGGAAGGAAAGTGAAAACACTCAGAAAGCTAGAGTGGCTCCAACATGGAGGACAGGTGGTTAAAAACAGCAAGTTTGTCTGATTTTAGATTAAGTGGTGGAGGCAAAGAAAATGGTGGCATTTAAGAAGCATCAGCAAAGCACAAGGAAAGACAATCCCTCCTGTCCAAGTGATTCAGTGTAAGTGGGAAGGGTCGATGTGGTTGGCTAACACCACCAGCATCTTGTCGGTTATTCTGAAATTCACCAACCACACAATCTCATTAAAGCCTCAGTAGCTCCACGAAGAAGTTATTACTTTCTAGGCTTTTACAAATGGAGAGATTAATGTTTGGAGAGGTGACTTATTCAAAGTTTTATGTGACTGGTGAGTAACATGAACTGAGATCCTGCAATCTTCTTATTGCATGCCAGATACAAAATATTTCTAAATACTATGACAGAAAATCTTACTCTGAAATATTATGTTTAGAAGGTGCCCCAAGAACTTGAAGAGTTTTCGAGCCAATAACTAAATGACTACTTTCTTTGAAGAGGTTGGACTGATTGAAACATGCACACATTTTAGAAATGCTTTAGTTGGATTCACAACTAAAAGTTGTAATGAATTATTGAGGGGAATATTAAAAGAATATACTATGGAGTTTATTTATAACCTTAAAAAAAAAATTACATGAGGGGCCTCCCTGGTGGCGCAAGAGGTTAAGTCTCAGCACTATGAAGCTATCAGCAGTCACTGCAGCATGAGTTCAATCCCCGTTCAATCCCCGGCCAAAGAGCTGACCCACATGGCGCAGCAGACCTCTCCTGTCTCGCCTGCTGCTCCTCTCAGCAGTGTATTTCAGTAGATCTGCTCCCCACTCTGTCTCTGGTGAATCCACTCCCGCCCCTGCACCTCTGGCCTGTACCCCAGTTCTTCTACATAAAAATAAATAAAATCTTTTAAAAAAATTACATGAAGGGCCTCCCCGGTGGTGCAGAGGTTGAGCGCTTGGTTGCGAAGCTGCCCGCAGCCTCTCCAGCCCCGGTTTGATCCCCGGCCACAGGGTGAGGGTCCCACATGGCGCGCAGACCTCTCCTGCCGCCCGCTGCTCCCCTCAGCAGTGTACTTCGGTCCTTCTGCCTGCTCTGCTCCCCGCTCTGGCTCTGGTGAATTCTCTCACCCTCCCGCGCTTCTGACTGTACCCAGTGCTTGTATAAATAAATAAATAAACAAACAAACAAATAAATCTTAAAAAATAAAAAAAAAATTACATGAAATATGAAAGCCACACGAGTCCTCATTCAGTTAACCTAGCCTGGCCACCACGCAAACAATGACTACTGATTATCCACTACTGTCTGGTGCTACCTCAGGTCAGGGGCGGGCATGCTGTCGTCACCTGCAAGAACCCAGAAGACTATGAAGCAGATAATTGCAATCCTGTGTGGAAATGCAAAGATATGAATCAAGTGCTGTAGCAGCAGTAAGTGTATTGGAGGCAGTCAAGAAAAACTTCTGACATTTGGATTGAACCTTAAAGTCTTTTGAGTTTACCAGGGACCAAAAAGAGGAAGAAAACAATGCGAAGTCCAGGGCATAAGAGAACATGGGGTGCAAGTGTTTATTTCAAACATCCACAGAATAAAGAGCACCCAGCAAACACCCATCGCTAACATATTTATTAGTGAAAGATTGAAAGCTTTTCCCCTGAGATGAGGACAAGACAAACATGACTGTGCTTACTTTGACTCAACACTGTACTGGAGGGTCTAGCCGGGGAAACTAGACAAGAAAATGAAATAAAAAGTAGCCAGAATGGAAAGGACAAGGTAAAAGTCTGTATTTGCAAATGACATGATATTGTATACAGAGAATCCTAGGAATACACAAAATGGTTGCTAGAACTAAATAAGTCCAGCAAGTTTACTAGACTTGCAATTGAACTGGCAGGATATGAGACCAATATATAAAAATCAATCATATTCTATACAATAGCAGTGAAAAATTTTAAAATAAAATCAAGAAATCAATTTCGGGGCCTCACTGGTGACCTAGGGGTTAAGTCTCAGCACTATCACTGTTGCAGCCTTAGTTCAATCCCAGGCCAGGGAGCTGACCCACATGGTGCAGCAGACCTCTCCTGTCTTGCCTGCTGCTCCTCTCAGCGGTGTATTTCACTAGATCCCCGTGTTCTGCTCCCCACTGTCTCTGGTGAATGCTCTCACACGCAGTTCCCACTCCCTTACCTCTGGCCTACACCCCAGTTCTTATATGCATAAATAAGGAAAAAATAATTATTAAAAAAAAGAAAGAAATTTTATTTAAAATAGTTAGAGCTTGGGCCTCCCCGGTGGCGAGCACCATGCTATGAAGATGTCCTCAGCCTCTGCAGCGCAGGCTCGATTCCCGGATGGCCAGCGAGAAACCCACATGGCGCGCAGACCTCTCCTGCCTTGCCCGCTGCTCCCCTCAGCAGAGTCTTTGGTCCGTCTGCTTGTTCTGTTCCCCACTCTGTCTCTGGTGAATTCTCTCACCCTCCTGCGCCTCTGACCTGTACCTCAGTTCTTGTATAAAATAAATCTTTTTTTAAAATAAAATAAAATAGTGAAAGCTTGGACTCCCTGGTGGTGCAAAGGGTTAAGTCGCAGCACTATGAAGCTATCTGCAGCCACTGCAGCACGAATTCAATCCCCAGCCAGGGAGGCGACCCACAGCAGACAACTCCTGTCTTGCCCACTGGCTGCTCCCCTCAGTAGTGCATTTCAGTGGATCTGTATGATCTCCCAGTTCTTGCATGCATAAATAAGTAAAAATAAATCTTAAAAAAAAATTAGGTGGGGCCTCCCCAGTGGCGCAGCAGTTGAGCGCTGGGTTGTGAAGCTGCCCGCAGCTTCTGCAGCGCCGGTTCGATCCCCGGCTGCTCCCCGGCCACCGGAGGAGGGTCCCGCATGGCGCACAGACCTCTCCTGCCGCCCACTGCTCCCCTCAGCAGTGTACTTTGGTCCTTCTGCCTGCTCTGCTCCCTGCTCTGGCTCTGGTGAATTCTCTCACCCTCCCGCGCTTCTGACTGTACCCAGTGCTTGTATAAATAAATAAATAAATCTTAAAAAAAAAAAAGAGAAAGTGCCCAAATAAGACAGGGATTCAAATTCTAAAAAAAAAAAAAAAAAAAATTAGGTAGACGATTACATCATTCGTACTATGTATGCATGTATGCGTGTATATAAGTACAACATACCACTGAATTGCACACTTAAAGGTACATTTTATGGTATGTGAATTACAGGTCCACAAAAAATTCCATACAGCTTTTTGGTAGGATGCTAGTCAGAGATATGACAAACTGACATTTTTCTTTAGCAAATAAAATTAAAACTCTCTAAGTGACTATGTTTTTTTAAATATTTATTTGTGCATACAAGAACTGGGGTACAACCCAAAGGTGCGGGAGGTGAGAGGATTCACCAGAGACAGAGTGGGGAGCAGAACAGGCAGACTGACTGAAATACCCTGCTAGGGAAGCAGCAGGTGAGTCAGGAGAGGTCTGCTGCGCCATGTGGGTAGCTCCCTGGCTGGGGGGGATGGAACTCGTGCTGCTGAGGCTGCAGATAACTTCATAGTGCAGTGCTTAACCCCTTGTGCCACTAGGCAGGCCCATCTAAGTGACTATTTTGTAACAAATTCTAGCACCAAGTGTCCAGCAAAGGTCTGATCATTGAATCACTGATTACTATAGGCCGAGATTGGGAAAGACGCATGAGAAATTATCATGGTTGAAAGACATTTTAAAATTAGACCAAAATTTGATCATATAAATGATCAAATGCTATATTAGTTTTTAAAAATGTAGCAACTGGGCCTCCCTGTGGCGCAGCAGGATGAGCACAGAGCTGTGAAGCTGTCCGCAGCCTCTGCAGCGCGGGTTCAATTCCTGGCCGGCCAGGGAGATTCCCACATGGCGGAGCAGACCTCTCCTGTCTCACCCACTGCTCCCCTCAGCAGTGTATTTCATTCCTTCTGCCTGTTCTGCTCCCTGCTCTGTCTCTGGTGAATTCTCTCACCCCCCCACATCTCTGGCCTGTACCCCAGTGCTTGTATAAATAAATCTTAAAAAAATAATAAAAATAAAAATCATTCACAACTTATTTAAAAAAATGTAGCAACTGATTTTTACTATGGTTGTCAGGTTGGACAAATCCAACAAGTTGTCTTCTTTCATGTTGTATCGACAGTCTCTTCTAAGGATGTGACTCAGACTCTCATTGCAGAAGAAATCTTAAGCTCGCCTAATCTGTTCCCTAAAGATACTTTCTTCCTACAGAATTCCAGTGAGACTGGACTCATTCCTAACCCATTAACAAGGAGCTTTCTCGGGACTGACAGAAAAATGATCTCTCTTTCCCAAGGAATGCAACTTTCTTTCTATACCACTTTCTCATCAAATTGGGATATATCATCAAATTAGGATGATACAGGGAAAATAGAGAGACAAGGAAAAGTACGGTATCTGATCCCTGTATGAATAGGAACTAGCAGGTCCAGGAGAAAGAGACTTCCCATGTAAATTAACAACTACAGAGCACCTACTATGTGAAAGGCACTGTGAGGTCATACATAGGCCCAATTCATGCCCTTAAGGAATTGCCAGTGTTAGGGAAATGGATATAATTATTTTAATCACAAGATCATGCATAAGATAGGAGCATTTACCCTGACTGAATGAGTCATTTTGACTAGGGAATCTAGGAAGACTTAATGCCTTCCTTGGCTTACACCATGACTCTTGAGAGTAAATGACATGGGCATTGTGGCTGGAACAACAGCATGAGCACTACATGAAAACAGCTAAGATGTGACTGGAGAGGCCTCCCTGGTGGTACAAGGGGTTAAGCGTCAGCACTATGAAGCTACCTGCAGCCACTGTAGCACGTGTTCGATCCCTGGCCAGGGAACTACCCACATAGTGAAGCAGACCTCTCCCGTCTCTCCTGCTGCTCCCCTCAGCAGTGTATTTGAGTCAATATGCCTGTTTTGCTCCCCACTCTCTGGTGAATCCTCTCACCCCCACCCCCTGTACCTCTGGCATGTACCCCAGTTCTTGTATGCATAAATCAATCTTAAAAAAAAAAAAAGAGATGTAACTGGAAGGCACAGTGCACCAGATGTAGGGCAGGATGTGGCAGGGAAATTTAATCAGGATCAAATTGGGAGACCAGAGTTCCACACTTCAGTCTGTCCTTCGGTTGCAGTAGAGGAGTCCTTCTGTTAACAGGAATTTGAAGCCCACTGCAATGAAGATGTGAAGTTGCTCAAGCAGTTACAATGATCAGGGTATTTTCCAGCAGTGATTGCACATACAAAAACAGGAACAAAGAATGGGCAGGCATTCCTCCTCCAGGTGCCCACAATTTATAAGGATTCTTAATAGCCACTTAGCGCCCCCTGGTGGCTATGTGAGACCTCTGCACATTTAACACCATCAAGCCACTTGCTTCATTCTAGTCAATATTGAATTTATATCCTCTCTTGCTGATCAGATTACCAAGCACGAAACCCTCAAATACCTAACAAATCACACAACAGGGGGGAATACAATAGATGAGTAAATGCTAAATTAGCCCATGGTCAATACTGACCTGAAAACTCAGAATACAAAGCCACTTGAGAGGTAGGCTAAGGCTTCACAGGTATGAGAAGTCTTTTTTTTTTTCTATTTATACATACAAGAACCGGGGTACAGGCCACATGCACGGGAGGGTGACAGATTCACCAGAGACAGAGTGGGGAACAAAACAGGCAGACTGACCCAAACACACTGCTGAAGGGAGCAGCAGGCAAGACAGGAGAGGTCTGTCATGTCATGTAGATAATCTCCCTGACTAGCCAGCCAGGATCAAACCCACACTGCAGAGGCAAAGGACAGCTCCACAGCACTGCGCTCAACCGCCTGAGCTGCCAGGGAAGCCCTAGAAGTCCTTTCTTTATCCTAAGGTTATTGAAGAAAAAAAGCCACTTGCTTCACATTCTAGTCAATATTCATTGTGACTAGAATGTGAAGCAATCAGGAACAAAATATCCTAGGAAGAGAATTTAAGAGCCTCCCTGGTAGCGCAAGGGGTTGTTTAAGCACAAGTTGTGAAGCTATCCGCAGCCTCTGCAGCACCAGTTCAATCCCCAGCCAAGGAGGTGACCCACATGGTTCAGCAGACCCGTCTCGCCTGCTGCTCCTCAGCAGTGTATTTCAGTCTGCCTATTCTGTTCCCCACTCTCTCTGAACTGTACCCCAGTTCTTGTATACATAAATAAATCTAAAAAGTATCCAAAGATTTTAAGATCTGACATTAGCACGTAAAAGGGAGAAATTAGGTTAACATGACCAAGTAACTATTAAGTACTAAAGCAATTTAAAAGTTGAGCCCTACTAGTTAATGGGATAATCCTGAACATAATAATCTAATACTGTGAAGTCATCTGCACGACTAAAGATAACACAGGTTATGTAATTATGTTAGCTGAATGTTAACTTTTCCTCTTTAATGAACCTACCTTGGAATACAGAAGACAGACTACCCAGGCACCAATGTAAGAATCAAGTGCTGCTGGTGGGGATAATCCACTTTCACCCAAGTTTTATCAGTATACGCAGAAGTGCTATCAGATAAACGCTAATCTAGCTATCATTTTACTTTCTCAAACTCATTATATTTACCTCTCCAATGCCAATCAGGGCCACATGCTATCCAGAAAACCCATCATCCTCAACTAAATACATAATGTTCTTGCTAGTTGCAATTTTAACTCCTACTCCTTAATTCATGAGTGGGAACTTCTCCAAACACCAGCACTTCCACAGAGAATTAACAGCCATCTGTGATCTAAGAGAAAATAGGAAGATAAATAATCCTTACACCCAAGAGGCCAAACAATTTTTATTTTCAAAAACAACTTTATTCATGACACATATTAAAAAAAAAACTCCCATCCCCTGGAAATGAGCTAAAAAAATAAACAAAATCCACCTCCCACCTCCCTATTCCCACTTCCTCCCATTCCCTCCAAATAAAAGGGAAAAAAAGGCAAAGAAAAAAAAAAAACAAAACAAAAAACTGAAAAACAAAACAAAACAAACAAAAAAAAAACAAAAACAGCCCAAAACCCCCCAAAACAAGGTAGTGCATTTCCCCAGGGGGAAGGGAAATTTACACTGGAGCCGCTGGGAGCGGAACGAAGATCTTCCGGCTACAGAAACCTGCAAAGAAAGACACTCAAAACAGAAAAAGAAACACAAAAGGAAACAAAATAGATCACCAGGCAATCTGGAGGGGCAGGGAGCCGAAGAGGAGGGGTGGGGTGGGTGGCAGACCTGGCAGGACAGGAGCAGGCAGGAGGGGACTGTGAAAGTTAGGGAGAAGATGGAGGGAAGGTAACAAGCAGAACAGTTTGGTGTCCTTCCAGAGCCCTGGGTAAAAAAAACCCGACCACCCATGCCCACCTACCCTTGAGCAGCCCCCAAGGGGGTGAAGTGGGACAGGGAGACATGGGGAGCAGCTTGCGCAGTTGAGACGTGTCCATGGCGAATCCCCAGAGTGAATGAGCAGCCCCCTGCCCCACTCCCTGGGCCTTCCCCTACTCCCCAAAGCAGGTCCCTCCTCAGCAGTTAGTTATGGGATTCTCCCCCCTTCCACAGTATATCTTTTTTTTTTTTAAATATATTTTTTTTCCATCAAGGTCATCTTCTGGTTTTCTTTTTTTTTTTTTTTAATTCTTTTTTTTTTTCCTTCTTTCCTCTTTTTTTCCTCTCTCTCCTCCTAATACACACTTTTTTTAGTAAGGGGAATACCATGATGTCGCTCTAGCCCGGCCCCTGGAAGAAAGAAGGAGAGTTAGGTGTTAACATGATCACTAGATAGTCCAGTGCAAGTCCCTCCCCGCGGGCCCTTGCCCCAGTTACTGCGAAGGGAAGGGGGGTGGGGGGGGGTGGGGAAGAAATTTCCAAGTGTTCTAAAACTGACCCCACAATCCCAGAAATAATGATACACCTGGCAAATGGTAGGGGGCGAATAATGAACAAAGTTTCATCAAACAGTAGCAATAAAGAAATGCATCTAAGATTGGGGGGATTGGAGGGGGAGGAGGACAAGAAAAAAGGACTCAAGTTTTATCCAGTTTTCAGTTCTTCACAGCTCTTCAAAGACCCCAGTCCTCACCCCTCAGCACCAGACCCTCCCCACCGCCCCAATTCCTGGGAGCAGATAGGCAGATCTTATGAAAAAGTCAAAGGATATACCTAACCTGTCTATTTCAACATAAAAAGACAGAAGTCAAGCAACAACATGGGCATCCGATTTGGCCCAGTGAGAAAGTTAACTTTTGCAAAAGAAGGGCTCAGTTAGAAGTATCTCAATATCCTCCCACAGGCTGCTGAAGAGGATCAACGAGCCTCTGCTATTCTTCCAAGGGAGGTTCAAACTTCTACGACTGCTTAACTCTGGGAAAAGTAGCAAATGTCCAAGCAGTGCTCTCACTGCTGAGGCCCTGTTCTTCATGACCTTCTATGTAAAGGCCTTCACTGCTACCAACTCTCAAAGAGGGGAAAAAAAACGCTGGGGGAAGAAGCATCTCTCAGAGCAAAGTGGAGAGATTCAGTCTTTATCACCAATTCCTGCTTCAGAAAAAGATGAGACTGGCCTCCTGGCCTGGCCTGCAACTACCTTCCTCACCCTGCACAGGCAGGAGACCAAGTCCCTGATAACCAAGGGCAGGGGTAAGGAAGGGAAGTTTCTCAGATCAGGAGAGAAGGAAGCATACAGGGCTCATGGGAGGCGGGGGAGAGGAGCAGCCCATCTATCCTGACCTGTAGATGCGACCCCGGGGCCTGCTGCTAAAACCACTGTAGAATCGAGAGCGGGAACTGTTGTAGTTGGTGGTCCTGGCACGGTATCTCGCTCGTGGGAAACCCCGGTCTGTTGTGCTGATGCCTGGTCTGTTGGTTCGTTTTGGGATCACCTAACAGTGAAGGATATACAACAAAAAGCCTTAGAGAGGCTAGCCGGGAAGTTTATATAGACACACAATAGCGATGGAGCATGGAGCTTACCTTGATTTGTCGTCCTCTAAATAGGGACTCATCTAAAGCCAGGGAAGTCCTCACTGACTCTTTGTCTGAGAACTCTATATATGCAAACCTGAAAAGAGTAATTGTCTCTTTATCTATCTGAAGTTGCAAATACTAGCTCATAGGTCAAATCCAACTTGCAGGCACACTGTTTGGGTACAATGTATTCACATTTTTATCACCAGTTTCCAGCTACTCTTGGAAAACTATAAAACATGACATACAGGGTCTGGATTTTCACATAGCAGAATCAGGTGGGTCAAACAGAAGTTGCCCATCCACTTCTCATTCACAATCCCACCCATACCTAATCTTCACCTTTATTATCTATATGGCCTCAGAAGACATTTATGCCTAATCCCTGACACATGTGAACATTAATGCCCTGTCTTAAAAGATAAAGACCATTTGTTTCAATAGCAAGATAGCTTACTGTTCAATATAAAACATAATTCACCTGTACCCCAACCCTTGTATGCATAAATAAATCTTAAAAAAAAAAACTCACCTATTTTTAAACTGTGACTGAAATGACCTTCCCTACTTACCCTTTGGGATGGCCACTAAATTTGTCACAGAGTATGGTAACACGGTTGACTGAACCACAGCCATGAAAGTGCGCCTCCAGCTCTTCTGCTGTTGCACCATAGTCCACCTGAGGAGGTACATTTCACAAGTACTGGGTAAACTCCCATCTCAACAGGTAGCCTGCCTACCTGAGCCATCCATATACACCAAGGCACATCAAATCTGGATCTTGAAGGAACTAATTAATGTCTTTTCTTTCCAACCCCCGAGTCTCTCTGATGTGAGTCTGGAAAGAAACCCAGAAACGCTGATCACTACTACCTTTTACCTCCACCCCCCAAATTCACTACCTATCCTGGAGATGTTTCTTTCAAGACTCCTGCTAAATAATGCCCCTCACCCCCACAGTAGAGAGTCTCCCCCAACCCCTATCAGGCCCCAAGTACATACATTGCCAACATAGATGGAACGGGCATCAGCCTCCATCTTCTCCTCAATGGACATGATCACTGGGCCAGCTTTGAAGAAAAAGAATCAGGGGGCAAAAATGCATGTTTTCTACTTGACCAATATAGGCTGCACCACCATCAGTGAAGGTAAAGATTTTGAACTGTTCTGTTCCTACTACCTAGAACAGTAACAAATGGTACATGCTCACTAAATATTTGACAAATGAAGGAATACATTCACACATTTTTACAAAGTCAAAACAGCACAGGAATCCTCCACCCTCAAATCACGTCTCTGCCGATTAACTTTGGTTGAAATGATTTGAAAAGTGAACACAATTAAGTGTGCTTAATGAAGATTAAAGGGAAAGGCTCCTGCAGCTGAGCAATTTCTTTCAGGGCTCATAGCGAAAGGGTCTCCATCTGACGGAAGAACTATTAGACTTGAAGGTCAAATGCCAGTTGGCAACCTCCACAAAGGTTGTCTACCTCCACACAGTCTACAGAGGTAGACTAAGAACAAAGAGCAATACACTTGCAACAGGGACAAAGACAGGCACAAAACTCCCTCTTCAAAACCCAGGTTCTGTCTCACAAAGGTCAGGCGAGCACACGATGGACTATGACCGTGGCACGGCAACTGCTTGCTCACTCCAGCTGCGCCAGGATCCCAACACGAAACCCCGCACAGCCCGAGCCCCCACCGCGCTTCCACCCCGAGGACCGGGCTCCGCGTGCAACCGCCAGTTACTAACCATTGCCTGGAGGTGGACTCATGTTCATCTGCTTCTCTACCTCGTTCTGGAGCTCCTTTAGCTTCTCTGCTTCTTCCTCCATCTCCCTGACTCGAGCTTTGATCGCTTCCAGCTCCTACAATGAGCGGGGAGGGGATGGAGAACAGCTCAAAGGGAACCAGCGCAGGGGCTGCGCCCTGCTCCGGGCCGCGCGCGGGGCCGGCCACACCGGCGACTGCCTCGCCCCGCGCGCGGATCACGATGCGAGAGAAGCCGGCCACCTGCGCTCCGAAGCGCTAGGCGCCCATAACGCCCGGCCCGACCCGGCCGGGCCTCCTCGGGCGGTCGCGGCTCCGGCCCCGGCCCGGCCCGGCCCCGCCACGTTATTCCCCGCCCACCCCACCCCCCGCCTGGCTCCCGCTCGCCTAAGCTCGGGCCTCCCGCGACCCGCCCGGGCGGCCGCCGGCCTGCTCGCCGCCCTGCTTCCCTCACCGGGTCCTCAATGGCGCCGTCCCCCGGGTCACCCTCGATCAGTCCCTGCTCCTCCTCCTCCTCCTGGCTGCCGGGGGCTCCCGAGCCAGGCCCTGGGCCCGGCGTTCCCGGGGGGGCGCGGGGCCGGGGCGGCTCCTCTTCAGGCTCGGGCTCCGGCAGCAGCTCCCCAGGCTCCAGTTCCTCAGCCTCCAGGCCGTTCCCGTAGTCCCCTGCGCCCCCCGGGGCCCCCTCCCCGGCCTCCCCACCGGCCCCGGGCACAAGATGGCGCCGCCGCCCCGGCCCGGAGCCCCGACCGCCCGCAGCCCCCGCTGCTGCTGCCGCCGCCGCCGCCGCCGCCATCGCCGCTCAGACTGGGGCCCGCCGCCCAGCGATTGGAGAACTGCGCCTGCCACGCCGAGGATTCATTAGTTAAGCAGCCTGCCCGTCACCGCGAGCTAGCACCCCATTGGGGAACATTACTTGGCAATCAAAGAAGACCCCACCTCTAAGGCGGGGTATTGCGCCAAACTCTCAAATCCCCGCAGGGGAAATCGGCCTGTCAATCAACACACGTCCCACCTCTTCTCAATTCCTTAGGTAACAATACCGCCACGCTGTGACGACATTCCCGCTGCTCCCCCGCCTACGGGAAGGGCCGCTAAGTGTATCACGCTCCGTGATTGGCCGCCGGCTAGGCGAGCGGAAAGGACCAGTCTTCCGATCGTTTCGCCGCTGTGGCCCAATCTCAGATGCCGATTGGCTCGCGAGATTCGAAGGGCTGACACGTTTAGTGACAGGTGAACCTTGTTCCCGAACGGACTGCCGGGCTTCCAGCAAGGGAAACCCGAGGTCATATGACGAGTCATTAGGGGGCGCCATCTTGGTACTGCTCATTGCTAACTTCTGAATTGCTGGAGACAGACCGGAACGTTGCCGGGTTTTCTGGAAACTGGTCTCCTGACCAGGATACCCGCAGTGGACGGGATGTTGCTGGGAATGGAGGGTTCTGAATGTGCTCTCCAGGAAGGAGGCTTGCTTTCCCCCTCCAGGTTAATTGGCACCACCATCAAGCAGGTCTCTTAAACCAGAAAGCAGGCAGGAGTCCTCATTTTAGAGCTAGCAGAACGAACTCCGCCCGTTCTGTCGCCCCTCGCAGGCATACTTTCGAAGCCCTCTGCTCATGCTTCGGTTTCAGCCTGTTTCTTTTGGACTATTTGCTACAGCCCCCTAATGAGTCCGTTTGCAGTGTCACCCCGTCAATCCGCACCACTACAAAACCGAGCTGGCTGCCCTTTTCAGGCCAAATAAAATCTCAAAACTCCTTACCGTGGCCTTAGAGATCTCAGGATCAGGCTACTTCCCGAATGTTGCTTCCACTCTCCTCGTTCCAGTAGGTGGACCGGCACCCAGGTCTGTGCCTCTATACATACAGTCCCTCTTCAACTAGACCACTGCAAATTCCTGCATCACCTCTCCCACAAAGCTTTCCACTAGCCTCTCCTCCCCTCCCACGGTCAGCGGGCCTACCTGTACATTTAATCTTTTTGTGCTACATTCCCTTACTAGGTTATGAGTACTGGACGAGAGGCTGAATCCTATTTATATTTGCATATCCACTGTGGGGGCAGTATGCCTAGCACAGACTAAGTGTCCAATAAATATTTGTTGACCAAAGGATGCACTGATTGGGGATCTGGGTGCCACCCTTCATCTTCAGGGCTTTCCCGGACCCCTGGCCCTCCTTCAGATCCCCAGAAGAACTTCTCTGGGCAGATTCTCACACCACTGCACTCTGAGATACCCAGTGAAACATAGCCCAGGAAGGCAGGGTTGCCATATTTCAGTAGTGATCCTACACATTTATTAAAAAGGAAGGAACGGCGGTGCTAAGTATGCAAAAGGGATATGTATAACCAAATCAAGCTACAGTTTAAGAGCCAGATTCACATGAACCCAACCAAACAGTTATTCAAACAACCCTAACAGATGCCCTGCATGGCTGGGGCAGCAGGATTTGGACAAAAGGAGTTACCTATCACCAAACCAAAAGTCAAAAACTTCTCAGTGTACCTCCCATTCTTCCCCTGACTTTTCTCATAAAGCCTTACCTCAGAATCGGGGCAACTTAGAGCAGTGTCACAGTTGTTTAAAATGTCACTGAGAATTACTTCATCAGTCAGCTTAGCTTCAAAGGTCTTGGGAGAACCAAAGTTGAGCACGGAACACCAATGCAAGCTATAAAAGATTGTGAGTTCACTGGAAGAAAAATCTTTTCTATTGATCTTTACCCAATCAAAATTTTAATGTTTTATTGGTACCTAATTTAAACTAACCAAGCTAACAAAAGGAAATGTGATTTTTTTCATAATGCCTTTGAATCCTAATTTTGTTGAGCATCTGAGTTTATAGTAGACACTACCCTAGATTCCTTATGATACCTTATTGAATTCTCACAATAACCTAAGAAATAAATATTTCCAAAACTATATCCTTTTTAGGGAGAAGAAAAGAGTGAACTAATTTGAAGTGAGCAGGGGATTCAAAACCAACTTTGAAAGCTAAGAAAAAATTACTATCAGGTCTCCTTTAACATACAAAGATTACATATAAATGATGCTAAAACTGGGGGGGAAAAAACCCTAAATTCCAACAAAAAATATTTAGGCAAACTATAATTAGAGCCAATTAAAGATTATGCACCTGTTAAAAGGTTTACACATAGTTGATAATATGCAAAAATAATTATATCAAATTGTATGGAAAGTATGATTACAACTATGTATATGTGATTAAAAAAAACTTGGGCATTTTTTGGCAGGGGAAAGGAACAAGAACTAGTATAATCTTTCCTTTAGCACTATGTATCAAAAGTTTTTTAAAAGCTGAAAATCTTGACCCAATAATTTTATTTCCTATATTTTGTTCTAAAGAAATAATTTAAAAACTGGTGCACAATTGAGAATAAAGGTGTTCTTCAAAGTGAAAATATGTGAACAACTTGAATATCCTTGTGGGCACTTTCAGGAAAATTATTGTACACACAGATGTAATTTTATAGTCATTATGCCTTCAACACATTTTTAATGACAAGGAAAAATGCTTGCAACATAATGGTAGGTAGCAAGATACAAAACTGTATATACAGTATGATCATAAAATACAAACACAGATAAAAGGTGGGAAAGAAATATGCCAAAATGTTAATGGTGATTTTCTCTGGGTAGTAGGATTATGATTGCTTTTCTTTAAAATCTTCTTTGTCCTGTGATTTTTTTCCACAATATCATAGTTTTTATTTAAAATAAAAAAACACTCCAACTTCCAAACTTACTCTAATAGGTAACAATTACTTTTACAAACACATTTAAAAAGTTATTGGTAAAAAAAAAAAAAAAGTTAATGGTGACTTACTTGTAAAGTAAGATAATGCCTGATGAGATTGTAAACTGTAAATGGCAGGGGCACCATTTTATATTTACACTCCCACTGCTATCACTGTGTGCTCAATACATTCTAACTAAGGCATCTTGTAATAATCTTATTCAATGTCTTGCCTATTGTTGATGCATAGGGAACATTGAAGAGATATATTTCCCTCAGAATGAATTTTTTAAAAAACTAGTATGTAATGCTATGACATTCACCCATTATGAATGTAATTTTCCTTCAGTAATAACCTATAAATAGAGGGTCATGGAATTTTGGGAAAACTGAAGCTCAATGATATTGTGCCCTATAAGAACGAAATATCTGTTAATATAAGATTAGTCAGTGGGGTTGAGAAAAGGAAAATTAAATCAGGGCCTCTCCAGTTCTGTTCAGAAGGGGTAAGTTTCCTTATTACACAACATAAATACTTGGCTTCTTGGCAGTTTCATCCTTATCATAACTACTACTTTGAAATGTTTACAGGCTACAGTAATTCTCTATAACTTAGAGCAACATATGATAGCCACTAACTAGTCACACGTGGCTTGAAAGTAATTGAGATGTGCTGAAAGTGTCAAAAAGGCAGAACTTAGTATGAAAAAGAGACTGTAAAATACTTTAATTGTAGGTCAAAATAATAGTTTTTATATACTGAGTTAAAATATCATTTAAAATTACTTGTACCTGTTTCTTTTTGCCACTTTAATGAGATGACCAGAAAATGCAAAACTGCACATGAGGTTTGCATTACATTTCTTCGTGACAGTGCTGATAATCTTGGAACCTGATCATTTACTTACCTCTATTTTGGAGCTAACCCCAATTATCTTTTAAGGCCAAGTGGCCTGGCCCACCTTAACTCCCTAGGTCCAGCCTTGAGTGGAAGTGGGTGATCATTTAAGTACGGAAGGAAGTGGACTTTATTCGGCTGCTTAATTTCCATTCTGCATGGCTAAATTTTTTTAAACTTTATACTTGAAAAAACTTGTTTTACTATACTGCTCCAGATGTTTTTATTTGAAAAAAAAAAAAATCAGAAAATATTGACAGCAAAAAGAAAAAAATAAAGTCTACCACCCAGAGACAATCACTGGTATTTTGGCATACACATCCTTCCTGAATTTTTCTATATAGGGGCGTGTGTGTGCATGCAAAATGAAACCATACTGTATATTATTTTCTAATTATTTTTTTACCCAATAAGACAAAAACATCTTTTCCATATCAGTAAAAATCTTTTTTCCAATATTTTTTATGACTAACTCAAAAGTCACTTTAGAAATGAGGCCTTCCCCAACCTATTTAGTATTGAAATCTATACATACATGTTCCCAATTCCACCCTAATGAATTGTTTCTTCACAGCATTTGCCGCCTTCTAACATGAAGTTATGTTAATATTTTGTGAAATTGATTTACTTGTTCATTTGTTTCCCTTACTAAATGGAAATAAGATCGGGAACTAATTTTGTGTCTATTTCACTATCTCATTGCTTCTCTATCCCATTTAGCACACAGAAGAGGTTTGAATGTTTGCTGCATGAATGAATGAATGAAGAACTACATAGAACTTCATTGTGTTATGTTTTCTGGTTGATTTTTAAAATACTGTTAAATTTATTTACATGTCTGCATCCATTTATATAGATATCTAGATATATAGACATCTCCTGCATCCACATTTAAGGCAACTTGTAAAGTTTTCAAAGACTCTTCATCTTAATCCTAAGTAAAAATATTGCTTTTGCTAGAAATTGCAATTAAATGTTGACCAACTTTTATCAACAGTGCCATTTGAAGTTATAACATTCATGGAGAATTGTTTGAGGGCAAACTATCTGCTTAGTCTGTCCGCTTAGTGTCAAATTTAGGCCTGTGTCAAACTATAGCATCATAGAGCATATTCGGGGGAAACTGATGAGTCAGAACAAGCTTAGGACCTACCGAATCCCCACTTAGTGTTTCTATAAGAAACAATGGTGCAGAACTCAGCATCATATTTGCTGTTATTCAGTGTCTTCTTAGCACAAAACTTTTGCCCATCTTGAGAAATGATAACTTTTTTTTAAAATATGGAACACTTCACAAATTTGTATGTCACCCTTGCACAGGGCCATGCTACTCTTCTCTGTATTGTTCCTATTTTAGTATATGTGCTGCCGAAGCAAGCACGAGAAATGATAGACTTTTTAACATCTCCTAAGAGCAATGTAATTCTCACTGTTTTCCAGTTTGTTTTAGCTGCCAAGAGTCTCATAAATTCATAACCTAGCTTTAGCATTTGAGAATACTGCTTATAGAATGCATTTCTGTGTATTAATTTTCCTTTTGCTGTTATCTTATTGTAACATGTCAATTTGTCCTTCATCCCCGCTTTAAAAATCAACCTCCTATTGTTTTGTGTGTATTATAGTAAGATGTTGTAAATGTTTTCTGGAGCTTGGCAAAAATAAACCAAACAATCATTAAATCAATCACAATGCAGCAGAGACAAATGCATTAGCTACATCATAGCCTGATATTAACTTTTGAGAGCATCTAATTCTCTTTTCCTTAATGTCATGTTCACCAAACCACTCTTTGGATTTTAATATGGTTTGCCCTATAGATTTTTCTATATAGAGAGAATGGAATGCAAGACTGGATTCCTCTAGGCAGTATGTTTTTCACTATAATTTAACATATAAACCCAAGTACCTTTTTATTGCATTGGATTATAGAAATATTAGAAATTCCTGCTAGTAATTTAAAATTAGAATCACTATTCCTGTCAGACAGGATTTTGATGAGGTCCTAAACTAGAAGTACAGGAGGGACAGAATAATTTCTACAGATTCCATCCAATTTATCAGTTTGCATAAAATGGCTGAAACTAAATGTCTCGGGGAACCAGAAAAGGAAGCAGGGGCTTCATTTTTGCCAGACTTATTTTAAGTCCAAAGTAGGCAGCAGGGTATTAGGGAAGAATGCTGTTTCTCACACATTTCCAATTAGAGGCTGAACCACAGTTGGGGACTTAATTACCACCACACAGATTTTTGGTAGGTTGTCTTTGTTTTGGTTGTTTTTGGCCATCCCAAAATAGCATATATACACACACACACACACACCCTCTTAAGGCTTGGGTTGGCATAGATGGAGTTCTTGGATTTGGACATTTAGTCCCCATTTAGGGTGGGGAGACAGGGAGCAATTCTGATTTTTTTCCCCCTAAATTCTCAACACTTTCACAAATCCCTGTCACCCTAGTTCTTGCCCTTAACACGGTCAAGAAGAGATTGGCTCAAGAAATGTCCTGGACCCCAGACTATACAGTGTAGAAGTCACAAACCCTGCTCAGTCCTTCTCATTAAACTTCTGGGCTTTATTTTATTTTATTAATACGACCATTACATATTACACAAAAATAAAAGTCAAATGAACTTGGTATTTATAAATTATTAAATAAAAATACAGGAATATATATTTATATTTATAGAGCTTTTTCTTTTCTTCTAAACTAACCAAATCTGTTCTCCCGCCATTTTATGATTTAAAAAAGTAAAATAGTGTATGCCCTAGAATAAATGGGAAGTGGAATTAATAATTGCAGGACCTAGTTGCCCTACTTCTGCTCCTTCCTTGGCCTAAGCAAAGTCCTATTTGTCCCTTGGGGCTCTGGAGAGCAACAAACACCCTCTCCACCTATTTAATCTCTGAAAAATGGCAATTAGATTATTTCCCTTATTTTTTAAAAAATGGATTTAAAAATTGGGAGCCATACTCAGCCTTCCTGGCCAAGGGTTATTCCCAAGGAACTATATGGCTCTAGAAGAGAGTCTCTAGTTTTCCCTGACAGAAGAGTCTCTGGGGTTTCTATCGCCCCTCAAGGTAAGAAGGGCAGGACAGGTCAGAACTGCCCACTGTGGTCCCATCCAAGCTACGCTTCTGGGAATCCAGACTAAGCCCTTTACCCTTTCAGAAAATAGTCTCTCCTTCCACCCAGGTGTGCAGGCCTCTGAGCAGGGCATTTTAGTGACCTGCCCACAGTCCCTGCTGTCCCTGTTCACAAACGACCCCCAGGAGAGCTAACGGGCATAGGCATCCTGTGGTAGAGGGCAGGTGGAGAGTCTGTCCCAAACCTAGGGGCTCACGGGCTCCAATTTGGAGCTGATGGTCTAGTCAGTGGTTTTCCAACTTTTTTCAGCAGCAAACCCCTTAATGCAAATAAAATCTTACCCTGAACCCCGACATGTAAGACAGCTACAAGGGGAACTGTTCTGTTTGAGGGCAAGCAAGTAGCCTGGCCCGCAGCGCCCCTCCCTCCCTCTTCCACAAGGACTCCTGAGGCAAGCCCTGGGAAACTTCAGGGTTCTGCCAAGCAGTTTGAAAACCACTGGCCTAGTTCGTCCTGAGCAAGTCAGAGACCCCCCCCACCCCAACTGCTTGCCACAGCCCAGCTCTGAGTTTCTGGTATCAGCATACTCATGACAGACCACGTGGCGCATGCAGTCTACTACCTCCCCTATAAATACCATTAAAAAGTGCAGCCCTCTCTCTCAAAAGCAAAAGTCTGGGCTGAACACCTGAGGCCAATTTTGGTCCCACAATCTAGTGAGTACAACTACGTTGCCACATTCTGGGACCAAGTTAAAATCTCTAAGAAGAGTCAACCATGGTCTAGCTAAGCTGATCAGTGCTCGGGATCAAGGGCAGGGTTCTAGAGCACTGTGTCTGAAGTCAGCATTGGAGAGCAGCAATTTTAGCACCTTGGAAAGTGCAGCAGTGAGGTCTGGCTCAGGGCATGCATCTGGAGTGAAATCATTTCTTTCTCAAAAGAAAAGGCTATAATCTGAATCTGTTCTAGAGGACTGTGAGCTCTGAAGTTAACATCCTCAGACTCTGAGGTACAGACAAGTAACGCCCATGCACACAGCGTGGCTTCAGAGAAAATATAAATGCTTCTATAGGGCATGGAAGGTGCTCTAGAACCCATCCACCTGGCCCTTGATAAAGCAGCACCAAAGCCCACAGCACAGAATAGGCCAGTCACAGAGCACATGTCACCCTCACACGCATGGGTTCAGAGCTGGAATGTTCCTCTCAAAGCTTCAACAGTCTCACTGAGGCACAGTGCAGGACCCAGACTATTCTAGATCAGCATTTAAGTCCACACACTCCAAAGGAAAATTAGAGCCCCAATTTAGAGTTTACGCTTGGGTACAGAAGGTCCCAGAGATAGGGAACACTTTAGGCACCAGTGTGCCCCAGTGGGAGAGGAGGGCGGCAGGCAGGTCCAGCTCCCAAAGCCTCTACCCACCACAGGCTCCGCAGCCCTGCCTTTCAGTCAGAGCCCAGGAGGCAGCAGCAAGTGCATGATGCACAGGGAAGGGGGAGGATGAAGGAACAAGGCCAGCTACAGAACTGCTTTCTCTCCAAAGCCCTGCTAACGACTTTTTGCAAAAAAGGGCCCAGAACCCTCTGTCTAGATACAGTGTTTCTCACTTAGCCTTGAAGCATGGGGGGGATAAAGGAGGGGGGAGGAGGGGGGAGGAGGGGGGAGGGGATGAGGGAGTGGAGAGAAGGGGAGGGAGGAGAGGGAGGGGGAGGAAGGGAGAAGGAGGAGGGAGGGGGGAGTACAGGAAGGGGGAAATGGGAGGGGGGAAGGGAGGGTGGGGAGGGGAGGAACAGGGAAGAGGAGGGGCAGAGAACTGCCCCTTGTTCTTGCCACTGCAAGAGGGAATGTTTACTCCTCGAAGAATCCTACTGCCACCAGGTTAGACAAGCAGCCCAGCATGCACAGGAGCACGCGTGCACATGCACACACGTGTCCAAGCAGCCCACTCTCACAGCCACTCTTCCTAGGACCTGAGAACCCTGAGCTGTCATTCCTAGGGGATGTGCCTTCTGTTTCCCCCCCATCCCACTCATCCAATGGAGACATGAACCTTTTGCTCCACCTCCTCAGAGCTGCAAATCAAGGTGCCTTATACCTATAGGCATGACCCTCCCACCTCCCCCCAACCCTGGAATGACTATCTCCTGCCCCTCCCAACTTTCCAAATACATTCCCCAATGTCTCCAGCTAGTGCCTCCAACTGCCTGCCTGGCACACCCAGTTCCCTCATATACTTCCCTTTCCCTACCCATCCCGTTCCATGCCCATCCATTCATCCCACTTCTTCCAAGGGCATTTCTCTGTTCTGTTTCTGTTCTCATGTCCACCAGCCACAACTTAGGCCCCACCTGGCTCTAGACTTTCTCACTTGCTAGCAAAAAAGGCCCCTACAGTTACCAGGGCCCCCAGTGCCACGGCCCCTGTCAGCACTGTCCTTACTGAGGCCCAGTTCCCCTCCCGCAGACGCCGAGCCTCCTCCAGGGCCCCGTCCCCGTATAGAGCTGTGAACTCCGCCTGTGGGAGAGAAGGGAAGTAGGAGAGAAAGAAGGAGAAAGGGATATCAGGAGGGGAAAGAGTGGAGAAAAGAGGAGAGGAAGAGTTCCAGTTCCATCCACTGCAAGCACTACCCGCACACCCAGCTCTTCTCCGGCCAAAGCTCTAGTGGCGGTAAGCCCCTCGGATCCCCTGTGAGCTCCTGGCTCACTTGCCCTCTCTTCAAGCAAACCCCATCTTTTCCTTGGCCAAAAATTCTGCTCAGAACTGGCATCCTTCACCAAGGCCTGATCCCACCCCTCCCTGACCTTCACCCCCCCTCCCCTATGCCACATACTGAGGTGTAAAAAGTTCCTGGTGGCTTAATGCATTTCCCTGCAGGTACTCCCCAGGTACTGTGTATTCTCTCCTCTTGCTTTGGACCATGAGCCCATCCAATGATGACTACCTGGCAGCCCTGGAGGGCAGAGTCCAGTATGATTTCCATAGTAATTCCACCCAAATAGGGGGACTCAGCCCCCATACCTCAATCCCAGCATAGCTGCCCCCAGCCTCTCGCCAGAGCCCCAATCTCCCCACTGTAGACCAGCTTTGCAGAGGGATGTGCAGAGCAGCAACTGAGAAGCTTCTTACCCAGCCCCCACTGCTGTGGATCCAGTCGGCCAGCCGCGTCTCCAGGTAGGCCACCATCCACTCCTGCACTTGTCCCACAAGTGGCTCCATCTCCTTGTTGACACTCTCAGCACACAGCGCAGCTCCAAAGACAAAGAAGGCCACAAGGCGGCCCCAGTTAGGGCCCCCTTGAAAGAGTTCATCAGAGACTTGGGTGAAGCGTTGCTGGGCTGAGCCAGGGGTCACATGCAGCTGAGCGGCCAGATCAGAGAAGGTGCGCCGAAAGCGGGTCTCGAATTCATCTCCAGCTGCCCGCATAGCTTGGTGCAGCGGGTCAGCTGCTGGGCCCTCCCCGGGGCCAGCTCCACAAACATAACCCTTCTGCCTCAGCTTATAGCCTACAAAGTCTGCCACTAGAGCCCGTGTGTCTGGGGCTGAGGCTGGGGTCGCCATCCGGGCGGCTGTAAAAGTCAAGGGTGAAAGACTGGCATAAATACATGGTCAGAGACCTAGAAGGGGCATTTTTCAGGTTTGGCCAACACAGTGAGACAGGAAGGCAGGTGGGAGTTAATGCTCAGAGACTCCTGGGCAGGGGAAACAAGAACAAGGGAATGAAGTCATGGTGAGGGGCCAGGGCATGAGGGACTGGCCAGTAAGTTTGTAATATGAAAAACATTTTAAAAACACTAGAATCTTTCCATAAGCCAACACTGGCTATGTGATGCCCCTACCAACCCCCTTTCCACAGTACACACTTTTGGCTAGAGGAAGGGGCTTAGGACCTTCCCCAGGGTAAGATATGAAGATGTTGACAAAGGCACAAGATGCGGGAGGAGACAGGGTCTGAAGGGAAAGGTGGGAGAGCCAAAGGGTTACCCAGGACAGAGAAGCAAGAGGACACTCACCCAGCCTGGATGGCAGCTCTTAGGACCCAGCGCCGGTGGCAAGGAGCCCCCAGCTGAGGCCTTTCATCCTCCTGGCTAGCGTGGAGCCCTGGGAAGGGGAAGAGGAAATCAGAGCCAGGCTGAGATGGCCAGGGATCAGGGTCTGCCCTGAGAAGGGCTGGGGTTGCAGCTCCCGGGCCCGGGCCCCTGCCCCCAACGCTCTACCAGCTGTGTGGCCGAATCCATGTTTAATGACTGTCCTCCCGGGAAACCCAGGGCCAAGGGCTTCCTGCCGACACCATCTCTACTCCCGGCTCCCCCAGTGCAACCCAAAGGCCCAGCTCCTCCCTCACCCCCACCCTAAGCCTGTTTCCAACCCCGCCTGCCTGCCAGGTTAGGGATCTCACGGGTCAGGCCGCTGCTGGGATCCGGGCCGTTTCCTGGTGCAGGAGCTGGGAGGGAGGGAGAGAGGGAGGAAGGGAGGGAAGGAAGGAGGGAGGAGAAAGGGGGGGGCGGGAGGGAGGGCCCGGCGCCGGGTGATGATGGGGCCCAGAGATGCGTCCAGAGAGAGGGGCGGGGCTGGGACGCAGGCTTGGGAAGGGCCACAAGTCGGGAAGACAGAGGGCCGCTGGAGACCAGGAAAAGCAGGGGGAAGGCTCTGAGGGTCAGGCCGGGTCCTGAGCCTCCAGGCTGCTCAGAGAAACTGGCCGCACCTCAGAAAAATCTCAGAGCAAATTCAGCATTTCCAGATGTCTCTAATCCACATTCTTGAACTTTTCCAGTCCTGAAGGGAGCACCTGGAAAAGAGAAGCAGTTCCCAGCCGGGTGCCTAGCTCTTGGGGCCTGGCACACACGACATGGACACCAAAATTTCACATCCTCTCCTCAGTACCCATGGCCCAGTGGTGTCTTTGGGGATTGGGGCTTTAGGCAGGTAACCGGTGAGCAAACTCAGGGGAGATATATCACAGTACATGGGTCCTCACACACGCGCTCACAAATGCAAAACATGACTCAAGCTAAGGGTGCAACAACTGGTTTTATTTACAAAGAGGAGACTGGGATAAAGAAAGAGTTCATAAGGCCACAAATATCCAGCTATCCTACCTCAGATAGTGTCCACAGTGTCCAACCAAAAGCTACTCGCACAAGATAGTGTTGTCCCTCCAATGAGAGCCTAGAACTGGTGCCACAACGGTAGGTAGTGAAGGATCCAGCTAACCTGTGGCAGCCAGGGTAGTCACGGGTAGCACTGCTAAGGCAGCAGCGTTGCAGCAATCCGAAGGCCAGTTCAGACAGCTCTTAGAGGTGACTAGAGGACCATGGCACCAGTATTATTCACAGCTCTGTAGAGATCCAGTGCATAGGCCAGCAGCACTCCTGTTGGATAAAGCTGAAGCTAAGATCCTTGCAAAGACCTTCCTGAAGCCTCTCCCAAGCTGAATGAAGACTCAATTTATATCACCCTTCAGGGTACCTGCCTTTTCAAACCTGATTGGTCCATTTTCAAACCCAGCTGTTTCCAAGACTTGATGGGTGCCTGCCCATGCAAGTTTGAGCTTAATTGGTGCCAATGTGAACTTAAACCTGATCTATTTTAAAAACCGGCTCAGGATTCAGGATGAAAACACCAGCAATGCATCAAACCTGCTTCATACCATCCACGCCAGAGCTAGACAGGAAAGTTCTGCTGCTTCTGAATGGCACCAGCCAGCTTTAAACCTGACCCATGCATCTTCAAAACCACCAGTTTTTTTCCTTTTTTCCCCTAAACCCAAACACACCTGTGCCAGGATCAGCACTCAAACCCGCCTGCCATAGTGTAGCCTAGGCTGATACCACTCAACTTGGCAGGGAGGGGGCTTTCAGAATATCAGGAGCCAGGAGGGCTGGTCTTACACAGTGAGTCACGACTTGGATCACAAGTGGTTTTGGCAGGTAAACTACTTCATCTTTCTACTTCGTGGTTTTTTTTAAAGATTTATTTATTTATTTATTTATTTATTTATGCACGCAAGAACTGGGGTGCAGGCCAGAGGTGCAAGGGGTGGGGGGAGGGTGAGAGGATTCACCAGAGACAGAGTGGGGAGCAGAACAGGTGGATCCACTGAAATACACCGCTAAGGGAAGCAGTGGGCAAGACAGGAGAGGTCTGCTGTGCCATGTGGGTTAGCTCTCTGGCCTGGGATCAAACTCATTCTGCAGTGGCTGGCAATAGCTTCATAGCACTGAGATTTAACTCCCGTGCCACCAGGTGGGCCCAGATTGATTTTCTTTTTAATTGCTTTTACCCAACACATGAATTCATTCCCATCATTAAAAATTTTTAAAACTCAAAAATACTAGTCCTCAACCCTACCTCCCTCTCTGGAAGTTGCTGTTTATCCTTTCAGATTACAGTATATATACCTATTTACATGCATATCTATTATTTAGGCATGGCAATATATTTATACAGGGCAGTTCACACAGGGTATGAAGAAGCCTAACCACCGCTGGTCCACACGAGGGCACTCTCAGCCATTCTGACAGGGTCTCCCATACCAGGTACCAGCTCTTGCAGCTGGCACTTCCTCCAGCTTGGCTGGAGGGACCTCCAACCAAAGGTCAAAAAAAGCAACCAAATTCTTCTTTACTGCTTATTCCTCTTGCTTTTACACCTCCAGTCCCAGCCTGGATATTCCCATCTGCCACTATAGTCACAGGAGAAGCAAGGCTTTTTCTGTAACAGTAATAGTAGCAACACAGTTTGAAGTCTTTATTGTGTGTTAGTGTGAGGAAAGTAAGACTTGAAGTGTCTTATGGTTCAAAGCTACATGCTGGGCCTCCCTGGTGGCGCAGGGGTTAAAGACACAGCACTGCCAAGCATCACCAGCCACTGCAGCACCAGTTTGATCCCCGGCCAGGGAGGTGACCCACATGGCCCAGCAGACCTCTCCTGTCTTGCCCACTGCTCCTCTCAGCAGTGTGTTTCGGTTGATCCACCTGTTCTGCCCCCCACTCTGTCTCTGGTGAATCCTCTCACCTCCCAATGCCTCTGGCTTGCACCATAGCTCTTGTATGCATTAAAATAAGTCTTTAAAAAAAAAAAAAGCCACATGCTGTGAAGCTGGGACTCAATCTAATTCAGTTTGACTTGAAAGTTTATTACTGTGTTGATTTTTTTTTTAAGATTTATTTATGCATACAAGAGCTGGGGTGTAGGCCAAAGGTGCAGGGTGTGAGAGGATTTGCCGGAGACAGAGTGGGGAACAAAACAGGTGGATCGGGCCTCCCTGGTGGCGCAAGGGGTTAAGCACCGCACTGTGAAGCAATCCACAACCTCTGCAGCACGAGTTCGATCCCCAGCAATCCCCGGCTGGCCAGGGAGAAACCCACATGGCGCAGCAGACCTCTCCTGTCTCGCCAGCTGCTCCCCTCAGCAGTATATTTCAGTCAGTCTGCCTGTTCTGCTCCCCGCTCTGTCTCTGGTGAATCCTCTCACCCGCCCACCCCCACATCTCCGGCCTGTACCCCAGCTCTTGTACGCATAAATAAATAAATCTTAAAAAAAAAAAAAAGAAGAGGTGGATCTACTGAAATACACTTCTGGGCTTCCCCGGTGGCGCAGCGGTTGAGTGCTGGGTTGTGAAGCTGCCCGCAGCCTCTGCAGTGCCAGTTCGATCCCTGGCCACAGGGTGAGGGTCCCACATGGCGCGCATACCTCTCCTGCCGTGCCCGCTGCTCCCCTCAGCAGTGTATTTCGTCAGTCTGTCTGTTCTGCTCCCCGCTCTGACTTTGGTGAATTCTCTCACCCTCCCGCGGTTCTAACTGAACCCAGTGCTTATATTAAAAAAAAAGAAAAAAAATGAAATACACTTCTGAGGGGAGCAGCGGGCAAGATAGGAGAAGTCTGCTGCACCATGTGGGTAGATCCTTGGCCATGTGGTAGATCCCTGCACCATGTGGGTAGATCCTTGAACTCGTGCTGCAGTAGCTACAGATAGCTTCATAGGGCTGACGCTTAACCCCTTGCACCACCAGGGAGGCCCTTGTGTTGCTTCTTGAGGTCACATTTTTGCTTCAGGTAATCAGTATTGAAGAGAGCTATATGGATGGATGCTCACTTGTGGAATAAAAGATTAAATAAACTTTAATTTTTTATAAACCTAAAAATTAGACCTTTACTTAAATAAAAGTACTTGTAAGTCTCAGTGAAGGGTGATTGAATGGATCAGGCTTCTTATGCCACTAACCTCTGTGGCTATCACCTGCAGCCTTGCTCACATTAATGCAGAAGGTGCTTGGGAATGTGGGTGTGGGACATGCATGCCTGATTGTGGACACCTGGAGCATGGGTCTGGGCAAGTGTGAGTGGGCACACCTGAGCCTAGGGGTTGGGGTAGAAGGGCAGCATCACAGAAGGGAGATGGCTACAGGAGGACAGCTACGAGAGGAGAGGAGTGACTAGAAAGAGGCGAGACCGCAAGAGAAAGCCAGAGAGAGACCAGAGAAAAGAAAGTGGAAAGTGTAGATTTGCTGGGTTCCCCCGCCTTCCCTGTGCCTGCTTGCCTCACTAGAATCAGGATCCAAATATATTTGCCTGCCCACTCATTTATTCGTAAGCTCTGTGAGAGCAGAAACTAAATTTTATGTACTTGTATGTCCTCATGGCCTAATAGGCCCTCAGTAAATGCTGACTGAATAAATCACTCAATGCCTCGGACCACTTAGTGATCAGGCACAGTCAGACATTTGAAGACAACTGCAATGATTGTGTAAGAAACAAAGGTTGACTTTAAATAAGGGTTTAATGTCTGTCTGAGCAGCCAGGAGAACACAGTTGCTAGGCCGACACAAATTACACCTGGTCCAAAGACATATACCTCAAGGATTTCTCAGACCTACATCACAGAGTTAAGAAATGGTCCTCCAAACCATAGACAACCTTTTTTGGTAGAAGGCAACAGAACTTTTATGAAAAACCTCAGGCTGTATAGGTCTTGAACCTTGTCTACTCCTTCAGTGATACAGCTTACCAGAGCAAGGTAGTTTTAACCTACTTAACCATAACACAAATTAGAGTATCATTATTTTTACACCCTAAGGTATGAAGACAATATGTTCACTAAACAATAATAAAAATATGTATGAGATTCCATGTGTATAAAAATAAAGCTATCATTTTAAAAATGAGTCCTGGCTAATCAGCATTGCTATGGTTAATGCTGCAATTAGAATGCAAACAGGAATTAATTGAGCGATAAGACTATAGAATATGTTTCACTGTTTATTTGCAACTTAGTCCCTCATTAAACTATCCTGCTATTTTAAATTTAGAAATTCCATTTCTACTCTTAAGATTCCCCATTTCAATACACTGAAGATATTAACTATTAACATTAAATGTTTTAATCTTACAGAACCAAATGGATAGGGAGCAGATTCTAGAGTCAGACTGCTGAGGTTCTAATCTCAGCTTCTCAATTATTATCTATGTGACCCTGGGCAAGAATCCTATGCCCTTTCCTTTCATTTTCTCAACTGTAAAATGGCCCTATTATTTCCTACTCCTATGATGGCTGTAAAATTCGTACAACTGTACCAAGCACATTGTGTCTGATATATAAAATCACCAAGGAAGTTAGAAAAAACTAAACATTATTTTTTCACTAATGTAGAAAAAGATAGAGAAAAAAGCCAGCTCTGAGTCCTCCTGGGAACTAGAACTGCCCTATTCCAGCTCCAAGAGTTATGTGGTTATTCAGTCAGTTTGAGGGCCCACGGTGTGCTGAAACTGACCATGAATCAGGCACAATCTCTGCCCACAAAGGGCTTATAGTGGTTAGCCATCAAAAATGATAATCCATCTTTTTTTTTTTTTCTTTTGTTACAGAGGAGAAAACTGTAGTCCAGAGAAATTGTGCCTTGCACCATCAAATGGCTGTGGGACCAGAAGCTAGGTCTCCCCACAATTTTCGGTTCAGGTATCCTTCTTAAATGGTCACCTTCTCTTTTGAATGCTACACCTGTTTCTAGTTGAGACTACCTAACTTTCCTGACCTTCCTTTGGCACCACCGCCACCCATCTTCCAAACCTGTAGCCTTCCAACATGAGCCCTAAAGATAAAGTAACACAACTGGGCGTTTTGAACCTTCCCCTGCAAGAAAAGGAAAGGTTATTCTTTCCTCCACGCATTAACTCTTCCCGTGCCAGGGAGGCCAAAGTCATTAAAATAAAGGGGGGAAAAAGGGCCGAGTGGCCTCAGGACAGAAACGGTGGAGTCCCCGCCCCCTGGTGCAGCAGCAGTAGCAGCAGCAGCAGCGGATGAGACAGATGGGGAGCCACCTGTCAGAGGGCTGTGGGCGGGGGCCAGGCCGAGAGGGCCGCGGGACCGGGAAGTGAACGCCGTTGAGCGCACGCTCAGAGCAGACAGCTTGCAGGAGACAGGAGACCTAAGCTTGCAGGAGGCCTAAGACCTGGGAACTGACGGGTAGGAGAGAAAGGTGGTCACCGAGGCGAGGCAGAGATACGGGAGGTGGAGGATTCTGGAGGTGACAGCAAGGAGAGTACGCAAAAGGGAAGGGCAGCTGAAGCGGGTCCCGTGGCTTCTGTGCGGACGCCGGCCGGACAGCAGAGAGGAAGGGAGCTGCAGGCAGGACCCGCCGGGGCGGGGGGTGCCATGTCTCGCGAGCGGCCCCCCCGCACCGACATACCCCGCAACCTGAGTTTCATCGCTGCTCTGACCGAGCGCGCTTACTACCGCAGCCAGCGGCCCAGCTTGGAGGAGGAGCCGGAGGAGGAGCCTGGCGAGGGCGGGACGCGGCTCGGGGCCCGGTCCCGCGCTCACGCTCCGAGTCGGGGGCGCCGGGCCCGCTCTGCGCCGGCTGGAGGCGGAGCAGCCCGGGCGCCCCCCCGCAGTCGCAGCCCCGATACCCGCAAGAGAGTGCGTTTCGCCGACGCGCTGGGGCTGGAGCTGGCCGCCGTGCGCCGCTTCCGCCCCGGGGAGCTGCCCCGGGTGCCTCGCCACGTGCAGGTGCAGCTGCAGAGGGACGCCCTCCGCCACTTCGCGCCGTGCCAGCCCCGCGCCCGCGGCCTCCAGGTAGGCGGCCAGGCACGCCCCCCCCCCCAGGCCCACCCTGCCGCGGCGGGCGTTTGGGAGTAGATTTATCGAGGAACACGCATCCCCATCCCCAAGCCCGGGTGGTTCCTGCTCGTCCCCTTTGGGGTTCCTAGTTGCACGTCTCTCCCAGCGGGGCCCCACCCCGACGGCCCGGACGCCGGGTCGGCCTAGTGGACCCAGCGCCGTGCCCCGCCCCCTGCCTCTCCCCACTTTTCACCCGGGCTCCCTCCTCCTTTCGCCCCCGCCAGGAGGCGCGCGCCGCCCTGGAGCCGGCCAGCGAGCCCGACTTCGCCGCCCGCTTGCAGGCGCAGCGCATCTGCTTGGAACGCGCCGAGGCGGGCCCGCTGGGCGTGGCGGGGAGCGCGCGCGTGCTGGACCTGGCCTACGAGAAGCGCGTGAGCGTGCGCTGGAGCGCCGACGGCTGGCGGAGCCAACGCGAGGCGCCCGCCGCCTACGCCGGCCCCGCCCCGCCGCCGCCGCGCGCCGACCGCTTCGCCTTCCGCCTGCCCGCGCCGCCCCTCGGGGGCGCCCTGCTCTTCGCGCTGCGCTACCGCGTGACCGGCCACGAGTTCTGGGATAACAACGGCGGCCGCGACTATGCCCTCCGCGGGCCGGAGTACCCGGGCATTAGCGGAGCCCCGGAGCCCCAGGGCTGGATTCACTTTATCTAAGACGCTGCGGCCGCCGGCGGCAAACACGAAAGGCGCCCGAGGGCTGGGGGAGCCCGAAGATTCGGCGGGGAGCAATGGGAGGGACCGAGACTGGCAGGGACTGTCCGAGAAAGCCCAGAGGGGGAGGGAGAGGAGGACGGGAGAAGGCACCGGGATGAGGGGCGTGGGCGGAGTCACCAGCCGGGGAGGTTGGGGTGGAAAACACTGGTGGGAGGAGTGGAACACATGGCTTAGAAAGGAGACCAAGAAGGGCGTTGGAAAATGAGAAAAAAGCAGAATGACGGGGATGATGACATGCTCTTCCATGAGTGGGTTCCTCAGGCCTAGGCAGTGAGGTTAGGGCAGCTCTTTGAGGTTGAGGTATTTTTGTGGGAAGTTATCCGATTTGATGGCTCATCCCCTCTACCTGCCGTTGCCACTTCAAGTCCACCAGCTCTGCCTATCCTAGCTTTAAGCCGGCCATCACTACCCAGCGTAGGCCCCAGGAACTTGCTCCCCAGTCCCTGGCATTATGACAGGATTCCCTTGTCTCCCCTACTGGACCCCTGGCTTCAGTGTCCATGGAGAGTGGCTTGGGCAGCTCTTTCCTCAAGCAGCCCTGGGGATTAAAATGAAGGCAAAGCCAGGCTTCTCCTTGTGACCAAATGTTACTTTGTCTAAGGGGTTGCTGCACTCAGGGGATTCCAGAAAAGTGCCAGCTTTACTTTTCTGGGGTGCCTTTTAATGACATCTAAGCACTTTATGGATTGTATTTATTATTTATCAAGAGACAGTGAATCAGGATAATATTCTTATTTCTGCCTTAGAAGAATGAATCACTGACTAGCCGTATAACTTTGGGCAATTTAGTTTGCCTCTGGGTCCCAATTTCCTCTTTAGGAAGTTGGAATTGGATTAGGTGACCTCTTGTGACATTTTGTGATCTGCGAGTGGTAGCATGTAAAGTAGAAGCCATGTTTTCCAACCTACAGTTGGAATGAAACAGTTCAGAACACACAGCACCTCTCTCTCCCCAGCAACTGGTTGGGGTTGAGTTTTTGACCCTGAAGTTCCAAAGCCCAGGAAGCATCCCATAACAAGCATGCAGCCTCAAAATATTTATCCAGGGCGTCTATGAAACCACAGCTCATCGTCTGTCCCATGCTTTTTGTTCTTACCCACAGACTTCAGCCTGAGACAGCTTTGGGGAGGTGCATCTCTGTTGGGGAAAATGATGTTTGGGAGCCCCAAAGATAAACAGTGTTTGGGACTCTTGAGGATAAAGGATTATGAGTATAAGAAATGGAGAACTTCTCAAATCAAGAATCTAAGCAACCTGAAAATTAAATGGCACCAGAAGATGGCATTCTGCTCCATATCCTGAGCAAGTGAAATGGGAAAGCTGCACTCCTCCCCATTCACATTCATGCTTTACATCTTTCTTGGTTAACCTGAACATGAGTTACTCATCTGCTGGCTTTCTGATTTTCCTTTCCTCTTGACCTATTCATAAGCTCTTTGCTTCCTCTTTCCTTGTCCATCTCATTTCATCATTTTTCTTTCAGCATATAGGGCATTTACCTCCATTTTCTCTTTTTCCATTTGTCTCCCTCTTCATCCTTGTTGATCTCTCCTATTCCTTCTCCCTTCAGAAGGGGAGGAGAACCTACTTCCTTTCCTCCAAGACCATGGTTGAGCCACCTTCCTCTCTCAGGCTCCTTGACAGTCTTCTAGAAGGGAGAAGAGGGAAAAGAAGCAGATCCTGAGGCTGCAGATGAACAAGGAGCTCCCAGGTAACCAGCTCCCCACACCCTTTTCTATCTGCTACCACTTTCTCAAAGAATAATCTTTCTTTCCACTAAGTGAGATAGAATGCGTGCACCTGTGTCCGTACATGTATTCGGAATAGCACTTAGGGCTTGTTACCGTGCCACTACTGTCCAAAGCCTTAATCCTTTGAAGAAAGGGGACTGAAAGAGGAACCCTGAGTCATTCTTCACAAATGCCCATTTAAACACCATCCTTATCTGTTGAAAACAGAATTTCATTCAGCTTGTGAATCACCGTCAGGTCAGTTCCAGCAGAATGAAGAAACTGTACTGGAGGCCACCAAGCAGTGCACTTTTTGGTCATCAAGAGCCCAAGGGAGGGTCATGGAGGGAAAAATGGGTTGAGACTCATTGTGTAATAATTTCTTGCCTAATGTGTATGTTACTGCTATATTAACAATAGTAATAGTTCACATTTACTTACTAACATTTGGCACCTTATAGTCCTATGAGTTGGATAATGTCATCCTTGCCCTGTTTTAGAGGTAAGGAAACAGGCTGAGAAAAGCGCAGGAATTTGTCCATGATGATACAGCAGGTTAACAGCAGAGCTAAGATGATGAATCCAGGATCTTCAAGGCCTCTACTCTGTTCTATCTTTTTCATCTAAAAACGGGATTTAAAACCTTGCCATATGTCATCTATTGTTAGGAAAAGCCCGTGGTTTCTAATTGTGCTCTGCCTTCCCATCCTCCCAGTCTCCGGAACTGGCCGGAACTGCAAAGCACTGGGGGTCCCAAACTTCCTCTGCTTCTCCCAGGAGCTTGCTGCTGTCTTCTGTGCCAGTGTCCCAGCTCTGCAGGATCAGCAAGGGACCACACGCCTGCTTGGGAACCCACTTGAACTCCAACCTTTCCATATACCGGGATTTTTTCCTGGGCCTAGCCACCCCTCCACAGCTATTGGTGTGTTGTGCGTGCCCCTTCCCATTTTTCCTACTGACTTTGAACAGGCCAGCTCTCTAAGATTTTCGCTGGCCAAGGCCTGGAGTAGGACAACTGCTGGATGCTCTGTGCTTGGGCCGTTCCTGGGAGACCTAGTATTGAGTGGATCAGTGTAAGCTGGTTGAGGGAATCAGTGATAATCCACTGTGCCCTGAACTCTTTCCTTGTAAGAAGTACCAGGGCTCACCTATGACCATATTCTCAGCTTTACAGAACCAGCACGAGTCTTCTGGTTCTTCCTCTGTAGAGCAATGGGGATAAACTAATAGTCTGATCTGACATGGGAAACACTGAGTTTGGTAGAGTCTTTAGAGACGTGTTAGGCATGGTGGTGGGGACTTTCCTCTTAAGGCTGATGACTGTGAACAAGAACAATTTACGGTAAAACATGTCAGGCACACACTGGGAAATGGTGTAATTACCTTGGTCAATAACTTAAGGCCTGACGCAACACAGGAACACTTTCATCCATACCTCAGATGTCTTCCTACACTTACCTGTCTCAGTCTTCCTGCTGTTCCTTTGTTTCTCTTTATGGATGTAGCTCATCATTTCTCTTCATAAGAAGCCCTCACACCTTAATTTCCCATTCTAACTACACATTCCCTTGTTTCTAACGCCTGTTATTCTGTGGCACTCCTCTGGATCTTTGCACTCTGCAGGGTATAAAGTCAGAAACGTGACAAGACTTGTCTTTGAGATCACTGAATCCAGGTTCCTCTAGATGAGCACACAGGTGCAGAGATGAGAAGTAACTCCCTCAGGGTCAGAAAGTTTCTTAGTGCCGATTGAGGTAGTGCTGAGTCCTTGGCTGTGGAACAGGCCTCTATACAGTGAGACCCATAATTCTTCCAGGCAAGGGATAACATCAGAAATGTTTCATTTTCTGCAACTGGCTTCCATTCCCTTCCCCATCCTGGTATAAAGAGAAACAAAAGGGACATGTAATTTTTCTGTGTTCCCTGCCTTCCACTTTGGGTTATATTCCTGAAGAACAGTGACCTTGATTTTAAAAAAGAAAAAAAGCAATTGAATAGCTAGCCTTGGGAGGAAATCAAAGTCTGTTATGTGAACCCCCCAAAGACCACTAGACCATCAGGGAAACACCCCCTTCACAGTGCAGCCCTCACTGGGAACAAACCCACTAATACTGTGCCTAACTTCAGCTTCTTCATGCAGCTGCCCTTCCTTCTTGATTAAAGATCTCATACATGTATTTGAAATAAAGTTGGAACATGAAAATAAAGTATAAAATATTGGACAGTATTGTTTGTTTGGGGTTGAGGGTGGTAAATTATCCCAACCCCCCTTTTCTTGGTTATCTCATTTCTTAAAACTCTTTATTTCCTGTCTGCTGGAATCCTTTGGCTATGCAAAAGTTGGGTGGGAAGAAGATCTGGAGGCACTGAGCAGTCCTGGTGTGAGACATGGCAGCAGAATCCCACCATTTTGGGTAGTGGTAGGGAAAGTTACCAGGACTCAGTGCTTTTGTTCCCTGGCACCCAGGACCAACTGCTGATGCACTTAAAGGTAACAGGTTGGGCAAAATCTTACTTCCACTTGTAGGGGAGCCCTTCCATCGGGGAGGGCCATTTAAGTTACAATCTACTCCTTAAGCACTGAAGATGAGTAAAGGTCTTAGCCCTATCAAAGGCAACCCAAAAAATAAAGGACAAAAAGTATGACAGGAAAAGCAAGGAGCCCTGGTCTAATCCATATGGAGTGATTAAAATAGATATTAAAGGGAGACATTGTCAAAAAAGAACAAGAGCTAACAATATTGACTCATATCACCTGAATGATGAAAGAATCCAATTACCCTCAAAGTGATGAGACATTTCTAGTAGGAAAGTCCTAGCCCAAGAATAATCAGGTGCCTCCTCATTACATCATAATGGTCAAATTGTGATGTCACTGCAGAGTACCCACACTCAGTATGTGTTGTAAATGGAACCAGATATGCTGAAGGGTAGAGTCAGCATGAGGAACAAACACCCACGGAGAGGTAAGTCAGCCTTTCCAGGAGTTCTCTCCAGGGCATATGACCTAGGGTTCCCCTATGACCCTAATGTCTTTCCAGAAATCTCACATCTTTGTTAAGTGGTAGATTTATCAGAAATCTTCCACCAACTCCTCCATTTTAGCTTGTACTATCCCAAATCCTACATATATGCTGTTCTGATGGTCAACCTTCAGCTCTGGAATTTCTCAGGAGACAGGGCATGGAACACTGGAGCAGGGTTCCCCTAAATTGGGCAGAAACTTACTATATCCTTTTCGTAAACCCCAAGGGTAGACCCAAGATTCAGGGTGCCTGAAGCCCGTAACATTTAGAGTCCTTTTTTTTTTTTAACTTAAGAGTACTTTTTTAGCAAAAATATATTGGCACAAAGGTGAATAAATATATGTTAGAATGAGATAAAATTTATAGTTTTTAAGAGTGAAACTTTGACAATATCACAAAATCAAAAATCACATTAAAAATTATCTACTTAATGGCCCTCCCTCGTGGTGCAAGGGGTTAAGCACCGCACTATGAAGCAATCCACAGCCTCTGCAGCATGAGTTCAATCCCCAGCCGGCCAGGGGGAAACCCACATGGTGAGGCAGACTTCTCCTGTTTCACCCGCTGCTCCCCTCAGCAGTGTATGTTTCAATCAATCAGTCTGCATGTTTCTTTCTTTTTTTTAACAGAGGCATGCTTTTATTTATTTATTTGTTTTTGTTTATACATGCACTGGGTACAGTCAGAAGCGCGGGAGGGTGAGAGAATTCACCAGAGCCAGAGTGGGGAGCAGAGCAGGCAGAAGGACCGAAGTACACTGCTGAGGGGAGCAGCGGGCGGCAGGAGAGGTCTGCGGACCATGTGGGACCCTTCTCCGGTGGCCGGGGAGCAGCTGGGGTTCGAACCGGCGCTGCAGAGGCTGCGGTCAGCTTCGCAACCCAGCGCTCAACCGCTGCGCCACCGGGGAGGCCCAGTCTGCATGTTTCTGTCCCCCACTCTGTCTCTGGTGGATCCTTTCACCCCCCACATCTCTGGCCTGTACCACAGTTCTTGTATGCATAAATAAATAAATCTTAAAAAAAAAATTACCTACTTAAGGGCCTCCCTGGTGGCGCAAGGGGTTAAGACGCAACCTGTGAGGCTGTCCATAGCCACTGCAGCATGAGTTCGATCCCCGGCCAGGGAGCTATCTATATGGCTCAGCAAATCTCTCCCGGCTTGCCTGATGCCCCCTCAGCAGTGTGTTTCATGTTTCGGTCGCTCTGCCTGTTCTGTTCCCTGCTCTGTCTCTGGTGAATCCTCTCACCCCTCTGCACCTCTGGCCTGTACCCCAGTTTTTGTATGCATAAATAAATAAATCTTTTTAAAAAAAGAAAAGAAAAAAAAAAAGGGAGGAATCAGCCTGGACTCTAGAACTGGGGCAGAGCAATTTCTTCTCTCTCCTTGGATACTTTCTCCCCTAAATCTGTCTTCAGTTCCTCTCTACTCACTCTTGGAAGTGCCTTTCTGAGACAACAAAGGTGGCTAAGTTATCTACCTTTCATAATTCCAGTCCATGATCAATGATGCTCAGAGAGAGTGACTGTGTCCTCCAGGAACAGGTGCTAAGTTTCCACAGACTGTTCCTTCTTGCTTTCCAGTCTAAGAAGCTTGAGTTTTTCCCAGTCAATCCAGTCTCCTTTGGCTCATGAGACAATGACCTCTCCACTGAAAATAGGGCTACTGCTGCCTAAAATGTTTCACTCTTCCTTCATTACATATTAGCCTCTGGGGGCATAGTAATAATCATGATTAGGGTGTATATACCTCCAGCCCTGGCTTAAACTCCAAGGGATCAAACATTTCTAACTCTATAGCACAGTATTATGTGTCTTTGCTTGCTTACTCCTATGTTTTTGCTAAATATTCCTTTGGAGCAGACAGAGGCTAGCTTCTAGTTGAAATCGTTACTAAATGCATTGAGACGAAGTGGGTGACAGGGGCAAATCCCGGCAAAAGAAAATAGGGCACAGAGCTGAGGTAGATCTCTTTCTGATGTCTGGCAACCCTGAAAGAGTTCCAGACCTTAGAGTGGGGCAATCAGGAATCAGAAGTAATAGTTATGGTGATTGGTTTGGGAGAAGGGGGATCCATGGGGAGGGGTGAGTGAGGTGTGTAGTATATAAGATGGAAGTCTGAAATTATTTAATAAACTTTTAATACCTGTGTAAGGTATTAAGTGACTTAGATAGGCAAGTAGAGGCTTTTTCAAAGACTAGCCTATGAACAGAAGAGTAACTTCAGAAAGTGTATTGTTCCCAAGTTTTATAAGACTGAGAATGACTATACAAACTTTTGGCCCAGTACTTCGGCGTGTATAGAGTACCACTTTGGTTGAAAATCCTATCTCTTGACAGCAAAAACCAAAGACCCCAAATACGACCTAGAGGAGGGAGGGAGAGGGGTCTGGGGCTCTGCTAGGTCCCACAGAGGTCCTTTCCGGCACTTTGTTTTTGGGAACAAGTGTTCGGTGCCAACTGGATCCAGGAAGCCGCCGAAGGCGTGAGACTCCTAGGATCCTCGTCTTTCCGGTTGTCAAGACATTTGATCCATCTCAACAAGTTCCCGACTGCTCTGGGTGCTTGGTTTACCGTGACGCTGGTGACGGAGGTTGGGCCCTGGACTGGGAAGGCGCGGCTCGTGCGTAAGGACGGCAAGGGGGTGCTGAAAAGGTCTTCCTTCAAGAAGAAATAAATGGAGCTACTGGCGGTCCGGACAGTTCAGCAAAATGAACTCTCTCTGCGGAATTCGGGGAAGAACACCGCCGGGTGTACTCAGAAGGTCCGGCGCGGATAGGTCGAAGGTGGGGGGTGGTACCACTCGCGGCGCCCTGGCCCTGGGGGACATCTTCCCTGCCTGCCGCACCCAATAGCCTCTCCGGCTGAGACTCACGCAGCCAATAGCGGGGTTCAGTTGAGAACCACGCAACCAATAGCCCGTCCACCGCGTTCCGCCGGTGCCCGCCTGCCTGCACTCGCCAATCAGGACTCGTGCCGCCCTGGCACCGCCCCCGAGCGCCCGCCCCACCCATCCGCCCCGCCTCCAACTCGCTGGAGCTGGGCTGGGCGAGACGGGCGCGCTCTCGGGGGCGGGAGGGGCAAGTCCCGGTCCCCGCCGTCCGCGAGGGTGGGCTCGGAGCAGGCCGCACCGGGAAGCAACCCCACTCCCACCCCGGAGGCCCCCTGCCCTTTCTCCCCCTTTACCCCCGGCCCATGGTGCGAGGCTGGGAGCCGCAGCCCGGGCCGGACAGCGGTGAGTGACCCCCAGCCCCTTCGACTTCCCCTCCCAGCCCAATACGATCTCCGACCTCTAAAGCCCCATCCCCGCGCTGGGGGGAGAATTCCAGGTTTGAAGTCGCCGGGTTCTCTCTCTCTCCTTTAGACTTTTCGGTTCCCCGTTGCAACCGGGGGAGGGTGAGTGGGTGTGTAGGGAGGACGAGAATGCTGGGTTGGGACGCCCTTGGAGAGGGGGAGGATGAGATTGGCCTGCTCCCTGGGGCTCATCGCCCCAAGTGCAACTTTTGTTCTCTGACCCAGTTTGGAGCCTACTAGGCTGCCTCTGATATGGAGGCTTAGGAGAAATGTTTGCTTCCCAGGCCTCGCCCCCAGATCCCCCACGACCACCTCCTGGGGACCCTAACACTTACAGAAACCTGGACTGACTGCTGGGGGAGCAGTGGCCTTTGGGAATGAAAGGTTCAGTAGAGATGCCCCTTCTGACCACCCCCTGCCCAGGAGTACTCAGAAAACCAGGAAAAGATGAGAACCCGAGTCCTCGGAGGTTCCCGGTGTTACGACCTAATCTGAAACTTCTAAAGTGAAAGAAGAAAACTCAAGCTGGGACCTGTTTGGTAATATGGGCCCAGCCCAGGAGATCTTTTTTCATAGGAACCTCCTCCTCACCATACATTTGAAGCCCTTTTAAATTATATTTTAGGATAGGGAGAGGACAGTAATTGAAAAACCCCAAATGCCAATTAAAAGTTGGGAATTTTTAAAATGATACGTATCTTAAGCATTGTCATTAAAAGTACATTCATTTCACCAGTCTTTGCTGGGGTGTGTGTAGGGGGCTGGAGGATAGAGACGTTTTCTTTGTGTAGTCTGCTGATTGGAGTTCCCAACTGAGTATCTAGCATAAACTACACACATCAGTCTCAAATCTGGCTGCACCCTGAGAACTTTTTTAAGCTACTGATGCCTGGGTCCCAGGCCAGACTGATGAACTCAGAATGAGGATGAGGGTGCCCTGTCTAAGTTTCACAGGTAACCTAATGTGCAGTCTGCGAGGAGAGCCTCTGCCTCTCATCATCTATGATTTCAAGGTTTAGTTTTGGTTTAGTTAAAGTGGAGTGGGAACTTAAACATTATTGAAGCATCCGGGTGCAGAGTAGTTCTGAAATGTTTTCCTCTGCTCCTTCAGTCTTGTACAGGTAACTGCCCACTCCCAACTCATCAAGAGGTACACTTCTTTGTATTATGTTTTTTTAAAGCATTTGATTTTGTTTTCATTTCATTTTTAATGCACTAAATTGTTCACAGGTTTATGTGATGTTTAATTACATTATTGTATAAATAGAGAAAGACCAGGCTGTCAGGGGTTTGGAATTACACACAATTGACCCAAGCATACAGGGCAGATGAAGAAAGCAGATGATTAGGTCACAAGAGAGTAGCCTGCCAGCCTCTAGTAGTATCCAATATTGTGGGTGAGTCCAGTTCAACACTCCCCCCCTTATACTATCCCCAGCAGTCATATCACCCATACGCAGTCCCCTTACAGACTTACTCAGAATCTCTTGGATCTTCCATCCACTCTTTCCATTCTTTTACATCAAGTGTTTGTTCCTCTAAGCAATTTGTTACCACCATTGCCTTTATTAAGCTAGGAGGACATAAGGCAGAGATTCTTTTTTTTTTTTTAAAGATTTTTTTTAAATTTATTTATACAAGCACTGGGTACAGTCAGAAGCGCGGGAGGGTGAGAGAATTCACCAGAGCCAGAGCAGGGAGCAGAGCAGGCAGAAGGACCCAAGCACACTGCTGAGGGGAGCAGCGGGCAGCAGGAGAGGTCTGCGCGCCATGTGAGACCCTCCTCCGGAGACCGGGGAGCAGCCGGGGATTGAACCGGCGCTGCAGAGGCTGCGGGCAGCTTCGCAAGCCAGCGCTCAACCGCTGCGCCACCGGGGAGGCCCAAGGCAGAGATTCTTAATCTGGATTTCTGGGCCATCAGTGCATCATGTGAGAGAGAGAGAGAGTGTGTGTGTGTGTGTGTGTGTGTGTGTATAAATAATGTGTAAGTTTGACTGTTTACTTGTAGGGACTAGCCATAACTTTCTGAGAGTCCCTAACTTTGAACTCATTCTCAAAGAGGACTATGATCCAAAAAGTTAAGCAGCACATGTTTAACCTCACTAAAAGTCCTTTAAGTTCCTTAAAATTATTACCAAGACACACTTTGGGCAGCTTTATTCTCTGAATAAGGCTGTAGGGAATTTAGCAGGATAATACCTAGTCTCTCACTTGAACTATTTTACCATAAGCCTAAGTTCAAGCCTCAAGTTCCCTTTTCCTAGGACTGTGTCAACATCTAGATGTTTAAGGCAATCCATTCTTTGTGAGGTGCCCATGGGTATGAAAAGCCCAAAGGGAAAGAAGGGTACTATCCTATTTTTTTTACTAGTGGCTTTAAGTAGCAGTTGGACCTATCTGGCATATTTATTTATTTTTAAGAGATTTATTTATTTATGCATACAAGAACTGGGGTACAGGCCAGAGGTGTGGGAGGTGAGAGGATTCACCAGAGACAGAGTAGGGAGCAGAACAGGCAGACACACTGAAATATATTGCTGAGGGGAGCAGGGGGTGAGACAGGAGAGGTCTGCTGCACCATGTGGGTAGCTCCCTGGCTGGCTGGGGATCGAACTCATGCTGCATGAGGCTGTGGATAGCTTCACAGTGCTGTGCTTAATCCCTTGCACCATGAGGGAGGCCCCTATCTGGCATATTTAATACAAATTTAACATTTACTCAGAATTGATATTTCACCAGCACTTCTGTCCTAAGAGCCCTTATTTCTCCTGTTTTGATTCTGTTTCTATCATCTCCAAAATGGAAGCACAAGAACACTAGCTATTAGGGCCTTCATTGTGTTTTTTGTTTACTATAGGGTCTACCCTACTTGTTATAGTTCTCATGTGCCACTCTGGCTATAGTGCCTTCCTACAAATTCTTCCAAGGAGGTACCAACTATATAGCTGTGCCTTGATTTAAATTACAATTCAAGATCAAGAAGTCTTCTACAATTTGTATTTTGTGTAGGGAAATTCTGGATGTATAGAGTACAACGAATGTTCTTTGCCTTATTGCATGTTAGACCGAAATATCAAGCTGATTCCATAAGTATCTGAAGGATAGCAAACCACCTAAAATGAAAGAAAATGCTTCCTCGTGGGTTTATACTCATTGTCCATCTGGTAGGCTTCATCCTCACACTGAACTGCCTTATTTCTTACATTTTCCTCATATCTAAAGTGTTATTATGTCCTTAAAGAACAGGACACAAATAAGGTTACCTAGATGTCAAGTGCTGCAATCATAAAGTATTTTCTAGCTTAGATTTGGAGGTGTTTCTGGTGAGCCACTATTTCTCAACGGTGGTTTTGCACCTGGCTGCACAGTTTCTCACAGGCCGCTCAGCCTTATCTGGGATGAACCTTGAGGATAAGGCAGGGATATTTACCAATTGGTAATTGGTAATTACATTGGTAATTCACCTGGCAATCAAAAAAGATTTATATCTAAATCATGGATTCAATTTTCCTAAAGCAGTGATTATCATCCTTTTTATTTTTAAAGTGGCAAAATTCATTCTGGAATGATAGCTAACTCCCTAAATATAAAAAACATAAAAGCATAGATACCCTGGTTTCCTCTACCCAGAATCAGAACTCTGCAAAAAAGAGTTATAAAACAGTGATTTTTAAAGGATTCACTCTTTGCCTAACTTCCTCTCTTGAGCAGGAGCATCACCTTATAGCAGAATCATCCCAGGAAGCTGAAGTAATGATAAAAGCTGCTATTTATTGAGCCTTTACTTTGTTCTAGGCATATGTCAACTGCATTTTTTAATTTAGTCATTAATTTGCAAGGTAGGTGCTATTAGAGCCTTTTTTTCCTCCTGATGGGAAACTAAGGCTTTGTGATTTATCTCAAATCTGCCTCACTCCAGACCTCCGCCTCTAATAGCTGTGTTAGGCCCTGCCTATACATAGAAGGTGCAGACAAAATTATGAGTTTACATACACTCAGCACTGCCCATTTTTCAGACATGAGGAAAGTGGGGGTCAAATAAGCTGAGTAACTTTTGCCCAAGATCACATAGCCAGTAAGTGGCAGAATTGGGGAAATGCAGGTTGTCTCTACTCAAGAATCTTATTTTTACCCACTCTGCCATGCTGCCTGAATTTACTCTCTTAAGATCCTCTTCAAGGTGTACTGCCGTTATGATCGCTCCTTAACATATCAAAAGTAGTTACCTATAAACTCAGGATTCCTCTACAGTAAAGGGTAACAGATGTGTTATTAGTCTCTCATTTCCACACAGGGAGCTGAGTTAAAATTCAGCCCACAGATTGATTCTGGGCAATAACTTGAACAGGTATTTCAGGAATGAAGCACAGTTTGGGGCTATCCCGGAAGTCCCCACACCCATAAATAACCCTGGAAGCAGTAGTGCTATACTGGTTAGCTTGCAGGACCTGTTTACAATTTTTAATAAGCCTGCCCACCTGGTCCTGAGAAGAAAGCTGGACGAAAGAGATAAGAGCTGCAGCCTTCCGCCTGCCCTCAGTAAAGGGGGTTGTTAAAATCTAAGGGAGCTCTCTGGAGAGAAACAGCAGTTGGAAGAGACAAAGGCTGGGGGAGGGGATAACCTTTGTTTGAGGATGATTTAGGGGAGGAAACCTTTCCTTCTTCCTAATCTCACCCTAAACCCTGGGGGAGTAAGCCCCGTTTATCTCAGATGTCTGACCTATCTCTCTCCCCCTACTGGGAGATGGAAAAAATAAAGCTATCAGCTTGAGGCTTAGAGCTTAAAGGTGCTATCTTTCCCCTCCCAACGCATCGCCCCCAAAAAAGAAAAGAAAAGGGGGCTAGGCAGCTGTGTACCTTCTAGATAGTCATCCACATTTTAGAGATTATCATAAATTGTTAGGAGATAAAGCATTTGTAACAGTTCTGAGATAATTGCTCCCCTTGTTTCTGTGGTTGAGTCTTCACTTATGACTCTTATTCCATGAACTTAAGAGGGTGGAGTGAGTTTGAATTAGAAAAACAAAGGCTATATAAGGATGTTTTCTTCCTTCATAACTTCTAAAACTCACCAGTCATGTGACTTGGAGTAATTTAACTTCTTCGGACTTTGGGTTTTTCACACATTCAGTGGGAATTATAGCAGGTTCTGATGATTTTGTAAATTTATGAAAGCTAAATTAAAAAGTACTAAAGCACTTTAAAAGCAATCCAGTACATACACATAGAAAGTTGGCTGTTTTGGAGTCCAACGGTTTGTTTGGTAGAAATTGACCAGTAGCCCAAGAGAGAAGCCCCAGTGATTAAGCTGTTTCTCTTCTTATTACAGCAATCTGTGAAGGGCACAAATCAGGAAGCACCATGCCTCCTAATAAAGAGGCCAGCAGTCTTAATAGCTCCCCTGCGGGGCTCATCTGCCTCCCTCCAATCTCTGAAGAGCTACAGCTCGTGTGGACCCAAGCAGCCCAGACCAGCGAGCTGGATGGCAACGAACATTTGCTACAAACCTTCAGCTATTTTCCCTACCCCAGTCTAGCAGACATTGCCCTTCTCTGCCTACGGTATGGGCTGCAGATGGAGAAAGTCAAGACTTGGTTCATGGCTCAGCGCCTTCGCTGTGGCATTAGCTGGTCATCTGAAGAAATAGAAGAGACCCGTGCGCGAGTCGTCTATCATCGCGATCAACTCCATTTCAAATCCCTTCTCTCATTTACTCATCATGCAGGAAGGCCCCCAGAGGAGGTGCCGCCTCCACAAGTGCCACCACCAGAACCAACTGGTCTTGGAATAGTGCCCCTGGCTCTTAGCGAGCCCACCCAGAAAGCATTGAAGGTAGAGCCTGAGGAGTCCTCCGAGCCACTGAGTCACCAGAAAGCAAAAGAGCCCCCAATGGCACCAGGAAGTGGGGCAGTCCCATGCCAATCAGATTTTTGGCAGGATCGTCAAAGCAGTGGCCTCTCTAAAAAACAGGCAGGCAGGGGTCCCAACCAGTCACAAAGTCTAGGTACTGCTTCCTGGAACCACTCCCCATCTGTCCAGCAGCCACATACTCGGGACAAGCCCCCACCAGTCTCATTACTTGCCAGTAGGTGTAAACAGGAGTCAGCAACTAAAGTGACTCCTTCCTCTACCTCTTCCTCTTTCCAGGTACTGGCTAATGGAGCTACTGCCACCTCTAAACCCCACCAGCCACTGGGCTGTATCCCACAGCCACTGTCGCCCAGTGAACAGGCACTACCCCCACATATGGAGCCAGCCTGGCCGCAGGGGCTAAGGCATAACTCGGTACCAGGTAGGGTTGGCCCTGCAGAGTACCTTTCCCCAGATATGCAACGCCAGCGAAAGACCAAGCGCAAAACCAAAGAGCAGCTGGCTATCCTCAAATCGTTTTTTTTACAGTGCCAGTGGGCACGGCGTGAGGATTACCATAAATTAGAACAGATCACTGGTTTACCCCGGCCTGAGATTATTCAGTGGTTTGGTGACACACGCTATGCCTTGAAGCATGGGCAACTAAAATGGTTTCGGGACAATGCAGTACCTGGTGCCCCTAGTTTTCAGGACCCAGCAATTCCCACACCACCGCCTTCAACCCGCTCCTTGAATGAATGGGCTGAGACACGGCCTCTGCCAAACCCCCCACCCCCCCCAGACATACGGCCCTTGGAGAGGTACTGGGCAGCCCATCAGCAACTGCGGGAAAGTGATGTCCCTCAGCTGAGTCAGGCGTCAAGGCTTAGCGCCCAGCAGGTACTGGATTGGTTTGACTCTCGATTACCTGAGCCAGCGGAGGTGGTGGTTTGTCTAGATGAAGATGAAGAAGAAGAGGAGGAAGAACTGCCGGATGATGAGGAGGAAGAGGAGGAGGAGGATGACGATGACGAGGATGATGTGATCATACAGGACTGAGTTGGGGGAAGGGGAGGGGGAGGCGTGTTACTAAAATGAACCAATTTAGTAACTTTAAACAAAGAAACCACATTTTAAAAAATTACCTTGTGGCAAAAAACTGAAAACCTTTGTGTTCTGGAGGTGGGGGGTTGGGGATGTAGTGAGGGTGGACCAGGGAGGATGGCCATAGGGCTCAAAATGATGTGGGGATGGGATGGGCAGAAACCCAGGCCTCTATCTTCAGTGAAGAGAGGACCACGGATCTGCTCAAAACCAGGGACTGAGGAAAGGCTCCTGCTCTCCTATCTGCTGCTCTCTTTGTTGGCGCACTACAGAGGCCTGCCCTTGGCCCTGTAAGAGGACTGGCAAAGAGGAGTAAAGAATTTGGATTCAGTGACTCCAGTGCATCCCCAGTCCCACCATTTCCCCTGGAATATAAGGCTGCTTAGTACCCCTTCTTTTCTCTGCTAGCTTACGTCCATGCTAGGAAATACAGCTAAGAATCTGTGTCCCAGTCTCACCACATATTTCCTCTTCCTTACACCAATTTGACATTACATGTTTTACCTGTGAGATTATTGAGTTGCCCACAGCAGAATATTTTCTGATACTGGGACCACTTTGCCTTGTACCTTTTTATCTGTTTCTGAAATCCCCACTCTGTTCACTATTTGTCTCAGGGTAAATCTTCCCCACGGAGCTTGTGAAAAAGTTTAATAATTGGGTGGAGAATAATTTAGACTGGATATTTATTGGAGGTGGGAATTAAAGGAGATGTCCTTTAAGAGTGAATTAGATTACAGAGGGTAGAGGAGAGGGAATGGTTTTTGCTGTTCAGAAGGACAGTACAGGTAGGTTCCAGGTTTGGTTTTACAAACCTGCCTAGCTTGACTGATTTTTCATTTTGGTGGTGTTTCAATTTGTGTCCAAAAAAGGGACTTTTTCTCTCTTTGTGGTCCTCTCTCTACAGGATCTATCTTGGGGACAGAGGGACCATGGTCTTTAACTGAATTATTGCTGCTTTAGAATGGTTTGATCAGTTGGGGTCAGATACAAAGATATCAATGGTTTAACCACTTAGAAATAAAAGTGGAAGCTCCAAGTTACTAGAATAATAAAAAAATCCAAAAATAAAATTGTTTCTCTTGTCCACTTTGCCACTTCTATGGTTTAGAGATTATTGGAACCAAATCTGTTAACATTCTAGTTCGGTACACTTTTTTTTTTTTTTTTTTTGAGAAGGGCAGGATATCTTGAAGTAAAAGGATAAAAATGTTAAAAGGCAGTAGATAATTATCAACAGGCTATTTCCCAGCCATCAGACAGTAATAATTAAAACTTCTGAGGCTTTAGCAGTGAGCAGTGACAATTGAGTCATTCTCGGAGGTAACTGCACCTGCTACAATATGCATAGGCTCCTTCCCAGAAGAAGGTGTCTAGAAATGCCTTTAAAAAGAAATTCAGAGTACCAGAAAGGGGTAATGGGATTCTCTAGTTCAGCTACAAGGTCTTCCCCAAGATGTAATTTACTTCTGGTCAGATGTCTCTGCATTTTCCCAGAATTTCTGCTTAAGGCCCTGCCTGCCAACGGGTCACCCATTTAATTGCTCATGGCTACCCCTATGTACCTAAAGAAGAAACATTTGATCTAAGTAGTGTTTGCCCATTCCACCAATCTAAAGCTTGTAATGCCAACAGGTAGCTGCAATAAAAGGGCATCCTCTTTATTATCTATGTACTTTTGTAATCTGAAAGTCTATCTCCAGCTGTTCAAACAGAAAGGAAAAAAAAACATTTAATAATAAGTAGGCACAAGAAACAATAGGCAAGTAGAGAAAGTATTATAAATTAGAACAAGAAACAAGAGTTGTTGCTTATTAACATTGGCAATATAGCAATGAGAATATATCCATGGTTAAAAATTGAAATCCCAAAATAAAACACAGTATGTTACCCTCCCCTTCAATGATGTCAAAAATTGTTTTGACTCCCTTTCTTTCAAATTGCAAGAATGAGGGAGCTACACATGTCTTGTGGGGGAGATACAAACATCCTGTAGCATAAGCCTTATATAAAACCTGACCACTTTCCCGAGAGGTAATACAGAGTGTATTTGGAAGAGAAGAGGTACTGAGTGAAACCAGGAAACAAGGCAGGGATACCTTTTCCAAGACCATGGCCTCTGGTGGATACTACAGGCCATCCTTCAGCAGTGTGCATAGACCACATTTGAAGACGGTCTATCTGGGAGTGGCCCATCCTTCTCTCCCCCTGGTTAATCCCATCTGCCTCTGTTGGTAGAGAGTCTGCAGCAGAGGACAAGAAGTCAGTGTTTATGACAAAAATGGCAAGTAAAGCCCTCTCAAGGCTTTACATGAAGTTTATCAGGCCAGTAAACAATTGTTGCTTCCCTATAGTTTTTCTCCATTGCATGATAACTTCCAAACTAAGTTTGGAAGTTGATACGTCTAGGGTAACCAAAGCTTTGTTGCTAATAATGAAACTTGCTGGAACATTTCAGTTAATATACTAATAAGGCAGAATATTTGAAAATCAAGCTCTTTTGGAAGACTTGGTACCTGTAACTACCATAACCAGAAATGATAAGCAGGGAAGCAGAATTCCTAATGCCTTTGCAGGGGAGTTGCACTTAATTCAATAATTTTTTTTTTTATTATTAACTTACAGGAATTTTTCTTTTTAAGTAACATAATGAACTCAAAACTTCAAAAAATAACTCATGGTCAATTTTCTTTCATGTCTACTCTCACTGCCCCTCTCCACCTGATTATATTAAAGCAAAACCCAACCACTTCCTATCCATACATATTTTAGTACGTATTTCCAAAAGATAAAGACTCTTAAAAGGCGTTACTAAAACAGTATCATGCCTACAAAAAAAACCCTATACTATCAAATGTTCAATATATTCAGTTTTCCTCACTCACTTGTAAATGTTTTTTACAGAAGGTATCATCAAGATCAATTAGGGGCCATGTATTTGTAGATGGTTTATAGTTCCCTGAATGCTTTTATCTGTGGGTTAATCCATTTGTGAGGCTCTTATGGATGTTACTTCTTCAATGTTGCCTCTCAGGAGTTAGATCCTATTTTTTTTTTTTTAAAGATTTATTTTTATGTTATTTATACAAGAGTCAGAGTACAGTCCAGATGTGCGGGAGGGTGAGAGGATTCACCAGAGACAGAGTGGGGAACAGAACAGGCAGAATGACGAAATACACTGCTGAGGGGAACAGCAGGCGAGACAGGAGAGGTCTGCTCGCCACGTGGGTTGCTCCGACGCCAGCAGGGATCAAACCGGCACTACAGAGGCTGCGGACAGCTTCACAGCGCTGCACTCAACCACCTGCGCCACCGGAGAGGCCTGTTAGATCCTATTTTTTTGCTGATAAAAATACAGGGAATTTTGGAGTCTGAGAGCAAAATATTTACCTGCCTTACTACATTTTGGGGGTCACCCAGGAGCTTGGTATAGAAAAAGGGCATAAATACCCTCAAACCCAAGCCATAAAAGTTAAAGGGCAAGACTAGGCTTCTCATTTAGTAGAGCTCCTTATAAACCTCTCTTCTTTCCCATGCCCTTTTCTCTTGTCAAGATTAGAACCATAGTCCCATAAATTCACAAAAGATTTTTTCAGCTATCTCTGGAGGATTACATGTTTTTTCCTACTGCAAACAGTAGTACTTCTACTCAAAAAATATATTCCATTAAAAATGTTCTTTAGGAGCTTCTGCAAATGTCAGCTGTGTCCACACACTTAGATCATGTTGGCCAAGACCTCTGAAGTTTAAAACCTTTCACTACCATATGACCTTATTTTTAAACTTGGAAGCTAATCAGACAGTATAGAATTGTTGAAATTGAGTCCATTCTGGAAAGTTGTGAATATATGATTACCAGACTTGAAACCTATGTCATTTTCCACTGGCTACATCCTACCACCTTCACTGTAGTAGGCCTAACTGTGAGTTTTTCTCATCCAGACAAGTTAGAGGCTCACCTGCAGGACTGGTGGCTGGAAACCAGGAAGACTCTCTAGAGTGGTTCTGCCTTCCCTTTGACCTGTAAGATATAATAAAATAGTGAAAGAATACTTATTTGGCAATTCCCCTGCAGTGCTAGTGATGGAGCATGTTAAAAAGAAAGTTCTTAAAATGAGAAACACATATTAAAAGTGAAAAACTGTTAGATAAGGTACTAAAAAGAGATGGGTTATAAAGTCCATCCTTGTGAGGATGGAGTACTGACAGAGAAATCTGAGATTTGAATTTAACTATGAGTAGAAAAAAGAGGCAATAAAAAAATTTTGGTGAGTTATGGATGATGACAGCCTCTTATCAAGAGGCCTGTTACCAAAGATATGTTTCGGAAAAGGTGAGGATGAAAAAGAGATAGTGGTTTTATCATTCACATTCAAAACTGTGTTCCCAGTAATGTTCATACACATAACAAAAAAAGAAAAACTCGACTGGTGAAAAGATGAGTGCAATTTAGGTAAAATTTTTTTAAAGATTTATTTTATTTATTTATGTATACAAGAACTGGGGTTTAGGCCAGAGGTGTGGGGGGTGTGGGGGGAGAGGATACACCAGAGACAGAGTGGGGAGCAGAACAGGCAGATCTACTGAAATACACTGCTGAGGGGAGTAGCGGGAGAGACAGGACAGGTCTGCTGTGCCATGTGGGTTAGCTCCCTGGCTGGGGATTGAACTTGTGCTGCAGTGACTGGCAATAGCTTGATAGCAGAGACTTTAACCCTTGCACCACCAGGGAGGCCCTAGGTAAAATTCTTCACTATGAAAGAAATAGAGCCAAACTAAAGACAATATACTCTTGGGGTGTGGCAAATCCCAACTTCTTTTCCCTTTGAAAGGCTTCACTAAGTATGTATGTCAATGGCTGAAGTTCTACTCCTTTGGTTATATTATTTAACTTACCTGAATTGTCAGGGGTGAGGACTCTTGTGTGGTCTGAATTCCCACCATTTAGAGATGGTCTGAAAGGAAAAAAACCCCGTCCTGAGGAGGCAGATGGTCTAAGAAGGGAAAACAAAAGCATCAGCAGAGAAAAGGAAAGGTGGAGGTAAAGACCATATGTAAAGGAAGAGCCTATACCTGCACAACAGAGACGAAATAAATCCCCTAATTGCAGTTGAAAATAAAATAATTCAAATGTCTATTAGACATAGTATTCTTCAACTTCCTCTTTGTGTTTATAGGTAGAGAATAAATTTCATTGGTATAGGCCCCAGTGCTGCTGGCAGAGTGCTGGTGTGAACAGATCCCAAACGAAAGTTAGCATAGAGTCACTTACCTGTAAGATAGGCTGTAAGAGGAAGCTGGTGAAGGGGTTTCTGAAAAGCACAAAAATGCATGTGAGATAATACACAAACTGGAAAAGGATTCAGATGTACCAGGGGCCAGGGCAAAGGAACTGAGGGATTAAAGATTTTTTATTGTTTTTATTATACATACAATACATTTATATATTGCACATATAATATTGTATATATTAGGTATTTAGTGTGTGTATGTGTGTGTGTGTGTGTATATGTGTATATATATATATATATTAGGTTTAGGGGCCAATGGCAGGTAAGAAAGCTCACAAATCGCCTAGCAGCATCTCAAAGGTGCTTTCCTCTCCGTTTCATGAGTTTGTGGGCCTGGACCCATCACTGCCGTACATGCTGTAATGTATCTGTGCCTTGGTTTCCCCTATAAGAAGATTACTAGAAAGAATGGCTAAAGACAAAGGATCATTAAGTTCACTAAGACTGATATCAGACAAATAATAGACTTCATGACAAAACTGTTACTAGAGAAAAAGGTCAAAATGATAAAAGAATAAATCCAAAAGAAGATAAAATACAAACATATATGCATCTAGTAACAGTTCTAAAATACATGAAGTAAAAGCTGATAAAATTAAAGAGAAAAATAGACAATTCACCAATCATAGCTGGAAACTTCAATATCCCACTTTCAATAATGGATATAACAACTAGACAGAAGATCAGCAATGAAATAGAAGATTTGAATAACATACATACCAACTAAATCTAACAGTGATCTATAGAACAATCTACCCAAAAGAGCAGAATACACATTTTTCTCAAGTGTACAAAGAACACTGGCTAGAATAGACCATCTGTTAAGGTATACACTTTTTAAAAAAAAGATTTATTTATTTATGCATACAAGAACTGGGGTACAGGCCAGAGGTCGGGAGGGGGTGAGAGGATTCACCAGAGACAGAATGGGGAACAGAACAGGCAGATCAACTGAAATACACTACTAAGGGGTGCAGCAGGCAAGTCAGAAGAGGTCTGCTGTGCCTTGTGGGTATCTCCCTGGCCAAGGATCGAACTCGTGCTACAGTGGCTGCGGATAGCTTCATATGTTGTGTCCCAACCCCTTGCGGCACCAGGGAGGCCCAAGGCCTACACTTTAAAATATTTCAGTCATACAAACTATTTTGTTCAACCACAATAAAATTAATTTCAAAATCGGTAATGATAGGAAATTTGGGAAATTCACAAATATATGAATATTAATCAGCACTGCTAAATAACCAATAGTTCAAAGTAAAATCATGAGAGATGTTAGAAAGTACTTTGAGATGAATTAAAACCACAATATAGTAAATATTGTAAGACTCCTCAAAAAACAGTGCTTAGAGCAAAATGTATAATGGTAAAAGTATATATCAAGAAAGCAGATCTAAATCAATAATTTAACCTTCCACCTTGCGAAACTTAGAAAAAAAGAACTAAACCCAATATAAGCTGATGGAAAAAAATTAGAGCAGAAATGAAGCAGAGGGGAAAAAAAAAAAGAAAATAAGAAAATCTAAAAGTTGGTTCTTCAAATTGGTCCAAGAAAAAAAGAAGACTCAGTAAGATTAGGAACAAAGAAGGGAATATTTCTACTAACCTGTCAGAAATAAATTCATTAGAACATCAACCTTTTTCCAAGGGTTTTGTGTATGAAAGAATTTGAGAGAGACTATTTGGTGAATTTAAAAATTAATTAACCAAGAAGAGATTTGTGAACTTCAAAATTACCTTCTTTCTTTGTGAAAAGAAAGAAATGCTCTCTGAGAAGTATTCTCTATGAAATAGCTAATCCCTTTGAAAATAATAACAGGAGTAATTCTAAGGGAAAGACACAAGAATTAAGTGGGTGGAACCAACTATTTCTTCACTGGAATATTTTTATGTTTAATTCACACTGAAGAAGACAGACACCTTCCCAAGTCCAACATAATCAGCATCAAATTAACCTTCCTTTTAGTCTTAGCTTGTACTGCCACCTTGTGGCAATTTAAAAAATTTCAAGTCCATTATTATACTCAAAAGTTATCCTCTACCTCAAGACCAGAGGTTTTCAATGACTTTCTACTGCCCACATTTTCATTTTCCCTTTACAATTTAAGGACAGAAATATCATCACTTGAAAAACAAAAATATATGTCTGGATACTTTCCATAATTCTCTGGGGGAAAAAAAAACAAAGTAAAATGACCTTATATTCTGCAGAGAAAGCCAGAAATCTGCTGGTATCTGTACAGAGTATGTTGATTCTGATACTTTTTTCCCACTCACCAGTAAAAGAGTCTCTGGGAGTACTCCTTCCCTGCAGGCCTCTGGATCCCTGGTGGAAAATAATAAAAGTATTTTTCAGTTCTGTGGATTCCATTTTCCTTGCTGTTTCTCTATAAACAATGAAGAAAATGTTCTCCCAAAGTTCGTCCCAAATGCTAGTCTAAGAAGGATGCAGACGTGACTACTTCCAAAATGAACGTAGCGAGCACCGCTAACTCAGTCTGTGGGTGCTTCCTTGTTCTCTGTGTATGTCTGAGTTAGGTCTGCATTGCCACAAGAAAACAGTCTGGGCATCACATCAGATAATTTATGCCAAAATTAATATAAATTCATATTCTTGCCTTAAATATTTCTTTCATTTACGACTATAAACCTGTGTGGGAAAAAAAAAAGGTAAATATGACTTACTTGTCCCAAGCTACCAAAGCCAGCTACTCTAAAAGGGATAGACTCCACTGAGGAGGAACGACTGTAAAAAGTGAGACAAAAAGAAAAAAAACAAACCTGGGGTTAAACAATTACATAGATTTAAAGTCTCCTCAGTCCCTAATTCAGACACATCTAGGTATTTCTTTTCATTTGCCAACTTTAATGTTGCTGGGTAGGCTTTCTACTCACCTGACCACTTGGCTGCTATGCTGAGAACTGGGTCGTGGAGTAACTGAAAGAGAATAAAGTGCAGAATGGAAGGCTGCTATCAACATTATGCTCTGCCTTGCCTAGCCAATCTTTTGCAAGTGGATATCTGGTTGTATGATCATTTACTATCATACATAAGATTAGAAAAATGAAATTATAGTTTCTGAGAGAAAACAATCTTTTAAATGAAAAAAAGAATATGTATTCATCTTGCACAAAAAAATGTTCTCTACCTGACTGTGATGGGGAAGTGATGCCCACTGGTCGAGGTGTGGTTAATCTGCAAGGGAAAAGGAAAAAAGGCAGCTCTAATTTCTTCAAGCAGGAGCGTCACCTTAGAGGATCAATCAAATTATTATTTTTAAAACTAGTAACTTCAAGTTATATAAATGACTGTCAAATTAATTAAATTTGAGGAAAAATTTTTTAAAAACCAAATGTAATAGCTTCCTCTCGCACAAATTGCTTACTTCTTGTATTTCAGATATTACCCCAAAATACGGAGCCAAAGTTAACACAAGAACCCTTTGCTCTCCAATTCCCAAGATGAAACCTTATGCCCTCTCTACTGCCCATAATAGAAATTCTGAAGTACACTCCTTTGTCCCTTTCCTCAGTGTCTTATCAAGTATACTCAACTTTCCATATAAATATCTGTATGTTTATCCTTTCATACACACACCATGTCCTCACTCTTCATCCCCTCATCCATCTATCCAACACACATTTATTTAGTACCCATATGTCCTGGATCCTGAGATTACAAAGAAACTACAAGAGACAAAAATTATAAAGCAATATAATTGTTATATAAGTATGGGTATATCAGAAGTACAGAAGTATGAAAAAACAATAAACTATAATGTCTGTGAGTGTGGGGCTATATATATTTTTTAATCCACCAATGCAGCGTTACATTAAAAATATATAACAATTGGTAGGGACAGACATTATCAATCAGAAGAACTGATGTACATCAATTAAGTGTACACCCAGCACCTAATATAGTACCTGGTAAACAGCAGGTCATGAATAGCTACTGAATAAATGAATAGAACATCTAACTTTGCCTAAAGAAGTCTTGAGAGAGGAAATGCCAAGTGAGTTGAATTTTGAAAGATATATAGGATATATAAGGTGATAGTAAAGGATAAACATTATTCATAGCACTTTTCAGTGAGTAACTCTTGGAAAAGAGAAAGACAAATTCATAAACCATTTCCACCACCTCAAAGCCCACATAGAAAATACAGCTAAGAGTCAAGAAATTTTCAAGGAGGACTACTATGAGGCCTGATAAAACTGACCTGCTTCCTTGGTAATGACTTGGAGATTCCTGTAGGTGAAAAAAATTAGGAGTAAAGGAAGTTGCAGCTCAAAGGTACCAATCAACAGCCTCTTACTTGTTAGATGACTAAACTGCAGTGTTCTCTTAGATTGTAGTTACTAAGATTCCCAGTAGGAAAAAAAAAGTAGCGTTAATGTTTCCTTAGGGAATTACTAGCTTTGGGGGGATAAAATTTTTATTCCTTGCCATAAAAACACATTGGGAATCCTGTAAACTGATATGTAGGGAAATATGGAGAATCTATGGGAAGAAAAAGGAAAATGACAGAATTATGATACACAGGAATAGGATCAATGGAAAAATTATACAAAAACAAAGATTTCTTTTAGGAAGAAAGAAATGTCCAGAAAATAGAGGTTGAAGGAGAGGAGTCTTGGGATTCTTTTTTTTTTTTTTAAGATTATTTATTTATGCATACAAGAGCTGGGATATAGGCCAGAGGTGTGGGGTGAGGGGTGAGAGGATTCACCAGAGACAGATGGACCGAAGTACACTGCTGAGGGGAGCAGCGGGTGAGGAAGGAGAGGTCTGCTGTGCCATGTGGGTTGCTCCCTGGCCAGGGGGGATTGAACTCATGCTGCAGAGGTTTTGGACAGCTTCATAGGTTGTGTCTTAACCCCTTGCACCACCAGGGAGGCCCATTGGGATTCTTGAAGAGAAATTTTAAGCTGCAACAGAGATCTCTTCTGTAAGAAAGTGTCTTAAGTGGTATGTAGTGACTCAACACAGATGTCAAGGATGGGTTACCACTGTGCTAAATATTGATCCTCTCAATCTGTCAAGGGGTTCTATGGCCTCATTCGTTTACTACAGTGCACTTGTTGTACAAATATGATCAGTTACTATAGGTGGCACAATGTATTCTCTACAGTTACTAGATAGATGGGAAAAGTAGGGGAAAAAATACAGTAAGGAAAATTATTTTATTCACCTTTAGGAAGGCTAGAAATTTCTTTAGTTCTTCATTCTCCTTCCTTAAGACAGACAGTTCTCTAGGCAAAAGATAGAAGCAATCAGCTCTAGCAGGTCAGTGGTATTTAAAAAAAAACTTGATTTTTATTGTTACTGACATTTAGTTAATGTTTATGGAAAGATGCCTGCCATGTTACAAGGTATTTCTGTAGGCATTTTGTGATTCAGTGGGATTATAGCACAATTTTGATGATGGGAAGAACCAGGTGAACAAAATAAGCAGTCCCTTGTTATGTTTTTAGGGGAAAATACATAGAATTTATAATAAATAGAATTCCACTGCTTCTGCACACATACCCCTGATGTCTAAAAACTTCTATCAAGGATTCCACTTTTTGCTTAAGATTTCCAAAATAAACCCATCCAGTGGTAACATTTTAAATGCTCTCTCTCATGTTCTCAATATGAATAAGCAGTCTGGTTTCTCAGACAATTTTTGGAAGTAGAAACTATAAAGTAGGGAGGATCCCTTGAGGGAAGACAGAAAAATAAAATGGAGATTAAGATCAACAAAACTTTGATTTACCCACAAAAGCACATACATGGAGCAATTTTCAAGCACTGCAACCCTAAGGAAATAAGGATTACAGCTTCTTTGAAAGGATAAAAGCTCTCTGGTGATCATTTGTCACTTACTTGTCCTGTCTGGTCACTGTTTGCTGTGCCTCCTGAATGGCTGCTTCTAACTTTGTGATTCTATGCTTATAAAAGTTGATGAGCAGATCTGTTTGTTTCTTCTGGAAACACCATACCTGCCAGGATAGAACAGGCTTTGACATATGCCCCATAACTCCTTCCCTCTAACTTATGGCAACAAGGGGAAACCTATCAATTCATACTTTATCATTGATCATTTTCTATTTTTTTTTTAAGATTTATTTCTTTATGCATACAAGATCTGGGTATAGGCCAGAGGTGGGGGGGGGGCGTGAAAGGATTCACCAGAGACAGAGTTGGGAACAGAACAGGCAGACTGACTGAAATACACTGCTCAGGGGAGCAGTGGGCAAGTCAGGAGAGGTCTGCTGCGCCATGTGAGTAGCTCCCTGGCAGCTACTCAGTTCGATCCCGGGGATCGAACTTGTGCTGCAGTGGCTGCAGATTGCTTCACAGGCTGCATCTTAACCTCTTGCGCCACCAGGGAGGCCCACCGATCATTTTCTTGTGGAGTACCTTACCCTATTCATGACTCCCTAAAACTAGAGACGAATTGAGAGCAAACTGGGGTGGGGGGGCGTGGGCCCAATGGATTATGGTGAAGGATTATGGATCCCTTGGCGGTGGGTGTGGTGTGGTGTGGTAATATATTTAAAGAGGGGGCCTCCCCTGTGGCGCAGCAGTTGAGCGCTGGGTTGCGAGGCTGCCCGCGGCCTCTGCAGCGCCGGTTCGATCCCCGGCTGCTCCCCGGCCACTGGAGGAGGGTCCCACATGGCACGCAGACCTCTCCTGCCACCCGCTGTTCCCCTCAGCAGTGTACTTCGGTCCTTCTGCCTGCTCTGCTCCCCGCTCTGGCTCTGGTGAATTCTCTCACCCTCCCGCGCTTCTGACTGTACCCAGTGCATGTATAAACAAACAAACAAACAAATAAATAAATAAAACATGCCTCTATTTAAAAAAATCTTAAAATAAATAAATAAATAATAAAGAGGTATGAACTTATACCTTTAAGTCTACACAGTTTTGTAAACCAATATTACCTCAATTAAAAAAATACAATTTTTGGGCCTCCCCAGTGGCGCAGCGGTTGAGCGCTGGGTTGCGAAGCTGCCCACAGCCTGTGCAGCACTGGTTCGAACCCTGGCTGCCGGGCGAGGGTCCCACATGGCGCACAGACCTTTCCTGCCGCCCACTGCTCCCCTCAGCAGTGTACTTCATCGGTCTGTCTGTTCTGCTCCCCGCTCTGGCTCTGGTGAATTCTCTCACCCTCCCGTGCTTCTGACTGTACCCAGTGCTTGTATAAATAAATAAATAAATAAATAAATAAATAAATAAATAAATAAAATCTTTTTAAAAAAAATACAATTTTTATGGGGGCTTCCCTGGTGGCGCAGTAGGTTAAGTCTCAACACTATCAAACTATAGGCAGCCACTGCGGTAAGAGTTTGATGATCGCCCCACCCCAGGTGACCCACATGGTGCAGACGACCTCTCTTGTCTTACCTGCTGCTCCCCTCAGCAATGTATTTCAGTCAGTCTGCCTGTTCTGCTCCCCACTCTGTCTCTGGCGAATCCTCTTATCTCTCTGCACCTCTGGCCCACACTTCAGCTCTTGTATGAATAAACAAATAAATCTTTTTTTAAAAAGGGCCTCCCCGGTGGCGCAGCGGGTTGAGCGCAGTGCTGTGAAGCTGTCTGCAGCCTCTGCAGCATGGGTTTGATTCTGGGCCAGCCAGGGAGATACCACATGGCGCAGCAGACCTCTCCTATCTCACCCACTGCTCCCCTCAGTAGTGTTTTCGGTCCATTCGCCTGTTCTCCTCCCAGCTCTGTCTCTGGTGAGTTCTCTTACCCTCCCACACCTCTGGCCTGTACCCCAGTTCTTGTATAAATAAATAAATCTTTTTTTTTTTTTTAAAGTGCTATGTGGGTGGCTGGGATAACTTCATAGTGCTTAATCCCTTGCACCATCAGGGAGCCCCCCAAAAAATATAATACAATTTTTAAAAAAGAAGAGAACAGGGCCTCCCCGGTGGCGCAGCGGTTGAGCGCTGGGTTGCGAAGCTGCCCGCGGCCTCTGCGGTGCCGGTTCGATCCCCGGCTGCTCCCCGGCCACCGGAGGAGGATCCCACATGGTGCGCAGACCTCTCCTGCCGCCCGCTGCTCCCCTCAGCAGTGTACTTCAGTCCTTCTGCCTGCTCTGCTCCCCACTCTGGCTCTGGTGAATTCTCTCAACCTCCCGCGCTTCTGACTGTACCCAGTGCATGTATGAACAAAACAAACAAACAAATATAATAATAAATAAATAAATACATGCCTCTATTAAAAAAAAAAAAAAAAAGAAGAGAACAAAATTAGAGTATCTGACACTGAGAAAAGCCAAAATTTTTCACTTCCAGGACAATGGCTTGCTAACATCTTAATAAAAATATTCTGACATAGTAAAATGGCTCTTTAAAAATACAATCTTTCATCTTGAGCAAGCAGAGTGACATCCAAAAAACTTTTCCAAGTTTAGAACTGGTTCTGATCTAACTTTGCTGTAAGTATGGAATGAACTTCCAAATTCCTAGCTATTAAAGAGAAATGGTAACCAATTTACTTTCCTTAATTTAGTCACACAGAGACACACTGCTACAATAAAGGGAGAAGAGTCACAGAAAGACATTATCTATTTCTAAATTTTATTTCAGCATGGACAAATCATCTTTTGCTTTACTTTACCATTCGATGTGTTTATCATGGGATTAATGTGCCTATCATGGGATTAATGAATCAGATCAGAAGTTAATATTTAGAAAGTGTTTTAGCTTTGTCAGGTTCTACTTTTGAATACACAGCAGTACTGATGCCTCATCTGCTTCCTCATATTATAAACCTTTTGTTTAAGGTCCTTTCCTAGATCTTAGTACTTCTGTCATAAACTTTTTGTTCTCACCTACTTTGCAAGTTGCTTTTACCACCTTTCTACAGAATTGTAGTTAGAAGTTTATATAGTCTCTAGTTTCTTCCTTTTTTCCTCAAAAGCAAACTAAACTGGTTTTAGATAGGTAAAAATTCACTGTAGTTTATAAATAAAAATTAAATAAATTATGTTCATATTAGGAAAGCTGAAGAGAACAAGAAGCATAAAGAAGTCACCCTGAATCCTGGGAGTTACCAAAAACAGCAGGGTAGGGGACGTTAGGAAGAAATAGGTATTACAGATAAACATATAGCTAAAAGACAGGATTCCAAACATCCTAACCTACACAGGGGATCAGTCTACTGTGTAATTAAGTTAATATCAGGGTAGGTCCAAGAAAACCAAATCCTGCCCTAGACCAATTACTCTTCCCTTTGAGATCACCAATAGTCATACATACACAAGGACAGACCCTGCTGTGGAAATCCAGGGAACCAGATGGGACTACTGGAGAGCTTTTTGCCTTGGCCTATTTTGCCTTAACCCAAATTTTAGATCTAACCATTCTGAGAAAAAAGATTAATCTAGAAAACAACCATCAGCAAGAAGTGTTAAAGGAGAGCAAGAAGTATGATTTTGCTTGATGCTAGAGTACAAATGTTTAGTTTACTTCAAATACACCCACCAAAGAAGAGTCTAAAACCTAACTCATTAATGAATCTCAGTTTTTTAAAAAACTACAATTGTTAGCAAGTCCATTATTTTGTCTCAATGAAATTCTTCGGCCTCATTAAAAAGAGGCTTTTTTTTTTTTTAATCCCTAAAGAAGGACTTTTTTTTTTTTGCTTAATTAAAAAAAGTTGGGATTACAGGTCTCCTTTTTTGGCACAGGGGTTAGTCTTAGTGCTATCAAGCTATTACCAGCCACTGAGGCATGAGTTCAATTCCCAGTCAGGGAGCTAACCCACATGGCACAGCAGACCTCTCCTGTCTTGCTCGCTGCTCCCCTTAGCAATGTATTTCAGTAGATGCGCCTGTTCTGCTCCTCACTCTGTCTCTGGTGAATCCTCTCACCCCCTGCACCTCTGACCTACATCCCAGTTCTTGCATTCATAAATAAATAAAAAATAAATCTTTTAAGAAATAATGAAAGTTGGGATTATTTTGTTAATACAATAACACAAAACATAAAAATAAAATTAGTTCTTGTGCTAACACTAAGCATCATCGGGGTAATGCCAAGTGTTAAATGTCATTTATTTTATTGGAACAATGAATGAAACTACCTACTTCTGGACCCATCCTTCTTTCCTGTACTCTGACATTAGGACGAGGGAAGGGTATTGTGGTCTTCATGCTCTGGATTTCCACTCATTTTAGAATTGATAATATGAAAGATAATTTTATTTCACAGAGATAGCATTTTAAAACTTCAGTTCTGGGGCCTCCCCGGTGGCGCAGCGGTTGAGCGCTGGGTTGCGAAGCTGCCCGCAGCCTCCGTGGCGCCGGTTCGATCCCCGGCTGCTCCCCGGCCACCGGAGGAGGGTCCCACATGGCGCGCAGACCTCTCCTGCCTCCCGCTGCTCCCCTCAGCAGTGTACTTCGGTCCTTCTGCCTGCTCTGCTCCCTGCTCTGGCTCTGGTGAATTCTCTCACCCTCCCGTGCTTCTGACTGTACCCAGTGCATGTATAAACAAAAACAAACAAACAAATAATAAATAAATACAAACATGCCTCTATTAAAAAAAAAGTGCTGCAATAAACATAGGGGTGCAAGTGCCTAATAATAAATAAATAAATAAATAAATAAACTTCAGTTCTGGGGGCCTCCCTGGTGGTGCAACCAGTTAAGATACAACCTATGAAGCTGTCAGCAGCCTCTGCAGCATGAGTTCAATCCCCAGGCAATCCACATAGCACAGCAGACCTTTCCTGCCTCGCCCACTGCTCCCCTCAGCAGTGTACTTCAGTTAATCTGCCTGTTCTGTTTCCCACTCTGTCTCTGGTGAATCCTCTCACCCCCCCCCCACCTCTGGCCTGTACCCCAGCTCTTGTATTCATAAATAAATCTTAAAAAAAAAATACTTTCGTTCTGAACCAGGTCCAGTTAATGGCAAGAAACTGGACAAATAAGGGAGAAACCACTAAAAGATACTGAGAGAGGTACTGTAATAGTGGTAGCAAAGGGGCAGACTCAGTAATTTATTATAAGACAGTGTATTTTGGTCTAATGTTGGGTGTGCATTTGTAATTGTCATATTTTAAAAAAGGGTTTTTTCTTTTTGTTTATAAACTAACATACTCCGGAAGTAAATATTAGATTGACCAACTGCTTTTTTTTGGGGGGATACTAAAAAATAGCTTTCCTAATTTCTATTTTTCAATGTCAGAATTTTTTAGTTGAAGATTTATATTCTATGCCATTTTGTTAAGTTTTAGAAACTTACTTTAAAGGATTTGATTAGAAAATTCATCTTTTTCTGTCATTCAAACCTATTAGTTTACCTTATTTATCATTTATGAAACTGAATCTTGTTTCATCTTAATATCTAAAGGTCTTAGTATTTTTGAAATCATATCTCAAGATAGCCATACATTTCAGACGAAAATATCTCTGTTGAAGCATTCCAGCTTAAAAATTACAAAGGGTTACGCTCTGTCTCTGGTGAATTCTCTCACCCTCCCGCATATCTGGCCTGTACACTGGTTCTTGTATAAATAAAATTAAAAAAAAAACTTTTTAAAAAATTACAAAGGGTTGGCAGAATTAAAATATCATCATTTTACAATTCCTAATGATTTAACAAATCTATGTAAAATTCTTCAATGTCTACGTACCATCACACAAAATGACAGAAGACAATTACATACCTTTTGATGGAATATAACACTGTTATAAAGAAATCTTGCCTCCTTTGGGCCTCCCCAGTGGCGCAGTGGGTTGAGCGCAGCGCTGTGAAGCTGTCCGCAGCCTGGGCAGCGCTGGTTCAATTCCCGGCCGGCCAGGGAGAATCCCACATGGCGAGGCAGACCTCTCCTGCCTTGCCCTCAGCAGTGCTTTCGTTCCGTCTGCCTGTTCTGCTCCCTGCTCTGCCTCTCACCCTCCCACAACTCTGACCTGTACCCCAGGTCTTGTATAAATAAAAATAAATCTTGAAGAAAAAAAAAAAAGAAATGTTGCCTCCAGTCTCCTCCCTCCCCCCAATGATTCTAACTCTAACTATTAATATACAGGAAATATAGAGTACAAACATATTAAATGACTCCATGGGAGCTACAACGAGCAAATCCACACCGTGAATAACTACAAGAAAAAAAGACTATTTTCTTCAACAACAATAAAAGATGAGAGGAAATTTATAGTTCAAAAGAAACTTAAGCGATTTAACAATCAGCTGAAATATGCAGATCTTACTGAAACCCAATGTACACAAAGTTTTAAAGTAATTATGAGATAACCGAGGAAATGTGAACATTCACAGATTATTCTATAATATTAGGAGATTATTATTATTTTAGCATGACATGGTCACATTTAGTAAAAGAGTTGGGGGCTTCCCTGGTGGTGCAGGGGTTTAAGTCTCAGCGCTATCAAGCAATCCCCAGCCACTGCAGCATGAGTTCGATCCAGGCCTGGGAGCTAACCCACATGGCATAGCAGACTTCTCCTGTCTTGCCTGCTGCTCGCCTCAGCAGTGTATTTTAGTAGCCCTGCCTGTTCTGCTCCCTACTCTGTCTCTGGTGAATTCTCTCACGCCCCTACCCCCTCCCTGCACCTCTGACCTAGACCCCAGTCGCTGTATGCATAAATTATAAAATAATCTTAAAACAAAAGTTTCTAGGGCCTCCCCTGGTGGCTCAGTGGTTGAGCGCTGGGGCTGCAAGGCTGCCCACAGCCTCTGGAGCGCAGGTTTGTTCCCAGCCGGGTCCCACCAAAAAAAAAAAAGAAAAAAAAAAAAAGAAAAGTATTTTTCAGAGATACATTTTGAAATTACATAACATCTGGTTCTAGCTTCAAAATAATCTTGATGCTGGCCTCCCTGGTGGCACAAGAGGTTAAGACACAACCTATGAAGCTATCAGCAGTCTCTGCAGCACGAGTCGGATCCCCAGCCAGGAAGCTACCCACATGGTGCAGCAGACCTCTCCTGACTCACCCACTGCTCCCCTCAGCAGTGTGCAGCGAATCCACCTGTTCTGTTCCCCACTTTGTCTCTGGTGAATCCTCTCACCCCTCAGGCCTGTACCCTAGTTCTTGTATGCATAAATAAATAAATCTTAAAAAAAATAATCTTGATGCTGTGGCAGGAGATGTAGATGAAGAAATGACTAACCATGAGTTGTATGAGCTGTTAACTATTAAAGCAGGGTGATGATTACATAGAGATAGAAATGCTAAGAGTTGGTGGTCCCAACAAAATGGACAAATATATGCAAATCATATATCCCGGTAAAGGACTTATAACTAGAATATATAAAGAACTCTTACAACTATAACAAAGACAATTCAATTTAAAAACGGCCAAAGGAGTTGAATAGACAATACTTAAACAGAGATGGAAAAATGACTAACAAGTACATGAAAAGATATACATCATTAGCCATCAGAGAGGGATTATTCTTTAGTAGTTCATCACCTTTTAGTAGAAAAGTCATTCAGACACATGAACCATTAAATAAAACCCAGGGTGAAATGCAGAACAGAACAAGCATGTATTAAGTATAAAAATAATGACTGACAGGAACTTCAGTCTTCTGAGAGTGCAAGTAAGGCACTCTAGGCACAGAGGCATGAAACTAGATAGCTTAAAGAACAGAACTGCAAAGAGCTAAATCCACATTATAAATTAGGTAATAACCCACATAAGGGCTTATATTGGTAAGATATGAAGTAGTAGTTGCAGATGAGACTGGAGAGGTTAGAAGGAAACAGATCATGAAGGGAACTAGGTGTCTCTCTGAAGAGCCTGAAATTTAGGCAATGGGAAACCACCAAGGATTTTGAAAAGGCAGTTAAGTGTTCAGATTTATAACTGAAATAGATTGTCATGGTGCTCAGAGAGACTAGGTTAGAGCAAAGAACCTAAAAATGCTTTCTTATCAATAGCAATTGGAGAGTTATTAATAAGATGTCAGAGGTACCCCCTCTGAATGAGAAAGCACAGCACCCCACTAGGTGGGCAGCTAAGTTTTAGGGTGCACAGTTCATGATCAAAGCACTATGGCCTCTCACGCTGGTATAAAGCTCCTCAACCTCCTGCTAGGCAGCAATAAAGAACACAACTATTCTGTTTCAGAAGTCCTACAACATTGACAGATTAGCTTTTTCTTTTTGGATAAAATAATCTCAGACAACTAAAACCTTTTTTTAAAGTTTCGTCAGTTGTTCAATTTTTTTTTTTTTAAAGATTTATTTATTTATTTATACAAGCACTGGGTACAGTCAGAAGCGTGGGAGAGTGAGAGAATTCACCAGAGCCAGAGCAGGGAACAGAACAGGCAGACTGACGAAACACACTGCTTAGGGGAGCAGCGGGCAGCAGGAGAGGTCTGCGCGCCATGTGGGACCCTCCTTCGGTGGCCGGGGATCGAACCAGCGCTGCAGAGGCTGCGGGCAGCTTCGCAGCCCAGTTTTCAACCGCTGCGCCACCAGGGGAGGCCCAGTTGTTCAATTTTTTAATTTCAGTGAGGGATGAAGAACCAGTTTGGTCTATTGATAAGATCAGGTCTTGACGTGATTTTATTCCAATGGTCTATATATGTAGTTATTTATATTAGCAAAACATGATTTCAAGGTCAGAAGCTACTGACCATGGCCAGATGCCTGTTTTTGTAAATAGGTTTTTTTTTTTTTAGAATACTGCCATGCCCTTTGTTTGTATCTTCCTATGGCTGCTTCTATGCCACAACAGCACAGCTGAGTTACTGCAACTATTTTAGGCTTACAAAACCTAAAATATTTATTGGCCCTATAAGAAGAAAGTTAGTCAATTCCAAAACTAAAGTTATTAAAGTCTTTTTCTGCACATCCTTTTTTTTTTTTTGAAAATTTATTTATTTATGCATACAGGTGCTGGGGTACAGGCCAGAGTTGTGGCGGGGGAGGGTGAGAGGATTCACCAGAGACAAAGTGGGGAACAGAACAGGGAGACTGACTGAAACACACTGCTGAGAGGAGGACTGGGCAAGACAGGAGAGGTCTGCTGCACCATGTGGGTAGCTCCCTGGCCAGGGATCGAACTCCTGCTGCAGTGGCTGCAGACAGTCTCATAGATTGCATCTCAACCTCTTGTGTCACCATGGAAGCCCAGAACATCCTTTTTGTCATCTCTGAATTTGTCTTTCTTTCTTTCTTTTTTTTTTTTAAAGATTTATTTATTTATTTATACAAGCACTGGGTACAGTCAGAATTACAGGAGGGTGAGAGAATTCACCAGAGCCAGAGCGGGGAACAGAACAGGCAGAGTAATGAAGTACACTATTGAGGGGAGCAGCGGGCGGCAGGAGAGGTCTGCATGCCATGTGGGACCCTCGCTGTTGGCCAGGGAATGAACCAGCGCTGCAGAGCTTCACAGCCCAGCGCTCAACCACTGCACCACCAGGGGAGACCCTGAATTTGTCTTTCACTGAGAATCTATACCTTTCCCTCATTTTATCTCAATCTCTCTTTCCAACTCCTATTTGATGTGCTATCTTGTCTTGATTCCTATTTATATTTGTTTAACGGACATTTATGTTACTCGTTCTTAATTTTTAAACAAAATGGAGAAATATTTGCAAATCATTTATCTGGTAAAGGGCTTGTAACTAGAATACATAAAGAACCCTCACAACTAATAATAAAGGCAATTCAATTTTAAAACAGGCAAAGGAGTTGAGTAGACAATACTTTAAAAAAGACAGAAAAATGGTCAATAGGTACATAAAAAGATACATCATTAGCTATCAGAGAAATGCAGATCAAAACCACAATGAGGGCCTGCCTGGTGGTGCAGGGGTTAGTCAGCATTATCAAGCTATTGCCAGCCACTGCAGCACCAGTTCAATCCCCAGGTAAGAAGCTAGCCCACATGGCGCAGCAGACCTCTCCTGTTTTGCCCACTGCTCCCCTCGGCAGTGTATTTCAGCAGATGTTCCTGTTCAGCTCCCCACTCTGTCTCTGGTGAATCCCCTGTGGCTTGCACCCCAGTTCTTGTATGCATAAATAAATAAGTCTTAAAAAAAAAAAAACACAAAGAGATACCACTTCATACCCACTAAGGTAATTATAATCAAAAAGACAGATTATGGCTCTCTGCTCCTGACAGCTGCCTCCTCTTGTGCAGTGCCAGCCATGTTCCTGAGACACCATGGTGAAGGTCAGAGTGAAGAGTTAGGTGTACTGTGCATTTAGTCAGCACTGGTTGTTTTTAACTCTGGCAAGGTGGATAATGTTGCCATCAATGATACTTTCATTGACCTCAACTACATGAGTATGACTCCACTCCTGGCAAGTTTAATGGCATAGTCAAGGCTGAGAACAGGGATCTTGTCATCAGTGGAAAATCCATCCCCATCTTCCAGGAGTGAGATTCCCCATAATTAATGGGGTGATGCTCCAGTGTTGTCACTAGAGAAGGCTGGGTCTCACTTGAAGGGTGAGGCCAAAAGTGTCATAATTTTTGCCCCTTCTGCTGATGCCCCCTTGATTGTGATGGGTGTGAACCACAAGAAGTACAACTCCTTCAAGACTGTCAGAAACACCTTCTTCACCGCCAGCTGCTTGAACCCCCTGGTCAAGGAGATCCATGATAACTGTGGCATCATGGAGGGACTCATGACCACTGCCATCATTGCCATCCAGAAGACCACTGTTAGCCCCTCTGGGAAGTTGTGGTGTGATGACCGAGAGGCTTCCCAGAACATCATCCTCACTTCTTAGGGCCACCACAGTTGTAAGGGAAAACCTCAGCAGGGAAGGCTATTCTATTAATTCTTTCAAAAAGTATTTATCGAATACTTAATTTTTATGTATTGAATCCTGTATTGTTTCTGGTACTCTGCCAGGAACTAATACATAAGGTGAGTAAGATTGATATTGTTGCTGTCCTCATGGGAGAACTAGACATCAAAATTATAGTTTAATATAACAATACAGTGTTATACACTGGGTATATTTATTCATGTGTATGTGTAGAAGCAAGATGGATCCAGATGGATAATTCCAGATGGATAAACTGGCACGTACAAAGTCCAAAAGCAACAGAGAAATTTATTTATATGAATAATTAAAAATGGATTCAGTCTGTCTATATATAATGGCGGTGAGGATGGGAGGATAAGAGATGAAGCTAAAGAGATAAGCAAGGATCAAAGCATGTCTGGCCTTATAGGCCATATTAATGGGTTGAACTTTATCCTCTGAGCAATGGTAGTACTGAACGGTTTTAAAAAGGCAAATAATCTGATCAAACTTACATTCAGCAAAACTTTTGTATTCATTATGAGAACTGATAGGAAAAGGAAAGACAGGAGGTTAAAAGACCTATTAGGAAGCTACTGTAATTCAATGGGAAACTATGGTGAACAAAACTAAGAGGTTGAAGATAAAGTAGACACATCTTCTTAAATATTTAAGAAGAGAGACAGAACTAACATCACTGAATAGTGGACTAGATATGCTAAGAGAAGAAGAAATCAAGAATTACTCCTAGATATTTGGTTTGGTCATTATATGGATGGTGGTTATCATTCCCCATGACAGAAATAGGCAGAATAATCTGCTTTCCTGTGTCAGGGATGTTAGGAATAATGACTTTAGTTTGGGACATGTGAATTAGTGAGGATAATTACTTGGCAAATGGATATATGGTTCTGAAGCTTGAGAGAGAGTTCAATCATTCAGCAAAGATTTACTGAGTGCCTCCTATGTAACAGAAATATGATTACCAGGGCCTCCCCGGTGGCACAGCGGTTGAGCGCTGGGTTGCGAAGCTGCCCGCGGCCTCTGTGGCGCCGGTTCGATCCCCGGCTGCTCCCCGGCCACCGGAGGAGGGTCCCACATGGTGCGCAGACCTCTCCTGCCGCCTGTTGCTCCCCTCAGCAGTGTACTTCAGTCCTTCTGCCTGCTCTGCTCCCTGCTCTGGCTCTGGTGAATTCTCTCACCCTCCCGCACTTCTGACTGTACCCAGTGCATGTATAAACAAACAAACAAATAAATAAATAAAAACATGCCTCTATTAAAAAAAAAAAAAAAAAGAAATATGATTACCATAGGGGATACAACAAACAAAACAAAGTTGGTCCCTGCCAGGATGGAGCTTACATCCTTAATGAGCATATAAACAACAACAAATGGCAAATTACTCAAGTGTTATTAAGGAAACAAAAGAATAAAGGGGAGATTTAATTCAGATATAGTGGTCACAGACAGCTCTGCTAAGATGACATTTAAGCTGGAGATAACAGGCTTGGAAGTCATCCACACATCAGTGATAATGAAGCATGGAAGTGGATGAGATTATCCTTGGAGAATATAAAAAGTAAGGAAAAAAGGATAGAATTCTAAGAAATGTGGTGATTTAAGATATGGACAGAGGAAGAAGGCTACAAAAAGGGAAGAAAAGTTGGTTATGGCAAACAAAAACAGGAGAGAATCAGCCTCAAATGCTGAAAAATCATATATAACATAATTGGAGGGAAAAGTATCCACTGGATTTGATAACAGAGATGTCCTTAGCAAGAACACTTTCAATGAGATAGCCTGAAGCAACACTGCAGAGGGCTGAGAAGAGGCTTGGGAGGTAAAGCAGACTGAGTGCAGGCACACACACCAATGTAGTTCTCTTTATCAAGACTCTACTCAGCATGCTCCTATTGGGTCACCAGTAACACTCAGGTTGCCAAATCTAGTCAACCTTGCTTTGCCTTCATCTTAATTCATCTCAACAGTTTTGTTTTTGGTTTTTTTTTTTTTAGAGGCATGTTTTATTTATTTGTTTGTTTGTTTTTTGTTTATACATGCACTGGGTACAGTCAGAAGCGCGGGAGGGTGAGAGAATTCACCAGAGCCAGAGCAGGGAGCAGAGCAGGCAGAAGGACCAAGTACACTGCTGAGGGGAGCAGCGGGCGGCAGGAGAGGTCTACGCGTCATGTGGGGATCGAACTGGCGCCGCAGAGGCCAGGGGCAGCTTCGCAAGCCAGTGCTCAACCGCTGCGCCACAGGGGAGGCCCTCATCTCAACAGTTTTGATCCAGCTGATAATCTCTCTTGTTAAATCATCTTTGTTCGTTTCTGTGACACCACATTCTCTTTGTTTTCACCCCTCTCACTGCTGCTCGGTGCTAACATCTCTTCCTCCTCTACTTAACTGGTATATACCGAAGAGACTTTTCCTCTAGATGATCTCATCTAGTTCCAAGGTTTTTGTTTTTTAGTTTTGTTTTTAAAGATTTATTTTATTTATTTGTGCATACAAAAACCAGGGTATAGGCCAGAGGTGCGGGGAGGAGAGAGGATTCACCAGAGACAGAGTAAGGAGCAGAACAAGTGGACTGACTGAAATATACTGCTGAGGGGAGCAGCAGGAGAGATAGGAGAGGTCTGCTGCACCATGTGGGTAACTCCCTGGCTGGGGTCTGAACTATAGCTTCAGAGGGCTGAGACTTAACCCCTTGCACCACCAGGGAGAGACTTAACCCCTTGCACCAACAGGGAGGCCCCAGATTCTTTTTTAATTCTATATCGGATAATGCTATTTTCTTTCTTTCTTTCTTTTTTTTTAAGATTTATTTATTTATTTATACATACAAGCACTGGGTACAGTCAGAAGCGCGGGAGGGTGAGAGAATTCACCAGAGCCAGAGTGGGGAGCAGAGCAGGCAGAAGGACCGAAGTACACTGCTGAGAGAGCAGCGGGTGGCAGGAGAGGTCTGCGTGCCATGTGGGACCCTCCTCCAGTGGCCGGGGAGCAGCCAGAGATTGAACCGGCGCTGCAGAGGCTGCGGGTAGCTTCGCAACCCAGCACTCAACCGCTGCACCACCGGGGAGGCCCGGATGATGCTATTTTCTTACTTAAAACCCTTCAATGGGGGGCCTCCCCAGTGGCGCAGCGGTTGAGCGCTGGGTTGCGAAGCTACCCGCAGCCTCTGCGGCGCCAGTTCGATCCCCGGCTGCTCCCCGGCCACAGGAGGAGGGCCCCACATGGCACGCAGACCTCTCCTGCCGCCCGCTGCTCCCCTCAGCAGTGTACTTCGGTCCTTCTGCCTGCTCTGCTCCCTGCTCTAGCTCTGGTGAATTCTCTCACCCTCCCGCGCTTCTGACTGTACCCAGTGCATGTGTAAACAAAACAAACAAATAAATAAATAAATAGAAACATGCCTCTATAAAAAAAAAAAACCCTTCAATGGGGCCTCCCCGCTGGCGCAGCGGTTGAGCGCTGGGTTGCGAAGCTGCCTGAAGCCTCTGCAGCCGGTTCGATCCCCGGCTGCTCCCCGGCCACCGGAGGAGGGTCCCACATGGTGCGCAGACCTCTCCTGCCGCCCGCTGCTCCCCTCAGCAGTGTACTTCAGTCCTTCTGCCTGCTCTGCTCCCCGCTCTGGCTCTGGTGAATTCTCTCACCTTCCCGCGCTTCTGACTGTACCCAGTGCATGTATAAACCAAACAAACAAACAAATAATAAATAAATAAATAAATAAGACATGCCTCTAGAAAAATTAAAAAAAAAAAAAAAAAAAAACCCTTCAATGGTGTCCCACTGCACTGACGTGAAAATCAAATTCCTAACCATGGCCTACAAGTCCCTGTATGATTAAGCCTTTCTCCCTGATCTTTCCCTGAATCAGTCTTCCTTCTTTCCCAACTTTAATGTACATTGACTCATTTAATAAACATTTCTTATGTACCTAATTTATACTACATCTAGTTAGGCATTAGGTCATACAAACATAATAACCTGCCTTTCAAAAACTCAATGTAGTGAGAGAAAGATACACATGAATAAACGTCAAAACTTCTTCAAAGTTAAGTTTCAGACTTAACTTTTACAGTTAAGAACAAAGTAGGATAGGAGTACAAACAACAGAGCAAAGATCTGCCTACCAGAATAAAGATCTGCTTTCTTTTATCAAAGAAGGAACAATAACAAGCATATATATGAAAAATAGTTGTAACAAAGGAATAGAAGAAAGATGAAGGTCCATATGGGACTCTCCAATGGCCAAACAAGCTTACAAAAACAACCTAGAGGGGAGTAAAGAATTCAAATTGGGCCGTTTGATTAACTATTGGTCATAGAGTAGTACAACAGAAAAATGCCTTTTTCAGTTCATTACAGAGATTAGGAATAATGTGGGATATTTAGATCAACATTTCACTTATTTATACAACATTTTTTTGAGTATCCACTACATACTGAGAATTAGCCAAAGAGCTGGGTATCTAATAAACAAAACTGACCCTATCTCTGCCTTCATCCTACATTCCAGCATAGGATTTAGACAATAAATAGATAACGTTAGAGATAAGAGTTATGATGAAAAATAAAGCTGGGTGGAAGTAGAGAATGTTGGAACTACTACTTGAGATGACAGAGTCAGTAAAGGTCTGGCTGAGTAAAGAAAATCTGAGTAGAAGCCTGGATGCATTGATGCAGATATTATTTGGATCAGTTACTCATCTTCACATATTAAGAAAACACATTTTCAGACATTGCTGACTTCACCAAACTGACTCTTCACTAAAGTGATGATTAACTGGCTCTTTCCATTTATTTTATCTTGAGTATTTGGCCATGTGTAATTGGTCCCATGATTGGGCAGGTTAGGATTCAGACTACATATAACTTCTTTACTGATCATTAACTAACACTGAGTTTAGTTATTAACCAAGGGTCTGCTCTTTCACTTGTTCATATGACCTTGTTTACATTTCTGCTTGAGTCTCAGCTGGATTTTATCTCCCCATAATGTTAAATAGTATCTCAAATATGATGGCTCACCCAAGCAGCTAAAAGCAGAATGCAGTCCAAAGCTTTAATTCTTTAACTCCCCTTCCTCTATCTGCGTAGTTTGGATTTGGGTCTGAGTTACCAAAGAAAAATTAAATCTACTATCTTGGACCAAAACATGACTAAGGAGCATCTTCATGTTTAAGAAAGGAATACTCTCATAAGAATGCGAATTGAGTACAGGAGCAGAACAGTGATAAAATCTCAAGAAAAAAGCCAATATCCCATGAGGCTATGAAATAATCAGAACTGGAGAAAGAAGGCAAAAAACAAAGCGGCTACGATTTGATTACTCTCTCACTTGGCTGTCCTGTCTTCTCTTCACCTCCTTACACATTACTATTGTCCTTGACCAAGTTAGGTATGCCAACATTTGGGATGATGTACCAGGAAAATAAAAGTATTTTTGAGAATTCAGGCAACCAATTGTGAACACTAAATGAAGAATTAAATATATGTGTTTTATTAAGAAAGGTTATTAAAAATGAGAATGGGAAACAAAAAAATCCTTTCATGAACTTACGTTTATAAGCAAAAGACTGAGTTAAATCCCTGCTCCCACTGTTCACAGGATCAGATGTATATATTCAAAACAAATTTTAGAAGACTCATTACACTGCACTGAAAGATGATAAAGCTCCCTAAAACTTGCTTTATTCTTAAAAATTACTTAACAGAGTGTGGAAATACATGGCAAGATGTCAGTTATATGGTGTTTTTTACAGTCTATCATAGGTCTGGGTCACTAAAAAGTTAACTGGTGAGATATGCATCATGACAAAAAAAAAAGAAAGCAAAGAGAATATTCAATTATTCAGTTCTCTCCATTGTGTACCAATGCAGCCTAAGGAGAATGTTTAACAAAGAAATCAGATGAATTAGAATATGTCTGCATTAAGACCTTCCAGTTTAAATCATGTGTAACAGGAAGTTGAGTCTGATTTGCCTATCAAGATGTTACATAAGCCTGTTATGGATATATGTAAAGTAAGATATGTTGCAAAGTTCCCGCTGTAGAAAATTCACCTTTTTCTCAAAATTTTAAAATTCAGACCTCAGCCTTTTTACTTAGGAGAGTTTTGCTCAGCATGAGCTCCTGTACTCTAGAATAAGTCAGGAAGTAAAATAAACGACTCAACATAACTTTTTCTTTTTTTCTCTCCTTTGAATTACAAGTTGAATTTTCACTTTAGGTTTACAACTATTTCTTAGTTGTAAAGTTATGAATTCTTAAGTGCCAAAACTGGAAGGTGTTATTTTCCTAGACCTTCCCTGATATGGCTTTACCACTGAATTTGTACAAATAATTACACCAAAAAAAAAAAAAATATATATATATATATATCTGTCTGGAAAATCAGATTTTCTTTATTTTTGTTTTTCATACCTGAGAAATGTGACTGAAATACTGCAAAGCTGTCTCTACAGGGCTTTTGAAGTATTTCTTCTCCTGAGGTTTCAGCTACAAAGAGATTAGGGCAGACACTGAGCATATCATATCGACAATGAAACAAAACAAAATACTGGCAGATATGCAAAGGATATACATACCCTTTCTAAAGCACCTGGTATTATTTCTATTGTGCTAAATAAAGAGGTGATCACCACTGCGCTAGGAAATGTAGGTTTTATGACTTAATTCTCCTAACCTTCATGTCTGTAACAGGAGCCACAAATAATTCTTCGACCTATCATTTATCTTATTTTTATAATTGTTATCTGTGAGTTTTTAAATTTTTCTTTTCTTTCTTTTAAAAAAAAAATCAGTACTTGGGCCTCCCCGGTGGTGCAGTGGTTGAGCGCTGGGCTGCGAAGCTGCCCGCAGCCTCTGCAGCGCTGGTTTGATCCCCAGCCGCCGGAAAGGGTCCCACATGGCGCGCAGACCTCTCCTGCTACGCCCGCTGCTCCCCTCAGCAGTGTATTTTGGTCCTTCTGCCTGTTCTGCTCCCCACCCTGGCTCTGGTGAATTCTCTCACCCTCCCACGCTTCTGACTGTACCCAGTGCTTGTATAAATAAATAAATAAATCTTTAAAAAAAAAAAGAAAATCAGTACTTAATCACATCATCTACACTCTTTGTATATTTCCTAGAGGCCAGAATGGGACAAGATTGTTTGTGGCAGGAGGAAAAAAACTTACATTATCAGAAAGAGCCAGATGTTTGCATGCAGTTCCACAAACAGCACATTTTTCTGGGAAGAAAGAGAAAAAAATGTTTAATTCTCAAACACATACGGTGAGATATTTCTAAAGACTGGTATTAGTCAAGTAAAGTAGCAAGAAAAGAAGAAAAGAGGGTTCTTACTGAATTTAGAACATCATTGTGCTATTAAAAGGACATCAACTTGAGTTCTGGTCTCTAAATCAGTATTTCCAAACAAGAATGTTGATGATAAGGAAGGCTTTTTACACTGTACCTCTTCCCCTCTCATTTTTTCAATTCTCAATTCTCTTCTGCAGGTGAAGGACAGTTCTAACTTCCCTGCTGGAATACTGGAGTACATTTACAAGAGTACTGGGAAGAGTATAAGAATACTGATGATGTCACCTTTAAATTACTCTTTCTTATCCTAGCTACAGCACACATTAGGTACTACAAGGAACTCCTACCCCACCAACATTCCTGCCTTGTTCTGACTTTGCTAATTTTCCTGATCTTGCTTTGAAGCTGTACTATTCCTATTCTCCTACCCAATATGAAAGATGCAAAAATTAAAATTCCTAATCTTTCCTTCTAAGTTGAATTTTTAGTGGTGCTGGTCATTGATTAAGATAAATGCCATGTCAGGAGAAAACATCACATGACATATGTTTGAGAGACAAACTGCTCCAAAGTGAGCTGCTGTTACCATAGTAAACCGCTTTGTTACATTAGCCAAGAACTTAAATGGGTCATGAGATTCATGTCGAGAAAAAAGCTTCTCCAGAGGTAAGGTAACCTGACCCTTCTTTCCTTGGGGACTGAAGGTTTTTCTCATTCTACTTTCCATATTATCACCTGAATGAGATGGCAAGTGCAAATCATTCTTTTGTTTAAGAAAAACACCAAATAAGCCAACAAAGAAACTTTCCTGCTCTCCATCACTTGCATGATAAAGCTGAAGCTCTGCAGCCTGACAGTCTTTCATCATCTGACCACTACCTACCTCTCCAGTCTTATCTCTCACCATTTCTACTTTATTCTATATGTTCTACCAAACTCATTCATGTGTAGTCCCTTGCACTACAGTGTTACGGTGTGATATGCCCTTACACATGCCATTCTCTAAAAATAGAATGATTTTCCCTATGCTATCCACTTGGAAAAAAATAAGTAGTACCTTTTCTGTGAAGTCTCCCTAAACAAAGCACCTAATTTGAATTATTCTTCTGGGGTATTTTTTATACCCTATAAATATGTCAGCATTATAGACAAATATCTGGGGGTAAATATTTTTTTTAAAGCCCTCATTTCTAGGGCTTAAAGCTGTACTTACCCCATCTGAAACACTTTCTCGATGTAAAACGGGTCTACTAATAATTACTTCCTGTGATTGTGATGAAAATACATAATATTGGTACATGTGAAAATACTTTTTAAACTGCCTATCATCATCATCATTTCTAATCAAATGGATTTCACAAGCTAGACCACTCCCCATTAGAAATGGCTCTTCACTCTTGTTATTAACCAAATTTTCCCCCATTTCTCTTCACTACTCTTATTTTTTTCTATAATAAGTTAGATAATTTTGTACTTTTTGCTGCCACAGGCTTCAAAACTGACAAGTATCTTTTTGACACTCAATTAATAGATTTTCCATTTGTTAAGCCATTCCTTATTAATGGATTCCTTCAATTTTTATAGTCAGTAGTTTCCTACTGTATCCACAACATCAAAACCTACAAAGTGATTTTTATCCCCATTCACACAGAAAAAATGGCTAATCATTTTTCTAGACTAAAAGCATTTTTTGCCTGGATCAGAAACAGTCAAATCACTTACCCAGAGTCACACACTTTTTACAGAAAATATGGCCACAGCTGGTGACAAAGAAATGGTCTCCATCTTTTCGGAAACACTGGTTGCAGTGAAACCAATCCATACTGGAATAAATAAAGATAAAAAAAAGGGCAACCTAGGGCATGATATAATCACAGTACTCAAAAAATCTATGTGACAATGCTTCTTTAGTGAAAAATAAAAACAAAACAACTTTAGATTGTTATACTATTTTTAAAAAATACATATATTTAGAAAAGTAATAGGACAGTGATTTTTTTTGAACGCTAAGGTTATTGGGTGGGGGAGGGTGAAGTCTTTACATTTTTTCGTTTTCCAAATTTCCTGGGTTAATTCATGTCCCAATATTTAACTAGAAAGCACAATCCAAAAACACAAAGGACTATCCATTTTCTCTCCAACAGTTTCCTTTAATATGAAATGATGGAGTGAGAAGGGATGATGAACCAGACAAAGAATATCAGATATTAGCCAGTTGGGACATATTTTATCTAAGAGAATAAGGTTTGTGAATGATAATGTTTCCACTTTATACAGGTTCCCATCTATGGAAACTCAGAATGATACATTTGGAAGGGCTCTTGAAAATCATTTAATGTTTTGTTTAATCCCATCATTTTTCAAAAGATGCTGCAACTCAATGACTTGGCTAAAGTTCCATTTTAATTAGTGGCAGCTCTGGGATTAGAACCCGTCTCCTGATTTCATGTGCAAAGTCTCCGCTACCACATTAAGTAAAGTTTTGTGTTACACATGGCAACCATATGTCCTATTTTTGGGGAGCAATCCTACGTCCACAATTTATTCAAAATATAGCCATATAATGTGATTTCCGTAAGAATTTTAAATAAAGAAATTAACATATCAAAAATACAGAATTGAGATGATACATACCGGAGCTGTAATTAGCTCATATATTTAATAAATTCATATGTTTGATTTCATGAATGTTATTTAAGAATAGTTTTTTAATTAAGATTTCCTTTGGAGTTTTATTGGGAAAAATAAATGAAGGTAGTCCCCTGTCCCCAATGAACACTTTCGTTTTAAAAAGTTTTAAAGCGGTTTTGTAGATGGTTGCTAAAAGAGTGATGCTAGCTTGCACTACACCTTCACATTTTTTAACATTAAGGCAAGATTCACGATAAAAACTTGCTGAATAAACAGTTCAATGCAAAGGCATTACAAAGAAAAGGACGCTCAGATTTTTTTTTTTTTTGCTCATGATACATCTAACTGCTACCGGGAAGGGAATGTAAAGAATTACTGAAAAGTAATTTTAAAATCTGTTTAAGGGCACCCACAACAATTTTGACTAAACAGATTTGCGAGATGAACTCGTAACAAGGGATCTGTGAGGGCAAGACTCGCCTGGACTTTTAGGGTAAAGGGGATTCAGCACAGTCTCAAATTTACCAATTCTTTTTCTAGTTACCTTCCCAGTTCGGCTGCCGTAATCCCAGAAGGCTTCCGATCTCCCCGAAATCATCCAGTTCTCCTCACGACGCGCTGGAAATGGCGGGAAAATCCCTAGCGAGTGGGCACCGGAAAGCCAGGGGCTGGGCGTGGCCCGTGACGGCGCGTGCGAGGAGTGGGCGAGGCCGAGGCGGCGAGCGCGAGGCGTAGGCGGCGCCGGTCTGGTGCTGAACGCGTGCGCCCCTCCCCCTCGGAGCCAGGGCGGGGGCGGGGCTCCCGGGGGCTTGGAGAAGAAAGGGTGGTTTTTTTTTTTTTGTTAAGAGCCTAGGAAAACCCGGACCTCCCTGGTGGTGCAAGGGGTTAAGCACCGCACTGTGAAGCAATCCGCAGCCTCTGCAGCACGAGTTCGATCCCCCGCCGGCCAGGGAGCAGCCCACACGGCACAGCAGACCTCTCCTGTCTGGCCCGCTGCTCCCTTCAGCAGTGTATTTCAGTCAGTCTGCCTGTTCTGCTCCCCGCTCTGTCTCTGGTGAATCCTCTCAGCCTCTCCAATCTCTGGCCTGTACCCCAGCTCTTGTATGCATATATATATATATAAATATATATTTATGCCTATATATATAAATATATATATATAAATCTTAAAAAAAAAAAACTCTTAAAAAGAAAAAAGAGCCTAGGAAAATCCACCTCATTATTTAAACATTTAAGCTTAGGAACAAATAAGGAATATGATCCTATCCCATACATGTTGCTGTGGAAACAACAAAGTGGAAATAAACTTAATAATGTTCCAAAAGACAATAAAACATTAGAGAAATGTGGTCACAAAGCAGATGAACGCTTTCAGCATAGTGTTTTTAAATGAAATAAAGGAAATAATAGATGCTTTGAGAGAACAGCATAAAACAAACACAAAAGATAAAAAGTGATAAAGCTAGGGAACAGTCAGACCTCCGGGGAAATTTTTAAACTTTTTTCAGCAATAAGAAATGAGAAACAAGTACCATTCAAAACTGAAGATATGGTTCCGTATTAGGACGTCTGTTACCATAATTTATTATAATATTTCTATGGGGAAATATATGGTCATTTTCATAAATGCCCAGTAAAACATTTGCCATAATTCTCATCCGTTTCTGATTTAAACTCTCAATGAAATGTATGTTAAATCCACTGTCCTTCCATTTTTAACACTTTTGCTTTCTACTTGTTCCACTGTGTTCTTTGATTTGATACTCTAATCACTTCCTAACTGCTCCCTGCCTCTAGATTTGCCCAACTCCATTCTTTCCTACCCTTATTGCTGAGCTAATCCCTGTTCTGCTTAAAACTCTTCACCTCTTTCAAGACAATTCACTGAGCATGGCACTCAAGCTCTTCACGATCTACAATACCTTTCTTTTTGCATTTCCCAAATTTAGCCAGAACACTGTGCACTAAAGTCACATTGAATTTAAATCACACTCTCTTACCTCTGGGCCTTTATGCAAAGTGTTTCCTTGTTAACTTCTATTTGTCCTTCCAGACTCAACTCAGAAATTCTTTCCCCAGATGCCTACTCTGCATGCCCACTGAGCGGCACTTCCAGGACTTCCTTTATATATCTCTACCATGGCCCTTGTCTCATGTTGCTGTAATTATTTTATGTCTCTTTCTAATCATATTTGGACTATATCTTCAATTTAGGATGACCAATCCTTCCACAATTTCTAATATGTAATAAGTTCTCAGTAAATATTTGATAAAAGATGGAATAGAAAAGGAAATTACCAGGGAGAATGTGACCATGTTACAAACCCACTTTAGCAAGATCAAACAGGAAATTCACCTCAATGGGAGAAGAGAACTTTAGGGACCAACTGAAAATTGGTGGTTATATAAAGTTGCCAACAGCAGAAACAATAGGGGGAAGAATCAATCAGTAGTTAAATTGTTCATTCAACTAATGCATCCTGAGCACAGATCAAGCACAGTTCTAGCCAATGGGGAAGAAGCAAAGGAATAAGGAAGAAGGCAAAATCCTGGCTCTTGTGGAGTTTGTATTCTCCACAAAAGAATACAAAAAGAGTAAGACACTTTTATTTAAGCTCCTGCTGTATCCCAGGCTCAGAGCTAGATGGGGAGAGGTGTTGGGCACAAAGACATAAGACATATTGTCTGGCCCTTCAAAAAGCTTATGACCAAGTGGAAATCCAAATGTATATACAATTATACTGCTACAAAATAAATATGTCATCATTTCAGAAATATCAATTCACACTTATTGACTGGGTGACTATTGAGCTTCTGTGTTATGTACCAACTGTGCAGAGTAACAGATGTGGCTCTTGCCTTCAAGGCCTTTCTACCATAGTAGGAGCAAAAGACTTACTAAAAACTTCACAAATAAGTATATAATCATTAAGCACATTAAGTGTTGTCATAAAAGGCAAAATAACAGGAACTATGAGAGTATTTGATTTGGAAAGGCTTCCCTGAGGAAGTTGGGAATGTCATGAGAACACAGAAAAGAGAGACCAGGTTAATTTGGACTGGTTGCCTAGAGGGAAAGATATTTGAATAAGCCTTGTGAAAGTTTCATCCTGCAGAGATGGAGGGGAGGGGCATTCCAGGCAGAGAAAAAGGCATCAGACATTACTACAGGAAATGAAATGCGGTCCACTGTGGTTGAAGGGAAGAGAAAATGGGACATCAAGAGGGAAGGCCAGGAAAAGAAGATGCTATGGAGAAGACTGGAGAGATGAATTGATACATCAATACAGGAGTTTAGACTTGGTTTTGTAAGCTTGTGGTTTCCCCAATAGGCAGATCCACTGACTTAGAATCTGAAAGGGACTTGGCAGTTTGGGGTTTGGGGAGGTAATGAAGAGCAGCCATTGCATGAAGTTGCCACCAGAGGGTACCGTAGGAGAAGGTCTACCTGAGAAATCACTGAGCTCTTTCCTGTGCCAGCTATATTTTTAAGAATTTCCTCAGGTTGGGGCCTCCCTGGTGGCACAAGCGGTTAAGCATCAGCACTATAAAGCAATCGGCAGCTACTTTGGCACACACGTTTGATCCCCGACAGAAAGCAACCCACATGGCAGCAGCAGACCTCTCCTGTCTTGCCCCTGCTCCCCTCAGCAGTGTATTTCAGTCAGTCTGCCTGTTCCGTTCTCCACTCTGTTTTTGGTGAATCCTCTCACCCCCCATCCCTCTGGCCTATACCCCAGTTCTTGTATGCATAAATAAAAAAAATGAATTTATATAAAAAATGATTATGATGCTTACTCAGCCAACCTTAGGGACCCCTGCTCCATACAGTGGAGCACCATCAGCCACTTTAAAGCAGGATAGAAACATGATCAGCCCTCTATTTTATACAAACTTATGCTCTGAAGACAGCAAACGAATGGAAGGTCACAGACAGGGAGGTTAGTTGTAGGGTATTGCAGCGGAACAGAAGAGACATGACTAGTTCTGAACTATGGCAGCAGCTACAGAATAGGGATAAGATACTGCACGACAGTCTTCAGAGGAGGAACCAACAGGATTTGTGAACTCATTGGATATGGAGAGGATGGGAAAAAGATGAAAGTCTCGGGCCTGGGTGATTGAGAGCACAACACTTTGACAGTGTGACGCCCTGCCATGGCTAGAAGTAGAGACACGGGAGGAAGAAAACCTTTGTCCAAGGGCCTGAAAGGAGTATGATTTTTGAAACCAAATAATTGGTGTGACCTAATGGGGCTAATACCAGGGCTCAAGAGCTAGGGCCTATGTTCTCAATCTGAGCATCCTTTCTGAATATCTTAATTGTAATTTCTAGGAAGTTATTTTTCTGCTCCTTTCATCATCTATACTTGTTATTATCTATTGCTTTCATGCTGGAGCTTTCCTCAAATGTCTGGTGATCCTTTGCTGGGGAATCCAGGTACTACATTGTTCCTGGATTTTAGGAAGAAAGAGAAAGATCTCTAGTTTCATGTCTAAGATCCTCATGTTAGTCAGGGTTCCCCGCCCTGAGAATTAGAAATCATATGGACATATATTATTATGAGAACGTGGTTCATATAACTATGAAGAACATGAAGTCCCATCATCTGCCATCTACAAGTTGGAGACCCAGGAAAGCTAATGATGTTATTCAGTCCAAACCCCAAGACCTGAGAACCAGAGAAGTCAATGTTTAAATACCTGAGGTCTAGAGAAGAACAGTTGATATATCTCAACTCAAGCAGACAGATAGGAAACAAAAAGGGGCAAATTCCTCCCTCCTCTGCCTTCTGTACTATTCAGGTCCTCAGCAAGTTGGACCAGACCTACTCACTTGGGAGAGGGCAATCTACTTTTCTGACTCCACAATTCAAAGGCCAATCTTATCTGGAAACATCCTCATAGACACATGTTTGTCTAAAGTAATGTTTAATCTTGGCATCCTGTGCTCAGTAAAATTGATATGTAAAATTAATTATCACAATTCTTGAGGTCTTTGAAGGCGGATGGTCTTTATTCACTATTATATTCCCATTAGTTAACACAATAACAGTTAATCAGTATTTGCTAAGTATGTGAATAAAATTAAAAGGGCACACCCAGGTATATGTAATCTAATTTCTATTAGAATTTCTTTATGAGTCTGATAAATTGTGTAACATTGAAAATTTCTTAAAAGATCACCTCCTGTTACTGTGTTTTTTTGTAATCTACATCAATGATCTCCATTCTATAGCTTGGCAAAAGTTTTAAGTGATAGATCCATAAATGTTCAAACACCAAATTTTATGTTTCCCAGCTTTTCTACATATTTCTAGTATGGGAGATAATAGTTACTTATGATTTAGTGAGAAAGTGGTAAGAAGAAATAAATCTCTCTATATTTTAATATAGTTTATTTATATATATTTAAGATTTATATTTTTAAAGATTGGTCTTAAGAACAATTAAAGGCATAATTATCATCAAATTAACCACTGTAGTTGTTGGCATTCCCATACCTAAGAGAGTCCTCGTTGCAAGGCCTAGAGTGGGATGCTCTTTGTAAAATTCTCTGCTGGAACTTAAAATTTAGATTTTCAACAATTGAGGGTAAATGATTAAAACTTATCTTGAAAACATGCCTTTACTCTCCAAAGTGATTCATTATGTGATGACTATTAAATATATATTTACTGAACTTCTATGTGCCAAGCACTGCTCTGGGAATCAGGAAGATAATGTTGATGAAACAAGAAAAAGTTTAGTTTGTTTGCCATTATATAAAATAGTAGACATATCTAAAATTAGGCAAGTTAGTATAATGTACTCCTCTCCCTCACCCAGCTTAAACAATACCAACTCATAGTCAACCTTCTTTCCTTGATAATTTACCTCTTTACCCTCCCCTATATATATATTATATATATATATTATATATAATATATATTTGTTTAACTTATTTTTTGTTTACCTTCTTTCTTTCTTTCTTTTTTTGTGGGACCCTCGCTGGCGGCCGGGGAAGGAACTGGGCAGCCTCGCAGCCCAGCGCTCAACCACTGTGCCACTAGGGGAGGCCCTAACCTATTTCTTTTTTTATGCATACAAGAACTGGGGTACAGGCCAGAGGGACAGGCGGGGCAGGGTGCAGGCAGGGAGGTAAGAGGATTCACCAGACACAGACTGGGGAACAGAACAGGGTGATCTACTGAGATACAGTGCTGAGGAGAGGTCTGCTGTGCCATGTGGATAGCTCCTGGTGGGGATGGAACTAGTGCTGCAGACGCTGCAGATAGTTTCACAGTGCTGTGCTTAACCCCTTGTGCCACCAGGGAGGACCATTGTTCAACTTATTTCTTTAAGACCACCAGAGAGGCTTTAAGACCACCAGAGAGGGCCTCTCCGGTAGCACAGTGGGTTGAACGCCTAGCTGTCTGCAGCCTCTGCAGCATGGGTTCGATTCCCGGCCGGCCAGGGAGAAACCCACATGGCTTTATAGACCTTTTCTGCCATGCCTGCTGCTCCCCTCAGCAGTGTCTTCGGTCCGTCTGCTGTTCTGCTCCCCACTCTGGTGAATTCTCTCACCCTCCTGCACCTCTGACTGTACCCCAGTTCTTGTATAAATAAATGAATCTTAAAAAAAAAAAAAAAAAAAGCCCACCAGAGAGAAAACACGAAAAGAGAAACAGACTTGCTTTCAAATATATAACCAGTGTGCTGGAGTTGAAAGCATTACTGATAACATTGTTACAGAAGAATGTCAGCTTACTCTAGGGCACTTCAGTATTCCTGAGCAGTAAACATGTTTTCTCTTTTCCTCCCACTGGGATGTCTCAGGTGCAAGTCATTGTTTCTGCACTTTGACATATTTTCCAGGTAGAAGTTATGGAGCCTGAAAATCATGCTGGCAGTTGGAGTAGTTCATTCCCAATCCTATGCCAGAACCAAAGGCTAATGGCCACATTCTTCTTTTAAAGAAGGTAAAGGAGAAAATAACTCCTAACCCAATCCTCTCCTATATTATTTTGGAGTATATCTAAAATGTCAAATTATTCCATCCATAAAGATTTTGGCAAATCTATGTACATGTATATATATGAATTGTTACTACTCTTTAATCACAACCATAATATCATTACCCCACCCAAAAACCAAAAAAAAAAAAAAATCTAATAATCTGGAGTTTACATTCTAAAAGGAGAGACAAAAAAGGAGCAAACAAACACATAATGCTAGGAGTGACAATATATAAGGTCAGGTGGTCCACTGGGTGGTCAGAGAAATCCTCCATGAAGAGGTGACATTTACTGAGGGGACTGCATAACATGAGGGAGCAAGGCATGTGACTGTCCGAAAGAACGTTCTTGATGGAGGCTCCAGCTAATGTGAAGGTCTGAGACAGCGCTCCATATTCAATGAGGCCAGCAAGGAGGCCTGTAAGTCTGGGAGGACTCATGGAAGGAAGAGCAGGATATGACTTTGGAATGGGCCATGATAAAGACAACTTCAGATTTTATTCTAATTAGGTGTGGTGGGAAGCCACACACCTCAACTCCAATGTTGGATTGAGACATGACCAGATTTTTGATTATGAAGGGTCATTGTGGCTACTGTGCTGAGAATAGTGTGTAGAAGGAGATTGTAAGACAACAATTGTGGAAACTGAAAGATCAATTAGAAGGCAATTGAAAGTACAGATGAGAGCTGACAAGGAGGTGGTGATGAATTAGAGTGACTGCAGTGGGGAAGGTAAGAAGTGATTCATTTCTAGATAAATATACAGTTAATGGGATTGACTTACAAACCAAATGTAGGGTATGTGCGAAAAAAATAAATCAAGGTTGATTCCAAAATATTTTCCCTGACCAACTAGAGCCATTTACCAAAGTGGGGAATACTAGAAGAACAGGTTTGTAGGGCACATGTGTACTGGACAGATTAAGTTAGAGATGCCTCTTAAATATCCACAGACATCAAGTAGATAGTTGGACAATTATGTAACTCTAGAGTTCATGGGAGACATAGGGCTGAATCTATAAATCAGGGAAATATCAGTGTATAGATGCTACTGAAAGTCAGCAGACTAGATGAAGTCATCCAGGTGATGAGGAAGGATAGAAAATAGAAGAGGTTGGGAAGAGAAAAGGATTGAAGAGGCCAGTGAGGAAAGGAAAAGTGAGGAGAATGACTGCCAAGGAGCTGTGTTGCTGTAAGAGCAATAAGATGAAGATGAGAAAGGACAGCAGCGTTGGATCATGTGGTAGCTATTGGTAATCTTGACAAGTATGGATTTGGCAGGGTGATGAGCATGAAGGCTTAAGTGTCATGATGCAAGCATGAGTGAAGGTGAAGAAGTGAAAATGGGGGCAAAGGCATTAGGAATGTAAGGTCAAGGGAAGATATGTTAGTTGATATTGTTCTCAGTGAGAGCTATTGCAGCACATTTGTATGCTGATAGAAATAGAAAGTGAAAAACTGATGATGCAGGAGAGAAATAATTGCAGGAGCAAAGTCCCTGAAGAGGGCAAGATAGGACAGAGAAGCCAGGGCACACGTGAGGGAGATACAGCGAAGCAGGTCAGCACATCTATTTTTAATGGGAGATAAGGCAGAACATCGTAAAGCTAAAGGCAGATCAACAGAACTAGTGGCTGGAGGATGTGGAAGTTTTCTTCTGCCTACTTCTATTTTCTTCATGAAAGGGTAGGCAAGGATGTCAACAGGAAGTGAGAATTGGGGGGAATGGTATTGGTTTGCAGAGAAGAGAAGGTAAGTGGAAGTGTCAGTTGACGGTGGGAGTGTGGTGGCATTGCTGGGCAGTGTTAAGGGTCCACTTGAAATTTGTGCTCTATGTGAAATCATCTTCAACATTAGACCCTGAGGGGCCTCCCTGGTGCTGCAGGGAGTTAAGCACAGCACTGTGAAACTGTCTGCACCCACTGCATCACGAGTTCAATCCCTGGCCAGCCAGGGAGGTACCCACATGGCGCAGCAGACCTCTCCTGTCTCACCCACTGCTCCCCTCAGCAGTGTATTTTGGTCAGTCTGCCTGTTCTGCTCCCCACTCTGTCTCTGGTGAATCCTCTCACCCCGTGCACCTCTGGCCTGTACCTCAGTTCTTGTATGCATAAATAAATAAATCTCTAAAAAACAAAAAAAACAAAGTGGAAAACATTAGACCCTGATTGGGTTTTTCTCTTTCTACAATGCAGACTCTCTCTGGATCCTGAGGACTACCAGCAGTCAGCATATCAGTCCATCGGTTATTATATAATTTATTTATTATGCATTAATGTACTTTACCATTTAGTCATTCATTCATTCAATCATGTTTATTGGGTGCCAGACACCAAGTACTGGGGTTACAACAGTGGACAAAACAAACATCAGCCCTCAGGGAACATATCTTCCACAACATGGAAATATATGAGCCCTCAAATTTGGTAGATATGAACCCTCATTGACAGCCAGTTAGGGGCTTCCCCTGGCGGCACAGCAGTTGAGCGCTGGGCAGCGAAGCTGCCCGCAGCCTTTGCAGCGCCGGTTTGATCCCCAGCCACTGGCGAGGGTCCCACATGGCTCGCAGACCTCTCCTGCCGCCCGCTGCTCCCCTCAGCAGTGTCCTTCGGTCCTTCTGCCTGCTCTGCTCCCTGCTCTGGCTCTGGTGAATTCTCTCACCCTCCCATGCCTCTGACTGTACCCAGTGCTTGTATAAATAAATAATCTTTAAAAAAAAAAAGTTAAAAAAAAAAAAGAAAGCCAGTTAGGAAGTGAAAGTTTCCATATTTAAGTCCTCAGAAATGGAGTCACCTAAGTCCTTAGAAACAAGACTACCACGACAGGTTGGACTGGCGAAGGGGCTAAGGATGTGCAGCCTGCCTCAGGGAATGCATCTGTTTCTCTCCCACCAGTGCTGGGCTGACGCCATGGAATCCAGCCAAGTGCAGCAGACAGAAGAGTAGTCTGCTGGAATTTTTGTCTCAAGTGTCAGAACAAGGATTCATCATGATCGTCAGAAAAGCATGAATTAATTGGCCACTTTAACAAAACAGGATCTGCTCCATCCAAATTCTCAGGACTACATAAATTTTAGAAGATACAACTTCTTTTGAACTTTGAATATGTCCAAGATGCAATAGCATATATACTACAAAGGAGGACGTTACATCTCCTCATTTTATCTTCCTTTCTTCCTGACCTGTTTTGGCCCTTTTCTTCCTTACTTCCTTCCTCCTTGCTCATTAATTTTCATCTGCTTTAGATTTTTAACAGAATAAAGGTTTTTAGAGCCACTGACTCAGGAAGTCATTATTTGATTGTAGGTAGTAGTCAGTGGATTCCAGGAAGAATACTCACTTTAATTGAAATCAGGGTTTCCTCTGACTCTAGGCAATTGGTGTGAGAAGAGTGGAATGGGGGCATGGACTATGAGTTCCCTCAGGGAAGAGATTTGGGTCCTCAGATTTCACAACTCTGTTACAAAGAAAAAATCCAGAAAAAATTCAAGAATAGGGTGAATGAACTTTGCTCTCTATTCCTTTGCATTAACAGATACTGCTTACCTGTTGTTTCAAGAAGGGAGTATTGGAACATGACTGTGGTTTTCTTTAACTATTATACAAGGAGCATGTCCCCATGCCATATCTGTCATTATACAGTAGATGTCAGCCTCCCACAACCTTTCTCTTCCTGAATCCAAATTCATAGCAAAATCATCCTTTCCCTGGTTAAAAGGATCAATTTCTTCCATCTTAAGCATATAAAACAACGATAATTAGCCACCCAACTTAATGTAGTGTAAACACATGTTGATGCTCAATGATGCACACCTAAAGCTGAAAAAATACTATACAGCATTTTAAAATTTTTTACTTCAATAAAAAAAATTAAATAAAGCATAACAATAAATAGTCAACCAAATATTGGAAACAGCTGTACTAAAGGATGTGGTCAAACTTTGTAGTACAAACAGGACAACAGTGTACCAAGGACACTGTGAAGTGGGTGACAAGTGTTGGGGGGAGGCACATTAAGTCCTGTGTGTCTGATTGAGTTGATGTTAAGTGTTGGCACAAAGGGAGATCTCTAAAAAGGTATGGCCTTGACCCTGATCAAAGGTCTTCTGTTTTTCTCAAAGTGAAAGAAGTAGCTATGGTATCCTGGAAAAAGTTCCCAGCATAAGCCATTGATATCATTGCTTGTCCATGAAGAGATGCTCTGTCTTGTCTTTGATCCCAAGCAAGATGCTTCTTTGAATCTCAGCTTCCTCACGTGGAATTTTGATACAGGGTTTATTTTACAAAAAAGACCCCCACCTAAAGAGAGACATGTCACATGGATAAATACTCCCGCGGAAGAAGGGAAGAGTCCTTTCCTAGTCCTTACATGGTATCCAAAATAGACACTTATCATCTACTTATAAATTCCAAGTGCTAAGGAAATAGAAAAAAATATCTTCAACAACCCTTCCTTTCCAGTTTGGTGTACTTAGTACAACTGTATTCCAAGAATATATTTACTACCATCTTCCCCCTTAGCTGCTTAGTTCATAAATTGAAATGTCTGAAACTTACCATATAGTGGCCTGTTTGTACTGGCTTTGGCAAGATGCCTCAGATTCATCCCATTCATGTTTTATGTTACATTGAATCTATATAATTTAAATTAGAAACACAAACCTTAATGAGAAAGGCTCTCATGATTAAGAAGCAGAGAGATTGTTTTATACCTTGATGCTGAAATTTGAGCAGAAGTCTTTTAATCAGATTATTTAAGAATGAATCCATCAAACTTTCCCTCAATGCTTTCTAACATGTCAGGAAAGGCCAGAGGCAATGCAAATTAATTTTTTATCTCCCATAACTCATGCCCTCCCATGGAGTTTTACCCTATGTGTTTTGTATTTCCTGCTTTTCTATCTCCCTCCCCGCCCTTTTTTTTTTTTTTTTTTTTTTTGCTGAGGCTTTCAGTTTGTTGTATCTTGAACTGACAAAAGAAGGGATTGAACTCCCAACCTTTGAAACATCTTAGTACTTGCTGAGTGATCCAGACTGTTGATTGGACTTTATCCCATTTGGAAATGCCTTTGCCACAATGGCTAACCCCCACGGCCCCCACCCTGCTCATGTCCCTTCTAAGTATTAAGTATTTATTTACTTAAAATCCAAAATCTTTGGAAGATTTTTTGCAAAAGTAAGATCCAATTTCTGTAACTAGTGGTCAGTTGGGGAACTTTATCTTTTAGGCCCACTTTATTTTTTATTTTTAAAACATTTATTTTATTTATTTGTTCATACAAGAGCTGGGGTGTAGGCCCGAGGTGGGAGGGGAGGGTGAGAGTATTCACTAGAGACAGAGTGGGGAGAAGAACTGGCAGATTTGACTGAAACACACTGCTGAGGGGAGCAGCAGGTAGGAGGCAGGGGAGGTCTGCTGCCCGGTGTGGGTCAGCTCCCTGGCTGGGGATCGAACTTGTGCTGCAGTGGCTGCCAATAGCTTCATAGTGCTGTGCTTAACCCCTTGCGCCACCAGGGAAGCCCATTAGGCTTACTTTAAAATCAAATAATTTTACACAATATACTTAATCCAGATTCAAAATATCTTTACATTTATAGTAGTCTCATATATTACATCTAGTTTTGTGGGTTTTTTTTAAAGTACTTTACAGTTGTAAGTAGGCATCAGTGCTCTCACCCCTGAGGCAGAGTTTCTGTCTGAAATTCTTCAGGGAAGCAAAGAATATCAATATGCTAATAGGTTAGTAATTTCTTAACATCAATATTCTGCTTCATTAGGACAGAAGTGCCAATTACTCCCATCCCGACATCATCTGCCTTTCGGATAATTTATAGATGCAAAAACTATTAGAAGCTGTGAATCAGAGCTGTGGCGAGTGAGGCCACCATCTCTTTCGGATGATTTTGTTTCCATCCTGCCTTTCACGCCTCACAATTGTACTAAATTAAACTCTTTTCCATTAGTCTTAATTCCTCCCTTTTCCCCTTCACCGTGGATTTCCACCTATTCTGAGAAACTTGAAGATGATATCCCTACAACCCTCTCTCTTGTATCCTCAAATGACCCCGACATAAATATTTTAAATCCTTCGCTCCTGGCGTTAAAAGTCTGCCCAACCGGTCCCTTCATTATAAAGCGCCCAGACGCTGCCTGACCTGGATCGCGATCCTAGCGAATGAACTCTCCTGGAACAGCTGACACGGATGGGTTTTATTTCCACTTCTTACAAGGAGAAAGATGGAGAAAGGGAGATGACTCCAACGAGAAAGACTTTAATCCATCTTCTCGGTGATCTTGGGGGGTGTGTGCTAAGATTAAATTGAAGAGGAGGGAGGGCCTCCCTGGTGGCGCAGGGGTTAAAAACAGCGCTATCAAGCTATAGCCAGCCACTGCAGCAGAAGTTCGATCCCAGCCGGCCAGGGAGCAACCCACATGGCGCAGCAGACCTCTCCTGTCTTGCTCCTGCTCCCCTCTGCAATGTGCTTCAGTTAGATCCGCCTGTTCTGCTCCCTACTCTGTCTCTGGTGAATCCTCTCACACACCACACCCCCCACCTCTCACCTACACCCCAGCTCTTGTATGCATGAATAAATAAATCTTTTGGAAAATAAATAAATAATGAGAAGCGGAGGGAGGAGACAGGATGGAACGAACAGAGGCGGTGGGCGGAGCCAGCCCGGCACATAAAAGCCCTTGCTAAAAGGGACGTGCAGTCGTGAGTGCCGAGCTGCTCTGTAACCAAGAGCGATGGGGCAGTCGGTGCAGTGAGGACGGAGGTCGCAAGAAGGAAAACAAGGGCAGCAGGCAAGCGAGAAAGAAGCGGATATCTGGCAAAAGCTGACGGCAGAAGACCTAGAGGGCTAAAGGAGCCCACAGCAGGTGGAGACAAGATCTAGAACAAACCGGTCCGGTCCACAGTTGTTTTTCTGGAAGAGAAGAAAGTGGTGGTGGGGGGATTGCCTTTATCCCCTGCAGTTTATGAAAACTACTTTTATCCTCTTCAGAAAAGAAAAGGCTTAAGGGAGGTAAAGGCACTCTCTTTACTTAGAGGAGGGGGGGGAAACCTAGATTCTCTCAGAAGCCTCTGAAATAACCCACAGTTGCAGATCCACCCTGGTTTCTGAAGATTTACATCCCTTTCGGGAGAATTCCAGCCGGAGTAGCTGGTACAGTTCTATTTTTTTATTTAAATATCTCTGTCTCTTCCCCTATCCGGTGCCTTCTAACACTTTCCTTGTTTGTAAGCACAAGTGTCAAGAAAGTGTCAATCCGGAGTAGGAATATTTTTAGTTTTCTCTTTTATCTTCCAGTATCTTTTTTTTTTTTTAAAGAGGTTAGGAGGGGGTCCTTATTTCCGAAAAGGACGTCTTAACTGGAGAGGCTCTGCCTCTAAATAGGTTTACACACATACCCATTTAGAAAGAGCTACCTTTCAGAGGTTGGCATCCTACTAAGAAAGATGGAAGAAGGAGCCAGGCAGCGAAACAACGCTGCAAAGAGCCATCCAGGTGGGAGCGAGGCGGAGACGAGTCCCGACACCGGTTCCGAAGGGGGCGGAGTAGCCCTGAAGAAAGAGATTGGATTGGTCAGTGCGTGCGGTATCATTGTAGGTGAGTCCAACTCTTTCCCCAGACCTCGCTCCCCCTCCCCGGTGGTCCTCTTGTCGACCTTCTGATGCACTAATGTCGCTCCCACTGCTTAGAAAACCACTGGCAGTCACCTGTGGGTAACAGACACCCACTGGGTCAAATTTGAGAGGTGGAGGGTGTAGGTCAAACGTCTCTTCCTCCAGCCCAGGATGAGCAGTTCTGGCCAGTGTTCACGGAAAGGAGCAAATAAGGGTTACAGGGGGGACGATGGGCAGCGATGCCTGGAAGCTTGTGGAAAGTATGGGTCTCCGGCTCCACACTGGGAGGGTGGGATTTAGGTGGGGCTAGAGAGTGAATTTTTAACAAGCTTTTCTGCAGCCATCTCCTCAGCCCACTATGGACTGAGGAGTATTTTCATTATTTGCTGTTGTTGTTTTATGTTATATGAAACTGTGGGCCTAGGGGAAATGTAGTAAAAACAGCTGCAATAGCAGTAGTAGTGCCTTGCCTTTTGTAGCTCTCCGGTCTGTTGCAGCACTTTCTCTCTGTAAAGGGTTGTAGTCCCATTTCACAGATGAGGGAATAAATTGTGGAAGAAAAAAAAGAGATTGTGCCTGTCTGCACATGTGTAGTCTGCAGTTTCTCTAGTTGCCCAGTGGAGTTCACCCATCTCTGTCCATATGCACAGAAGACCCCATGAGGTTCTTGGAGGGAATTGGGAATAATTAGGCTATGGAGCCAAGGAGGAACTGACAGGTAAAATGTGTACAGGGTGAAGACTTTGATGTTAAACTTCCCTGGGAATGCTAGGGGGGGTCACTCCAACCCCCTAACTGCACTCTCCTGGGCAGGGGGCCCCATATATGATGATCCATCTACACAACACATCCTCCTTTTCCCAGAGAGGCCCTGGAGATGGAAGGGCAACATCTCATGACTGTCCTCACTTCAGGGGTGAAGAGTCAGGCTGCATGTTTTTCTGTGGCCTCTCTCCAGAGTTCCTTTTGAGAGCTTATTGTCCTGGTGCCCATGAACCTGTGGACCATCTGGTAGCACAGAGACATTTGGCACCCAAGCAAGCAATAGTGAGAGACACTGGAGAACACCCTTGAAATCAAATAAAATCAGTACAGCATTCAGATAATCCCCTTCACCTGTACACCCAGACTTCGGTGATCATGTTATCTCCACTCTGTTTTCAAAATGGAATCCCACTTGATCTAATTCTCTGACTCAGGGAGGTCCAAGCATCTACAGTTATAGTTATAGAAAAGTAATGTTATAAAAAAAAATTTAGTAATGATCTGAATCTCATTACCTTGGCCTCTCTTTCATCTCAGTTGCTTTAAAAAATGAGATCAGCAAAGTACTCAATATGTATAGCACATGCCAATTTAAGGTCTATAAATAGCCCAGAGCCTGTTATCTCCTTCACATGTTTGACTGATAGGATTAAGCATTTTCCTCCCTTTGGGGAGCTTCTGATTCATACACAGATGTGCACACCCACATGCACACAAGCGTAATCAAACCTCCCTCCTGCCTTGGCCTTACGTTCACCCACCTCTTATATGCAGGTATTCGAGGGTATTTTCCTATACACTCAGGTTATCTTGTCTCTTTCTTTAACATTTTTTCTAAGACTATGAGTGTTCAGGTATAAGCAGCACAGTTTCAGTTGGGTGAATGTTACTACAAATTTGTCTCAACCTTATAAATGTCACTTCAATGCCAGGGTTGTATAGTGAAAGAGATGTGATTTCAAAGAAATCAGGATACTTTCCCAAGGTGTGAGAATCCGTGTAGAGTTAATAGGCACTATTCTTATTGCATGTAAACCAAGATGAGATGCAAATCTTTCCTTTAGGATGATTTTGGGGGATATAACCCTTCCTGCTTCCCCTCCGCTGTGGCAGTTGCCTTGCATCTGTGCTGAGCCCTGTCCTCTTCCAGAGGGACTTTTGTGTGGATGGTAGTGATTTAAGCTTTTTTAAAACGAGATGCAAAAATAGAAATGACATTTTTCACACAGAATTCAGTGAGCTGGTGTTCAAAGTCAACATTATGGGAGAAAGAGAAGGCATAAAGAGAGAGGAAATTTCCTAAGTGAATCAGGTGATGTGGTATGGGAAAGTAGATATTGCCCCAAATCTATCTCATAACTAGTTGACTTAGAGGGATATGTTTCACACAAAGCTCATAAAATTTCATTTGTAATAATCACTGATGATTTAAAGTAGGAATAACAGAATGGCAGTTGTTACAGGAATGTAAAATGAACTAATGGAAGACTCATACCCTAGAGTCCCTTATAGTCTGATTGGAGAGAGGAGCTTCATTTGCATAAACAGAACATTGAAAACTAGTGATCTGGTGCATTTGTCTAAGAACTGAAAAGGGCAAAATGAGGTGAATGATGGGAAACACAAAAAGAGCTCTCGCTGAAAACTACATTAAGAAAGCATCTTGGGGGGCCTCCCCCGGTGGCACAGCGGTTGAGCACTGGGCTGTGGAAGATCCCCGGTCGCCAGCGAGGGTCCCACATGGGGCGACAGACCTCTCCTGTCTAGCCCGCTTCTCCCCTCAGCAGTGTATTTCGTCAGTCTGCCTGTTCTGTTCCCCGCTCTGGCTCTGGTGAATTCTCTCACCCTCCCGCGCTTCTGACTGTACCCAGTGCTTGTATAAATAAATAAATAAATCTTTTTTTTTTAAAAAAAAGCATCTTGGGGCCCTCCCTGGTGGCACAAGGGCTAAAGTGTCAGCACTATGAAGCAATCCGCAACTGCTGCAGCATGAGCTTGATCCCCAGCCAGGGAGGTGATCCGCATGGCACAGCAGACCTCTCCTGTGTCTCCCGCTGCTCCCCTCAGCAGTGTATTTCAGTCAATCTGCCTGTTCTGCTCCCCATTTTGTCTCTGGTGAATTCTCTCACCCCTCCATCCCCACACCTCTGGCCTGTACGCCAGTTCTTGTATGCATAAATAAATAAATCTTTTTAAAAAAGCACCTCGAAGGACATCGGGAAAGATGGAGTAGAGAAGATGATTCTAGGAGATGTTGTAGGTAAAAAGATAATAAAAAGAGTCTTGTACATTTCTGAATCTCTCGTGCTCAGCAGAGTGCCAGACACAAACAATTATTCAAATTGTTACAGGGAAGCCCCGATACAAAATGGGTGGCCTGACTTTGGGTCCTCACCCGCGCACTTAAAAGGACTTACCAATACTCTACTGCAGACACACATGAAAGGTTAACAAAAGGTTTAATCACAAGGGAAGGGCAAATGAGGAAATGTACAACTCAGGGAGAAAAGAAGGAGACAAAGTTTTAAATACGTCCTACCCGATCCGCTGATCTGGAATCCCAAATGGCACTCTGAGAACTGGCTGTGAGACAGTTGAATTTTATTGGCAAAGATCTGAACATGTGGTAATAAGAAGCATTTATCTGAAGGCGTTTTGGAGACCTGGTCTGAAAATCATTAAGTTAGGAATAATGTCTTCAACCTCAACAATTACATTGGTCTCTCTTTAATTTTTCAACTTTACTTTTGCCCTAATCTAACCAGGCAACTGTTCTCCATGTACTTACCTGAGGAAACTTGTTGGAAACAGATGAATTTTGGCAGTTTCTCCATAAGTATGGGGACCCCCAAAAGTCTAAAGAGAGTCTGGGGGAGCAGCAAAATTCATTGATTAGTGATACCAAAGCTACTGTTAAAAGCTGTTATTATTAAAAACTTACTATATGCTAGAGCCTTGTCCAAATACCTAACACCCATTATCTTTTTATCCCTCACAATAACCCAGTGTGGTAGGTACTTTTTATCTTTTCCTCCAGATAAGGAAATAGAAACTCAGAGGGACAAGCAACTTGTTGAAGGTCACACAGCTAAAAATGCAGTGACACCGGGATTCAACCATAATACTTACCTGAATCCTGAATCGAACCTTTAAGCATTTCTATTTTTTTTGTCCTAAAAGGGATGATTTCCTTTGGACCCCAGGCAGAGGTAGGTCCTCATTCGTTTTTATAGATGAAACAATCAGTGCTGTCGTCCCGCCCGCCCCCCCCCCTCGCCCTCCCCCACCCCCACACACACCAAGGGAGTGTCTCACTGCAAAGGAAAACTGAGCAGTCAGCTGGGAGTGGAAGAAGGGACGCTTCTTGGTAGAATTGCAAGAACTTGAGGAAAGCCTGAGGTTCATTTTTCAGTTGCTGCAGGATCTGGCTAGCATGAACCTCGCTCCTAAGTCTCCCACATGCGCACCATGCCCCTGAGAACCAGCATTCTCCTCAGCCAGGGTGGAGGTGCCCACCATGTTCCTGGTTATTTAGGTCACTTTTACTGATACTGGTACCAGTTGTGGATTTAGGCACACACCCAGAATCTAGATCTGAAGACGCCAGGATGACTGCGGACCCTAAGGGGAAAAATGTTCATAACAGGTCAGACCGTTTCGTTTTCAGCACAGTGTGTGTTTATGGGGAAACTAGGTATATTTGCTGCACAGCAATACTGGATACAGGTCGAGCTCCCAGATCACTCTCTTCCAACTAAGAAAAAAAATTTTTTTTAAAGATTTATTTATTTTATGCATACAAGAGCTGGGATACAGGCCAGAGATGCGGGGGGTGAGAGGATCCACCAGAGACAGAGTGGGGAACACAACAGGCAGATTGACCGAAGTACACTGCTGAGGGGAGCAGTGGACGAGACAGGAGAGGTCTGCCTCGCCATGTGGGTTTCTCCCTGGCCAGCCGGGGATTGAACTCGTGCTGCAGAGGCTGCAGATAGCTTCTAGTGTGATGCTTAACCCCTTGTGCCACCAGGGAGGCCCTAACTATCTCTATTTTAAACTTGGGGAAACTGAATCACAGAGCTGGTAGGTAATTTGCTCAGGGTCACATGTCTGATCCATTACTGAAATGGTCTGACTCCATAGCCAAGTTATTCTCCATTTCTAAAGAGTAATCAAAACAGGAGAGGTAGGTTGGTGCGTATTGTGTGTTTGGGGAGTGAACCATGGAGGACAACAACCCTGAGATTAGGTTGTACAAAGGCCCTGGATGTCTGATATTGAAAACATCGAGAAACAATTTTTTTAAAGTGTATCTGTCAATAAAAAGAAAAAAAGTATGGCTGTTGGTATAACAATGCTGAAACAGCACTGGGCTGTGGAAAAATTTTAGATCCAAAAGATGTTCAGACCCATAAGAAAAGCTACACCATTTTATTTTAGACCCTAATGTGATATATTCACTTCAAATGCCCCCAAATGTCTATTAGATATTAATCCAAGGGAGGGAGTAGGAAAACTGTTTCATGAGTTTGTATTACAATCTTTATTTTTAACATGGAGGGAACAGGCATTGGTTCATTCAAGATAAAAGCAAGTTCAAAACTCTCATTGTTCTCAGAGAAAACTCTGTGACAGAAGCCAGCTAGGAGACTTGTCAAAACAAACACATCTCAGTGAATAAAGAAAGGCCGTACCCAGCAGTGTAGTAATAATAGTAATAATAATAATAATAATAATTACAATTACAACAACAATAATCAGTAGTAGTGGTAGTGACCATTTTCACTAAGTACTGCTGAGCATCAAATACCTAATCAGTGCTTTATGAATGTTCTCATCTAATCCTATGAAATAAGCACCCTTGTAGAAAAGAAGGGTTCAGATGAATATATAACTGGGCAATGGCTGCGCCAGGATTCCCGCAGAGGTCACTGAAGTCTAAAGCCTCTGGGCTTAACCACAGTGCTCCACTATGCTCAGGGTGGTGGCCCCTGGAACTCTGTTGCTTCTTGCTTCTAGTAAGCCAGGAGCTCAAGGGGCAATCTGGTTAAGCTTGTTACTGGTACGTCTCCAATTTGTTCTTACAGAGAGCAGAGTTATACAGAGTTATGAATGACTAACCGGAAATGCTTAGGGTTGGCAAAAGAAAACAGGAACCCAGCAGGTAAAAATTGTCCAAGGAACAGAATCAAACAGCCAGTTTTATTTAGAAAAGCAACCACAAAAACACCCGATATCTAGATCAAATGACCACCTCAGAGAGGCTAGCATTTTATATATATATATATATATATATATATATATATATATATATATATACACACACACACATACACACATATATATAAAAATCAGAAAAGTTACATGTACACATAAATGTTATAAGGTTATATGTGTGTGTGTGTGTGTGTGTGTGTGTATAACTTCTCTGAATTAAATCAGCTTACTAAAGTGGCATGGCCAGAGGGGCACACTGCTTGAGACTTTTCAAGTTGCCCAGATGCTAAAGTTTTCTACTTTCCTCTGAGGGTTAATCTGGCAGCACACTATCTGTAAAGAAATGCCTTGAAAATTTCTGCTGTTGATCTTGCTGTTTTGTTGTTATTGTTTGGGATGGGGTGTCAAAAAACCAGGCATGAGCAAATAACCCCAACAATATATCCTGAGCTACTAAAAGCAACAATCATTCAGGAACTCAAAGGGCTAGAAACTGTTTTGTACCAGTTTTTAACTCCTGGCTGAGTATACAGAGCAAGAAGGAAGGACCACGTCTTTTTCCCTTCCCAGAATATGCCTACAGAAGCCCCCCACCCCACTCCCAATTCCCTTCTCCCTGGAGATTCCGAATTGGCAGACTGTAGGCTGCCATCTGGGACAGGGTGGGGTTGCTGGTCATAGCACTCAGGATGATTCCATATTGTCATATTTAACAAGCACTCACTGAGAACATACATGCGCAGCCCTGTGCTGAGCACTGGTAAATTTTGCTTCTAAGAAGTAAAATTATCCCTCTAGTCTATTTCAAGCTGTTTTATTTATAGAATGAATGAAATTTGAACTGAAAAGCTTTATCGATCACATCTCATCCTTTTCACAGTCACAAGTCTTCCGGTCTGTTTGCTCCCTGCTTTAAATATCCTCAGCATTAGCAGTGACGTCACTTCTGGGGAGAGAGTTTAGCAATATGCCTGAAAATGTTCTGGGCAAGCTTGCCCTGAGCTGCACGTTGTGAGGGCAGATGACCCAGAGAGAATACTGTTGCTGCAGAATTATTAATGTACATTTTTCATTTATATATAGATTTTAAAGATACCCATTCATATGCCTCAGAAATGCACAAATGTTTTTAGATGCTTCTTTAGAGTACAATTTTGCATAAGGCATTTAGTAAGCACCTGGTCTAGGCAGGTCATGTTGCCTTAGGAATGAGACATTGGTTAAGTAGCCTTGATGTTGGAAGTAAAAAATATTTAATGAATTTTTCCGTGAGTTGCATCAGTATATATGGATATGGAGGAACCATTGATGAGAAAGCAGAAAGGAAAGGCTTTGGACTTAGTCTTGGGTTTGCAAATTGCTCCCCTATTTACAAGTAGTTACCAGTTACTTGGCTATAAAATGGAAGTTTCTTTTGGAGTGTAAAAATCAAGCTGGAAATAAATAAATAAATAAATAAATAAAATAAATAAAAATCAAGCTGTTATCCTATCCTCCCACCCATACACACACTCACTGATGCTGGTTCAGAAATTTAGATTGGATCAATTTGGTGATAACAAGACTGACCAATTCAGGCCAAATCTGACCCGCTTATCCACCAGCCAGTGCTTTTTGTCTCTGTTGATTTGGGTCTACTTACTCATCAACATCTGTCTCGTGCTTCCCCTCTTCCAGGAAGCTTTTTCTGAACAGCCAACGCCTGTGACCTTTTCCATCTCCGATATATTGCTGGCAATAGCGCTCTTGCAGCTTCTCCTCGCCTGATGTTTTCAGCTCTATGTCCATGTTTATATGTCTTAACCTCTCCACACAATCCCTTGAAGGCAGGGACTGGGTCTTACTCACTTTCACATACCCACATATTCAGCCTGATACTTGGTAAGTGCTTAGAAACTATTTGTTGAATACTAACAGTCAAAATCAAATCATCTATTAGAGATCTATTTCCCAACAATGTGATGTATGTATACTTAACATTGTGGTAAATCTAATATTATATATTTTTTTATCTCACACAACTCTTTAGCTTAAAAATGAACTGTGAATTTTTGTGCTTGGCTTGCTAAAAAGAAAAAAAAATTTTTTAAAAAAGTCTCCATGTCATTCTAAGTTCAGATATGAAAGGGACTTCAGGAATTAACCAGATGACATTGAGGCTCATGACACTGAGTTTCTCAACCTTGACACTATTGCTTTGGGGGTCAGATTTTCTTGTGGTGGGAAGCTGTCCCATACATTGTAGAATAGTTAGCAGCATTCCTGGTCTCTACTCACTAGATGCCAGTAGCACCCCCATCTCCACTTGTGACAACCAAAAGTGTCTCCTGGCATTGCCAGCTGTCCCCTGTGGGTGGAGAGATGGTGGGCAAAATTGCCTATGAATGAGAACCGCTGAGATAGACAGAGCCTTTCACTGCGGGTGCCTAGTTTTGCAACCAGACGGGGAGACGCTGGAGGCCAGATGTGAATCCTTAATGGAAATATTTGAGGGCTCAGCACTCTTAGCCCCTCAGGCCTAGATGCTTGTCTTTCAGTGACTGGTGGGTGGTGGTTGGCTCCATCTATTTCATTAAAAGTCCATGTGTGAACAAGTGCTTCTCAATTACCTTTTAAAGCAAGCATGTACAGAGTGGGTGCTCAATAAATACTTGAGATGTAATTACCTGCTGGCCGCCCACCCGTGGCATCTAAAAATTATACCTAGACAAGCAGACAAATGACTCAGAGAATGCTTCATGGTCCTGGCTCTGCAGTGCTCTTTTGGAGCCAAACCTCTAAAAGAAACCCGTTGGATTCTAAGGCTGATTTTTATCCCTAATGCTATACATTGCTAGCATATCATAAATTATAAAGTGCTCCCACACTTGTGTGAGCTCCTTTGATCCCACAACCCCATGAGGTTGGCAGGGCAGGAGGGAGCATTCAGCAGATGAAGAATGGCACACTCAGAAAATTCAGCTCAGACGGCTTGTAAGTAGCTAAGGGAGGACCCCCGTGGCTCCACCCACTCTGTATAGTGCCCTTCTTGCTTTTCAGTAAGCTACCCCAAACTTGCAACACCTTTCACATCTCCATGCTTCCCACGATGGTGACTCCACAGGGCATATGTCCAAGTGTAGACCTGCTGACACCCTGCGGTAGATGTCTGTTCAATGTACAGGAGAAGTGTTTATTCTGGGAAAGTAGTACATGGTGAGCTTCCTGGCCTGCTATGAGGATATCAGATCCTGCTTTTATCTTGTTTCCCTGCCCTGAAAATCCTTAAATCCTCCTCGCCAGTTTATGGAACAAGCACCAAGGAGGTTTTACCATGGCTTTCTCCTCATGTCACAGGAATGGCCAGAAGCTTTGAGGCCAAGGAAGAGCTCTGAGTTGTCATGAGTTAGTATGGAAGGCCAAACCCTTTTGGATCTGAGGTTCTGTGGGGCACTAGAAGTCTGTAATTCCATGCTCTAGGAAATTCTTTAATGGCTACAACATTCTAGTGTGGACAGGCCTGGATGTGAGTAAGGCCTTAATAGGAGTTTCACAGATATTGGTCCACAGTGGGGGAAGTTAGTGGTTATTTATGGAAAATGTGGATTTTCTCAATTCTAGCCATTTTTCTAGTGAAGACTTGCCCACTGATACAATTTGGCCCCCTTTTAATGGGGTGGTTTGTTTGGCTTTTCTTTGATAGAACAAGCCAAGCTGGGCCTCAATGTCCAGGCATGCTAGGACCCATTTCTCACTACAGCAGATGTATATAATAAGGTGATTATTTTATTAGTTGGGGTGGATGAAAGGGAGGACTAAAACTCTGACCTCAAGTACTGTTGGCTATACCAGATCAGTGGGCACCTCATTCCTGAAGGAAGAGTCAAACAATGGAGGGAAAAAAATCCCCACCGTAATCGACCTGCATCTCATCCAGAAAGGTTCAGAGTTAGGGTCAAAAAACCCCTTCTGGGCCTCCCTGGTGGCACAAGAGGTTAACACACAACCTATGAAGCTACCCACAGCCACTGCAGCATGAGTTTGATCCCTGGCCAGGTAGCTACCCACATAGTGCAGCAGACCTCTCCTGACTCGCCTGCTGCTCCCTTCAACAGTGTATTCAGTCAATTTGCCTGTTCTGTTCCCCATTCTGTCTCTGGTGGGTCCTCACCCCCCATACCTCTGACCTGTACCCCAGTCCTTATATGTATAAATAAATCTTTAAAAAAAAAAACAAACCCTTCCTAGATCTTCATTTCCGAAGTCACTCCAGAAAGACCTCAGTTGGACAGTATCCAAGATTAAAGCCCTGCAGTTAAAGTGAGTGTTGTGCAATTTCTAGAGGAGAGGCGGTGTGGATTAGGGAGGAAACCCTGGGCCAGGAGTCCAAGGACTTGGCCTTTCATCTAGGCCTTGGCCACTTATGAGTGTGTGACTTTTATCAAGTATACTTACCTTTCTGAACCTCAGTCTCCACAAAGATAAGTAGCAATGATAGCACCTGCCCTGGGCACCTAAGATCATAGTTATGAGAGTCCAGCAAGGTAATGGTCGTGAACATTTTGCAAATCACTGTTGAAGGTGATTGAAATAGAAGGAAAGAATCAAATCAATGTTCCGATTCTTTTTTTAAAAAAAAGATTTATTTATTTATTTATTTATACAAGAACCGGGGTACAGGCCAGATGCACGGGAGGGTGAGAGAATTAACCAGAGACAGAGCAGGGAACAGAACAGGCAGACTGACGAAATACACTGCTGAGGGGAGCAGTGGGTGCGACAAGAGAGGTCTGCAGTGCCTTGTGGGACCCTCGCCGGCTGGCCGGGATCGAACCAGCGCTGCAGAGACTGCGGACAACTTCACAGTGCAGCACTCAACCGCCTGCACCTGCACCACCAGGGGAGGCCCTGTTCCGATTCTTTAATAAGCATCTTCTGTGAACCATTCCCATTGCCTATGAAGTGGAGGATGCAGAATGACTATTTGCCGGGGAAAGCTTGAGGCTGTGACAGAAGATTTAGTTTCTGTCCAACTATTACTAACTTATCCTGTGATTTAGGCAAAAAAAAACCTATCTCTGGGTCTAAATTCCTTCAACCACAAAATAGGAGTAATAATACCTCACTCATTTTCCCCATTTGGAAAATGGGAATAATAGTTGCCCTACTTTCGTCCCCCATAAACTGGAGAAGGTAATAATAGCCAGTCTATTCTCCCCAGCAGTGAAATAAGTGGACTGCTTTACTCAGGCAACAATGCACACTGGACACACGTCACAGGATCAGACGGTCCCAAAGAACTAGGTATATTAAATTGTCCAGTGGAGATTATGTCCTGTATCATTCATTCGGTAAACATTTGTAGACTGTCTCCCAGGAGACACTTCATAGGTGAGAGTGAGCAACACAGTTCCTGCTCTCAGGGGGCTTACAGTCTAGGGGGGAGATAAATATTAACTGAAGGATCACACTAGAGATTGTATATGGTGGGCATTGCACGTATCCTCCTCATTCTTTCCACACTACAACATAGCCCTGCTTTGAGTGACATATCTTCTCCAGAGGAGGCCACTGCCATGGTGGAGGAAGTGTTATCTGATTCTAGGTAGTAGTTTCCTAGAATTAGGGAGAGCATTCCTCTTTTTTTTTTTTTTTTTTTTAAGAAACATTCCTGTTTACCTGCTCCCTGGTGACCAGTTTTCATGGCATAACTCAATTTTTTTTAGTGATTGGCTTTGTAATTGAGATTGTTGGGGAGAGGACCCAATTTTTACAAAGGGAGCACTTTGTTCCAATGCCAATCTATGATGACCCTCATCATTGCTCTGGCAGCTCCTTGGAAGGATGTGTGAACCAAGAGTAAGTGGAGGCGGGAAGCAGTCAGACCCCACAAAGACTGTTCAGATGGCACATCCCACCTTCCGGTGGCTTCCACCTTCTGGTGGCTTCCTCAAAGGGGAATGAGGGAGGGAGTACACACTCTCTGGAAATGTCAGAGAAAAGCAGGAGAGCTAAAGTGGTGACTGGTCCCTGTTGCGGTGTTTGTTTTCCAAGAACCCTCTGTGGAATATTGACACTCTTCATTCCTGAGAAGATGGGATCTTTCCAGTAACATTCACCCCCCTCTTCCACCCTTTCCACAGTCATTCCTGACTTTGAGAAACACCTAGTTGTTTTCCCCTCCTCCCTTTCTGTATGATGTTAAAGGCCAAAGTCAAACCCTGTTTTTCTTGCATATTGCTTTTCTAACCCCTTGAGCTCAGTTTATAGCCCTAATTGCATTGCTCTTCTCTCAGCTGGTTTTGAAATGCCCGATAGATCACTCTTCTGATTAATTCCTGCTAGGCAAGGGACTTACTGTCACCATTCAACACTGTTATCAATGCCATCTTTAGTTCTTTTAGCTCCCAGTACTTGGTGTCTTCCAGGTGTTTAGATTGGCAGGGGAAGAGTCACTTGACAGGGCTACTGTGCCCTGAGGTGTTTGGTCTCCACTGACCCAAGTTCATGCAAAGCACGTGGAAACTTGTAGAGAGAAGAGGGTTGAAAGATGCCTTCTATTCCTAACATAGGGTTTTAAATAAATAGACAAGAAAAGGAAATGCCTTTAAAAACCCATGACACCAGAATCTCTTTTTTCTGTTTCTGCCTGACATTTAGGTCACAAATCTGAACACAAAGAAACATTTTTTCTTTTCATTTCACCTCTATGCACAGCCCAGTTCTGTTGGGTCAGATGATTAGCACTAGGAGAAGGAAAGCGTGTTTGAGACAGCAATGTGCTTGCTTTCCATTTGAGTCCAGCTGTGGCCCCATGCCCTCTGTCCATATTTCAGACTTACTGCCTGTGGCTGCTTTTAAACCTGTCTGCCCGCTTCTCTCTCCCGTTCCTCATTTCATGCTACAAATTTTAAGTTTGAAAAGTGTCTTGTATTCCAAGGAATATAGCCTTATGTTTTTAGAATGTGAATATTTTCTCTATCCCTTTAACTAAAGTAACTGTGTGCATGACCTGGGATTAAAAATTGAATTTTGGTTTAGATGAAAGCTTCAGGGCTGGATTGAGATTGAGTTATGGTTGAGATCTGAAAGTCAGTTTTGGAAACTGAGTATAACATTCTATATTCTACATTTCATTCAGCCTAGAACTGGTTACAAACCATGAAAGAGAGATGGTGGGAATTTGAGATGTCTTTAGAACACTATGAAATACAACTGACTCACGATACTCCAGATCTGCATTGCTACCTGCATCCAGTTAGCCTGCTTCTTCCCGCAGGCCTCTATTTTTTTTTTAAAGATTTATTTATGCATACAAGATCTGGGGTACAGGCCAGAGGTGTGTGGGGGGCAGTGAGAAGATTCACCGGAGACAGAGTGGGGAACAGAACAGGCAGACTGACTGAAATAAACTGCTGAGGGGAGCAGCAGGCTAGTCAGGAGAGGTCTGCTGTGCCATGTGGGTCACCTCACTGGTCGGGCATTGAACTCTTGCTGCAGAGGCTGGGGATAGCTTCATAGTGCTGGGTCTTAACCCCTTGTGCCACCAGGGAGGCCCCCCCCTCCACACACACACATAGGCCTTTAATGGTGCAACTGGGTGGGATGTGCAGAGAGAACTTAAAGAGCACCTGTCCCATGAACCCTCACCCCCACCTTGAATTACAAGAAGTGGACAAGGGAAAGCAAGGGACGGAGCATGTCAGGAGCTGCACTCCTACTCCTCGCCTGGCCAGCACGCACAACCTTGTAGCCAAACATTCACCCTCATCTCTCAGGAGAAAACCAGCCCCTTAGATAGAAAAGCAGAGTGGGTTGGTGGAAAGAGTGCTTTAAGCATTGGGAGACTAACTTCTGGATCCAGTTTTATCCATCAGTGGCTGTGGAATTTGGGAAAAGTCATTTAACCCCTCTGCACTTAGTCTCTTGGTCTGCAACATAGAAATGCACCAGCCCTTCCTCTTCTCCTTGAAGCCCATAAGGCTGCTGTGAGTGCCACATGAAACCGTGGAGGAGAAAGACCTTTGGAAGACTATAGTGTTGAGTCTTTGCACGTACTTGCCCTCACACTTTCAAACTACAGGGAGTGTTTTATAGGGCTATTTCAGTTCCTCACAAAGGTGGGGCTGTCGTGTTGGGAGTAGAGGCCAGCCTTTAGGAGTGCTGTCCAAGCTCACAGGTCTTGAAAACTCCCAGTCACAGGGCGTGACCACAATCTGCCCAAAAAGTTTGGCTCCTCCTGACAGCTTTCTAACTGGCATCCAGTCTCTGAGAAAAGCCTGGTTCTTCAGCCCTGCCATTTCCAGTCAGTCTAAGAACCTTTGGTCACCTTGGGCGGGCTGTGTGCAGTCTGGTCAGAGGTTCCTAAAGTTCAATATGTGCACCACCACTTGCTGTGTGTGTACCTGGAAAATGCACTTGGTATGTCTGAGACTTGGTTTCCTCATCTGCAAAATGGGAGAAATGATATGTTTTTTTTTTTTTAAATAGAGGCATGTTTTATTTATTTATTTGTTTGTTTGTTTGTTTTGTTTATACAAGCACTGGGTACAGTCAGAAGCGCGGGAGGGTGAGAGAATTCACCAGAGCCAGAGCAGGGAACAGAACAGACAGAAGGACCAAAGTACACTGCTGAGGGGAGCAGCGGGCGGCAGGAGAGGTCTGCGTGCCATGTGGGACCCTCCTCCAGTGGCCGGAGAGCAGCCGGGGATCGAACCAGCGCTGCAGAGGCCGCGGGCAGCTTCGTAACCCAGTGCTCAACCACTGCGCCACCGGGGAGGCCCGAGAAATGATATCTGATTCCATAGGGTTGTCCTGGGATTGAGTGACACCGGTGAAATACCTGAGCAAGTTCCTGGTCTATTCCTATCCATCATCTGCTCCTCCTTCCCTGTTTTGAAGGAGAGTTACTGCTAGACACACTGTCTAAGGGTGATTTAAGCATCCCACAGGCAGGTTAGAATCAGATCAGATGCGCCTACTCCTGCGCATGCTGCTCGTGCTAACCGTGCTGACTCCAGCGTCTCCCCTTTGCTCCGTGCAGGGAACATCATCGGTTCTGGCATCTTCGTATCACCAAAGGGCGTGCTGGAGAATGCGGGCTCTGTGGGCTTTGCGCTCATCGTCTGGATCGTAACGGGTCTCATCACAGCTGTGGGAGCCCTGTGCTATGCTGAGCTCGGGGTCACCATCCCCAAATCTGGCGGTGACTACTCCTATGTCAAGGACATCTTCGGAGGACTGGCTGGGTAAGAGGACCTGCAGAAGCCCCAGCAGTCTTGAAAGCCAAGGTCAGGAGTTTCCAAGAAGCTGAAGAGAGCCGGGGAATGGGCTGGTCTCCCCTCTGCATGTCACGGTGGCTAGCGTAGCCTTGAGTGGCCTCAGTGCTGCTGAGAGTGGCAGAGGAACCAGGCCTTGATTTTAATCTCTGTTGATCTCAGTGGAACAGATTCTGTGAGTTAGAGCAAGCAGAACTCTATGACAGCTCGACTGTAGGCTACCGGGAAAGCACATCACAACACAAAACCCTTTTATCTTGACAATGAGAATGACTCTCTGAGACAGGTACCTGCTTCTCACTTTACCAGGCATAATGGTCTCCCTCCGGGGCATGGCCCTGATCTTGAATTTCCTCAGTTTCTTCAGCCCTGCTACCCAAGCACTCAACCCCCACCAGGGAGGTCCCAGTGTGGAGGACACTTCCCCCACAGACCCCAATTGATGCCCCCCCCCCCCCCCCGGCTGTTGCTTAAGTAAGCACACCCTCAGCATGTCCTGGCTGTCAAAATCCGGGGGCTATAAATTTTATTTTCTACCACTGCATGCTGGGGTGCCAGAGTAGAAGAGAAGAGTTGATGAAAGGAGAAGGAAGAGAGAGAGAAGGCCAAGACTGTTAGTAGTAGTTGAAATGTAGCTCTTCATTGTTAAATAATTTTATTGTCATTGCAGAGTGTTGGGTGTTTCATTTGAATGGTGACTAACCTCCTCGGCACCCCTGAAAACAAACAGAAACACATCCCTTTAGTCCACCTACCTCTTCTAACACTGTCCAGTGACTTGCCCAGGCTTCCCCTGATGACTTCTGAATCCCCGCCATGCCTGGGGTGGTGGGTGGGGGATCTCACTGCCTCTTGAGTCAAGTTCCATCCTGTCCCCGCTTCAGGTTCCTGAGGCTATGGATTGCGGTGCTGGTGATCTACCCCACCAACCAGGCTGTCATCGCCCTCACCTTCTCCAACTACGTGTTACAGCCACTCTTCCCCACCTGCTTCCCCCCGGAGTCTGGCCTCCGACTCCTGGCTGCCATCTGCTTATGTAAGTGGCATCTGTGCTCGCTCTCAGCACGGCCTCTTTTAGTCTTGTCTTTTCCTTTTTTTTTTTTTTTTTTTTTTTTTTGTTGTTGTTGTTCTAGTTGGGTCCAGAGCTGGGGGAGGTGGAGACAAAGGGTGTGAGAATGCAGGAAGAGCTGCTGTTTCTACCACCAGACAGGCTCGAGTGGAAGGATTGCCACATGAGCGCTGGCCACTGCTATTTCAGGGTGCTGTGCACAGACACGGCTTCCTTTTTTATGCTGATGCTGCTAAAGTGACAAAGACAAGAAATGCCCCTACGCTTCAGCTAGAAATGGCAAACCTCAAACTGTTTCGTCCACCCTTAGGAGAGGGACCAGGCCACGTGGTCCAGTTCCCTGCACGGCTAGACCCCACTGCTTCCTTTGCATATTTCAAAGCTGCCAGGGCCAGGTGACCCCTGCAGAATTCCAGACCCTCTGGAGTAGTCAGTACAGTGGAGGCCAAACCCTCCCAGGAAATAAGGACTTCTCTGTTCCTGCCTAGAACTCAGCTCCAGACAGACAGGTTGTTGTGACAGTCCCCTCTGCAGCCCATCCCTCACCTGGACACCACCAGCACCCGGCCAAGGAGGAATTGAGAAACTCCTCACCTTTCCCAAACCCTGCAGTCAAAGGTTCAATACCGTTTATCTGCCCTCTGCCTCCTGCGTAGAACTACCTGTGATTATATAGCAGACAACCTTGTCCTCCAGAGACGGGATTTGTCAGTGTCCTTGAGATGTGTTCAAGTACTTTTCCACCTCCATAAGCAGAAATATCTTCTTAAGTCCAAGCTATTCCTTCTTATTTCCTTTGAGGAAAATGGAAAGCAGTTCATCACCTCACCCTGTGTGCTCTCTTTTTCCTCCCAGGGGTGAAGGGTGTGTGAGCCCCCAACTCCTCTCCCCATGGGGGATGAGTAGGCATAGATAGCCACATGCTTGCCCTTTGAGGCCAGAGATGCCCAGCTGCTTTGAGTTTAGTGCACAGTTTATGTTTTCTTGAATACTTTTTTCTAAAGATTTATTTAATAATGCATACAAGAACTGGGGTACAGGCCAGAGGTGTGGGGGTGAGAGGATTCACCAGAGACAGAGTGGGGAACAGAACAGGCGGACTGACTGAAATACACTGCTGAGGGGAGCAGTGGGTAAGACAGGAGAGGTCTGCTGCACCATGTGGATCACCTCCCTGGCCAGCCAGGGATCAAATTCATGCTGCAGAGGCTGTGGACAGCTTCACAGTGCTGTGCTTAACCCCTTATGCCACCAGGCAGGCCCACCTTTTTTTTTCTTACCCACTTCTGCAAGCCCCTCAAATTGTCTATTAGGGTATCCAGCAAAACAGAAACCAGCTCTCAAAAAGGCTTTCATCAAATGTCCACATCTTTTATTCCAGCCTTCCTCCTGCCAGCAGCCAGCTATATTCCATCCTCTTGGCAGGCAAGCCAGCTGTGTAAAATAGGTCCAGAGCTCTTTGGAGGTAGACCTGGAGTAGCTGTGTTCTTTAGAGAAGCTTCAGAGAGCTTGGGGATGACCTGGATGTATTTCTATAAGAAGCTCTTCTTTCTGCTGTGTCATTTCGGTGTGCTGATGATGGACTCCAGCCAATGTGGAATGAAAGTATTTGAGAGCCAAGCTCCCCTCTGTGGTGAAGTTGCTGGTGTGGAGTGGAGGGGTTGGCTTGAGGAGCTGGAGGACAGGGCATGGAGCCCAGGGAGGAGAACTGGAGTGGCAAAGCCCCTAGCCAGGGTTTGCTGTGGGAGGGAAGATGATGAGGTCAAGTCTGATTCCATGGAGAGGCTGTTTTGGAATAGATCAGATGAGAAATGACAGTGTGATGAAGCAGATAAGGGTGGAAAAATGGAAAGAAACTGCTGTCACTGACTTGTCTGCCTGCGTGGAGCCTGGAGGGGTGGGAGAGAGAAGAAGGAGAGGAAAGGAACTGCAGATTCAGATCACGCTTTTGCAGCTGCAGTGGCCACTTTGAGTTATTCTATTATTTAGGTCAAAGCTGATTATTCACTGCTGAGTCGGCAGAATATCCCTAGCCACCAGGCAGGAAAAAAAGAAAGTATTTTACATTTTAATTAAATGAAAAGCCTTTCTCCCTTCTCCAGAACAAGCATGTTAGTGGGAGGGAAGAGTTGGGACAGGGCTATTAAACTTGGTTTGGGAGCCTTCTTTTGCAATTTGTTCAGGTGTTTCTTCTTTCTTCCTTTTTTTTTTTTTTCCAGTGTTTCCTAACTAAGTGACTATATTGTCTAGATGCAAGATTCCAATAATATATAGAGAGAGTTAACTGTGAAAGCCTCCCTTTATCTTCCCCTTCTCCCCTGCCCAGTAGTTGTGGCAACAGTGGATCTCTTTCAAACAAAATGCATGCAACCAGCACATCTCTGCACATACATTGATAGGCAATTTATGCAGCTTACTCTTTTATCATTTAGATGCATCTTTTGGCTAGTACCTGAGTTTCTAGTTCCAGGATGCCCCTTTATCCATAGTCTTATTCTCCGAAGTTCCAGTTACCTATGGTCAACTGAAGTCCAAGATATTTTGAGAGAGACCATATTCACACAACTTTTATTACAGTATATTATTTTAGTTCTATTTCTTTTTTTTTAAGATTTCTTTTTATTTATTTATGCATACAATAACTGAGGTGTAGGACAGAGATTTGAGGGGGTGAGAGGATTCACCAGAGACAGAGTGGGGAGCAGAACAGGTAGATTTACTGAAACACACTGCTGAGGGGAGCAGCGGGAGAGGCAGGAGAGTTCTGCTGTGCCATGTGGATTAGCTCCCTGGCATGGGGATTGAACTTGTACCTCAGTGACTGGTTGCTGCAGTGGGTGATGAGAGCTTCATAGAGCTGAGACTTTAACCTCTGTGCCACCAGGGAAGCCCCTATTTCAATATTCATTATTGTCGCTAACCTCTTACTGTGCCGAATTTATAAATTAAACCATCATGGGTATGTATGTATAGGAAAAAGCATAGTATATTTAAGGTTTGGTACTCTTCTAGGTTTCAGACATTCACTGTGGGTCTTGAATGTGTCCTCCATGGTTCACAGGGGTGCTACTGTGGTAAACAAAGTGGTCCTAGTATCAGAGGGAACACCAGGTATTCTGGAACCCGTGTTTGTGCTTCTTCCCATCTCTGGGTTTTCCTTGGGGATCTCTCTCCCCCCCCTTAGGGACTGGTCTCCTTTTTCTCTGTTGGGGCTACAACATCTAAGGTAGAATTTTTTCTTCTAATTGAAGACCCCCTCCTCTCCCTGAGTGTTTTGTACTCAAGCACCTTCTCCTTTCTCACCCCAGAAGAATGGAGTAAATACCCCACATTTCATAAGGAAAAACTTCTTCTTATCTTGTTTTCCATCTTTGTACTGAGATTCCTAAGAAGTTAATTTTCCAGAGCTTCAGATTTCTCCTCTTTTTTCCTTGAGCAATTTGGAAGGGAAAGAACTTCCCTGTATGTATTACTTTTAACTTTAAGTGGCTCTGCAATTCCTCCACAGAGAATCCAGGTGCTTGATGCAGGATGTTGTGATAGTTAAATTTGTGTGTGTTGCAAGTCTCTTGCAAATTAATCCCTTGACATCTGAGGGTTCAACAGTCTTTCTTAACTTTTAAATCCCTTAATCTCAGTTCATCTTCCTTTGAGGTTCCATATTCTCTAGTCCAAACTTCTCATCCCCTTGAACTAAATGTATTTCATCAGATGCCTTGGGAGACCTGTCTTCCTCCCATTCTCTCACCCCCAAAAGGTTCTTTGGTGTCTCATCAGCCTCATATGTATGACTCCAGACAAATACAAACTGGTTTGCCCGAGGCACAAGCCTAGATGTGATTCCCATACATCTAAGTTCCCTTTTTCTCTATATATATCTTCTACCTAACTAACATTTCAAATCTAATTGTATGGAAAATCTCTTGATTTCTACTCAATGGTAAGTTTGTCTAAAATCCTATTTTTCATTTTTATGATGAATTAAGACTAAAATTATTCTGTAAGTAGGCCTCCTAGAAAGAAGAAATTACAAATCTATCAGTTAATCATTACATTGAGCTCCTACATTGAAAGGAGATAAGACATTATATGGAGTCTTGGAAGAGATTTAAAACAAGTAAAGCAATCAGTGTACAAACAAATAATTACAATACAATGTAAGGGGAGAAGTGTTTACAACACAGAGAAAGGTGCTTTAGTGATGGGAGAGGAGTGCTTGGGAAGGCTCCCAGGTTGAGTTAAATCTTGAAAGGTAAATAAGCAGGCCCCAGATAAGCGTAACATAGAACAATAGTGGGAAAGATGCAGGCAAGACTTGGGTCAAAAGAGACATGATCTGTTGGAGAAAAGAAAATATATCTGGTCTTTGAATAACTTTATTACATTCAATGTTGTTTTGCAGTAACTAGAAGGAAAAATAAATTGTAGTCAACATTGAGTGAAACATTATTCAAAGACCCAGTTTGGGCATACACTTTCCTTAAAACTGGTTTCCAAAAACCCATCAACCATGTTAAATGAGGTCTAACTGTACATTTGTGTAAGTAGTACCTAGGAGAGTGACAGGAGATAAAGCTGAAACAGCCAAATCTTGAAGGGTCTCCTATATTTTCAAAAAAGAGCAGACTTTATCCAAGGAATGGGAACTACTGAAAAATTCTGGGCAGAGAAGTAATGTGATCAGGTTTACTTCTGAGTGAAGACCATGACATTGGGAGCAGGCCAGAGCGCCAGACTAGAGAGTGAAATTAAAATGAAGCTACAAGGGGACAGAACAATGAAGATTTAGAAGCGTTAGCTAGACTTGCTGATTGACAACTAAAAGGGAGGAATGTAGCTCATCTAAAAATCAAAATGAAATGTATCTCAACTTAACTGCCTCCTGTGTTGTGGTGAACATTTACAATGTGTGCTCTCCACTTCTGCTTTGCATTTCCTCCCCAAACCATGAGGAGCACTGAGTGGATCTTTGGATGGAAGTCTTTAGGGTGGTTTAGGGTAGTTACTCCAGGATGCTGCTAGAAGGCCTGCTCTAGAGCAACATGACTAACATGACTTGCTCACTTTCTTTCTTTTTTTTTTTTTTTTAAGATTTGTTTATTTATGCATACAAGAACTGGGATACAGGCCAGAGGCAGGAGGGAAAGGGTGAAAGGATTCGCCAGAGGCAGAGTGGGGAGCAGAACAGGCAGACTGACTGAAGTACACTGCTGAAGGGAGCAGCAGGTGAGACAGGAGAGGTCTGCTGCGCCATGTGGGTCAGCTCCCTGGCCAGGGATCAAACTCATGTTGCAGTGGCTGTGGATAGCTTCATAGTGCTGTCCTTAACCAATGGCACCACCAGGGAAGCCCTTTTTCTTTTTTCTTTTCTTTTGACTTGCTCACTTTCTTGAGCTAGGCTAGAAGCATCAATTCTCCTGTCTTTTGCTGATTCTCAAGGATCTCATTTTTTCCAGAGGATCTAGCACATGTGGTTTATAAAGGCACCTATTAATTATGTCTGGTGAATTTTAAGGGTTAATATGACACATCAAATTTATACCACATTCCCAAGAACATAAAATCAGAAGACTGGAAGGAGGGAGGGAGGGTGGCCTGCTGTTGATGGGAGCTTTGGGGGAAAGAAGTGAGGACAAGGTTTGTTTTGAAAGGTTAGCAAGTTTGAACTCTAGCTGTCCTTGAAGTTGGGTTGCAATTGAACCAATCTTGGGAATTTTGCAGCCTGGGTTCAGGTGAATAGGCCTCACTGGATGCTAACAGAGCCCATGAGTTTCCAGTCTGAACCCACCAGACCTGGAGATGTCAGGCTCACCCTCCTGAGACCTATGCAGCTTCCGTCCCATCCTCTTTGCTCCTCCTTGGGGGCATCAGACTTGAGATTTGGGACTAAAGATAACAGGAATTTTTCAGGACTGGACTGAAAGAGCAATGAGTAGGGCTAAAACACCGCCACAGGTAGCCAGGTCTGCATTGCCTGGCTTTCCCTCACATGTTTAGCTAATGTTGAAGAGAGAACTACTCAGCTCTTGGAAAATGCTGAGCTGGGTTGTTCTAGCTTCTTGGCTGAACCAAGTACTGGATGGTGATTCAGCAGAAATTCCAAGTCTGGCAAGTGGCAGGGAGGGATCAGGATAAGAAGGAAGGGGAAGAGAGAGCCAGGAAGGGAAGGAGTAGGGGTGGGGCAGCCTAGGTGGGAGCTTAGCTCCAAGTGTCCAGGTAAGCTGCCAGCCTCTGGACCTCCAGAACACCCCCCCACCCCCGAGTCTCTGTAGCCCTCCTCCTCTGCTCATTCGTCCTTGGAGAACAGAGGCCCTTTTGCACCCAAAGCTCAGCACTCCGCCTCTCCTTAGAGGAACTTCTGAGATTTCTACAGTGTTGTCAGTGCTTCCAGATGAAAAGGGCTGGAGAAGGGCAAAATGTTAACTGCAGGCAAGATCTGTTTCCAAATCTCATTGCAGACTGAGAAACTGGGATCAAAGCTTAGTTCCTGGGGAAGGGCTGCTTTGATATTTTTGTTGCTGCACTTGCTTTGTTTTTGATGTTTTTGTCTTTCATCAGTCAAGTTATTTACATGTACCATAACATGAACCTTTGTTTTAGGTAGGCAGAGACTTGAGATTTTACAAAGTGACTCCTCACCCTCTGTGAGAACAGTGAAGGATTCTAGGAAGCCAGCTCTGTGTCTGCACTCCTACCCCAATTCCCCCCAGGCCACTCTGAGGTCTGTGAAGAGGAAATAGCTCCGGCCTGCCTGACCAGCCATGGGCAGAACTGGAACCTTATCAGAACCCGGGGTTGTGTGCGTTAGAACTCAAACAGGGCTCTCAGTGTTTTCTTTGCCTATCACAGCCTTTTGGCAGCCGGCACTGGTTACCTCCTAGATCTGGAAACGGCTGAAGCTGAGCAGGCCAAAGCCCGAGCAGCTTTTCCACAATTAGAAACACGTGCCCATCTTCTCCCAAGCGCAGGGAGGTGGCGGCCAAGGAGCCCTGCGCAGCCTATCACAGAGTGGAGCATCGCCACACCCCCTGCCTGCAGGCTGGATACTGACCCACTGCTCCCCTGTGGGCACCCGGAGGGCAGGTCTGAGGGCATCACCTTGCCCCTTTTGCTCCAGGATTGGGGGAGGGAGGGCTGGCCGGAGTGTGGCAGAGACAGAAAAGTGCATGCCCCCGCAAAAGGTGAGACCAAGAAACCAATGCCTCTGACAGGCCCATGCCCCAGGTGAAATTTACAGCTGTTTTAAAGGGTTGGGGTGCTCCATCCCCAAAAGGTGCTTATTTTGAAATTCTGGAGAGGAACAGGGTGTTCTGATTACTCCAAAGTGGCGTCACTAGCTTCCCTTTTCAGCAGCTGTCTGCTTAGTACATTCCATCTTTCTTTTTTTCTACCCTGGCCTCCTCTCTCTGTTCTGCTTCCCTTAAGCTTTCTCTCTCCACTCATGATGATGTATATTGTTCCTTCTCTTCCTTCCACCCCCTGTTGTTTCTCATGCTCACTCTTTCCCTCTCTTCTTCACCATCTGTCTTTATGGACTTTGGCAAGTCTGGCCAGTTTTTTTCTCCTTCCTACTGGCTGTCCTCTCTTATCTGAAAAGACAAGGAGAGGCTTAGTTTTGGAAGCCTTTCCAAGCCACCTCCAGCCCACTCCCAAGAAAAGGGCAAACCAGAAAGACCAAAAAATCCAAATGGAGTTCCCAGAGTTCCACAGAACATATGATGGTCATATGATGCGGGGTAGGAGGTGTGTGTAGCACAAGGCAGAGAAACCAATGAGTCTGGGGAAATAAATATCTAATGCCCAGGGGTGACAGACAAGACTCTTCAGGTTTCTGAGGAGTAGCCTTATCTTCCCCTTTTGCCATATCCCATATTGGCATTGACTTCTGCTGCTTAGAAAGCAACCTGGTTTTAGGGCCAAAACAAGCTTTCCAGATGACAGACTCAGCTCCCAAGAGACCCCCGCTAGGAGCAGGGCAGAGAGTGAACATGGGAGTGGGCAAAGAGAAAGAAGAGTGATATAAACAGTGGACCCTTGACCAATGTGGCGGTTAGGGGTGCCGGTCCCTGCACAGTTGAAAATCCATGTATAAATTCTTTTTTTTTTTAAGATTTATTTGTATTTATGCATACAAGAACTGGGGTACAGGCCAGAGGTGCAGGGGGTGAGAGGATTCACCAGAGACAGAGTGGGGAACAGAACAGGCAGATTGACTGAAATACACTGCTGAGGGGAGCAGCGGGCAGAAAGGAGAGGTCTGCTGCACCATGTGGGTTGCTCCCTGGTCAGCTTGGGATCTAAATGTAGTGGCGATAGCTTGTTAGCTCTGTCTTTAACCCCTGCACCACCAGGGAGACCCCATGTATAACTTCTGACACCCCCAAAACTTAACTACCAATACCTGTGGTTGACCAGAAGCCTGACTGATAACAAATAGTCAATTAACACATTGTTTGTGTGTTATTATAAACTATACTTAAGGTAGAGAAAAGATTATGTAAAAAATAAATAGATCACCATAAAGGTCTTCATCCTCATGGTTTTCATGTTCACAAGGCTGAGGTGGAGAAGAAAGATGAGGGGGATGAAAAATAGCAGCATTTAAATGGACTCATGTAGTTTGAGCCCATGTTATGCAAGGGTTGACTATATATGATGAAAGAAAGCCTGGTGGAGTAGCAGAATAAATGACTCTGGGGAAGAGGTGGTCCCAGCCCTGTGTCTGGCACTAACTAGCTGGGGTCTTACTCCTCACACATATAAAATGAGGTCCTGGGTCCTTCAGGTAGTCCTGCGTCTTGACTTTGAATACTGTTTTTAGAACAGCCAGTCCACTTCCTGAGCCAGACCACTCCATACCATCTTCCACCCCATCACTCCAGAACAGTGTGGTCTGCGGAAGAAGCTGACCTGGCAAAAGAAATGAGCTGGCTTGGGGAGTCACGTGGGAAAGTGGTGACAGGCCGACCTAGGAAGACATAAAATGACCCTCTCCCAGTCTTGCTCAGCAAAGAGGCCAGAATCTTGTGTCCAGAAGTAAGAAAGTACCGGAAAAAAGTCATCCCAGGGGTCTCTGTGGATAACCTATACTTTGTGAACTTTCTCAAAAAGGAGGTGCAGCCACGATATGTCCTTTGACCCCTACCTCCCCCCATAGGTCCTTGCCAGCTGGGCTTTATGGCACTGCCCCACGACACAGAAAACCCTGAGGTTGACTCCCTAAAAGAGCACTATGCCCCCGATGCAGCCCCCCAACATTTGTTCATCCTCTGTTCACTGAGCGTTAGCACCTACTGTGTCTGGTGTCACGGGATGTGCTTCCTGCAGTGATGTTTCACTGGGCCCGAACAGCAGAGTGGCCAAAGTAGTGCCCCCTTGGATTTTTGCAGGGCGTTCTTTCTAGAGGTCATTTCTAAGGGCAGCTATAATTTTCATTTGTGGAAACCCAATCCGCCTTTGTGCCTGTGACCCCAACCATGCCTCTGCCCCCACAGATTGGGTTGTCTGAAGCAGGCAACTTGTGAAGGTGCATCCTCCTGAGTAAAAGGTGAAACAGATTAGAAGTGGTGAAGCCTTAGGGCAGGCTTCATGGCCTGGTATGTGATAGGGCGTCTCCAAAACCTTCCAAGCAACCCTTTCTCCCATCTACTCTGCTTTAATCCCAGTTGTCAGCATTACCCTGAGCAAATAAATAGTTTCTCAGTTTATAAATAATGTGAACACCTTACCGTGGTGTATAGCAATGCACAGGTTACAGAGCCCTCATAAGATTAAAAGGGACCACACTTACATGTTACAGAGAGAGTAGGGACTGGCTGGTCCAGGCTCCCAGAGGGCAAATGATCAAGCTGACACCAAGTCACTGGGTTCTTCAAGTTCTACCCCTCCAATCCCCCCCACACACCTCAAGTTCTGTGGTTCTTCCAGTCAGCCCAGGCTGCCAGGGCCCCCTGGGAGAGCCTTCTCTACCTCCGTCCCTCCCTCCAAGCTCTTTAGTCACCCCCCCTGATCACTTCCCTCCTTACACTCCTTGCCACCCCGGGCACTCCTTGCTTGCTATACACTCAAAGACACCAGAAACTCACACGGCCCTTTATTCCCTTTATTCCCCTGGTGTTACAGTCAGAACGCTGACTCTGGTGGTGGCAGGACCTAAAATCAGCCCCACAACTTCCTAATCCATCCATAAAACTTCCTAAGGATTGGGGTTTTTTTTGTTCATGCTAATGATTCACTGATGTTTTAAAATGAACTAGAGAGATGATTTTTTTTTCTTTATAACTGAGTGGTTCATTCAAAATTGCCTCTTGTCTAGAATGAATTAAGGTAATATTCCCCCAACATGATTTTCCTGTTTTTCCCTTCCAAAATTTGTCACCCTTTAACCTCACCGGCCTCATCTCCTACTGAGTCAGGTTGGATTGACTCTGCTGAGGAAAATCACAGAGCGGGCTCTGCCACCACCTTCAGGGTCTTCACTGTGGGCCAGCGCGATGTGACTGCTTTTCCCCCTCCCACTCCAGGAAGGAGCGTGGGACTCTTGAGATCCTCTCTTGGCTTTCCATTCTGACTTCTTCTCTGGCGTTTGATTGTAGCCTCTGGTCAGTAAAATAAGGAGACAAACAAAACTCAGCAGGCAGAGAACAAAGGACTCTCATCTGGGAACACCCGGCCTTTGGCTTACCTTGCAAGAAGCTTGAAGCTCTTGGGCCTAGGTTTGTATGTGTATCTGGGCTGCCGCCGTGGACCTGAAAGTGTATGCAGGAGAATGGAAAACAAGCTGGGGTTAGGTGAAGACAGATGTTGAGAGTGTCTTTTGCCCTGAATGTTTCTGAAAGGAAAAGGAGAGCGGAAAAAAGTGCTGGAGTTCTTGTAGGGTGAACTTGTTTACTGCTGTATTCTCTTACCCAGGGGAGGAAGAGGAGACAGTAGCGTTCTGGCTATAGGATCCCGGGGGTGTGGAAGAGTTGAGACGCTGTCATGTGGTGTGGAAATTTGCCAACTAGGCCAGCACATGGGTGACCTCATCACTTTCACTGTCCACTTCTAGTGAGCCCCACTGCTTCCCTCTGCTTGGCGTCCTGAGAGGCGTGTGGGCAGGGAATCCTTTGGGGTCTTTGGGTGCAGCCTGGTTGCTCTTTCAAAGTCTTTTCTTTAATAGTATAAACCCAGGCCTCCCTGGTGGCACAAGGGGTTATGTCTAAGTGCTATGAAATTCGGCAGCCACTGCAGCATGAGTTCAATCCCCAGCTAGGGAGCTAACCCACATGGTGCAGCAGACCTCTCCTGTCTCACCCACTGCTCCCCTTAGCAGTATATTTCAGTCAATCCACCTGTTCTGCTCCCCACTCTGTCTCTGGTGAATCCTCTCACCCCCACTCCCCTACCCCTCCAATCCCCCCCACACACACACACACCTCTGGCCTGTATCCCAGTTCTTACATGCATAAATAAATAAATATTTTTTTTTTTTAAAAAAAAGTATAAGCCCTCTCTCTTTTCCCTCTTTTCTAGTCTTTCTGTAGAGTGTCTAGCCTATGTGAGCTTCCTATTGCTGCTGTTAACAAATTACCACAAACTTAATAGCTCAAAACTAAACAGATTGGTTGTATTGTAGTTCTGGAGGTCAGAAGCCCTAGATTAAAATATCAGCAAAGGTGTGTTTCTTCCTGCGGCTCTGGGTTGAATAGTTTTCTTGCCTCGTCCAGTTTCTAGAGGTCCCCTACATTCTGTCTTTCATTCTGTCCCTCTCTCACCTGTCTGCCTCATCACATCTTCTTTACTCTGACACTCTCATCAGGACTCTTGTGATTACATTGGACCCACTCCCATCACCCAGGATAATTTCCCCTTCACTAGATCCTTAATCACATTGCAAAGTGCCTTTTGTTTTATAAAGTAACATTTAGGAGATTAGGATGCTTCCGCCTGCCCTACCATGGGCATTGCGTTCTGATAGGGTTGTCAGAGGAGGAAAGTAAAGAAGCAATCCTCTGTTACTCCCAAGGGATCAAGGTCTGAGCACAGGGCTGGGTGGGGTAGGGGCCCCTTCTCTGCAGGGAGCAGGCAGGAGCTCACCCACGCCTCCACCATGGACACTTTCAGGTCATCGCACCGTCATCGATCTGAGAGCACTCTTCAGAGTGGCTTTCCCTCCAGCAGATGCCTTGGGCACACCCCTCTCCTACTTGGCACTGAGAGACCCTGGGCTCTAGGTCGGGCAGGAGATTTCTGGGTTCTGCGTTCCCTACTCCCGCCTGCTTCCTTCTTTGTGTCCCTCCTGTCACCTTGACATTAAGCTTTTCAAACTGGGCAGATTAAGTAACCAACTCCTGACTTCAGTATTTTCTTGAAGCCTCATCTTCTTGATAGTCTTTTCACCTTTCTTTTTTATTTTTTTTTTATATTTGTTTATTTATGTATACAAGAGCTGGGGTACAGGCAAGACATGGGGGGGGGGGGTGAGAGGATTCACCAGAGACAGAGTGGGGAACAAAACAGGCAGATTGACCAAAGTACACTGCAGAGGGGAGCAGCAGGCGAGTCAGGAGAGGTCTGCTGTGCCATGTGGGTTGCTCCTTGGCCGGCTGGGGTATCGAACTCATGCTGCAGAGGCTGCGGACAGGCCCATGGGTTGCGTCTTAACCCCTTGCGCTACCAGGGAGGCCCCTCTTTTTTTTCATTTTTTAACCCAGGAAAAAGGAAACAAAGGAGAGAGGAGAAAATGCCCAAGAAATATAGATAAGTCATGGGGGGTCCCTAGAGAACAGCTAACACCCCACAGCCAGATTACAATGGCTAAAAATCAGAGACTGATAAAAAAAAAAAAAAATCCAAAGTTCAACCAAGTAAACAGAGCTAATTGACTTAATTCCATTCAGGGTAGCATTCAGTCTAGCTAATGGGTGCAGTGAGAGGTTGTACAAAATGGAAGGAAGGTTTTTTCAGTCAAAGATGGTAGGATATAGGGTTTTTTTTTTAAATCTTTTAAATTATTTATGCATACAAGAACTGGGATACAGACCAGAGGGGCAAAGGGTGAGAGGATTCACCAGAGATAGAGTAAGTAACAGAACAGACAAGCTGAAAATACACTGCTGAAGGGAGCAGTGGGCAAGACAGGAGTGGTCTGATGTGCATGTGGGTATCTCCCTGGCTGGCCCAGGATCGAAATCTTGCTACAGAGGCTGCTTACAGCAACACAGTGCTGTGTTTAACCCTTTGAGCCACCAGGGAGGCCTGGGATATAGTTTTTTTTTTTAAGAAAATTGCTTCCCAGCAGGTAAGATCACTATCCCTTTAGAGAAGGCAAGGAGTCTTATCCTACAGATTACCTGCTGTTGTTTACCTGGACAAGTCAGGATTATTTGCCTGGGAGGGGTTGAAACTGCAGTTAAGTTAGATATTAAATCTTGTTTTGGAGAAGTGGATTTGGCAGGAGTGATTCCATTTTGAACCTGCTGTTTCTTTGACTTATTTTGTTCAGCTGAGCCAGAATGATAGGATTCTCCCTGTTGCTACGGTCTGTCATCTATGGAAAGTACCTGTGACTCCCCTAGAGCCACGAGACACTGAGTAGACAGGGGCCTGGCCAGCACTTGGCAAGTGTGGCCTTCGCTCATTGACCTTTCCTTTCTGGTGGAGGCTCAGGTTTCAGCCTACAAGGAGGGACACTTGCTGTCCTGTGGTTCCAGGACACTGGCAGTGCCCTCTTTCCTCTCAGTCACTTACTGTAATCACCCAACTGCAGATCAAGAATGAGATTAGGAACTGCAGAGAATCTTTGTTCCTAAGAGATTAGTGTCCCACACAGCCTGTCTCCCCACTGCAATCTCACCATTTTTCTTCTTCTTTCTGAAAGACCCCTATAAAGTTTAAATATTAGTCAAGGGCTGGGTGCTTGTGAAGTTGCAGAGATTAACTCAACAGGATGGAAGACATCCACCCCAAATTAATTTGGCAAATTGTCCCTCCCCTCAAGCACCTCCCCCCTTAGGAATACCGTGGTGCCTACAGTACGGGCTGTCTTGATAAGATCCCTTTTCAAAAGGAGATGATTTTGTATTCTATCCCCAAACTAGAGGAGGTAGCCACATCCCCCATCCTGCTTAGGGAGGAGGAATGTTTGAGACCTCCTGCCATGCAGCGTTTTCTCCCCAAGCACTTTCTTGTCACCTCCTGCCCTGACCTCTCCTCCCCTTGGTGAAAGATAATTTTCTTCTCTGGGATCACTGTAGGGTCTTTATTCTGTAATCCTTGCCTATCTCTGAGCCACAAAGGTTTTGTTTGCTAATCTTCCTTCCTTTCATAAATCAATCCCCTTTATCCTTTAGTCAGGTTGCTTGTGTCTGCCCATACTCCCAGGGGCCTTACCTGGTACCCAGCCTGCCTAGGGTGTTCTGGGGGAGAATTTGAGATTAGGGGCCTAGCAGTTTAGGGTGATATAAGTTGAAATGTCACCTGGCACTGTGATCCTGAAATCCTTATTGAATTGAGTAAGATAAACCAAATGTGAAATGTTTATTTATCAGGACATCTCAGTATATCTGGAACATTCACATATTAACAAAATGTTCAGACGCTTAAAATCCTTCCTCTGGCAACACAGTTTGGGTTCTCCTTATATGACACCATCCTGGATAGCAGTTCCTCTGTGAGGAGTCAAGAGTATCAATTCCTGAAGTTACCTTTCCTGTTGCTCTTCCAACTCTACAAAACCAACTGGGAGCATGTCTCCTTTCTATGAGATTCCTGGGCTGCAGGGGAGATTGGTATGCATTGTGGAATGTGTAGACTGAGATAAGATTGGAGGGCTGATGAATTGGGCCATTTTCTTGACTCAAGAATTGAATAATTGTTGAGCACTTAACTATTTTCAGGCACCAGTGATATGCCCTGGGATTCGAAACATGAAAAAGTCTCCATCCCTACTCCTCTAGAGTACAAGAAGACAGAGAAAAAGAAGCAGATAGTTATGATACAAGAAATGAGTGCCAAAATTAGATATAAACAAAATGGCCTGAGAGTACAGAGGAGATTTACAAGGCAGGGGACAAAATTTTTCCTTCTGTGCAGGTTGATAGAGCTTACCTGGCAGACGCATTATCAGGAATAAGTAAACACCTGTAAAAGTGATGGAAGAACAGGCGACATTTGAAAGATGGGCGTTTGCCAGGTAGAGAGTCAGCACAGGGAGGAAGGTTACAGATGGATATGTCAGGTCCTGGGCCTTCCCTGGTGGCTCAGGTGGTTGAGCACCGTACTGTGAAGCTGTCCGCAGCCTCTGCAGCGCCAGTTTGATCTCGGCTGACTGGCGAGGTCCCACATGGTGCGCAGACCTCTCCTGCCTTGCCCGCTGCTCCTCTCAGCAGTGTATTTCATTAGTCTACCTGTTCTGTTCTCCACTCTGTCTCTGGTGAATCCTCTCACCCTCCCACACATCTTGCCTGAACCCCGGTTCTTGTATAAAATAAATAAATAAATCCTTAAAAAAAAAAAAGGCAGGTCCTTACCCTGCTGAAATGTTCTCAGAATTAAGTAAGGTTAGAAAATAATTGGAAAGTAAAAGCACAGTTTAAGGATCAGGTATTGATATCACTTGATTAAGCTGTTCACGTGAAGTCAGAAGCCTGGTTAAAAGCCGGAGGAGGGCCTCCCCTGGTGGCGCAGCGGTTGATTGCTGGGCTGCAAAACTGCCCGCAGCCTCTGCGGCACAGGTTCCATCCCCGGCTGCCGGCGAGGGTCCCACCTGGCCCACAGACCTCTCCTGCCGCCACTGCTCCCCTGAGCAGCTCCCCTTCATCAGTCTCCCTGTTCTGTTCCCCCTCTGGCTCTGATGAATTCTCTCACCCTCCGCGCTTCTGACTGTGCCCAGTGCTTGTATAAATAAATAAATAAATGTTAAAAAAAAAAAAAAAGCCGGAGGAGAGGGACACTTTTACAGGTGCTTAAAAAAACCCAAAATTCAACTGAATAAATTTGAAAATCAAATGGTTTTAGCCACTGAATCCCACCTAGGAGCATCCCATTTAGCAAGTAGGAAGGCCTCAGAAGAGCTGTAAAAGATGAAAATTTTTATACTTAGCCCAAGAGGGTGAAATAAGGTTATTAACAAAAGAAAAAAGAAGTTATTTCAAGCAAAACCACCTTTTCTCCAGGCTGTCTTATTCAGATTATCTCACTAGTGCTGACCAGGAAATTCCACCTTTGGGAGAGGTTGCGATTGCAGTGAGGGTGGGTATTTAGTTTTGGTGGGTCTTGACATAAATGACTCCATTTGGGGTTTCCTTTTCAGCACATGTGTGATGGCATCCCAGCCACTGTTTCAGGCAAAGAAGAAGCAAAGGATTTTGATCCCCCGCCTCCCCTTCCTTATTCTCTACTTCATGACCACCAGGAAACTGAAAGTCCTGTTCCTGTGGCAGAGACTCCGGAGGTGGCTTAGGAAGTGTGGCAGTGAAACAGAGGGCCCCTCTACCCTAGTGCTCAACATCTGAGCCCTCCCCCAGCCCCTGAAGGTTCCACAGTGTTGGGGGTCTCTGTGACTCCTAGGAATAGAGCAGTTAAAAGCCCCTGCTCACGAGCCAAAGAAGACTAAGGTGGGTAGCAAATAAACACAAGAAAACATGCTCCACATTAGGGAAATGCAAATCTAAACCACAATGACATGACATTCCACCGCATAGCCATTAGCACTGTGACACTCTGGAAGCTGACAGAGGGAAATGCGGGTAAGGACCAGGTCTCACCCATGTTGCTGGGGTAATACACAGTGATCTCGCCAGTTTGGAAAACAGTCTGATGTCTTCTATGAAACATTTACCTTAAGACCCAGAATCCCACCCCTGGATTTACTCAGGAGAAATGAAAAGCCCGCCCAAAGATCTTTACAACCCAGGCAAAGACTTTTATGCAAGTGTTTACAGCAGTTTTATTCAGAGTTGCCCCAAATTGGGAGCAATCCAAATGTCCAGCAACATGATGTTACCATAACTTCAGGGTTTCAGGTCCAGTCTCCCAGCCAGGAACTGACCCCCGGCTGTGGTGGCAGTGCTGAGCCCCAGCCACTAGACCACCATGGGTTGGTGTCTCACAAAGCCTCAGCAGTCACTTCACTGATGCTCAGGCAAGCAAGCAAAAAGAGGTAAATTGTTTACAAAAATGGATGTAAGGAAAAGTTCATTAAGGAGAAAAGGAACAGAAACAAAGTGGGACTCCCAGGCCCTTGGAACCAGGCCAGGGAGGGGCAAGGAAGCCAGTGGAGTCTTGCCTCATAGAATATAGACCTTCTTTCCCTAATTATTCTAAAGCCCCCGTCAGTCTCTTTGTCATTGGTTAGTTCTTGGTGGTCTCCCTCACTCTGCCTTAATGTCTCTGAGCCCAGAATTAAGTCTTGCTTCACAGCCCTTATCTCAGAGTCCTTTAAATGTTGCCCTTGTCCGGGAATGTCCCGTTGCCCCTAGTCCAGGGGGCGTGTTTGATTAGTCCCCTTTGGAATTTGTTGCCCTTATCTCTGGAGCCTTCCTTATTCCTCCAAGGCTTTTTCCTATTCTAATCTGACCCTAGAAGTGATCGTCTTGCCCTTTGACTCAATAAGTGGGTCTCAAAAGCCTTTGTAAAGAGGAAAAAGCCAGCTACAGAAGACTACATGTTGTTTGATTCCATTTCTGTGACATTCTGGAAACTGCAAAAATACAGGGACAGAAATCAAATTAGTAGTTGCTGGAGGTGGGGGAAAGGTACTTACCTCAAGAGTGCTATGCACAAGAGAACTTTTTGGAGTGTTGGAAATGTTCTACAGTACAACGAATAAACAACAATAAGGTTTGTCAAATCTCATCAAACTGTACACTTCGAAAAGTGAATTTTGCAGCACTTTCTGTCCACTTGTGTCTATGCAAGTGTCCTTTATTCTTCTATCTCTTTTCCTAATAAACCTGCTCCTTAAATATAAAAAAGAAAGGAAAAGTGAATTTACTTGATGTGTTACCTCCTTAAGCCTAAGTAACAAGAGACTCCCCTAAACTTCTCTTGCCCCCAAATCAGACTCATCAAGATGACATCCAGATGACCCAATTGCTCAGGTCTCCCTTTGATCTTACAGCACTTGAAAGCAAAGTCCAACTCATGCCAAGACCAGCTGCTGAGCCCCCCGCCCCCAAGCTAGTGCCCACACTTCAATGCCTACTTCTGGCTTCCAGCCCTGATCAGGGCAAACTCTAATTTGTGGCACATAATCCCCATTTATAACCCATTAACCTAGCCAAATTTTCTCAACACTGGGCTGAGCTAGCAGGGTCTCTGCCTTGTCCATTTCAGCCCCATCCTCAGGAGCAAGAATACTTCTGCTTATGTGGAGAGGTGTCCTGCAGCCTCATTCTGGCCCCTGAGAGTACGTTTGGGGGTCTTTCATTTCAGTGCTCCTCACATGGGTCAACTGCTCCAGTGTGCGGTGGGCCACCCGGGTTCAAGACATATTCACCGCTGGGAAGCTCCTGGCCCTCGCTCTCATCATCATCATGGGGGTTGTACAGATTTGCAAAGGTGAGTGGCATTGGAATAGTGGGGCCCCACCCAACTCTCAGGCTCTTGCATGTACACACCCCTTGAACTGCCTTGGACTGTGTACACACCCTAAGATTTCCTACTTCTGACCTTGGATGACATTTCTTCTTCATTTGCTTGACGAGGAAGATAAATCATTTTCCATGAGGTGGTTGGAAAGAGGGCATGTCTTATCCCCACCCCCTGATTTGCAGAGTTCACTCCTCCCAGGCTGACCTCATAGCGCCAGCTCAGCTAGGAGAATATTCCAAATCTCTTGACTTCTGTTATCCTCTTGTCCCAACCCCAGAGACACTCCCTGCATCTTATATTGTATCTTGTCCTTATCTTAAAATTGGAGATGGAATTGGAGATTTCACATTTCAAAATTCTCATAATCTCTAGGAGAGCTCTACATTCCTAGGACCCCTGCCAACATTCCCCACTGGATTTGGTCCTTTCCAAGCCTGAGCCTGCATTTGGTTTCCATGGGACCCGTGGCACCACTAGGCTCTGCCCAGTGTCTCTGCTCCCTGAGAAAGTCAGATGACAAAGAGGGAGTCAGCCCTCCCACCGCCCACAAGCCCTAAAGGCAGTGCCGGGTGCCTGGATTTTTACTCCAGGAAACATAATTAAGGCTTTGCTATATAATGTTCCTGATTATTTTAATCAGTTGGATGAAGTTCTTTAGCCGGTTATGTTGTCTTCAGGAATTTCACCGTAAGGGAATCCCTGCTATCTTTGCAAAGATAGTGAGTGCCTCCTGACATGGCTCTCGAGCTGTCTCTTGATCACACTAATCTCTTTATTTCCTGCCTAAATGCTGCATGAATGAATCAACTATAGGCAGTTACTTTGTGTCTTATTACAACCTCATCAGCAGCCTTCCTTGAGAACCCACTGTGTGCAGGACCCTCGGCGAAGGGCTGGGAAAGCAACCGAAAGGTCTTCTCTGAAGGACCCCAACCTCAGGGAATTTATACTGTGAAAAGGGAGATGGAACACAACCCTTAGAAAGAGACAAAAGGATATTGACAAAGAAAGCAGATCAAGCTTGAACAATATAGCTTTATGACAGTTTGTTTGCTGTTCTTGGTGCTTCTTTCATGAAAATGTACAAACTTAGGTATCATGGCCCTAATCCTGCATCTCCAAATCCCAGCATGCAAGCTCAAATTTACCCTGCCCAGCCCACTGACCTCTCCTGGCCTTTCCGTCCAAGTAACGCTGCCTTTTACAAAAGGAACATTCAAATTTTGCTTTGAACCTGTGCCCCCATATGAACTCATGGTTACCAGGTTCTAGGGGGTCCCGGATCTGTATTTCCCTGCTCCTTTGGGTTCCACTCTCCCATTATATGGGGTTCACTGGAGTCAAGACAGAGCTGGATCATTTCCAGGGGGAGGGGCTGAGACAGGACCAGGCAGGCAGGGTCTGCTAGGCCTGACCTCTCTCCCTGAACTGCCTCCTGCCCCTGTGTCCACAGGACAATACTTCTGGCTGGAGCCAAAGAATGCATTTGAGAATTTCCAAGAACCTGACATCGGCCTCATTGCACTGGCTTTCCTTCAGGGCTCCTTTGCCTATGGAGGCTGGAACTTTCTTAATTATGTGACTGAGGAACTTGTTGATCCCTACAAGTGAGTTAAAATACCCCAGCTCTTCCCCTCTCCCTTGTAAGGTCCTGGCACCTGCTATTGGAATGAGGGAACCAGGTGTCCACTGCCCACTTTTCCCCTAATTCCTGTTCTGACCTTGACCTGTTCTATCCTGAAGAAATAGTTCACTTGCCAGGAACTTACACCATTTGTTATCCACTCTGCCCTGAGCAGAAAAATGATCCAAGGACTATCCCAGAGCAGGTTAAAAGCTGAGCAGTGGTGAGGTGGCACCATTGCCTTAGAGAATAAAACATGTGAGGTTCCCAGGGACTTACCCACCTGCTGGGGACACACAGGGCTTGTATCTTGGGGAGGGAGGGAAGCAGTGCATTGTGAATGAGATTCTAGTCAAAAAGAGATCAATAGGTGTGAGCACATTTCCAGCTGAGGCTGTTTCATTTCCTTTAAATTGGGACAAAATCCACCTCCCAGGGAGAGAGAATATCACAGAAGCCTACAAGGTCTGTTTAGTGCAAAAAAAAAAAAAAGAGTGCAAAAAAAGAGAGATACTTTTGGAACCCATGACCAGGCAGGAGGTTTCCCAGGTGCCAGACCTTCCCCCTCTCACCCCCTCTCCTCTGCAGGAATCTTCCCAGAGCCATCTTCATCTCCATCCCACTGGTCACATTTGTGTATGTCTTTGCCAATGTCGCTTATGTCACTGCAATGTCCCCCCAGGAGCTGCTGGCATCAAACGCAGTCGCTGTGGTAAGAGATCAAACTCCTAGCCCTCCAACGAGGAATGTTAACTTAGACTTGCCCCTTAGCCTCACTCACTTTTCCCTGGTCCCTGGAAGTCATCCCAAGTCCATGGGGGCAGAAACCACCTCTTCCTGTGCCCGGGAGCAAAGTGCTGACCAGGTTATACCTAGAACAGCTACAGCAGTTGGAGCTGAGCGCTTACCACAGAGTCGCATGACCAAAAAGCCAACAATATTTACTATCTGGGAAAACTGAACCAACTGCTGATCTAGGGAACTTTAAATGTGAGTATAAAGGACACAGGCTCCCCCTTGAAAAGTCTTTCATGAGATGTACCATCTCTCTTTGCCTTCATTTCCTCCCCTAGCATTGGTGTGGTGACTCCTTCGCCCATCAGGAAGAAGTGTGTGACAGTAAATAGAAAGTAGAAGTGGTTTATACTTTGGGGGGAAAGATAGGTCCAAGGCATTGGGGTCCTTGATGTCCAAGAAAGATCTAGAACCAGAACCATGCTCCCTCCACCTCAGTGCCCCACCCTGGCCTCACCTGGGTCACAACTTCACCTGCCAAATAGCATCATAACGTGTCTTATGTCTGAAAACTGTAAAAAAAAAAAAAAAAGAGAGAGAGAGAGAGAGAGAGAGAGAGAAAGAGAGGCCCCCAGAGGCCTGTCACCTTGGCCTTCCCCAGTAGGACGGCTGTTCTAAACAAACCCCCCACCGTGTGCCCGAAACCCAGCCTGTCCTTGGCTCAGAGATTATCGAAAAGGCTGGTCCCCAACATTTTCTATTCCTTTGATACATGAAGAGGAGTCTAACTTCACCTCCTTTTCTTTCTCAGCCTAATTGTGGCTTCTTATCATTTTTCCCCATGGCATATATTTTTGTGAATTTAGGAGTTTTCATCCTATGGATTGGATTCATCTCTATTTTACAAATGGGAACACTGAGGCTCAAAAATTAAGAAGCTTGCTTCAGCTCTCGTATCTCCTAAATGGAGGGCTGAATTCCAACTTGCCTGACTCACTAGCCTGTGTCCCTCACCATGTGAGGAAAGCATATAATGTAGGGAGGCCCCGACTCCCACCTGGTTTGCTATCCTGGCCCTCTACTTCCTGGGCCTGTGATCTTAGGCAAGCTACTGAATTGCTTCATGCCTCAGTTTCCTCATCTGTAAAACAGGGATAGCAAATATTCGTCAATGATGATTATGGTGATGATGATGATTGCTGCTGCTGCTGCTGCTGCTGCTATTACCACACTGACTTAGCTAACTAGTCCAAAACACTTAATGAATTTGGCTGTGTAGTCATCACAGTGGGAAGTGGTGGTGCAGCAGGAAAGGGGCACAAAGACCATCCCTTCCCTCAAGGACCTTAGACAGAGAGACTCAGCCAGGGTGGGTTTGGGAGGGAGCATTCCAAGCAGTGATGTGCAGGTAAGGGGTTTCTGCTCATCCTTTGTTTTCTCTCCCAGACTTTTGGAGAGAAGCTCCTAGGTGTCATGGCCTGGATCATGCCCATTTCTGTGGCCCTGTCTACATTTGGAGGAGTCAATGGTTCTCTTTTCACCTCCTCCCGGTGAGTGCTGTCTGGGCTCTTCCTGGACCAGGGGCCACTCTGCTGTGCATTGCTCTGTGTATACTGTATGTTGGGGGAGGGCTCTTGTCTCTGTCCGCTGGGGTCTGTGTGGCCACCTGGGCAGTGACATTGAAAGGGTGATTGCTTACGTGAGTACGTGCGTGTGTCACTGTGGACTCAGAGGGGCGTGTCCTGCTCTCGTGGCTACCTAGGATGTGTATGGCTTCATATGTGATGGTGAGATGCCTCATCCCACCTCCTTTCAACAGGAGCAGAGGCAGAGGCTGAGGAGCCCCCAGGCTACCTGGTGCAGCTCCAGGTCAGGGGGCTGTGGTTGGCAGCGGCACAGGGTCTCAGCTGCAGTACCCAAGCCCCTTTTCTTCTAGCCTGGAAACAGGTTGTGCCAGTTCAAAAGAAACTCCCTGTGAAAAGAACTAGGGGGACCCATGCTGGGGCCTCTGAACTGGTCCCTCATGAAAGTTTTGGGACCTGGCTGCAGGTACGATGGGACCATCTCTGAGCCCCCTCAGGGTGTAGCTTCTCCCTGATCAAAAAACAGGTGGCTCTGGGAGGCTGTCACAGGGCCTCCTGGGAGACTCAGTATAGGATGTGAAGTAAAAGGGGTGGGGAAGAGCAGAAGGAAAGCATTAGGGGAATTTTAGGAAAGCCAGAAGTGTGAATGGGCCCAGGAGTCTCCAGCTCCTGGTTCCACACATTCAGGAATCTGGCCTTTTCTTGAGATCCCTTGCTGTGAGGCCAGCAGATGCTGGATGATTTCCATGGATGTGGTTTAACAGGTCCCTCCAGGGTTCTTGGAAAGCCCCCTGCCCCCAGGGCACAGTCCTACAAGAAAAGATACAGCAAAAGCAGTGAGCCCCTCTCTACAGCTGTTTTCAGTGTCATCCATCACATCTGGGAGGAGTGTCCATGACATGACAAAGGAGTAGCAAATTTTGAGGACCCAGGGCAGAAAAGAGGAAGTGTGGGTGTCCCCTGTACCCGAGACCCCTATGATGCTCACCCACAGCAACGTCGTGTGCATGTTACACAGGAGCAGTGGCCCCATGGAGGCCCCAGACGAGGGCGAGCGGTGGAAGAGCAGTGACCCATGAGGCTCTCTGGGATCTATTGGAGGAGAGTGACTGGCTACAGTCGCTTTAGAGTGGGGTTTGTCCCTCGGGCAGGCCAAGCAGCGGTCTGCGTGCATGTGGTCTAGCCGTGTGTGCATGCAGGAGACGCGGCAGGGCGCGCTCGCCTCTTGTTCAGAGGTGCCGCTCACCCACCAGGCCTCCTCAGCTCATCTTCCAGTTCTTTCCTTCCTGCCTCCCCCTTCCCTCCTTCTCGCTCTCATTCTTTTGTGTTTTGGAATATGAAGAGGATGATCTTCCCGAGGAGTAGGAGTGTGTGTGGGTGTGTGTCATGCTTAATGTCGTAGTCTCCTCTGTTGTTGGCTAGCCGGGCAAGGGTGGTCTCTTGTGAACTTGACACTACCTGGACAATTGCACTTGGTCCTGGCTGCATGTGGGGAGGATTGAATGGGAGGCCCTGGCTATGTGCATGACGAGGCCCACAGCACACCTGGGACTCACTTGAGGGCATGAGACTGCACTGAGGGGGACAATGTCATGTGGCTGCATGAAACCAATGACACTGGCCTAGGTAGCTGATGATGGCAACTGGTGGTGATGCATGTGGGTGCTGGGGACCACTATCCACACACACTCTGTGAAGAGAGCTGCTGCTCCTAGACCCACTTTCCCCATGCACACATTACAAAGTCAGGGACACTTCTCTTCCAAACACCTAGAAAAGTGCGCTGATGCTGTGCTTTTCTGCCCCCACTGCAGCAGCATCCTTTTCCTTCCATCCCTTTCCCTACAGAGGTGTCCCTTTCCCTACAAAGTCCTAGAAAAAAAGAAAAAGTCCAGTAATTCACATTAATATGTACATGACTCCCAATGCTTCTACTATTCACTTTTTTCTCACAAGAGGGAAGGAGGAAAGGGCTGCTTATTCTGTTGAAATTTCTCTTTCTAAAAATAACTTTTAAACATTAATGTCCTGACCATGATTTCACATTGTTACCAGTGGGAGAATTAGGTAAAGGATACATAGGAGCTCTTTGTGTTGTTTTTTACTTTTTTTTCTTTTCTCTATTTTGTGTTATTTTTTCACTTTTTTGTTTTTTGTTTTTCTTTTTGTTTTTCATGGTTTTTTTTTCTTTTTTTTTAAAAGATTTGTTTATTTATACAAGAACCAGGGTACAGGCCTGATGTGCGGGAGGGTGAGAAGATTCACCAGAGACAGAGTGGGGAACAAGACAGACAGACTGATGAAATATACTAATGAGGGGAGCAGCAGGCGAGACAAGAAAGGTCTGCTGCACCATGCTGGGACCTTCGCCAGCTGGTCGGGATCGAACTGGCGCTACAGAGGCTGCTGACAGCTTCACAGAGCTACGTTCAACCGCCTGCGCCACCAGGGGAGGCCCTCTTTTTATATTTTTTATTCTCTTATTTATGTACTGTTTCTTACAGGTGAATATGAACCAACAATCATCTCAAAGTTTAAAGTTTAATTTTGTATAGTAAAAAAATAATTTTTATTTTGATTATAAATGCCCTGGTGTTTTGGAATTTTATATTTTTTCCTATAAAGTTTAAGGAAGAAAATTAAAGTTACTCATAATCCTACTACCCAGAATTAATCAGTATTTTAATAGCTACTTTTACATGCACATAAAGTTTTTTAAATTAATTAGATCATATTCTATGGCATCATACAATTTTCAGTTTTCTTTTTTTCATTCATTTATTTATTTATTTAAAAGATTTATTTATTTATGCATACAAGAGCTGGGGTACAGGCCAGAGATGCGGGGGGGGGGGGGTGAGAGGATTCAACAGAAACAGAGTGGGGAACAGAACAGGCAGACTGATGAAATACACTGCTGAGGGGAGCAGCGGGAAAGTCAGGAGAGGTCTGCTGCACCATGTGGGTTGCTCCCTGGCTGGCCGGGGTTTGAAATCGTGCTGCGGAGGCTGCGGACAGCTCCATAGATTGTGTCTTACTTAACCCCTTGCGCCACCAGGGAGGCCCTAACTCTCCATTTCTTTCTTTCTTTCTTTCTTTCTTTTTTTTTTAAGATTTATTTATTTATTTATACAAGAACCAGGGTACAGGCCAGATATGCGGGAGGGTGAGAGGATTCACCAGAGACAGAGTGGGGAACAGAACAGGCAGACTGACAAAATACACTGCTGAAGGGAGCAGCAGGTGAGACAGGAGAGGTCTGCCGCGTCATGTGGGACGCCAGTCCAAGGCCAGCCGGGATCAAACCAGCGCTGCAGAGGCTGCAGACAGCTTCACAGCACTGCGCTCAACCACCTGTGCCACCAGGGGAGGCCCTAACTCCATTTCTTTAGGATAGCTTTTTGGAAATAGAATAAGTAATTTAAGGATATATATTTTTAGGTATAATTTATATACCAAAAAATTGTAAATGTTCAGGTTGTTTTAACAACAGCCCATTGCAGACAGCCCATGTAACCATCCTCAGAACAGGAGAGAGAACATTTCCACAAATCCCCAGGTTCCCATGTGTCCCTTCCTGGCCCACCACCCATTCTCCACTTTCCTGGCTAGGAAAAGCTTTCCACACACAGGCCAGTCCCTATGTATCAGAAACTAAGGTGGAAGGGAGGCAGATTTTCACAGGGATTAAAGCCTCAGACATTGTCAGGAACCACAGAGTGACAATCACCAGTCACCCAGGGTCCCCAGACCACACCCAGGTCTCCACACACCCAAGATCCATCCATTTATCCACTGGTTGCCTCTGACTTGCCTGCACCTGCATTTGTGAACGTGGGTCCTGTGATTAGTGGGCTGGAAGGTGTGCATGAGAAGGTGGGTACCTGGTTAGAAGGGGGATGCTCCCAGGTGGGTAGAAGGTGGTATGGATGAGGGAGCCTAGTTGGAGAGGGGGCTTCTTTGGATACTTCATGAGCAAGCCAAGCTGACCTGCTTTTCTCTCTGCCAGGCTGTTCTTTGCTGGAGCCAGGGAGGGCCACCTTCCCAGCGTGTTGGCCATGATCCACGTGAAGCGTTGCACCCCAATCCCAGCCTTGCTCTTCACAGTAAGGGCCCCTCCTGTCAGCCCTAGACACATACTCCTTGTTTGTGCTTGCTCAGAGCTGAGAGTTCACACTCCCACACACACCCCTGTCATCCTTCAAGTCTGCTCCTAGGTTTCCTGGGTCTTAGATAATCTGGCATCCACAGGCGTTATTAATATCGAGAAAGACAGCAAGGAAAGACCCTGCACCCAAAAACCTAAAGGTTCCCAGGCTGGCCCCTTTCCATTTTCCTATGCTTTTGGATCAAAATGAAGTGACTCCCTCAAGATCTCACAATTCACAAAGAAACCTCTTTTTCTGGTCCTCTCCCGCACCTGTTACCCAGAGACAGGCTGCAGCTTTGGGCCTGTGCTCTGGTCGGTCACAACACATTCACCCTCCCCATCGCTCTTCTTGCCCCAGGAGATTTGCCAGTCTCTTGGGAAACATCACTGAAACAAATTCAGTGTTAAGCATATGTCAAAAAAGAAGAATCACAAGAGAAGGAAGACTGATAGAGAAAAGGAAACTTGGGGTGGGAGTAAAATAACCATGAAGTAAGAATCAGAGAGAACACACAGAGATATTTCCCCATTGAGTCTTTTGAGTTACTTTTTTCCCATCTGGATCCTGAATAAAATTTTGAAAATGACTTGATCCACTGGAGAAGCAGTTAGGCCAGGAGGAGTCAAGGGCATTCACTGCACAGCACTAGGAGCAATGTCAGAATGTTCAGACACAAGAAGAAGGTCATCTTGATCAGTTAGTTGTGAAAGGCAACTGGAGAAGCCCCTATGTTCCCAGTGGGCCAAAGGCTTTTTTCAGTCTGAGGCCATAGTGCAGTGCTGTGACCCCAGGCAAGTACAGCTAGAATCTGGCTTATTCATCCCCTAAACGATCCTCCATTACCTTCCATCAGACCTCACAGGACAGCCTGTGTTAAGCCTTCTGTTCATTTTAACAATTCAGCAGAGGAAAGAACATGGTTCTGAGAGAGCCACTGAGAAGAGTAAATAAGTTAATATTTGTAGAATGCTAAGAACAAGCCGTGGCATCTGGTAAGTGCTATATCACTTTATGATATTTAAAAAAAGAAAGGAAGAAAAAAAACAAATTAGATGACTAAGCCAGGAGAAGAGGATGAGGTCACGAAAAAAGCCTTAATCTGCAGTTAACAGTCTTCCCTAAGAGATTAAAAAAAATGAAATTAGCTTGAGTTATAACCAAGGGAGAAATATAAATGAAAACAGGGCAGATAGGGAGCCAGGGGCACTGCTGTGCCAGTCTGGTTGTTTATGGCCAGTATGTTCTGATTGGATAGTGCCCTTGCCATACCAGTGGTTAAATATTTTGATTATCACCCCTGCAATAAAAAGAATTCCTGGCAGTGCAGGCGTTAGCAATGGCCTGAATTAGTATCGGAGTGTGAAAATCTCCATTGTGAGACTCCCTGATGAACTGGCATCGCCTGCCTCAGGCAGAGGAGCAGTCCCCTGACCTTTAATCAACACCCAAGTTTCCAAATACCTTTCTGATCACTGATGAGCTTTTCACATTCCTCCCAGTGCCTCTCGACCCTGCTGATGCTGGTCACCAGTGACATGTATACTCTCATCAACTATGTGGGCTTCATCAACTACCTCTTTTATGGGGTCACAGTTGCTGGACAGATAGTTCTTCGCTGGAAGAAACCGGACATCCCCCGCCCCATCAAGGTGCGAGACCTCCTTCTAGGGTCCCCTCTCTGTCTTCTACTGGTTCTGACTGCTGCTGAAATTTTTTTTTTTTTTATTGAAGTAACATTGGTTTAGAACATTATGTAGGTTTCAAGTGTCCAGCATTTTAAGTTGACATCTATACATTATGTGCAATGGCCCGCAAAAGTCTAGTTCCCATCCACCATGGAACCAATGCCCTTTACCCAATTTACCCATCCCTTCTACTTTTTGTACTGTAATCTAAGGGTTTGTTTTTGTTTTGTTCTGTTTATTCATTTGCTTATTTATCTTTCTCCTTCTGTCTTACTTCACTTCACTTAATGCCTTCTTGGTCCATCTATGTTGTCAAATGTCAAATGGTGACATTTCATCTTCTTTATATATGACTAGTGTTCCATTGTGTATATATACCACATCTTTATCCACTCCTTTACCCAGGGATATATCTTGGCTCTTGTGAGTAATGCTGCAGTGAACATTGGGGAGTGGGCGTGGGCGCTTATATCGCTTCACCTTAGTGTTTTATTTTTTTGGACAGATCCCCAGAAGGGGAATAGCTGGATCACAGGGTGTTTCTATTCTTAATTTTTTGAGGAACTTCCATATTGTTTTCCATAATGCAGCTTAGATTTTTAAATCACCATGTTCTCGGTGCTGAGCACAGGTCACCATCTCTATGATGGTAGCAAACCTTAAGCCACAAGAGTTGTATGTGAATGGGGCAGCCATTTCCATTCTCCACCGGGGTCAGGGCCAGAGCAAGCTGCATCAAAGAATAAGTTAGAGTCAGTGGTGTTTTTGTCACATCCTTCTTTTGTTCCCTACAACTCTAGGTCTTAAATGCCAGCTGATCTTTCATAATTCCCTTCTCTCTCTAACATTGTCCTGGGCCCTCTAGTCTGGGCAGTCTCCTCGCTCTCCCTCCCAGGGGCTGGGTTTCCTTCTGCTGTGTCTCCATCCATGCAATGAGTTTCCAGAATGAGTTTCCTCCTCCCAGCTGCCTATGTAAAGTCCCTTTTTTTTTTTTTTTTTTTTAATGCTACCAAAGGCCTTTATTAGTGGCAATGGGAAGGTGGGTGGGGAGGGCAATATGACAGCTCTGGCTCTGGGGAAGTTCCAAAGGCCTGAAATTGAAGGAGATGCCTTAACATCCAGGGAGAAGCATGCCGACCTCAGTTGTGCTCGGATTCCTCCTTGGAGTACCCTGTCTTTGCGCTTGAGGATAGACTCAGTAGCTGGGCACCAAAGACATGTGGCCGAGGGGGCAGGAGCCCTTCCCTCTGCCTCCGTACATTAGGGGGACCAGGATGACACACCAATACCAGCCAAAATACGGGCCTCAAGCACTTCTTCTTCCTTGAAGCATCCCAGTTCACTTCGGCATTCCACAACCCTCCTTTTTTAAACTATTGTGGCCTGACACATAGTAGGGTGTCTGTTGAGCCTATTGATTGCTACAAGAAATGACTTTGTGATAGCAATAGATGGACTGCTTAGGACAAAATATGCTTGCTAGAACTCTCTGGGTTCTCCTGTAAATCAGGAGAATCGAGCACAGCCTTAAACTATTGAGTTGTCGGAAAAGTCATGATGTACTTTTGCTTGAAAGGCAAAAAAAAATATGCCATGACTTTTCTGACAACCTAATATTTGAACAATTCTGATTCTGGAAACAAAAAAACTAGAAGATTCTTCCAGCTGAGAAATCCAGGGCTCTCCAAATCTGTTTTCCACTGCCACTGCTCTACCACTCTTAGAAAGACTGCTGGAGGGAAAAGGAGATGGAATCGCCCTGTCTCCCCAGCACAAGCAAGCTCCCTGGGAGGAGCGGACAGGAGCAGAAGGGAGGCTGAATCCGGAGACTTGGAAAGCTCTGCTGGGACTCCCACCAGTGTCTACAGAAGGGATGAAGCCCAGAGAGTGAAGCTGCTGCCTGAAGTAGCCAGGGCCCCAGGCTGCTACTAGCTAGGTCTCCTGACTCCTCAGGTCTTGGCAGGTTTATCTCCTCAAATTGCTAAAAGCAAATTGGGGCTGACCAGGGTGAGAGGGAGGGGCACTCACCACACTGCGCCCCGATGAGGCTCTGCCTAAAAGTAGGCAAGGTGGGGAGCCCGCTGACTCAAGGTGGGGAGCCCTCCTTCTTCCTCACTCATTTCTCTGCTTCTCCTTCACCACAAGACCTCAGCAAGTGCACCCATATGCCAGCAGGCTCACCTGCCCTGAGGGATTGGGGGCCTCTCCTGCTGTCTCCAGCACTGGGCAAGGAGGAGACCTTGTTTGATCCTGCTCAGGGGAGGGGCCTGGGGACGAGGTAGACAAGGGGGACTGAGCCCTCCCTCCTCTTCCTGACCAAGTTCACCAATACTTGTTGAAGCAGCAGTTGCCGGGTCAGGACTCCTGGTGGAGAAGCCACAAGGCTGAGGGAAGTCCAGCCTTTGCCTGCAAAGTTGCTTGCCTGTGGGTGAAGAGGGAGGATGCTCTGACCCTGTGGGCCGTGGGGCTCTCACAGATAATGGTGACTCTGTTCCACAGATCAACCTCCTGTTCCCCATCATCTACTTATTGTTCTGGGCCTTCCTGCTGGTCTTCAGCCTCTGGTCAGAGCCCGTGGTGTGCGGCATCGGCCTGGCCATCATGCTGACAGGAGTGCCCGTCTACTTCCTGGGTGTTTACTGGCAACACAAACCACAGTGTTTCCATAACTTCATTGGTGAGTCGTTGCAGGCTCTGGGTGGCTACAGGGCCTCCTGGTCTGGTGTAAAGTGGCCGGTGGCCTGGCAGGGAATACCTAGGCTGATGCACAGAGCTCTGGAAAAGGAGTGTGGGGGTGGGGGACCGGGTGGCAGGAGAGGGGCAGCACACAGGAAAGGGAGACACCTTTCCAGAGGCCTCTGAGAATAGAATAGCTGGTGTTTGCACGTCGACCTTAGACCTGCAAGAGAAGGCAAGGTGATAGCTATCCTGCCAGAGCTGTCTAGGGCCAGGTAGAGACCCCAGGTGATCAGTGGGTGTGGGGAAGCTGGCGGACTGGGGTCTTTATGAGAAGGGGTAGCTGAGGGAAGCAGATGAGGTGGCCAGTCCCCTGGAAAATAGTCTCGTAGGTGCTGGTGGCTCTGCTGAGGCAAAACCTGAGGTGGAGAGCCAGGAAGGACCCTGGCCTGGTTGGTCAGCTGGTGGAACGCTTATCATTGATTGTGACCTCTTCCCTCAGAGTGGATGACCCTGGTGAGCCAGAAGATGTGTGTTGTTGTGTACCCTGCGATGGATGGGGGCTCGGGGACAGAGGAGATAAACAAGGACATGGAGGAGCAGCAACAGCCCATCTACCAACCCACTGACTCCAAGGACAAGACTTCAGAGGAGCAGCCCTAATCTTGAGGAACCCCATCCCTCTCAGCAGGCTCCTCCCTCCCTCGACCCCCTTTCTGCCTTCCCTGCCCAGGTCCCCCCAACATACACACACACACTCCTCTGTCAAGCAGGGGCAGGACCTGGGTATGGACGGTGAGACACTAAACCAAGACTGACACTATACCCAAAGAACCAGCCTCTCACCCCCAGGACCTGTGTCCAAAGCCCCCCTCCAGGCCTGTCCACATTCTGTTAGAGGAGAGTGGAGCTACCAAGGGTGACTCCAGGATCTGCCCTCTGTCCTGGGCCCACACATTATATTTCCTCCTCTAGAACTTGAGTACCCTACTGCCTTCCCTCCCCACTCCTGAGCCCAGGGAGGCCTCAGCTCAGAGAGAGGTGGTAGCAACTGTAGTCAGTTAGGGAGGGACAGACTCAAGCAAATTTGTCACCATTGAAGTTCAGCTGGAGAGATTCAAATCTCCCTCCCTTCTTCCCTCCCTCCCTCCCTTCACTAGGGACCCAAGAAACCAGAGGGGATGCTTCTCTCTGCCCTGTACTCCTCGGTACTTCCCCAGGCCTCCTGAGCTCCCTGGCCACAGTCAGGTTCCTGTCAGGACACCACCTCCCCACTGAGCTAAGGACCAATGAGCAGGAGAACTGCCCCCGCCCCCCAAGCAGAGCCAGGCCTGTGGAACAGTTGGGAAAGGCTCGGATTGCAGAACCCAGCCCTGCCCCTGCCCTTGCCCCTGCATCCTGCCCTCAACTCTGTGCCAAAGCTTCTTAATACCAGAAAGTCTTTTTATTTTCAGCATAGTAGTAGACAACGTCTCTCTCCTAATGACAAAGTCGTTCTGCTTCTCCTCCCTCCCTATGCCCAGGGGAAGACTCAGTCAGTCACCCAGTTACCCCTGCAGCTACACCCTGACACACCCCCAGCCACACCCCCAGTGAGCTATTCGGGCTGCCCCATCATGTCCTTTTCCTCCTCCAGAACCAGACTGGGTGTGAAGTCTCCCCGAGCCCATCAGGCCTGAAATCCAAGCCAAATCAGCCTTAAGTCACCTCCCATCCAAGAATCAGACCTAAAAATACTCTCTTATTTCTAAACCCAGGAACAGACCTGGTATGAAATGCACTCTGGGAGGAAGGGAGGGAGTTAAGGAGGGTGCTGTTCCACTTCCCTAGAGGTGCCCATCCCATAAACTTGGAGACTGTTCCGGAGAAGGTGTCTTCAGAAAAACAGTTCCAGCCCCCTCCCCAACTCAGATAACCCCCACTGACAGTCCCACCGCTGTCCTGTCTGGGCAGCCTCCAAGGCAGGATGAGAGGGCAGTGGCAGCCTGGCACCTCCTGGAAGGCCCTGGGAAAGGCAGGTCTCTGTGGCTTGCAGACTCCCAGCATCCTGCAGGCTGAGGCCACTTTGCCTGTGCTCCAAGGGAAGGCTTCCGCACCACCCCTGCTGTGCTAAGGACTAGGATCCTTTTATCCCACAGCAAGATTCCCTGGGCACCCCACTCTCCATCTTTTCTGCTTAATACTGGAATACCTGGGGAACCACTCCTGTCCCAGACAGACCTCCCAGCTTCCACCTGCCTGCCTGACCTCAACTTGCTGAGATGCCAGGACTGGTCAGGAGAACTAGGGCTGGCCCCTGGGGGGTCAGGGGACCATCCTCCTATACCCTCATCTCATTCCTCTACCCTCCTATTATTGTTTTTTGTAAAGTGGATGCCTTACTTTTTGGATAAATATTTTTGAAGCTGGCATTTCTATTTCTTTTGGATTTTGTAATGTAAGGTTGGTTGTTGTTGTTTGGGGGCGGGGGGGTGGGGGGGTTATTACACCAGAATAATACTCTTCTGTCTTTCAGTTAATTTAGGCTTTAGAAGGTTTTTTGTTTTGTGGAGGCTTTTTTTTTCCTTTTGATGTAATAAAATTTTAAATGGAAATGAAGTCTGTGTTATTGATAATTAAATGACCATCTGAGACAGAGTATCCAGGCATTTCCTATCTTACTCGGGAGTATCTGGTTGCCAGGTCCCTTCCAAGATGCCATTCCCAAAGGCCTGCTCTCCACCACCTCATTCAAATGCCACATTCAAGCAGCCACCATTCTAAACCAAAAACATTCTCATTTCTTCTGTGAAGTCATGAGTGTTACATGCCTGCTCTGGGCACGAAGCTGAGAGCCTACAGACTAGCTGGGTGGAAGAAACAGCCCTGTCCAAGCAGGGAATGGGGGTGACAGGACCCAGCTGAGGGAGGGAAGCCAAGGCAGGGCGGTCCCTCAAAGCGCAGTCAGCAAAGTCCTCTCAAGCCTGGACAGCCGAAGAGGAAGGGGCAGCCTGAACCTGTGGACAGAGGCAGAGGGGACTTAGGAGAGCAACCAGTGGTGTCCAAGGGTCCTGATGGGAGTGGGTGCAGGCAAGGTGGGTCTACTCAGCTGTCCAGAGCTTTCCAAGAGGAGGATTTCCCAGAGGAGGAAAGACTAGGATTGTTGGACTAAGACAAAGGAGGAAGCAGTTAAGATAGGGACAAATACCTCCTGGTGCTTTGCGTTAATTGCTGGAGGAAGTTGAGTGGATTAGACCAGACCTTGCTTGGAGCAACCTCCTCTGTGGGCAGCCCTCCCAGCTGCCTGTCCTGGGACGGCATCATTCTGGAGCCAGCACTGCTGACAGACATGGAGTGGGGGAGGAGAAGGGGTTAAGACATCACCCTTCACCATCTGGGACACTCTGAGGACACAGGCAGGCAAGATGCCTCCACTCGCAGTCTTGGCCTGGCCTCAGCACCCCCTGCTCAGTGGCTGGCATTCTAGCCCGAGACTGGAGACTCGCCTTTCACAGGGCACAGACACTAAACAGCAGTGTGTCCTTGGGCAAGTCACTTAACCTAGTAAGCATTTTCAGAGAAGGGGGGGAGAAAGGTTGAACCTAATCTCAAAGAGCTCTTCTATCTCCCAGCCCAAGGCTGTGAGGGCAAAACGGGCAGAGGCAGATCTTATGCAAGAGGCCATTCTCCAAGCCTCATATCCACCCAGGGGGACCCCTATTTGCCCAGCACACATACTTTTCTTTCCCTGGGCTGCCTGGGGTCTCCACCTTGTTGCCTATTCTGGTACATGCAGCACCGACTCCCCAACACCTCTCCCTTCTTGGAGACACTAATCCTGGGGGGCACCCCTCTCGCTGGGTAAGGTGACACTTGCTGATCTTTTCACCCCGTCACATGTTCAAATGTGGGTCTCCTCCCGAGCCACATGCACTTATTTTTAACCTAGACCTTTACCTTGTTTTAACCCAGTCACTTTAATGCTAGGAATTTCAGATACTCAGACCTTAGGCAATTTGGGAACCTTTTGGAGATGACTGCTTAGGCACTTACGTATTAATATAGCCACATAGCAAACTGTTTCCTAACCACTGGGTCCAAGGATTTTGCTATACACTGTGGGAACAGCAAATTTATATTCCTGAATTCCAAGTCAGCACCTAGTGCAAATAACTTGTTTTGTCATCTCCATAAGAATATCCACATGTGTCAGTCCACCAGCACTGAATTTCAATTCAGGCAATTTGGTCACCATAGCTGAAGAGATGGAAAGGATGGCTCTCTCCCTACCTTCAAGGAGCAGAGTCTGGGGGGGAGGAGGCACACAGCATACACGTGGGCCTGTCTCGGCATGGCTGACTGGGGGGCCTGGCAGGGGTCTCCATAGGCAGAGCCTGATCCCCCAGAGCATGTGCAGTGCCCAGTACCTCCATGCTCAAAAATGCTCCTCAAATGGAGGTGTCAGATGAGGCTGCAGATAGTGTGTCTGCTTACAGGACACCGATAAACCAGGATGACCAGTCAGGAACGGAGGAGGAGGTGACTATTTGCTGAGACCAGTAGCTTGCCCTACATAATCTTATTCAAAGTTTGATTAAACAAGCCCACAGGGCAGGCATTACTATTCGTACTGACATTTTACTAGGAAGATTAAAGAACTTGCCCAAGGTCACCGAGCTAGTACGTGACAGAGACAGAATCTGAGCCCAGTTCCCTCTGACACAGCACCGCCATGCACCCTACTGGAAAGACGTGGTGAAGGAGGTAGTATCGGAACTGAGAGCTGTTACAGCGTCACTAAGGTGATGCACATACATTTGTCAAGAGGTGTGTGTATATCCAACAGGAAGATTGTGCAGCAGCTAGGAGAAAAAGAGCCTGCTGACCAAGGAAGGCTGCTTCTGCTCCTGAGCAAATCTAGGAACACAAGAACCAACGACCCTCTCCCCTATCCCTCAACGGGCACTGCCCGCCCCCTGCTTCCTGTCAATCGCCCTCGCCTCCCATGCCCAGACAACAGCTCCTAAAAACCCCTTGGTTACTGGGAAACACTGATGTCAGATCATGTGCCAGCAACGTCTGGGAGGTGAGGGGCCCGAGATCTCTTATCTCCACATGGGCAGAGCTGCGACTTTCTCATTTCCTGCCTGCTCTCCTCCTGCTTATTTGCACTCCTCCTGCTTCCTCCAGCACCCAGTTCAGCCACTGCTGACATAGTCCCTGTATCCCAAAGGGGCTGACCTTGAGCAAAGAAGGCTCTCTAAGTCATCAGCTTCCCCTTACCCTATCCTCTCAGGCCTGGGGTTTCAATAACAAGCTCACTGTCATTTCCCTCCAAGACCAAGATAGCATCCTTGGATGACCTTGGGCAACTCAGCCTCTTAGCCATGTTTTCCTTGTTCAAAAGATTGGGATGGAAATGTTGTATGGGATTAGCTCAGGACATTATTTCCCCCTAACAAAAATACTGGGTTTCCTTGCTCACCTTCCTGGTTAGCTCACAGGGAAATGGATAGAATGGAAAAGTATAATTTTCAATAACTGAAAAAGCACACCAGAAAATGCAAGGCCTTAACCATTATTTCAAACTTAAGAGGGGATAGAGTTTTTTAATTATTATTATTTTTATGAAGAAGAACTGGGGTGGGTGGGCCTCTCTGGTGGCACAGCAGTTAAAGTGTTGGTGTTATCAAGCTATCTGCAGCCACTGCAGCACAAGTTCCCTAGGCTAGGGAGCTAAGCCGCATGGCATAGCAGACCTCTCCTGTCTTGCCCGCTGCTCCCCTCAGCAGTGTATTTCAGTAGATCTGCCTGTTCTGCTCCCCACTCCATCTCTGGTGAATCCTCTCACCCCTCCCCCAACCTCTGGCCTATGCCCCAGCTCTTTTTTTTTTTTTTCACTTTTAAAAAATTATATTATATTTTATTTTTTAACATCATTGTTCGTTTTTAAACAATATTTGCTTCCCCCAGCCCCTCAGGTGTAGCCCCCATAGAGTCTCCTTCCCCAAGGCACCCGTGCACCATCACCTCAGTCCCCTGTGCTCCTCCCTCCCTCCTTCTGATCCCTCTCCCTCCTCCTCCCCTGCAGTGTGTCTATGATTTATAATTGTCTTTTTTAGCTTTGTTTACACCCCAGCTCTTGTATGCATAAATGGATTAAAAAAAAAAGAACTGGGGTGTAAGCCAGAGGTGGAGGGGGGTGGTGAGAGGATTCACCAGAGAGAGGTAGGAGCAGAACAGGCAGATCTACTGAAATACACTGCTGAGGGGAGCAGCGGGAGAGACAAGAGAGGTCTGCTGTGCCATGTGGGTCAGCTCCCTGGCCAGGGATCTAACTCAGGTTTGTGATGATAGTGTTGAGACAACCCCTAGGGCACCAGGAAGGCCCCATGGGATAGAATTATTCCTCATTGAGATAGGCCCTGGCAGCTGATTCTCGTCTACCCACTCTCCCTGACAACTCCCAGATTGGTGGTTGAAACTGTACTGCAAGCCCCATTCCCACCATGTGTCCTCTTCCACCTTCTGGAAGTCCAGCGGCAAGTTGCCTGGTGCCAGGGCCCTAGAAAGCTGCCCTCTGCTGTCCACCATCTTCCTCACCACTACCCTCATTCAAAATCAGCGTTTGAAGCAATATTGCCACCTGGTGGTTGACAAGACAGTGCCATAAAACTAAAGCAGTTCAGCTTGCTTTGGTACTTGTTTGCCACAGTGTCCTTTAAAATGGTGAGCAAAGGGCCTCCTTGGTGGCGCGAGGGGTTAAGCACAGCACTGCGAAGCTGGCCACAGCCCCTGCAGCATGAGTTCGATCCCCGGCCAGGTAGATACCCACATGGTGCAGCAGACCTCTCCTGACTCCCCGCTGCTCCCCTAGGCAGTGTATTTCAGTCCATCTGCCTGTTCTGCTTCCCACTCTGTCTCTGGTGAATCCTCTCACTCCCCCTACACACACCTCTGGCCTGTACCCCAGTTCTTGTATGCATGAATAAATCTTAAAAAATAAATAAAACAAAATGGTGAGCAAGCAGAAATCTCCCCACCTGGTGACTGAGATCTCTCTCTGGTGCACACATACAAGTCTCTGTATTCCAGGTCAGAATTTCAGAAAAAGTAGCTCAGATCATGCATAGAATGCTTTTGGGAGACTCTAAGAGTAGTAACTTGCCTGCCTATAGGCAGCCCTGTTTGTATTTGCATCTTTTATTTTAGTCTTTGATGCCACATATATCCCCTCTGTTTATGCCCCACTATGGCCAGGCCTTGGTGTGCCTGACTTAAGATACCTGCCCCCACAGGGCCCAACAGCAGGAACCAGTGTCCTCTCCTTTTCACTGAACCTCAAGTTGCTTTTGTAGATTAAATTTGACAAGCAAAAGCAAGGCCACAGCCTGGGCCTCTGCCAGAGGGGGGCAGGGAGTTCCCAAAGGAAAAAGGAAAGGGAAGGGAGGACTCCCCCCACCACACACACACACACACACACACACACACACACCTGCTCACGAGAACAAAAAATGCAGAGATGAGCCCTGGGCTTCTCCTAGACACCCTGAAACAGAGCTCCAGGAAGAGATGATGACAAAAGAGAAGGGTTCTCAAGCCTCATAAGAGGAAGTGGACCCAAGAGACATGCATCGAGGTCAGAGAACGGCCATGTAGAAGGAAAGAGCAAAGCAAGCTGCAGCCAATGCCTAAGCCCTGTGCTGGGCACAGGAAATGTGGCAGAGCGCCAGACTGAGGCTCTGGCAGCACAGGGCCTGGAGGAGAGGCACTGAAGCCACCAGGGGAAGGCGGCTGTCAGCTCCTGGGCTAAACAGCCTGCCTGAGCCTGAGGCACAGGGCCCAAGTCCTGACCAGCCAAGCCAGGCAGTTGGGGACTGTGCCAGGTTGCTAAAGCTAGCCAGGGCTGGAAACACGTGAGGATTTGGGCCATGGCACAGACCTCATGCAAAATCTTAGCAAATGAGCATGCTTTGGGCCACGACACAGGCCACTATGTATGGCCTATTCCCAGAATCTATCACTAATTCCTAAACTACTCAACAACACCCCCTGACCTACACCCTGGAGAACGCCCTGGGAGGTGGGGCTACCCTTGGGGGTAGGTGGAGCTCAGCACTGTGGGGGACCCAGAGGGAGGTGTGTCAAGGGAGGAGCTCAGACAAGCCTGGGGGTCGGCCCTGGAAAAGGCTTTTCTCCCTTCATTCTGATTTGGCACTTCATTCTGCACAGAACGCTGGAAATTGGAGGGAGGAGACCTCTGGACCCCCTGGACTCAGCAGGAGGGGCAGACATTCCCAGAAGCATCACCTCCTAGCACTTTGGAACCCTGGCTTGGACCATAACCCAAGCGCGCCCCCACCTGCTAACTAGGCTGGGAGCCCTATTTCTCTAAGCCTACATCCCTCCCTCGGGTTGCACCCTGCCCCTCCCTGAGTCACCCCAGGAGAGAGGGGAAAAAAGGGAAGAAAAAAGAGGCATTGACTACAGAGGAAGGAAAAGGAAACAGCAGAGGAGGGAGGAGAGCCACACGGGAGTGTGTGACAGAAGACAGCAGAGAGGGCAGATCTAGGGCAGATCTAGGGCTGGGGGAGATAGAAAGGGCAGGGGAGCATCCAGAAGGGTGCCCCAAGAGCAGGGTAGCGGGGGCGGGGAGCCGAGGGGGCGGGCCAGCCATGTCCCACGGGACCTACTATGAGTGTGAGCCCCGGGCTGGCCAGCCGCCTCTGGAGTTCTCAGGGGGCCGCTCGGGGCCTGGGGAGCTAGGGGACATGTGTGAGCATGAGGCTTCCATTGACCTCTCTGCCTATATCGAGTCTGGGGAGGAGCAGCTCCTCTCAGACCTCTTCGCAGTGAAGCCGGCATCTGAGACCCGAGGTCTCAAGGGCCCCGGAACGCCTGCCTTCCCCCACTACCTGCCACCTGACCCTCGGCCCTTTGCCTACCCCCCACATACCTTCGGCCCTGACAGGAAGACGCTGGGACCTGGCATCTACAGCAGCCCAGGGAGCTACGACCCCAGGGCCGTGGCTGTAAAGGAGGAGCCCCGAGGGCCAGAGGGCAGCCGGGGGGCCAGCCGTGGCACCTACAACCCTCTTCAGTACCAGGTGGCACACTGTGGGCAGACTGCCATGCACCTGCCCCCGGCCCTGGCGACATCCAACCAGCCCCTGCGCGTCCTCAAGGTAAGAGCAGATCCATTCTCCTCCCTGCCACCCAGGGCTGGAGAGACACCCATGTGGATGGGGGGACTGTGAGCTGCCCACTGACGCTATGGGGCTGTGTTTGGTTTTGCTTTGTGCAGCTGAGGCAGCCCTGAGCCCTCTGTGCTCACCACCCAACCGTGACCCCTTTGCTTCTTTGTGATTTTACTCCCAGCCTGAACCTCACCTTGTGGCTGGCACCCAACTTGTCCAGCAGCTCCTGTAGCCAACTGACGTGCCCTGACGGGCCTTCCACTAGCTTCTCTGCTGCCCACCAGCCCTTTACTCTTGTTTCTCTGCCACCTGCTTCTAAAAGAGGTAATCACCACTGATGTAGACCTAGAGATTCCAGCTTGTTAGGAGGAAAGCACCCATACAAGGTGAGGGAGCACCAAAGGAAGCTGGGGTCAGAGCAGGAGACCCTGAACGCCTGGCCCTGCAGTGGCTCTTCTGACCTGGGAGCCAGGAGCTGGCTCTGTATCTTTATCCCTCTGATGCCCAAGTGTGGCCGCTGGATTCCCGTCTTGCCTCCACCCTGCTTCAGCCTCACCCAGACCCTTGCCTTCCTTTCTAGGCCCCTCTGGCCTCCGCAGCAGCCCCCTGCAGCCCCCTTCTCAAGGCGCCCTCCCCAGCTGGCCCCTCACACAAGGGCAAGAAGGCGGTGAACAAAGACAGTCTGGAGTACCGGCTGCGGCGCGAGCGGAACAACATCGCGGTGCGCAAGAGCCGAGACAAGGCCAAAAGGCGCATTCTCGAGACGCAGCAGAAGGTGCTGGAGTACATGGCTGAGAACGAGCGCCTCCGCACACGCGTGGAGCAACTCACCCAGGAGCTGGACACCCTTCGCAACCTCTTCCGCCAGATTCCTGAGGCTGCCAACCTCATCAAGGGTGTGGGGGGCTGCAGCTGAGCCTGGCTGGTGGATTGTGCACTGGCTCCCTGTCTGGTCCAATCCTGAGGATCCCCTCCCTGTTGGGGCCCTAGGTCCCCTCACAGGCGGAGCCTGAGACATAGACCATGGACAAATGGCAACGGGTGGCAACAGTGGGGAGGGGGGGGTGGGAGGGGGGCAGAACCTAGCATATTAATTCTGTGGCTGAATAAAATTGCACTATGACTTGGTGCTGGGGCTATACAGTGTATGTGTGGCTTGGGGGTACTCCAAGGGTAGGGAATGCATGTGGCTGGGTCAGCACACCTCTAGTTTCATGCCTTAATATTTGGAAATATTCTCAAGATATTCTGCTCACAGCCCTTCCCTAACACATCACTCAGGCACTGTGCTCTCCTCCCACCCCCACCCTGGGCCCACTCTGCCCTTCTGGACACTGAGGTCATCTCCCCTCTCTACCCCATTGAACTGGCTTCTGGATACCATCCTAACAGAGCTCTGTAGCTTGTGGGGAGACCCCACCCAGTCCAGTATGTCAGGCCTGTTGACCCTGCCCTGCTCTTTTACCTGGAGGTAAAGTTCTGGGAGCTCTGGCCCCAGGTGACCAAGAGAAAATTCCAGATGGCTTGACATATCTATGGCCCCTTAGCACTTGATCCAGCCTTGATGCCTTCTCTTCAGTTCCACTGCCTCAGCTATAAGATTGAACCCCTCCCCCCAGGTTTCCATCAACCTGCTCCCATCTTTAGCCCTTATTTCCTGGGCTCAGGTTCCCCAAAGCTTAAGAATCTGAGTGCTTAGGGAACAAATCACTTGCAAATGACCTCAAAACCAGTTTGTACCTGAAAAAACTGACCATGAGGTTGACAATTCACTGGTGCCAGCAAAGCCCCAGGTTGGAAGTGTTTTCCTTTTCTTAGAGGTCTAGTCCAAGAGCCTCCCTGGTGGTGCAGGGGTTAAAGACAGCACTATCAAGCTGTCCCCAGCCACTGCAGCATGAGTTCAATCCCCCGCAGGCTAGGGAGCTATCCACACGGTGCAGCATACCTCTCCTGTCTTGCCTGCTGCTCCCCTCAGCAGTGTATTTTAATAGATCTGCCTGTTCTGCTCCCCGCTCTCTCTGGTGAATCCTCTCACCCTCCATGCCTCTGGCTTACACCCCAGTTCTTGTATGCATAAATAAATGAATCTTTAAAAAAAAAAAAAAAAGAAGTCTAGCCCAAGAGCGTGACAGGCACTGCTAGAGAGCTGGAGTGGATCCTGTCTGCGGCTTACTAGCTGTGTGATCTTAAGCAAGATCTTACTTCTCTCCATGCATCAGTTTCCTCATCTGCAAAATGGGAGTCTGGTGGCCTCATAGTAGAGTTATGTTCACAGAAAACAGGACACGGTAAACAGGAATATGTGTGCTTATTCCCATTTTCTAGAACTGAAAGGACCTCAGAGATCTCCTCTGAACGTCTCATTTTGCAGGCAAGGAAACTGAGGCTTCAGAGAGGGGCAGGGACTTACCTTGTTCTACCCTATTGGTTAGAGTAGAACCAAAATGAACCCCATAAAATTACAAATCTCAGGAGGTGCTGCAAGAGAACTCAAGAGATCATCTGGTGGACTTTGTTCTCAGACAGGCAAGATAGAGTGAGCCACATTTGATAAAGGGGCTGAGGGCCAGAGGGGACAAGAAACCTTCTGTCCCTTCCTCGGTCTCTCTACTCCTCTGTGTTTTGCACTAGGTTGACTGATAACCCCATACAATAAATAATCAGGCATTGCCTGAGTTCTGGGACTGAGACCCAGAACATAATAAGGGTTAGTCCCCTATATGCTTCAGAGAAAGGCCGAGTTGGGGATACATTTCAGAGAGGGAGAGACCCAGAGTCAGGATCCTCCCAGCACACTCTTATTTGCTCTTTCTCTCCCCCCCCCCCTTTTCTACACCCCCATCTCCCTCCCATGTCAGAGCTGTCCCCATCTGAACTCAGTCCCTCTCCTGCCTTTGCCTCTGAGTCTCTCAGTTATCATCTCCCCACTTCTGTGCCTTGGATCTTGCTGCCCCGGGTCTGGTGAATGTATAGATCCCAACCTGGATAGATGGTTTATTCCCCTGACCAGGCACCTGAGTCAGAGGGGGAGGTGCCCCCTTTGTGGAAACCTGGGAGAATCCTGAACCTTCCTTTTAGCCCAGGGGAATGGGTTGCATAAGGGAGGTTTGTACAGAACACGGTGAGTGACTCAACCCCCGGATTTCCTCCTCTCCACCGAAGACCACTGGCCCTTGACTTATTTTTTTTTAAAGATTTATTTATGCATACAAGAACTGGGGTGTAGGCCAGAGGCGTGGGGGTGAGAGGATTCACCAGAGAGAGAATGGGAAGCAGAACTGGTGGATCCAATGAAATACACTGCTGAGGGGAGCAGCAGGTGAGTCAGGAGAGGTCTGCTGCGCCATGTGGGTCAGCTCCCTGGCTGGGGATCGAACTCATGCCACAGTAGCTGCCCACAGCTTCATAGTGCTGACTTTAACCCCTGTGCCAGCAGGGAGGCCCTGGCCTTTGACTTATTTTCAAGGTTCTGGGTGATGGGACCTAGGTTGCTTCAGCATCCACCCCTAAGTACTTTCCCACAGCTCTGGACTGTATGATATCTCAGGCCCCTCCCTTCCCATGGGGGCCTGGTGAAGGCTGGCACCGAGGGTGCAGAAGCACCGCAGACCCATGGTGAGAAGAGCGCCTCTACGGCAGAGCATATCCCAGGGAGATGCCAGGCAGCCAGAAGACACCCTTTATGAATGAGTCTTTTAACTTGACTTCAACTGGTTGGGCCAAAGCAATTTATTCAACAAGTATTTGTTTAACATCTTCTCCATGCCAGGCTCTTGCAAGGTGCTGAAGGGGTTGGTAAAAAAAGGCCATGAACAAATGTGCTGAGGGTCTTCCCTGCCCCTCCACCCCACTAAGGCGACTTCCTGCCCAGTGGGTGTCCTGCTGTATTCCAGGCAAAGGGAGGGCAGCAGGAGACAAAGGTAGATATCTATCCCCCAATACCCCACCATACAAGTACTCCCCACAGCTCCCACCCATGGGACTCCTGCCTGCTTCACCACTGCTTGTTGCTTTTCCTTAATCCGGTTCGTTCACACCTCTAGAAAGCACCTCTATGTTAAATTCATTAATTACCCTGTTTGACTATGCCCACTAGGGAGACTAAATAAACAAGGAGGTAAGGAGGCTATTTTAGCTGGGTAATCAAGGAAGGCCTTTCTGAGGAGGTGACATTTAAAAATGTTCAAGAAGAAGGCAGATGTGCCAAACTGGGGGGGAAGGGTGAGCACAGGCGAGAGCAAATGCAAAGGCCCTAAGTAGTCAGGCAGCTTGGGCTGCCAAGGTCAGCCCAGTCAGGCTAGCTGAGGAGGAGAAGGGGGTGGCAAGAACACCTCCCTTCTTCCAGGCAGAGCTGCAAATGACTCTCTTCAGTCCCTCTGAGGAAAGGACTGTCCCCTGAGCAACTGGGGTGGGGTGGAGCGCAGGTGTCCCATATCCCAGATCATCCTCTCACTGCCACCAGGGAAAGAAGCAGCAGGAAAGTGTCCCCCGCTGCACCTCAAGGGCAGTTAGCCCCTCCTCTGCCAGGCCTGGGGAAAGGTGTTGGCCTGGAAAAACAGCAAACCAAGGCCCAAACAGCACACACATGCATTCTTACTGCTTTAGAATTCACAGCTCTTAAGTAAAACTTATGAAGGGGTGAGGATGAGAGTGTCCTGAGCTGAGAGATGGAACCGTGGACCCCAGGAAAGCAGCTGGGGAGAAGGCAGGCTGTCTGGTCTTACCACGTAGAGGGAGGAAGCAGCCCAAGGTGAGGCTGCCAAGGTCAGCCTGGGGTGGCGGCTGCTTGTGAAAGCCGCTTCCCCACCTCGGTGCACACCTCCCACACCACCCCCACAGATTGCCACACGCCTGGGCCCCCAGGGCCCCCATCCCGGTGTTGCAAGATCCCGGTTGGGGTTGTGGAGGTGGAAAGGGGCCTCTTCACCTCCACCCCCCCCACCCTGCCCCAGGCCAGTGAGGGGACTTGGATGGAGGGGGGTGTATCGGCTGGGCTGAGCGTCTGTGTGCCTCCTCTTCAACAGGCCAGTCACTTCCTGTCACCTCACTGGTGCCCAGACAGCAGACCTCTGTTCACAGAACTCAGCTTGGGCTGCTCTAAAGTGCCAATGGTCCAGCCTGGACAGAGCTCCTGGCTGTCCTCTGTCAGCTGCTTCCTGGTCTCAGAAAAACCTCCATGGTGCATAAGAAATTCCCCAAAAACTACCCCACGGAGAGAGATGGGGGTATTTTCAGAGGAAATTGGTTGCAACTAGCCATCAATTCTAGCTTCAGAGTACATAGGGAGATTTGAGGGAAAGGCTTCCTAACAGAGAGGGGTCCACCTACACAGCTATGGCCTCCCCTTCAGGAATCAAAGGTAGGTAGAGGTAAGCCCTACAGATTGGGTCCGTCTCCCATACTCCACAAACCAAGCTTCACCCTGAAGCCCCACACTGTCCAAACCTCTGTTGCCCCCACACCTAGTATTGTGGCCCTGGCTGGGCCATCCAGCCCTGCTGCAATCGGGACGGTTTGCAAAACGCCTGCTTGCTCCCGCTTTGTCACCATCTGAGGTTAGGACTGTACTAGGGAGATAAGCTTAGCACCACCCACACGTCCCAAGTGAGACTGCTGGCCTGCTGCAATCGGGACGGTTTGCAAAACCCCTGCTGGCTCCTGCTCTGTCACCATCTGAGGTTAGGACTGTACCCCAAGATAAAGTCTAGCCCTGCCCACCAGTGCTGCCTTCAGACCTTACAAGTAATATGGCCAGCTGACAGAGCTCCTTGGGAAGCCCAAGAAGGCCCAGCTCAAAGGCCCTGGTCTTGCCTCTCTAGCCCCTCCCCTATCCTCAGCCTTGCACATTGTCCTCTTGTCCATCCTTTCTCTCACTGCCATCTACGCCCCTTACCGTCCATCTTCCAACTTTACCCTCCCTCTTCCTTTACCACCCTCCTGCCTTCTCACCATACTCTTCATTCTCTTAATTGTTCCCCAAATACTTACTGAACACCAACCCAGGCCCTGCACTTTGCTTGTCAAAGGTGCTACAGGACAAACAGGAGGGACAGTCCCTGCCTTTGTGGGGTTTATGGGATTAATGAGGGTGACAGACAAACGTAATACCACAAGTAAACATATCAGTCTAAATTCTGGGCAGTGCTACGTGGCCAAAGTAAAGGAGTGACTGGTGGTAGAGAGTAACGAGTCTGCCTGATTCAAAAGTGAGGGTCAGAAAGGTCTTCTTGGGAAAATAACAGATGAGTAGGTGTGTAAAAGGTGAGGAGGAGTCAGTATGGCAAAGGGAGGTTCCCAGCAGAGAGAACTGTACGCAGGCAGGGGACTTACTAGACTGAGGTAAGTGGTGAGGTCAGAGAGGACCTGAAGCCAGATCTCTCCTGTGGGATTCAGAGGCTCTAACAAGGGAGGAACCTTCCAAAGAAAGTGAACATTTCCTCTCAGAACAAGAGAGAAGGAGGGCAGAAGATACGGATCCAAACACAACTGGGTGTATGGCGTGCTGAGGCCGTTTTCACAGTGAGAGAAGATGAGAAAGCGGTGACCGACTGCTTAGCTGAGCCTGTCAAGGGAACTGAGATTTCTGACTTGGGAACACGAAACTGAAGTGACCATGACAATTTTAGAGTGGCCACAGTCTGTCCTCTGGGTGATTTCCTTCAGTGCTCCGGTGTTCCTGAGCTGCTCCAGAGAGTAAACAAACACAGTGCTCACCTGCGCTTGGGACTTAACCAGGTCTGTGGAGGAAAAGGACAGACAGGAAAGGGGAACAGAAGTTCCTTACAAAAGAGGGGTTGGAGAGGTGAGCCTGGCGCCCTGGGCAGAGGAGGGGCAGGAAGGCCTGAGGGTCTTCAGTGACTTGGTGGACCAGCTGCTGGGAGCTGAACACAGGAACCTCAGGAAAGGAGGGTATATCAGAGAGAGGGATGGTTGGTGCAGTTATTTCACAGTTGCTGCAGTGTGGGGTAGTAAGGCTCCTTCAGAGTCTGACCTTGGAGTGGAATGGGGGTACTAGTGGTGACAGAGCAGAGGTTGGTATGCCAATGAGGGGGACACCACCTAGAGCACTGCCAGCCTCGTCCCCATCCTCTCTCCACACCCCACATGCTACACCCTATCCCCTCTCTTTCATCTCTCTTTCTCATCAGCATCTTCTCTCCGCATCCCATCTCATTTCCTGCTCCACTCCCTCTTTCTCTTTTCCATCCTCACCCTAACTTCTATTCTCTTGCAACTCCACCACTCTCACCTCCTGCATCCTCTCCTCACCCCACTCTCTCTTCAGTTTCTACTTTTCCTCCTCATCCTCATCTTTCCCAGTACAAGCATCTTTCATCCTAAGTTTCTTTGTCCTGCATACTGTGCACCAAAAAAGCAGTGTGGCAAGGTGGATTTAAAGCCTCTGGCCAGAAACCTAACTGCGTGGGTTCAAATTCCACCTTTACCACCTAACCACCTTGCTAAGAGGATTGCGTGAGTATAAAGTGCATGGAGTAGGGCCTCCCGGGCGGCGCAGCGGGTTGAGTACAGCGCTGTGACACTGTCTGCAGCCTCTGCAACGCTGGTTCGATTCCCGGCTGGCCAGGGAGATTCCCATATGGCGCAGCAGACCTCTTCTGTACAGCACACTGCTCCCCTCAGCAGTGTACTTCGGTCAATTTGCCTGTTCTGTTCCCCACTCTGTCTCTGGTGAATCCTCTCACTCCCCACATCTCTGGCCTATACCCCAGCTCTTGTATTCATAAATGAATAAATCTTAAAAAAATTAACTCTCATTAAAAAAATATTAATAATAAAAAATAAAGTGCACAAAGGCAGTGCTCGATATGATGGTTCTTATTTTCACCCTCTCTCCTTACTTCTTGACCCTTTCCTCACTTTCATCTCCCAGCCTCCATTATCCCTCTGTCCCGACTTCATCATATCTCTCGGAAATCCAAAGATGAATCAGACTCAGTTTCTGCCCACAGCCTTGCAGGGAAACAAGCGCAAAAATAAATGCAATATAATAAGTGCTACTTCAAAGATATGAAAGAAATGCTATTGGAGAACAAAGGATATGCAAAGTAACTCTACCAGGGGAGAAAAGAAAAGTCTCAAGGGGCAGATACCCTCTCAACTAATTCTTCAAAGAGGAGGAAGCATTTGTCAGGCAGAGGCAGGAGGGAGGTATTCCAGCAGAAGAAACTCGAGGTGTTTTTTCTTTCTCTTTTAAAAAAAGATTTATTTATTTATGCAAACAAGAACTGGGGTGTAAGCCAGAAGTGGGGGTGGGTGAGAGGATTCACCAGAGAGAATGGGGAGCAGAACTGGCAGATCTACTGAAACACACTGCTGAGGGGAGCAGCTGGCTAGACAGGAGAGGTCTGCTGCACCATGTGGGTTGCTCCCTGGCCAGCCGGGGCTGGGGATCGAATTCGTGCTGCAGTGGCTGGTAGTAGCCTGATAGTGCTGTTTTTAACCCCTGTGCCACCAGGGAGGCCAAACACGAGGTGTTTTCTGTGCTGCTTCTGCAAGGCAATGAAGTGCACACTCCTGTGAACCCCAGACCCTGCAGGGGCACACGCTGCCTCCACATGGCCACAAGGGGACAGCAAAGCACTAGTTGCGACTGCGGAGTCAGCCCTGAAAGCTTCTGAGAGCCATCCTGCAAATCACCTGGAGCCTTCCCCAGATTGTGCTGCCCCAGGCCTCTGACATGAGGAGGAAAAGGCTAGATTTGTTTTAGAGAAAGGAGAGTTCCCTCAAGAGTTGTACAGATGTTAATACGAACAGAAGAGTTCTCCACAGAGTTGCAAGGATCTGCACAGTATGTGCTGTTCACTCGACTAGATTTACTGTGAGCCAGAGGCCTTCCTCAACACATTCTAGTCTTCTTGGCCCTCCTAGAAACCTGTCAGGAAAGAATAATCCCAGCTCTTAGCTAGAAGGGGTTCCTATTTTGCAGATGGGGACACTGAAGCACTGGGCCTAAGTTATACAGAGAGGAAATGGCAGAATTGGCTTGGCTTCAGAGTTTGGATGCCTCCTTCGTGGCTGGCAATTCGGTGACGCTCTGGTGTGCAAAAGTATAAAACCAACTGCCCCACGGAGTCAGCACCACTTCCTTCTCTGAACTGCAGTCCTTGTCTACCACTGATGGGCTTCTCCAAAAGTTTTTTCCCAGAGTCAGATTCTCTTCCTTTATCCACAAACTGTGGAGAGGAAAGTGGCCAGGAAGCAGCAAGTTTATCTTCAAGGAGTTCAAGATGTAGAGAAAGAACCACTAAGTTAACGATTAAAACAGAGGAAAAGGGCCTCTCTGGTGGCGCATGGGGTTAAGCACCGCACTATGAGGCAATCTGCAGCCTCTGCAGCGCAAGTTCGATCCCTGGCCAGCCAGGGAGCAACCCACACGGCTAAGCGGACCTCTCCTGTCTCACCTGCCGCTCCCCTCAGCAGTGTGTTTCAGTCAGTCTGCCTGTTCTGTTCCCCATTATGTCTCTGGTGGATCCTTTCACCCCTCTACCCCCGCATCATTGGCCTGTACCCCAGCTCTTGTATGTATAAATGAATAAATCTTTGGGGAAAAAAAAGAACAGAGGTGGACAAGCGGGGGGCTGGGAGGACAGGTCTCTCCTCCTCTGACACGTGTGGAATTTGGGCAGGAGGTGTTAGGAAAGGTTTCCCAGAGTAACTACAGGGAAGGTAGGAATTAGGTAAGCAGGCAGGGAAGATGCAAAAAAACAAAACCAGAAACAAAACAAAACAAAACAAAGAGAGCTCCAAGAGCTGGGTGAGAACACCTGTGAACATGGTCTAGTAATATCCATTTTAAGAGCTGGTTTTCCCTCCCCAGTGTGTAAGTGGCTTCTGTGGAGCTTCACAGCGATAACACAATAGCCTTTCCTAGGAGCTGTCGGCTACCCAACGCGTATTTGTTGAGCATCTACTAAGTGTCCTGCATAGATGCAGAGGCTAGAGTCCACCCAACTCTGACATGGGGCCTAGCGAAGTGGGAGGCCTTGCTTGCTCAGCTCCCATGGATAGGCAGACACCTCCAAGCACAGAATGCCCCCCTACTGATTACTTTATTACCACAATTTCTTTAACACCAATTACTTTACTACTATTACTTTAACACCAATTTTATATCCTGTTATTTTAATACCACTTTTCTTTCATTTTTTTAGTTCTGGGGAGATTCTGATGTTATCCACTCAGCACTGCGTGGGGCTGGGATGAGAGATGGAAGAGCGCAGGGAGAGTTCCTTTGTGGATGGGCAGGCCCCGCTTCGGAAAAGTAAACTGAGGTCTCAGAAATGATCACACTTCCCTCCCCCACTCTCCACTGCCGCCCTCTCCCCCCTTCCCAGGAGGCAACTTTGGTTCCTGTGATTGACATCCGACCTCCTGGCAGGAACTGTAGATTCAGTCAACATCACTCAAGAGGAAAGAATAAACAGGCATGAGGGGGTGGGGGGTATGGAGAGAGATAATAAAGAGAGGTGAGTCAGAAATAAGCGAGCTGGGGAAGGGAGCAGAAAGGATGCAGGTTATGCCAAGACCCCTGGAGGATGCTGCTGCTGCTGCTGCTGCTGCTGCTCCTGGGGGCTGCCGCAAGCAGATGTCTACATGAGGAGACACAGAAGTCTGTGCGCCTTCTCAGGCCCCCTTTCTCCCAACTTCCCCCAAACACCCGCTCTTCCTCTCTCACCCTCCCTGCCTCCCATGATCCACAACCACTCCGAATCCAAACCTGCTATATAGGAGATCCTGTATCAGATGGAGCCTGGGGTCCTGAGGAAGCTGGGCTGAGAGGGGGATCCCGAGCCCTGGCTGCAGTGAGAGAGGTTGCTCAGCGACTCCGAGGTGTCCTGGCAGGTGAGTTGGGGGACAGAAGGGTTTAGGGAGGGCTGAGGAGCAGAGGCTCAGGAGAGAAACATCACCACGGAAAAGGAACTGGAACTCTAAATGTTTAGGTGAAACCGACCTCTTGTCTTGGCTAGTCTCTCCAATGCAAGGACCTCTGCTTCTAAGTCGAGACCCTGCACAATACTGCCATGCCTTCTGGGGAGACCCAGATACCCCCAACTACCACAAGTGAGTCATATCTCTGAGACTGTTTGTGATGCCTCTTCAGCTGGACCCAGTAATATCTCTGGCTCACCTACAAATATTCATTCTTGCCAGGTGTAGCCTCTTGAACCCAGGGTACAAAGGAGAGAGTTGCCTGGGGGCAAAGGTGAGAGCAACTTCTCAGACTTGGGGGTCTAAATATCTCTAGCCTGTCTGGACCTCCAAGACCATGAGCATCAGATATGCTTCCCAACTATGCAGATTCCCAAAATGTGGCCCTTAGAAATCTGGCAATTTATTAAATCAGAGACTAGAAAGGGTGGTGGTGGCAGGACTCCCTAAGGCTGACCAAAAATAGACTTTGTGCCTGTCTCCAATTCCCCATTTTACTATTGTCCTATCTCCCAGCCCATCCACTAAGCCAGGCGACAAACCTCACTCCCTGACAGATCCCTGATAGCCATCTCCATGGCTATGCCCTGTGGCCGGAGCAGGGTCCCCCACAACTGATCCAGCCAGATGGGCCTGGGGTCCAAAACACTGATTTTCTCCTATATGTGCGGGTTGCCCACACTTCCAAATGTCACCAAGAGGTAAGGTTCAAATTCAATGTCTTTTCCCATTCTGCCTCTTGTGCTTAAATATCATGGGAAGAGTCAGGAAGCATAAACATTTTCATTAAGTTATACTTAGATGGGGTAACTTGGGGAATGCCGATGAAGTTTGGGTGGGGGTGACCCCCTCCAATCATCCTGAGAACAGCCCTGCTGAGTTTTCCGGTCTTCCCTTCTGAAGACTTCTGTGTTATGCCTCTTCTTTTCTTTCCGGCCCTTACCTCGTCCTGGCCCATCCACAGCCCTCTGTCATAGCCTATGCTGCCTGCTGCCAGCTGGACTCAGATGACAGGCCCCTTGCTGGAGCCATTGTCTACTGTGCCCAACATCTCACCAGCGCCAGCCTCAGCCACGGTGACATCGTCATGGTGACTGCTGCACAATAGGGAAAAGCAACAGGTTGGGGGTAGGGGCAGATCACTCGACTTCCCATGAAGTGGAAGAACCTACTAAGGATGGACGAGAAGGTGCCTTGAGCTCTAAAAAGAGCCGTCTGGACAGAGGGGCTGTAGAGTGGCTGGCCAATCCTGCTGCACATCCAGCGCCCTCACCCTGTAGTCTTGTCCTTAGGTCACACTCCATGAATTGCTGCATGCCCTGGGTTTCTCTGGGCAGCTCTTCAGGAAGTGGCGAGATTGTCCCTCAGGACCCGGTGGTAAATGAGAGCAGGGGAGAGGTCTTCCCACCCTGTCAACCCAGGGGGAACCACTACCATCTCATCCTTCCAATTTTCCCTCACCCTTTCTACATTTTCTTTTCCTCCTATTGTCTTCTCCCCTTTCTGTTCCCAGTAAGAGAGAACTGTTCCATCAGGCAAGGAGTGACAAGGCAAGGCCAGTGGGGACAGCTGCTTCTCACCACACCAACTGTGAGTCACAGCCTGGCCAAACATTTGGGAGTGCTTGGGATTTTACCGGGTGTTCCCTTGGAAGAAGAGGTGAGAATGAGAACACCAGGGGGTCATGGGGGGAAAAGGGAGTAGCCAGGTGGTAACCAGCTATCTCCTCCAATAGGGTTCTTTGTCTTCACACTGGGAGGCCCGACTTCTCCAGGGCTCTATAATGACTGCTACCTTTGATGGTGCCCGACGCACTCGACTTGACCCAATTACTCTTGCTGCCTTCCAAGACTCAGGCTGGTACCAAGTCAACCACAAAGCTGCAGAGGAACTATTGTGGGGCCAGGGTGAGAAATCAGGGAGAATGGCAGAGGCCTTCACAAACAAAGTCAGCTCAGGGGAAGTGAGAGATTGAAGGGATTGCCTGCTGCCAATGACAGGGTGTCTCTGGATCTGTAAGCATAGCTGGCACGGAGGAATGTTTGGGGCTTCATTGTTTCTCAGGGCTCTTTTTTAAGATTTATCTATTCATGCATACAAGAATTGGGGTAAAGGTCAGAGGTGCAGGTGGTGAGAGGCTTCTCCAGAGACAGAGTGGGGAGCAGAACAGGCAGACTGACTGAAATACACTGCTTAGAGGAGCAGCGGGCGAGACAGGAGAGGTCTGCTGTGCCATGTGGGTAGCTCCCTGGCTGGCTGGGGATCGAACTTGTGCTGCAGTGGCTAGTGATAGCTTCATAATGCTTAAGAGGCCACCAGGGAGGCCTCTTCTCGGGGCTCTTTCTCCTCCTATCTGTCAAGCAGGATCTGGCTCAGAATTTGGCCTGGTGACCACATGTGGAACTGACTCCTCAGACTTCTTCTGTACTGGCAGGTGTGTGCGCCAAGCGGGGGAGGGGCTTTGCAGCTGTCAGGGATCCTGGAGTCACTCTACCATCCCTTCCACACAGTGGACTGGGTTGCCACTACCTGCACCTGGACAAGGGACGCTGCTCCTCAGGCCCCACGCTGGAGGGCTGCCGCATGTATAAGCCCCTGGCCAACAGGGTGAGTAGACTAGAACATAGAAAGCAAGTGAGTGAGCCCGAGGAGTCAGCCTCTGAGGCATTCAGACAAACACTATCCTACCTTCTGCCCTGCCCTTCAGAGTGAATGCTGGAAGAAAGAAAACGGATTTCCACCAGGGGCAGAGAATCCCCATGGGGAGATCTACCATCCCCAAAGTCGTTGCTTCCTTGCCAACCTCACTTCACAACTGCTCCCTGGGGGACAGATCAGGCATCCCTCTCAGACCCCACACCTGAAGGAAGTGGAGCTCACAGGCCGATGCTACTTACACCAGTGCACAGAGAGAGGCACCTACAAGGTGCAGGTGGAGGGATCACCCTGGGTCCCCTGCCTTCCAGGAGAGGCAGTTCAGGTGGGTGTCTTCAGTGGGAGAGCTGCAGTACACTGGACACTTGTAAATGCACGTAAGGGAGAACTAGCCAAGCTGTTCAGACGCTCGTTCATTTTCTACCCAGTACCCACAGAGTCCATGACTCAGATGAAGATGGCACATTTTCTTTAGGAGAACCCACACAAGCAACTAGGTCTATACTGTACCCTATGTGTTTCCTTGCAGATACCTGGGTACCACGGTCTTCTCTTCTGTCCCCGGGGTCGGCTATGTCAGACTAATGAAGATATGGATGCTGTTACTTCTCCACTTGTGACACTTTCAACCAGAGACCTGTTACTCCAGCTTTCCATAGGATTAGGCGGACCCCCAAGTCACTACCTGGGGAAGGAAGAGCGAGAAGAGCTGGCAGAAGCAGTGCTACAGGCTCTGGTGAACAGAGGAGGTGCCGGCAGGTAAAGGGACAGTTAGGCTGAGAATTTACACAATGGGCAAGGAGAATCTTTTAAGTCCTTTGCGTTATGACTGTTCTCTGAAGACTTTCTGTTCATGCCACTCCTAAGCCTGCACCTTCCATTAGATATACTCTTCCTGGTACTGTACCTCTATTAAGAGATGCAAATATCCATTCAGGTGCTACTTCCACAGTCCCTCCATTACCACTAGTCTGGTTTTCACTGTACAAGTATGGAAGTCCCCTGGCTGCCAAGGGCCTTTGGCTGATGAGCTACACAGGGCCCTGACCCTAACTCTCCAGAAGAAGCCGCTGGAAGTATTTTATGGAGGATTCCAATTTACCACAGAATACAGCAAGTAAGATAACATTCCTAAGTTTTCTTTCAAATTCCTGGAGTCCAGCACTCCTCACATATACCACCCAAGTTAGTATACATGGGATGTATCCTATGGGACACTTCTTCACACACGCACACACAAATAATGGGGAGCTACTTCCTTTCTTAAACATTATCCCAGCACCGTTTCTACTTATTTAAATGCCATAGTTTGACTCTTTCCTATAGCCACTTCCCTCTCTGCCTCACTTCCAACAATTAAGCCAGACTTGGATGGTGACCTTATTCTTATTTTTGGGTACTATTTTCTTTTTTTTTAAAAAGATTTATTTATGTATACAAGAACTGGGGTATAGGCCAGCAGTGTGGGGGGGGGCGTGTGTGAGAGGATTCACCAAGACAGAGTGGGAAATAGAACAGGCAGACTGACTGAGATACACTGCTGAGGGGAGCAGCGGGCAAGTCAGGAGAGGTCTGCTGTGCCATGTGGGTTGCTCCCTGGCCGGGGATAGAACTTGTGCTGCAGTGGCAAGTGGATAGCTTCATAGGTTGTCTCTTAAACCCTTGCGCCACCAGGGAGGCCTTGGTTCTATATTCTCAATTTCCTGTTTTAGCTTACTAAGTGAAGTAGAGCTTCATGAATTGTGGCTTATAGTAAAGCACTTCACCCCTTGGGCCTCCTTAGCGGCCTAGGGGTAAGTCTAAGCACTATAACTGCTATGGCCTGAGTTCAATCTCCAGCCAGGAAGCTGACCCACATGCCCAGCAGACCTCTCCTGTCTCACCCGATGCTCCCCTTAGCAGTCTATTTCAGTAAATCTGCCTGTTCTGCTCCCCACTCTGTCTCTGGTGAATCCTCTCACCCCCACACTTCTGGCCTACACTCCAGTTCCTCTATGCAAAAATAAAAAAAAATAAAGTATCAGTTTAAGTATCATTACCTTCCTTGATCAACATTTAAAAAAAAAATAAAGCACGTCATCCCCTAAGCTTAGAAATATTCCAAGCCAAATATTACCTCTTACCTCTTTCCTAGGCTGCTGGTTACCTCGGGCCATAATCTGTCCATGACCCGCCTAGGTCTCTCTGTGACACTCTGCCTAATGTTACTCATCCTGGCAAGTACACTGGGGATCGTGGCCTATCAGAAGCGAGCTGGTATTCAGGTGGGACCATCTGTCCCTGACCACTCACCAGAGGCCCAAGGCACAACAGGGGTTCTGGCTGGAGGAAGTGTGATGTCACCCAGAGCATGAAGGGGGACAGTGGAAATATTTCTTGGAAGACAAGTGGATGAAAAGCTGAGCTACTGTCCACACTTAAGTTCTACTTTTCTCAGAATGCCTTTCTCTGTATTGCAACTTAATGCTATACCAGCTTTGCAATAAAAAGGAGATTTAAGGTTCTGAAAATTTCTTTATTTTGATACAAGAAAACCCCTTCAACTAGTAATGAGCTTTTTTTTTTTTCCCCCATGTTGTCAGGAAGCACTTACAGAATAGAAATAACTGCTACCAGCACCAAAAATATCACATATGCTTTAGAAAAAGTCACTTGATTTGGATTCAAACAAACATCAGTGTGGAGCAAGTAGTTATCTTCCTCTCCTGACTTTCCATAATTTTACTGAACCATCACTAGGAAAGTCAGTGGTTGGGATGTCGCATAATTATGCTAGAATCTGTAAGGGTAGTGAAACCGGTCATCTGAGTCCAGCTAAACCATAAAAATACAATCTTTATTGCTCTTCTCTCTTGCTTTTGGAGTAGGGCAAGCTCTGCTTTAAACTCCTTGGACCAGCAGGCTTGAGTTGTAATGTATAGGTTCTTTTCATTATAGCTGCAAAAGAAGTTATTAAGTTTTTAAGGGTTTGGCATCTCCTAGAAAGCAAGAGAGGAAGACTGTTGATCTGGATTTGCTGAGATGGAGATGGAAAACATTTATACTAGGAGTTCAGTGCATATGCTGTTAACGTTGAAATAACCAGGTCTACAGTGCTCAGCAATTTCGGTCAGCTGATTGGGATACCAGCCCCATATTTTTAAGTGATACATACGAAGTTCATGCTGTAGAGTTGTGGTTTTTGATCCGTCAGCTTTGGTCATCTCTTTTATTTTTTTTTTTTTTTTAAGATTTATTTATGTGTACAAGAACTGGGGTGTAGGCCAAAGGTGTGGTGGATGAGAGGATGCACCAGAGACAGAGTGTGGAGCAGAACAGGCAGATTTTACTGAAATACACTGCTGAGGGAAGCAGCGGGCGAGACACAAGAGGTCTGTGGCGCCATGTGGGTCAGCTTCCTGTCTGGGGATCGAACTAATGTTACAGTGGCTCACGATAGCTTGATAGTGCTGTCTTTAACCGCTGCACCACCAGCGAGGCCCCCATCTTCTTTTATTTTAATGTCCATCAGTCCTTACCAGCTGTAGCAGCAACTGCTTGGTAAAATTTTGCCACGAAGTCAGGCTCACTGACTTCCAGCTGCCTGACAAATTCATTGCGCTCCTGCTCAGCCCAACCTCGAAACCACTGATCCCAAAGACGTAGCTGGCACTCAAAGATACAAGGTGGTCGGTATGCCCCAGACACACTAAGCTGCTCCAGACCTTCCAGTAGTGGCTGTAACTTTCCTGGCACAGCCTTAGCTACCAAGTCCTGTAGGAAACGCTCACGCTGAGGTCCTGACCAACTGGCAAACCAGTGAAGAATACACTTCATCTCCTGGGAAGTGATGTAAGACATTGGGGGAGGGGAAGAGTTAGTAATACTGTCTGGCACTGAGGGAAAGGGAGAAGGCAGAGATGGTGGCATCCAAGATGATGATGATTCCAATGGCATCCTGAAATACAAAAGCACTGTTGTTACATACTCTCTAGACAGAGTGACCAAAATACAACTTCCCACAAGGAATCTTACCACACTCAGTCACCATCTACACAGGAAATTACTTTTCACCAATTCGATTTACAGGAAAACAAGGTCCTTCATTTAGTTTTCATGAATAACTTCATTTTATATTTGCCAACCTTCCTATATTTCAAATTTGCCAGCTCCTGTGTGCCTCCATCATTTTTATACAGATTCTAAAAATAACCAGCGTATTTCATGCTCATTTTCTCACACCTACTTCCATATTCCAGGTTGAGTAAAGAACAAAAACTAATGTTGGTCCAAGTCGTCGTCCCTAAAATGAAATATGGTACATTTTTAAATTTACCACATGCAGCTGGTCAGGACCTGTACTTTAATCACTCCACAGCTATCAACAATGGGAAAAGAAAAATAAATAACATCATATGAAAAAGAATCTTCTTTGCAAAGTGTATACTGTCTCTGAAATATGCCAGGTACTTCACAGCATTGGTTACTTCCTTTATTTATTCCTATAAAATACCAGGAAAAATTAAAAAGCAGAGTAAGTGAGGGCACCTGGCTCAAAATAATATAACACAGTAAGAATAGCATAAGTCACGTATTTATTCGAGACTGAAAAAAGTCTAAATGGTTTGGTGACTTAAGAACCTAACAAGTGTTACTAATGCAGATGTGTGACAATTTATGTCTTTGAACAATTTTCATTAATTAGACATTAAGAATATTTATTGATGCCTGCCATTGATTTCCAGCACTTATGCAACTGGGTCAACTAACTCGAACAGTTTGAATCTCTAAGAATGAAAATTTTAAACTATTTGTCTATGATCTATTTTACTGTTTGTATTTCTTCTGTTGTAAGCTGGAGTATTTCCAGTGACAAAGAAAGGGAACCCCTAACCATTAACATCTGTTCAGGTCCAAAACAGTCTAGGGAAGTATTTTCTTTCCCTCAGTGATGTACATGAAGCAATTCCTTCTAAAGAAACTTTATTCTCTCATTCAGAGAAAGGGAGAACTGTTCCCGAGTCCTGCGACACGGCCCCCACAGCAAACTCAAGTTCAATGATCATGAATTACTTCAGTCTAGGTCCAAAGACAAGGTGTTGCTACTTGCCCACTTTGAAGGATACGGAGTCTGGCACTCCAAGGTCCCAAAGAATAGCCCTAGAAGGGAGTGGTGGGGATTCAGGGCATGGGAGGCGGAAGCTGTTTCCGTAAGGGAGCGGGAGGCTCGTCCTATTAGCTGAACCCGCGAGCACCGGGCCTGACCGGGCCCAGGAACGGACTTCTACCTCGCTTACCTCCCCTTGTCTCTCACAGGGTACCCGGAGACCGTCTCAAGAGTACTTAGATCCCAACTATCGCCGCGCTTCCATATTTCCTGAAAACCCTAAACAGGGCCAGCCCGGCAGCCCACGCACTTCCGGCGCCGGACGAGCCCCAAACACCCAAGCGCCTCAGCGCCCCAACCTTAGGTCCGGAGATAGCCGAGTAACTCCGACTGCGGCTATGCCAGAGTCGAGGCATTCCGAATAGATTCGATTCAAAGCCTCGGTAAGACGAAGATAACCGAGCTCTAAAAGCAAGGGAAGGGAGGGGCAGCGGCTGAGAGGATGGACAGAACCGATTGGTGCCGATGTGCAGACGGAAACACCCGAGCAGCTCCGTAGGAACCCGGGGAGTTTTCAGTGGTAATCGAGGGGCTGACTACGGCAGTGGGCGGGGTCAGTTCGGTACGTTCGAAGGGCGTTGGCGGAAATTACCGAAGATGCCCGAAGCCGTCGGGACGGACCCGAGTACCTCACGCAAGATGGCGGAGCTGGAGGAGGTGACTCTGGACGGGAAGCCTCTTCAGGCGCTCCGGGTGACCGACCTGAAGGCCGCATTGGAGCAGCGAGGCCTAGCCAAGAGCGGGCAGAAGAGTGCCCTGGTCAAGCGGCTCAAGGGGGTGAGGAGACGGCGTTGCCGGGGTTTCGGAGGGGAGCGGACCCGGTAGAGACGAGTCTCTGCCGCGGCGCAGGCGCAGTGTCGGGGCTCGGCGCGAGCTCGCTCAGGCCGCCAGCGCGAGCCTCGGGATCCGCGCGCACGGTGGTTGGTGGGGCTCGCTCTGGAATAGAGATAGCGCCGGTTCCCGCCTTAACGGCAGCGGCGCGAGCCCAAAATGGGAGGGTGCGCGCTACTCTCCCGGAGTGTCTTAAGCTCCTTCCTTCTTCCCCCACCCCCTCCTTGTTTGTGTCTGTGGTTTCGGCGCATGCGCCGCTAAAGGAGTTAAATCCCACTACTACCACCGGCGTTGCTGGCCTGAGGGGGGCGAGTGGGGCAGGGTCGGAGTTAGGGGTATAGTTGGGCTGCGGGGTTGGTGGGGTAAGTATCAGTATCCGGAAGAATAGGGTTGAGGTAGGGTAAAAGAAAAATGTCTGCTTGATTAGGTTAGGACGCGAAATGAAGAGAAGCCTTGATTTGAAGGGACTTGGCTAGAAAGGGGTGTATAATTTATAGGATATCCCGAAGCAATGGGGGTGTGTGAGAATTGGGTGGGTATTGATGTGAGAGGTGAAGCAGGTTGGTGTATGCTGGGGGCTTGGAATCTGTTTGAGTAGGTTAGGGTGGGATTGTCATGAGGTAGGTAAATGGATTTTGTGTATAGGTTTGGTGTAAACTGAGAAGGGCTGGCTAGGAAGTTTTGGTTTGGGTTAATTAGAATACGAGGTGAGTAGTTTAGATTACGGCAGGCTTGGCCCAAGGGTTAAGTTGGCAGACCGTTGCTTCTGCAGAAGCTGGCCGTTTCCTTTCCCTCCCTCTCCGGGGATTGGGTCAGACCAGTTTTCCAGTCTGGTCATTTTGTTCTGTAGCCTCCTCTTGAATTTTTATGACTCTTGGTAAATCTAGGTGTCACTTTGAAAACTATACAGATTCACTCAAGGTAGCTCTAGTTCCTGGTAACTGACCAAGTGATTCAGTCAGGCCCAAAGCAGAACCTCATGTTGGTTTCATGTATTTGAAACTGATTTGAGTGATTTTACCTGCAAGGCCGAATTTAGAAGGGGCACTAGTCAAAAGTGCAGAAGAGAAGAGAGAGTGCAGTACTGGTTCTATCACTGTCGCTGATTTGCTTACGCAGCCAGGTGACTGATTTTCGGTGTTCCTGCAATTTTATGTCTGTGCATTTGGGAAAAGTAGCTGTGGCTACCTTTAAGGGTCTTCTGAAGATGAATGAGAAAAGTATTAGTAAAGGGTCTTTGGGTCCTTGGAAAAGGAATAGTGTGTAAGTGTGTATGGATTAGTCATTAAATTTAATGAACTGATTGGGGGAGGGGTGTTTTATTTTTCCCTTGGTGTCTGATTTTTGCCCTTTTCTGTAACAGGCTCTAATGCTAGAAAATTTACAGAAACACTCAACACCCCATGCTGCATTCCAGCCAAATTCCCAGGTAAGAAAGAAGGTTCGTTAGGTGAGGCAGGCTCTTGTGATGTACAGACACATTGAAGGACATGATATTGTGTATTTGGTGCCTAATTTCTCATCAGTGTTTTCCTAAGTTCCCTGATTTGGAAATTTTCTCATACCATGACAGCTGAATTTTAATCAAGCCTACAGTAAAGAACAGAATCAGGAGTTACTAATTTCTAATACTTGAAATGGTATGTGCAAAAAGATGTGACTAGTTGATTAAGTGCAGTGCAGACATATGAAGTCTTTTATGCACCATTGATTTGGAGAAAGTTGATGTCTTTAAATGTAGATATGAAGTAGACAGTCAATAGGACAGTATAGGAAAATACTTGCTGATCAAGAAGAACTCTTGCATTGACATAGGTTTCTAAGAATGCAATCCTTAGGAAAGCCACCATTACTAGTGTCAGCTACTAACTATGGAGTTACTTTTAAACAGTATTATCTCTCTTATTTAGGGCAAGATGCTTAACCTTTGGAGGGCTTGGTTTCCCTAATTTTCTTATGTATGATGTGAAACAAGATTGGAATTGATCCATAATTTTATAACTGCTCTGTGGGGTTTTGTGGAGTTGCTTTAAGGGACTTCTTTAGGGAAGATACCTTCTTTGAAAGTGAGTAGGGAGGGCCTCCCTGGTGGCGCAGCGGTTGAGCGCTGGGTTGCGAAGCTGCCCACAGCCTCTGCAGCGCCAGTTCTATCCCCAGCTGCTCCCCGGCCACTGGAGGAGGGTCCCACATGGCGCGCAGACTTCTCCTGTCACCCGCTGCTCCCCTCAGCAGTGTACTTCGGTCCTTCTGCCTGCTCTGCCCCCCCACCCCCCCCCACCCCCCCCGGCTCTGGTGAATTCTCTCATCCTCCCGCGCTTCTGATTGTACCCAGTGCTTAAATAAATAAATATTTTTAAAAAAAAAAAGAAAAGAAAGAAAGTGAGTAGGGAGGGGTTCACTCTCCGCTTTTAAACTACCTTGGTTCTACTTTAATCTGCTGTGTATATTGACTTTATGTATTACATATTTTTAGATGAAATAATTCCATTTTTGTTTCCCAAATACCTAAAGTCTTAGACTGTGTTAAGATTCTTTTCAGCTTTAAAATTCCCTCATTATAGTGTTAGACACTTAAAGGAAAAATCCAGGTCTTTGTTAGTGCAGTGGTGTGCAGCTCCAGTCTAGATGAAGTCCCAAGATACTGTGGAAAAACAAGAGAGCCTTCCTACTCCCTTGCTATCACCTCATTATGCTGTAAGTATCTAGACAGCTTTCAGAGGTTTAGTTAAGAACTTTAACAAGCATAAGAAATGAAATAAGTTAATCAGTTTAGGATTATATTCCTTTTACCCATTGGATTTTAGTCTTTGAAACTTTGTTTTATGGAGAATATATCTATTCTCTAGATCAGTTGAGTAGCAAGAGATTCATTTCTACTTTAGGTGAAAATAAACATTTATCATGCTTAAGAAAGATAACTAATGACATAGAAAGTATTCAGATTTTCTCCTTTTTTCTGGAGTTTTGATAAAACTTATTAAACAAGAAGGTTCTTAGGAGGAGGACTTGTACAGAGAAAGCCAAAGGGCAAAAGGGTGACATGGGAGTCTGCTGCAGAAAAAAATGGGAAAAGGGATTAAGCTCCTGGATTTTAAGTATTGTTACAAAGAATTTCTTCTCATCCAAAGAAAATGGAGTTCGAACTCTGTCTAAATGCTGACTAGACATCCCCCTCCTTAGTCTCTTGACATTATGCTTTTAAAAACTGTACTTAAAATTTGGAGATGTGTGACAAAATGTTTCCTGGCTAAGAAGAGATTGATCTTTTGTGTCAGTAAAAGATGAGCTAGTAGGAACTAGTAATTTCTCTCTCAGTTTTGGCATTACTAGGAGGAAAAAAATTTGTTTTTAGATAATTTAGATTATTTAAAACAGGTTCAAAGGCATAATTTTACACAATTTTGATTTCAAGTTATTTGTGCATCACTCTTTGGGAACTAAATATTTGAAATAAAAAGTTATGTGCTGTCTTTTGTGTATCATAGGACTTTATTTTGTTCAGTATAGGAGTAGCTTAGGAAAGGGCCTTCACCTTTCTTGGACTCAAACATAAGGGGTAGATCTTTGCTCCATGGAATTTTCTTCCTTGCATTTTCCTGCTTTGCTTTCCTAGACTTTCATTTTCCATGTTCTCTATACAGATTGGCGAGGAAATGAGCCAGAACAGTTTCATAAAGCAGTATCTGGAAAAGCAGCAGGAACTGCTTAGGCAGCGTCTGGAACGTGAAGCTCGAGAAGCTGCAGAACTTGAAGGTAAGCCCAGACTGTCACTTCTTACAAGGAGTTCTTCATTCTTACTCCTGTCATTGAGTAGATGGGCCTGTTTAACTAGGCAATTTCAGGAATAGGTCAAGCTGAAAATACTACTTATTTCTGTTGATAGTTTATGGAGCCAAGTGAGTTACTGTTTACCCTTTGTCAAGGGAAGAAGACTCTTAATTTGACTATCTTAGAAATCCTGCCAACAGGAAGCGTTAGAAGTAAATGAATCTATACTTAGATGAGGTAGACCTTAATCTTAGGGAGTTTTTTTCTTTGTACAGTGCTCTTTTTAGTATATACTCTGTATCCGTGACTTTGCCTGACCTCCTTCACTCCTCTACATATTCCCACATGCTGAGCCCTTCACTCCCTCCCTGCCCCGACCCAATCTGTACTTTGCAGAAGCTTCAGCTGAGTCGGAGGACGAGATGATCCATCCTGAGGGAGTGGCTTCCCTGCTGCCTCCTGACTTTCAGAGCAGCCTGGAGAGAGCAGAGCTGGAGCTCAGCAGACATTCGCCCAGTACGTATCTCCCTCCCCACTGCGCTATTTTGTCAATCCTGCGTAGTTGGTGGGGGGAGGTAGTTAGCCTCCTTTCATACTAAGCCTCCATAAAGTCCCAGGAAAATTCTGTGACATTGATATTTGACATCTGTTTTTCATGGAAATGATGTCCTTTTTGAAATTTGCTTTCACCTCGATATTGTGTTAACCTCTCAGAATGTTTTATAAAACAGTGTGATTTTTCTTCTCATCTGTACCTCTTTAACCGCTTCTGTCTCTGAATTTAGCAACAGTCACAATTTTTTCCCATCTCTTAAACCATTGTGTATATTGTGTGTTGCACAACTAGTCACCCTTCCCAAACAGGCATCAGTCAGCTGCAGTTGATGAATCCATTCAACAGATTTGTATTGTGTGCCTATTGCATGCCAGGCATCTGCTAGGCACCAGGAATAAAGTAGAGAAAAAGACAAATCTCTGGACTAAATAAACTTGAGTCTAGTGAGATGAGCATTAAACACATTGTTACCTAAAGAATTACAGTTGTGCCCATGCTATGAGAGGCAGTGCAGAATATTATGTGAGCATATTACTGAGGCCTCTAACCCAATGTGTGTGGTTGACTCAGGCAAGGTTAATTTTTTCATGCTATAAAAATACTAAGCACTAGTTTTGCATAGCATTTCAATCAAAAGTCTGCAAATGCAGCTTTGTCTTCTAAGAAGTACCTGCTTAAAACAGTATACTCTTGGGAAAACATGTATATAAGACGTGAGGATAGTGGCTAGATTATATTAAGCCAATGTGAGAAGTATTTTGAATCATTTTTAATTGGTCACGGGGAGGATGATTATTCCATATTTAATATTTTTAGAATGTATGGAAGTTGCTGTTGTCATTCATAGAGAATTCTTTCATGAAAATCGATTTTTAAAAGATGCTAATGACAGGAGGAAAAAAAGATATTAATGACAGGAGAGAAATAAATTCTTTTAGAAACCTCTTTTCTCCTCAAATATAAGAATAGCATACCCTCAACTGATTCATTTTGCTCTTAGCACTTTTTTTCCTTCTATAAAGCCAAGAGGAAAGGTTTGGAAAGCTCTTTTACAAATTTGATGTCAGTTTCTAAAATAGAAATCAGTCAGAAATGTTTATTGAAGTCCTACTGTATACATATCTCTGTACTAGAATGTATGGTGAGCTACCACACTCTAAAATCTATTAGGGGGAAAGAAGATAACTGCATATAGGCTAACAGAAAATGCTGTATTTTTAAGTGACATGTAAATAGTACAGACACATGCAACATAGGCATTCAGAAGAGTCAAAGATCTCTGAGAACTAGAAAGCTTAGAGAGCCTCAGGAAGGATATGTAGGATTTGAGCCAAGCTTTAGGAATGGATAGGATTTGAATTGGCACAGAATATACAAGAGGATATTTTTAGGAAGGAACAGAGGCATAGAGATAGGAATGAATGTAGGTTTTTTTTTTAAAGATTTATTCATTTATGCATACAAGAGCTGGGGTACAGGCCAGAGATGTGGGGGGTTGAGAGGATCCACCAGAGACAGAGCAGGGAACAGAACAGGCAGACTGACTGAAATACACTGCTGAGAGGAGCAGCGGGCGAGACAGGAGAGGTCTGCTTCACCATGTGTGTTGCTCCCTGGCCGGCCGGGGATCGAACTGCTGCAGAGGCTGCAGATAGCTTCACAGTGCCGTGCTTAAACCCTTGCACCACCAGGTAGGCTCTGAATATAGTATTTTTAAAGGACTGTAAACAAATAGCCAGAATCAGTATTCTTTAGTTTTCAAGAATTGGCAAGAAATTAAAAGGTTTATAGATTGGGATAATATTACAGGGTGCTTTGAATGTCAAGCTAGTGAGTATGAGCTTTTTTACCCTAAAGATAATAGAGAAACCACTGAAATTCTTTTTTTCTTTTTTTCCAAAGATTCATCTATTTATACATACAAGAACTGGGTTACAGGCCAGGTTGGGGGGGCGGTGAGAGGATTCACTGGAGACAGAGTGGGGAACAGAACAGGCAGATCGACTGAAATACACTACTGAGGGGAGCAGTGGGCGAGTCAGGAGAGGTCTGCTGCGCCATGTGGGTTGCTCCCTGGCTGGGGATCAAACTCATGCTTGCGTTGGCTGCAGTTAGCTTCATAGGTTGCATCTTAACCCCTTGCACCACTGGGAAGGCCCCATTGAAAATTCTTGATAGGACCAGGATCTGATATGGAGCTCTCTGTTAAAAAAAAAAAAAAAAAAAAAAGTCCTCTCAGTTAAAAACATAATTTGAGGGCCTCCCCAGTGGCGCAGCGGTTGAGCGCTGGGTTGCGAAGCTGTCCGCAGCCTCTGCAGCGCCGGTTCGATCCCCGGCTGCCCACCGGCCACCGGAGGAGGGTCCCACATGGCACGTAGACCTCTCCTGCTGCCCACTGCTCCCCTCAGCAGTGTACTTCCATCCTTCTGCCTGCTCTGCTCCCCGCTCTGGCTCTGGTGAATTCTCTCACCCTCCCGCGCTTCTGACTGTATACCCAGTGCTTGTATAAATAGATAAATAAATAAATCTTTTTTAAAAAAATAAATAAAAATAAAAACATAATTTGAAATGAAAATGAAGACTGGATCCTGTAATAGAAATACAGTTTCAAAAGCAAATAAATTTGTGGCAACCATAATGTAGTAGATAGAGATTTCAAATTACAGTGCTATAACTTGAAGTCTATATAATGTTAAATATCAGTGTTACTTCACTTTTTTTTTTAGTCAAATAAGAATTTACCATGAGGGTAATCTGTCTCTTCTGTGCTTTATGTCATTAGCATGATATTGCCTATGGCTGTAAACTATGGAGGAAAAACATGTAAAAGAAAGGGTAAGAGAGAGATGGAAAAATAAACTTTAAGTCATGAACGTAATAAACTGTACAATGGCCAACAACTACCGTAATAGTCTTTACTACCTTTGATCTTGGCTAGAATTTGAATTTCATTGAAGATGTACAAAGTTTGATCAGGGTCCTAAATGAGGACAGTGGTGTAGAGTTCTAGCAGTGCTTAGTAGAATCGGGTGATGGCTAGGGTTTACCCAGAAGTTAAGATTCTTTCAGGTTGTACGTTGTCAGTTCACCGTAGGCAACTTATTTGTTGGCTTTGGATGTTTTGGGGTTCTCTATTTAACAAGATTTTTAATAAAAGGATCGTATTAACATATCTTCTTAATCATGAGGATTTGTTTTTAATGCTACTATTTTTAAGAATAAGGGGTACCCAAGAATCTTCTCAGAATGTGAGTCTTAGAACGCTATATTTTTAAAAAGTCCCCTGGTGGTTCTGTTCATCAGCTCAATTTTTTTTAAAAAAGATTTATTTTTATGCATGCAAGAACTGGGGTACAGGCCAGAGGTGTGGGGGGTGGGGGTGGTGAGAGGATCCATCAGAGACAGAGTAGGGAACAGAACAGGTGGATTGACTGAAATACACTGCTGAGGGGAGCAGTGGGCCAGGTTGGGGGGGCGGTGAGAGGATTCACTGGAGACAGAGTGGGGAACAGAACAGGCAGATCGACTGAAATACACTGCTGAGGGGAGCAGTGGGCGAGTCAGGAGAGGTCTGCTGCGCCATGTGGGTTGCTCCCTGGCTGGGGATCAAACTAATGCTTGCGGTGGCTGCAGTTAGCTTCATAGGTTGTGTCTTACTTAACCCCTTGCACCACCGGGGAGGCCCCAATCAGCTCAATTTTTGAATGACTGAATAGTTTTTCAGTGTTTTACCAGGATCCTTAGCTTATATTCCTGCAACTTCCCATTTATGGTCTGTAGACAAAAATCCCAAAAAGGAAGAACTGATTTATAAAATCCTCTCTGGCTCTCACTGTTATCTTCTTATCTTTCCACCACTTTCTTCAAATTTTTCTAAGGTGTTAGGTGTCAGTGTCTACTTTCCATAGTCAGAAATTGTCCTATTCTCTTCTGTATCTGGGTATACAGAAATCCTTACATGCTTTAGTTAATTACATTTTAATGCCCAATTTAGGAAAATTAAAAGGAAAAATACAAAAACATTTAAAAATAATTATCCACAATACTGATTCTCTAACAAAGGAATAACCCCAGAGGATCTGAGCCAGCCTTTGGCTTATAGAGCATTAGTCCTCATTCCTATTTTTCGTATAAATCTTATCGCTTTATTCTCTTAATTCCTGCTGCTTTTTCATACCCAAGGACACCCTTTGGCTATAGGCTTTGTTGTAATTTCTAGTGACCTTACTTTGATTCTACAAATTGGGGATTAGTTTTCTAGGGCAAAGAAACTACTTTCCTATTTGATCCTTAAACTTACCCTTTACTTTAATAAATTTTGTACTATCTAGCAGCCATGTTTTCTCCTAAAGGCGTCTAGCTTTGGAATCTTGGAACTCTTATATTTACCCTGACTTGCTTTTTCTTTTGTTACCTCCTTTTCAATTATTGAAATACATTTATCTGTTGCCATTTTTAGTTCCACCTTTTGTTAAAGGGGCTTAATTTCTACATGTCTTATTAACATATGGCTTAAGATATGCATATGACCAATTTGCTCACTATAGAAGCTGTTACCTTTCCCAGAAGCTTGTTTGCATCACATCAGCTCCTTAGAAGGAGCTAGTAAGAGATTCTTCATCTCCTCCTTGTATCTTGTATCTATATGACTTACTAACTTCTTATTTTATTCCAAGGACTCCTCCAGTTGTCGTGTTTATTTATTTTTCCCAAAATAGCCAAAACTCTGTAGGCAGTCCTGCTTATTTTCCTCACATCTCTTTGATGACTTGTTCGAGTGCTTCCAGAGTAGTGAGCTAGATGTCTATCACTGCTGTTTTACTGAATCAAAATGACATGATCCAGTAGGATGGAATATTTACAATAGGTAGAGAAAGAAGCTATTTATAGTATCTAATTTTAAAACTTTAACACTTTTAATTGACCCGTTTGACACTTTAATCTCTGACAAACTTTGTATGTTACCTTTTTTCCTTAGAATCATTTTATTCAGAGCATATATGTGCTTAATGATTTACCACAAAGCATCTTTTGTAGGACTTTAGATATATGCTTATAATTCTTTTTTTTTAATTGAAAAGAAAATAAAAAGAATGTTTGTTGTATAGAACTTGAGTGATGGTAGCAAATACTTAGATGGGTAGTCATCAATAACCCCAGATACTAAAATAACCACGATTGATATTTAGGTGTATAATTTTTCCTTCTTTTTTCGGGTCTGTGTATCAGCTTAAAAATCTGCAACTTTCAATTTCCTCTTTAAAACCTGGTTAACTTTTTTTTTTTTTTTAATTCTTGAGCATCCTAATAATGATTTTTAAGAGTATTTTTAGAGTACGTTTAGGTTCATAGCAAAACTGAGCGGGAAATAAGATTTCCCACATGCCCTATGCTACCATGTATGTTTAGCCTCTCCCATTATCAACATCCCCTATCAGAATGGTACATTTCTTACAACTGACCAACCTACACTGACATATCATAATCACCTAAAGTTCATAATTAGCTAAGGATTCACTTTTTTTTTTTTTTTAAAGATTTGTTTTCACTTATGCATATAAGAAGTGGGGTGTAAGCCAGAGGTGCAGAGAGTGAAAGGATTCACCAGAGACAGAGTGGGGAGCAGAACAGGAGGATCACTGAAATACACTGCTGAGGGCGAGACGGGAGAGGTCGGCTGTGCCATGTGGGTTAGCTCCCTGGCTGGGGATCAAACTGATGCCGCAATGGCTGGCAATAGCTTGAGAGCACTGAGGCTTTATCCCCACTGCCCCTAGTGAGGCCCCTAAAGATTCATTTTTGATGTACATTCTAAGAATTTGGACAAATATGTAATGACATATATCCATCACTAATAGTACCAGATAGAATAGTTTTACTGTTCTGAAGGTCCTCTGTGTTCTTCCTATGCATCCCTCCACCTTTTTTTTATTGTTTTTAAACTACAGTAGCACAGTTTCTTTCTCTTATGCTTGTAAAGGAGATTTACCTAAAATTCATGGAAAATAATACATTTTCTTTTGGTTTTACTCATGTTGTAATTAAACCTTTTCCATTCATGTAACTATAAAATTATTATTGTTATAGCTACCACATTATTTTTCTCTTATAGATTAGTCTTCAGTTGCTTGCTAAAGAGTCTAGCCTATCACTGTATATCCTGACCATAGACCCTGTGCTCATATCCATAATGCAAGTCTTTATTCACTAACCCAGATGGGAAATGGTATATATTCAGAGATCCTATTGAATTCCTGATTATGGAGTGAAATTCTACAAACCATTTGCAGTATTATAGTTCATTTTCTGTTTTTGTTTTTGTTTTTTTTTAATTATAGAAACAAAGACTAGTTCATTAGATTGTTGGGATATAGAAATAAGAAAGGCGACCTTGACTTAGAGGGTTTCGGGTGCGCTCAGAGTGTTATGGCCATAGACGCGACCTTGACTTAGAGCTTACGCCATCCTCTTTATTTGCAACAATTTACTATTAATGTATAGAACATAGTTTTGTGAATCATTTAAAATTTTTGTAGTGTATTAAAATTGAGGCCATTCTATTTAAGTGAGTATGTGGAATAGAATTATCTTTAGGCTGTTTTCCATACTTACCCTCATCAATATGTGCATTCTCATCAATATTACATGCTTTGTAATATTCAATCAACAGGGCCCAGGTTTTTTTTTTTTTTAAAGATTTATCTGTTTGTTTATCTATTTATCTGTTTTTATATTTATCTGCATATAAGAACTGGGGTGTAAGCCAGAGGTGCTGGTGGTGAGAGGACTCACCAGAGAGAGTGGGGAGCAAAACAGGCAGATGTACTGAAATACACTGCTGAGGGGAGCAGCAGGCGAGGCAGGAGAGGTCTGCTGTGCCATGTGGGTTGCTCCCTGGCTGCCTGTAGCTGGCGATAGCTTGATAGTGCTGTCTTTAACTCCTGCACCATCAGGGAGGCCCAGGGCCTAGTTTTTAATCCCTGTCTTATTGGCTTGAAATAATTTCTAGGAAATTTAAGGACTTGAAAACCATTGTTTAAGTACTTAATTCGTAAGGTTGTTATTTTACAAACTGTATGTATATTAACCATAATACTTTGTCCAAACTAGTATAGCATATATAATCCAAAGAAAACTTATACATCAAACATAGTGAAGTCTTGAGCTTTAATTAAGAGTGATAAAACATTTTATAAAAATAAGTGTGCTTTGTACATCTCTGCTTGACAATTTGAAGTGCTGGTTATTTTACATTTATTTGCGTTATTTGTAAATGAGAATTGATTTGGGAATGTGTACAAGTATTACCCCTAAGACACTGACCCTTAGGGTGTTAATGTGGTCTGTTCTTCCACATAGAAGCCAAGGAAATTGAATTGGATAGGTGTTGACCAGCTCGTGTTCTGTGATGGATTGAATTTTAGGAAGCAGCCTTGAATGAATGTTCATATCATGTGTCTGACTTGATTTTCTTTCATTTGATAGGAAAAAGTTCCTCTGTGTCTGAAGAGAAGGGTGAATCTGATGACGAGAAGCCAAGGAAAGGAGAGCGACGATCATCCAGGGTCAGACAGGTAACCCAGACATCTCCTGAAGCATCTCATGATTTGGATGTCTTGTCTTCCTCCTCAACCTTTCCATAGTTGGTGTCTCTCTAGATTTGTCATTTTCTTTCTCTTTTTCTTGTTTTATAATTTAGACTTGCTCTGGCCTTCAGATTTCTAAGTGAATATGTGAACACTGAAACTTGATTGTAGGAGTTTGTAGTCTGGACTGTTTCCAAAGCACATTATTAGCAAAGATACAAAATAATTACTCAATTAAAACCTCAAAGCTGGGCCTCCCCCGTGGCGCAGCGGTTGAGCGCTGGGTTGCGAAGCTGCCCGCGGCCTCTGCGGCGCCGGTTCGATCCCCGGCTGCTCCCCGGCCACCAGAGGAGGGTCCCACATGGCGCGCAGACCTCTCCTGCCGCCCGCTGCTCCCCTCAGCAGTGTACTTCGGTCCTTCTGCCTGCTCTGCTCCCCGCTCTGGCTCTGGTGAATTCTCTCACCCTCCCGTGCTTCTGACTGTACCCAGTGCTTGTATAAACAAAACAAACAAACAAACCAGCAAACAAATAAAAAAAAAAAAAAAAAAAAAAAACCTCAAAGCTTTGTGATACTGTGTTGAGAATACAAAAGTGTATGTAGTATAATTATGATTATGCAAGAAAAAGGGGAGGGGGGATTAAGTATACCAAAATGATGAAAATCATATAAAATGGTGATAAGTCATTCTTTCCCGTACCTTTGGATGTTCTTTTTATATTTATTAATAAAGCTTAAAGCTAAAGGGGCCTCCCTGGTGGCGCAGCGGTTGAGCACTGGGTTGCAAAGCTGCCCGCAGCCTCTGCAGCACCAGTTCGATCCCCGGCTGATCCCTAGCTGCTCCCCGGCTACCTGGTGAGGGTCCCACATGGTGCGCAGACCTCTCCTGCTGCCCGCTGCTCCCCTCAGCAGTGTACCTTGGTCCCTCTGCCTGCTCTGGCGAATTCTCTCACTCTCCTGCGCTTCTGACTGTGCCCATTGCTTGTATAAATAAATAAATAAATCTTTAAAAAAAAAAAGCTTAAAGCTAAAAATATCAATTAGTCAATTTCATTATTACATCCCTTTTGGTCATTCTATTTTGATTACCATAAGAACCCATACTAATAATGCTTGTCTTCTGTCATATCTGGTTCTATATTTCTGGAAGGTATATCGTTGAGGTTTCCTTCCTTCATGTGACTTGTGAGGTATTTTTCTCCTCTGTTGACAGTGAGTAAATATGTTTAGAGGCTTTTTGTGTCTTTTCCTTCAGGCAAGAGCAGCTAAACTCTCTGAGTGTAGCCAGGCTGCTGAGGAGGAGGAAGATCAAGAAACACCTTCCAGAAATCTGAGAGTCAGAGCAGATCGAAATGTGAAAGCGGAGGAGGAGGAAGAGGAGGAGGAAGAAGAAGATGAGGAAGACGAGGAGGTAGAAGATGAGGGGCAGAAATCTAGGGATGCACCAGTCCTGAAACAGTTTGAGGAAGATGAGGGGGACGAGCTGCCCAGAGCAAAACCAGAGGAAGTGATAGATGAGAAACCCAAAACCATAAGATCCCAGGAACAGGAGGGCTTAGAGAGAGGAGGGAGAGTTACACGGTCCCAAGAAGAAGCAAGAAGAAGTCATCTGGCTAGACAGCAGCAGGAGAAAGAGATGAAAACAGCTTCTCCCCTTGAGGAGGAAGAAAGAGAAATAAAATCTTCAAAAGGCTTGGAGGAAAAATCAAAGTCTCCTTCCCCTCCTAGGCTAACTGAAGATTTAGAGAAGGCCCCACTTGTGCTACAACCAGAGCAAACTGCCAGCGAGGAGGAGACTCCACCACCTTTACTTACCAAGGAGGCATCCTCTCCACCACGTAATACACAACTCCAAAGTGAAGAAGAAATAGAGCCCATGGAAGGCCCAGCACCCCCTGTCCTCATTCAATTATCTCCTCCTAATACAGAGGCCGAGGCCAGGGAGCTGTTAATATCTCAGCATACTGTCCACTTGGTGGGTGGCCTGTCTCCTTTGTCAACTCCTGCAGATGCCAAAGCAGAATCTCCAGCAGAGAAAGTGCCAGAGGAGAGTCCCCTGCCTCTAATTCAGAAAAGCACACTAGCTGAAACAACCCAGAAGGGTCTTGAAACTGAATCAGAAAAATCTGCTCAACCACTCCCTCTAAAAATTGAGGAATTAGCACCGGCCAAAGGGATCAGTGAGGAATCTCTGAAACTGCCATCTTTGGAACAGAAGGAAGGCAGAGGGGCTTCTCATACTCATCTCCCAAGCCACCGATTGAAACAGTCAGCCGACTCATCCTCTAGCCGGTCCTCATCATCTTCATCCTCTAGTTCTAGATCAAGATCTCGCTCTCCTGATAGCTCAGGCTCTCAGTCTCGCTCACCTCCAAGATCCAAGCAGGGAGATGTATCCCGACCACATGCTCATACCAACCCTCGTGGTAGATCCAAGATGGGCTCCAGATCAACATCAGAGTCCAGGTCACGTTCCCGTTCTCGTTCTCGTTCAGCATCAAGCAACAGCAGAAAAGTAAGTGGGAAAATCCTGGTTGCATAGATGTTTTCTATGTATGCCAGTGTTTTTGAACCCCATATCATGATTTTTGGCAGAAATAGGAAAAGCTTCCTTTAGTCCCCAGTTCACTGATTACCTCCCCCTCTTTTCAGTCTATAATTTTTAATTAATTGATCCCAAAATAGGGTGCTTTTTGATTTTGAGGTCCTTTGACTCCAAAGAATGTTGAATCCACTTACCCATCTCCTTCACTGGATCATAAATTTCTTGACGGTATGGATATGCCTTTTTACATGTGCATCCTAATATCCAACTCCTAGTTGGGACTTAGTAATAATGTTGACTGATCTAGAAAATCAGCAAAATCACTGACTCAAACAGAAATACACAAAAACCCAAAGTATTAAATTTGGTCAGTGGAAGTTGGAAAACTCAGTGACGTAGAATAAGTACCATGTAAAGTAACTTGCCTTACTGTGTTTCATTTCTTTAGTCTCTGAGCCCTGGAGTCTCCAGGGACAGCAGCACCAGCTACACTGAAACCAAAGATCCCTCTTCTGGTCAGGAGGTTACAGCTCCACCAGTGCCACAACTGCAGGTCCTTGAGCCAAAGGAGAGGACTTCCATGTCATCCTCTGTCCGAGTGAGACGTATGAGCCAGCCTGAGCCAGCCGAAAAGCATGTGACCCAGAGGTTACAACTTGAGCGGGTAGGCTATCATGCCCCTACCCTAGAAGGAGATGGAGAATTAGCCACGAGTTTCCCTTTTGTACTAATTATAAAACTGAAAAATCAGTCTGGAAAAAGTTCAGTTGCAATGTATAAGTATGGGGATACCTGTTAGATTCTACTGAACTCATTTCCTCAGTTCTTCCTCAGACTATCTCTTTTTCTACCCAAAATGAAGGCTTTTTTCTGTTGTCTCAAAAATCCAGGAAGGGGGCCTCCCTGGTGGCCTAGGGATTAAGTCTCAGTGCTTTCACCTCTATGGCCTGAGTTTGATCCCCAACCAGGAAGTTAACACACATAGGGCACAGCAGACCTCTCCTGTCTCTGCCAGTGCTCCCCTCAGCAGTGTGTTTCAGTAGATCTGCCTGTTCTGCTCTTCACTCTGTCTCTGGTGAATCCTCTTACCCTCCACACACACCTCTGGCCTACACCCCAGTTCTTCTACACAAAAATAATAATAATAAAAATCCAATAAAATGATTGCTGGCATAGAAAGCAATTCTTTAAACAATATTCCATTCCACTTTCTAAAATGAAATATGTAGATTTTGTATGGAGGTGGTACTGTATATATCCTGCTCTGCCTTTTACCAGCTCCAGGTTAAAGAAAGGAACAGAATAGTTTTAAATACTTTGCTATGTTTGTTTTGCTATGTTTGTCCTGATAGGGGAGTCCAAAGAAGTGTGAAGCTGAAGAGGCAGAACCACCAGCTGCCACACAGCCCCAAACCTCAGAGACTCAGACCTCTCACCTACCAGAATCAGAAAGGACTCTTCACACTGTGTAAGTGATATATCTCAACTTGGGTATAACAAGGAACTGGAAGGGTGGGATAGTTCTTTTCTCCCTAGGGGTTTTTGACTAAACAGTCCTTTTAAAGCATAAATATAGACCTTTTTCTGGACAGAGACTATACTTCAGTTACTATGTTGGTACTTGCCACCAGAACTCTTAAGGTAGTCTGAAAATTGGTGGTGAGAGTATAAGCAACCCGTATCTGGGATCAGCTTACCAAATTAGTCAATTCCTTTTAGGAGCAGGTGGCAGAGGTTTCTGTGTCCAAACTCAAGACTATGTAATGGAATTGACTCCAGAAAGGCATTGTAACTCAGTCTTTCACTCACAGTTACCAGCTGTGTGTGAGTCAGGGAACATTTTAGTTAAGGATATTGAGGGTCTACAAAGAATAACACAGGAGGATGCTATTTTTCAGATTTTGCATTTTCCCTGGTTATTAACTATCATATTATCAATCACAGTCTTAGTTCTTAGAATACAATACAGGCAAATATGAAGTCTATATCAAGTCTGAAGTTTACTCTTGTGCCCCTGAGGTCCTTGGACTAGTTTACCATTTATACAATTAATGTTTTTATTTCTTATATTTAGTCTTAGATACTATGTAAAGATACTCTTACATAAAATTACACTTACAATTGTATGTCATTCATTATTCTGAGCTACGTATTATAAATTAAGCCACTGAAACAAAAATCTTGATTTCATAATCTCATGGGAAATGAAAAAGAAAAGCATGGTGGAACTAGGATAGCTTAGCTTTCAGACATCAGGAAATCTCTACTGTTTTGGTGAATATCTTACGTAGACAGTTGACCTGAAGTTGTTCTATAATTGCTTTTATGTCATTTAACACACTCACAGTAGAAGTTTACCCTTTATATAATTTGGGAACTATCTTTTGCCTCTGATTTTTGGAGGGGGTGAGCAGATGACATTACCTTGTGGCTTTAATAATAGTTTTGTACTCCTTACTGGATAGTTTTTGCTTTGGAATATACCCTCACTCTGTCCATTCTAATTTTCTTGCCGCCACTGCCATCTTGTGGCCATTACATTTTTGGTTTGAAAGCCAAAAAAAATTCACTCCCTTTGAAATATCTTTGGTTTTCTCTTTTGAGAAAGGGTTTTTCAAAACCTCAAGGGCCATGAAGTGAAAACAGCGGATTCTGGACGGTGTTCAGGGTTCCTTAGCTACACCATTGTGGAAATGGGGTGACACCTTCCCTTCCATATCTGTTGACCAAAGATAATATCTGTCCTCCCTCTCCTAACCCATCGGGGGAAGGGGGAGTACAGCATGTCCTTTGTATACTTGCTGTTTTGAAGTAGATATTGATAATCTGCTACTAATTGGGAGGAATTGCCACCTATGCACTGAGAAGCAAGTAATTTTCTGAAATGCTTGCTTGCCCTAAAATTCTGTGGGTCTGTGAGATCCTAGCTACAGAACAGCACTTTATGCTATTTTGAAGCACCTTTATTTCTGGACTTTTGCATGCAAGTCCAGGGCTGATGAAACTTGGAGTCACATACAAGACTTTTCTTCCCAGGTAAAGGTGGCTTTGATCTTCATTTTATGACTGAGTAACCTAGTCACATTGATTCTGGCAATATGATAGGCCATTGGCACCTTAGCAAATACTAAGACTGTCCATTGTTGCCTAGGCAAGCTGCAGTGGGACAGGCTATAGATTAGAAATGTAACCTGAGCTCAGGAGTAGCTCACACACATCCCTCTTACTTACTTTCCTCTGCCTGCCTTCCAGATGGGTCTGTTCAGCAACCTAACAAAGACATGGCCAAAGGCCTAAATTCATAAGCTGTTCTGGCATTGGATTTGGTAAATGAATCTTTGAGAAGCTTGCCTCATTTCTGGAGGCCCTACTACAACTGATTCACAACTCTTTACCTGGTTTTTGACCCATCTGTAGTCCTAGACTTCGAACTGGTGGCCTCTGGAGCCCAGGTCAATTTTAAAAGTGGGGTCAGCAGTGCTAAATGGAAAAGACCATTTGTGGCTTAATCTGTCTGTCTCAAGAAGTCACATGATTTTTAAAATGCAGAGGTAGGGCCTATTGATTCAGTATAGTGTTTAAAAAAAAAAATTAGACTTCAAAGAACTCTCACCACTTAGAAGACATGCCTGACTTTTTTGCTGTGCTTGGTTAAATCTATTCTGATTCTGATTATGCCCTGAGGAATTCTAGATTTTATGAGGGGAGATAACTTTTTCATTGGAGCAGGAACTTTTGAGCCCTTAATCCCGTTTCAGTTGAACCATGTTCCAAAATCCAATCTTCTGTGTGCCGTGGCTATAACAAAAAATGTCTCCATACAACAGAAAGTAATGGTACTCTTTTTACATTAAAAAATGGGAGAGGGGGGAACCCTGCTATAACTATATCATCTAGCAGTAGTTAATTCAAACCTGAATTTTAAAAAATACAACCTTCCTATGTATGCAAACCTTATAGGCAATAGCAATTTCAGGCTTTTGGTGTTATGCTTATTTGTCCTTTTGCCTGAGAAGGAAGCAGGAAATGATCCTTTAAGCCAATATGACAGTGTAATTGATACTCGCCGAGGGACTTGCATGCCAATATGCCAAGTGCTGCATAATTTTAAAAAATAGAATTTATTGTCATCAGTAGAGTTTGCTTACTAAGAAGTTGGTGTCATACCACTCAAAATCATACTATCCTTGGTTATCTTGAAAGTAGTATGCTCCTGAGGTGGTTCTGTACTTTAATCTTATAGCTGGGGGTAGTCATATCCAACTGTTTCATATTAAATTTCACATCAGGTCCTTGGCCCCTCATGAAGTTTCTATAGCTAAAATTTAAACATATGTTTATAGGAATTTGCTTTTCCATTAGTTTCTCTGAGCCTCATTCATATTTAGATATGATTTACAATTCGGTATTATTAGCCTCCAAGGAGATTTATCCTCTGCTGTGCTATAAATGCCTTGTGTGCTATTTAATTATGGATAGATATCCCCCAGCCCTCATGCAGCTTCACATCTTTGTCAAAGCTATCAGAAACATTTGTGCAAGAAAAATATGTGGTAAGGGAGATGCCTTTTGTCTAAAAGGGACTACAGAGAAAAACTGTGTGGGGCTTTGACACTGGGGTTGGGACTGGTTCTACAAGTGGATTGAGTCCCCTGTGGGGACAATTTAAAGAATTCCTCTTTTTTCTCATGAAAATGAAAATTAAAGTCTTGGGAATTCTTGGATCCCCCAGAATTGATTGTGGGGAAATAGAAGGCACAAACCTACTGTGTCTTAAGAAGGCTGAGGATAACATGGTGCAATACTTGAAGAAGAAAAAATTTCCAACAGAAAATTCTCCCTCTAAGGAAGCTACTTCTGGAGAGGCATACTAACAGATGTGAAATTATTTTAGGATTATTGAGGGGCAGGGAACATTTACATAAGGACATTTGGTGGTAATGTTTTCTGTGGGATAACAGTCTCTGGGGATTCTATCCCCAAAAATTGTTTAAAGAAAACTTTTAGTTCAGCAAGCACTTATCAAAGTGTCCAGTTGGTACCCACAGTGACAGCCTAATTCAGGAATCTTTACTTAGCATTTCTTTACGTTAGGCCCTGGTCTAGGGACCAAGGGATGCAGTCCCTGACTTTGAGGAGCTCTGCTGGGTCGAGTTAAGAGGCAAGTAAATCAGCAGTTATTATACAGTGATGAGGGGATTACTGAAAGCATGTCAAGCCAAGAGGTATTACTGAATGCCTTTGAATCAGAGAAAGAGCAGTCCACTCTTTGAGGAAACGCAGAGCAAGCTCCAGGTGGCATCAAATGAGGTAATGGCCTATTGAACCATACATGTGTTTGCATCTCCTTACCTTGACTTGGGGTGTGGTCCAAGCGAGATTCTTAAGAGCAAACCCTTACCACACTTTCATGACATCGGTTTTGTTGTTATCCCCACTTTACAGATTAAACTGATATAGTTAGAGAGGATCAGGAACTTGTCCAGTATCACACAGCTTGTGTGGGGCTGGGGCCAGGGCCAGTGCCCGTGCCCAGATTGGGCCCTAATTAATTTGACTGCAGAGCACTCAACCTTACAGAGCAGATAGATACTACTAAATGAAAGGGAGTGTATGGAGTAATGTATAAACAAGATTGCATTACCATGCAGTTGGCTTGTGAGTTTAAGATTTTAAGCAGCAAGGAGGAAATTTTATTCCTGACTAAAAGCTCTGGTATTATAAGTAAGTTAATTATGAGTTTTGTTTAAGTACTCAAAAACTTGTCCTAGTGTTTAACCTCTACTGCCACTAGGACACAAAAGGAACACCTTTGCAGTCAACAAATGAGCATTTACTGAATACTTTTTTGAGTAATCAGAGTTGCTTCCCCATTTCACATTTAGCTTGATTAAGATGCCTGTGATTTCATTCCCTGTCACTTTCTACCCAGCAGAGCTCCCCTGCCCTGTGTATCAGTTCCCACTTCAGTGTCTTTATCTGCTTTGTAGCCTCACCTTGGAGCCCTTGCTCCAAGAAGCGGCCTCCGTGCTTCAGCTACCCAAAGTCCCTTTCCCCTGTTTATCTTTTCCTTTCTGACTCCGGTGGACCGTGGAGCAGGGAGACCTTATTAAAGACTCTGTGAAACAAAGTTGTCTGTCATCTCTTCAGAGACACCCTCCACCCCACCCCTTATCCCCTTCTACTGGTAATTCAAAAGGGAACTCTGTTTATCCACTCTTTATGCCATCCCTGGAGAAAGGACAGGTTGGAATAGTAACTCGTGGTCATTGCTCAGGGTGAGCTGCCGTTATTATAGTGATTGGATGGTGCCAATTGTCATCCCACCTCCTCACCTTCAAGAGTGAGTGACTGATCTGGTTTCAGTGTTCCACGCCTGGCTTCAATAGAGAGAGGTGGGCACATAAAAAATTGTTCATGCCCTCCTTTGTTTTTCATTTGACTTTGATTTTATCTTCCTTCTTTAATCATTTTTCACTCCTATGCTATTTCCCTTCCATATAGTCTCTGGAATCTTCCAAGCAAGCAGCTGTAACTTTGTATGTCCTCTCCACCCATCCCCCGCCCCCACCCCCGCCCCCTGAGAAGTCTAGGAGAGAGCACCCTCTCCCTCTGGGGTTAGGCTTCTCTGTAGCTGTTGTAACCTGAGAAAAGACGGAAAAAGACCAGGCCTACCGAGCCAACTGTGAGCTCCCTGTGGCCTGCCTGAGGATAAGAACCTTGCTCACTCAGCGCCCTCCCTCTTTTCTTTCCCCTCCCCTGCTGCAGCAGGGCCCTCCCCCATCCGCACACACGGGCTGCTGGGTAAGTGGCAAGATGGCTCCCCTGCATGTCTCCGGCTGATCGCCGCCGCTCCGCCAATACAATAGAGCCAGCCACTACCAGCAGCCTGGCCCTCTACCTCCTCCTCCTCCAGAGAGACCAATCCAGCCGAACTCGGGGTTTGCCGTGAGGACTTAACGTTTATCTCTTAAAAGCCTGATCTATTTTAGCTTCCCCTCACCACCACCACCACCACCTCCCCTTCCATTTACCATTTTTTGGATCCCCAGTAGCTGCATCTCAATTTTCTCTCTGGATCGGGTGGCCGGGGAGGAAGCGGTGGGCTCTCGGGACAAGGAAGGTCTGTGTGTGTGTGTGTTTTAATTTTTTTAGGATTTTTTTGTTTGGTTTTTGTTATTTCTTCCATTCCAGAAAGGGATAAACAGCACTTCCAGGGGGAGAAAAAAAATCATGTTATCAGAAAGCAAAGAAGGGTGAGAGCTTCACATTTCCATGTATCCCTTTTCCCTGCCGCCCTCGCCCACCTCATCTTCCTTCTCTTCCCATGGCTTTCATTCCGTCTTTCTTTTTAGTTTGTTTTCAGTCATTCTGCTTTCCCCTTTGTCCTTCCTTCCCGATTTCTAATTGGCCCTTCTTGCCCTTTCTGTGTGGGAAATAGATATTTTCTGGATAAACCTTTTCTTTAGATTTAGGCATTTGAATAGTGTGTTTCTGTGGGGGCCTGTAAGCTGGGGGCACAGTTCCGATTTCCCCTCCCCCTTCCCGTGCATCCCTCCCTGCCTGCTCTGGGGAAGCGGTTCTGACCTCTGAGTGTCAGTCAGCCCATCGGGAATGCTGGATTTTCTGGTGTGGTTGTCAGCCTGGGAGGCTTGGTTTCCCCTCTTCTGAGGTTAGGCCTCTGATCATCTTAATTTGATTCTCTCTCCCCTCCCCCCCCCCAGTGTTTGGGTGGTAGTGGGGGAGGTGAGATTAGAAGTAGAAGTTAGGGATGACAGCAGAAAAAAGAATGGGAAGCTAGTTTATGTAAAGGGAATCTCTGGGATTCATTGCCTTATGGGAGCTAACTTGTGTGATGGGGGGGTGTCGAATGGGTTCCGTGTTTGTGGGGGAAGATGCATGGTGTGGGGGAGGGTGTGTCCTGACTTGGAGGCCTGTTTTCTCTCTCTCTCTCGGAAGTTGGAATAAGGGAGTGGGAGAAACTGGGCAAAAGCTGAATGTAAGAACAATTCCTACATCTCTGAGCAGGTAAAGGTGGCCCGATTCTCCTGTGAGCTTTCCTACTCTCCCTGGCAGCTTTAGTCTTTCTTTTTGGATGAAAGAGCTTGAGCCTTCACCAGTCCTTTCCCTGCAGCACTTCCCTCCCAGCCCCCACCATTTCTCCTTTCTTGGTGTCCCCAGGTGCAGTGGGTCAGCGGGCTTTTTCACTTACTAGGTAATTGATTAAATAGAGGATCGGGATCATTTGCCACAGTTTTGGCCATTCTTTCTCATCTTTTTAAGGAATCACACTTCTCTTAGTTCCTCGTGCAATTCAGTTTTAAATAAAGGTGCCGGTGGTTAGAGGATAGGGAGGCCTATCCCCTGGGGTGTTTCTCTTCATAAGAGTACTCTGGTGAATTACCAGTTGGAGTGTGACCCCACACCACAGCTTTTTTCCATCTGGGCAGTAGGTGGATATGGTTGCTGTGATCTGTGCTCTTTCCCAAGAAAAACAGTTTTCCACTTTTTCCTGTGGGGGCAAGGTTTCTAGTCCTACATGAAAAGCATTCCTCCAGTTGGACCCAGATGATGAGGCATGGGGGTTTTCTGACTCAAAACCTAACGTCTGGTTCTCTCTTCCCCTCGGTTCTTTCCTGCCCTTCCCTCCCAACCTCTCCCCATACTGTCAGTGAGGAGAAGGAGGAAGTGACCATGGACACAAGTGAAAACAGACCTGAAAATGAGGTTCCAGAGCCCCCCATGCCTATTGCAGACCAAGTCAGCAATGATGACCGCCCAGAGGGCAGTGCTGAAGATGAGGAGAAGAAAGAGGTAAATATTCAAGCCGCCTGTTGGGGTGGGTGGGCCTGAGCGGACCTAGGGGAAAGAGCAGACCACTCTGGTGGTCCCTTTTACACAGTGGGATAACTTTAAGAAGGGATTAGGCAGACTTGGATCAGGATCAGGCCAAGGGAGAATTCGCTGGTTTAGCAAGGGAGGCCCCGTGTGATGGGGACAGGGCTCATTTGTTCCTCTTTCCTTGTTGGGGGAATACTTCAGTCCAGACTCCTGGATGTGCGCGGCTACCGCCAGTTAATGGCCTTTTTTAACCTAAGACCCAGCCTTAGCTTTCCCTCTTCTGGAGCTTCTCCCTGTAACTCCTTTAGCTTTCCCTCCTTTTTAAGAGCCTCATGGTGCTCAACGCCATCTAGAGGGCTTTAGTGGTTCTCAGCTAACCAGCCATGCTGAGGAATTTTTGTTCCTCTTCTGCCCCCCAGTGGTCTTATTCCAGAGATGTAGTTACTTAGAAGCCAGGGGCTGGGATGATCCCAAAGGCCCTTTCTCTATTCCTGTGATTTCTCCCCACATCTCCTATTTTTGGCATATATGTTACCTTGTGTACTGTACCCAATTCAGGGGGCTCCCCCCATCAGAGCCAGCGAAGTCTGTCTTGGCTCTTTAAATGTAGAAAGAGTTAGCTGGGTTTGGGAGTGGGGTAACAGGTTGGGAGGGACTGTTGTGTGTGTAGCCTTTCTTTGGTGTGTGTTGCGGGGGTGGGGGCCGGTGAAAGTGATTTGATGTGCAGAATATTATTTATTACAAGGTCCTTCTTCCCCGTAAAACTTTGTCCAAGTACCTCATGTACGGTAATCCGCCCGTAAAATATAACCCTGCCCAACTGGCCAATCGCTGATGCCGCCTCTTCCTCTGGACCCACCCGCTGCTACTGAGCTGCCCAGTCAGAGCCGAGTCTGCTATCCAGGTGTCTTGGCCAGAGGGGGGCATGTATATGGGATCCTGTGATGGGCCCCCTTTTGCCTCCCTGCCATGCTTACATCAGGGGGCCAAGAAGAGCACTGTTCTGGAGAGACTTGTATTCAAAAAGCAAAAAACCTTTGGAAAGGGGTGGACTTGCATCATCTCCCTATTTGGGACACCCCAAGAAGAGCTTGTGTCAGTGCTGGGGCGCTTGCCCACATACCCTTGCCCTTTTGAGGACTGTGGGTTGCCTTGTTTGCTACAGACTGTTGGGATCCCCATCTAGGGCACCAAGACCTAAAGAGTCAATGTTTGCGATCACAGTGCCATGCTGTAAAATACCGAGTGGGGTCCTCGGCTTACGCTGTGACAACTAGGAACCTGCAGAGAAGTCTAGGGTCTGAGCCCAGGGATTTAATGCTGATGACAGCCCAGCCGTGTGTCACCACTTGCTCATCAGATGGACTTTCCTTTGGTCCCTGTTGTCCATGGTGAAGGGCAGCATGTTGGTTGCTCCAACTTCTCCTCCATCCCTGGAGGCAGGGGCTCATCCATCCACCTGAATGGAACCACTGTCTCAGCTGGAGTCCCTGAGGAGATGCCACACACAACTCTCAGAAGAAAAGTATTCTGACCTTGCTGCTGAATGTTTGCCAGGTCCTGGGGCTCTCCACCTACTACCCCCAGGCTGCCTTCATCAGAGTCTTCATGATCCCACTCGGTGAGAGGACCCCCTCCCCAGTACAGGCAGAGGAGAAAGGGACTCTGGAGTCACCACCTGGATTCCAAGTTTTGGGTGGTGGTATTGCTGCAGCTTGCCACTGGTGGACTTAGGGTCCTGTCTGCCTCTCACGATAAAAGGCCAGGACCATACCTGCTACTCACAGGCCATCTCATCAGGGACTGCAAGATGATGCCCCTACAGGGCTGGGACTGATGTCTCTGCCCCTTTTCCCCCCTGTACCCCTCGCTGAGCCTGGCCACCGCCAGTGAACTGTCTTGACATCATGGAAACTGGGCAGCGTCCCCCCACACGTTTCCCTCCCGCCCCCCCTGCGCCCCTGGGAGGACTCTGGCAGTGCCGTGCTGACCACCACGCCGTGCGCCCACCTTTTTTGCCAACCCAACCCCCCACCAATTGCACAGCGCCTAGCAGGGAGGGCTCATTCTGATTGGACCGGCGGTTGACTAGATACAGTACACAGTGAGGTGCGATTGGCTGAACTGAAGATCCCAGGTGTGAGATGGTACCTGGAACATTTGTCATATTCCTAGTTTATTTTCTTCTTTATTTTCTTCTTCTTTTTTTTTTAATCTCTTATTTTAATTTTTTTTCTTTATCTTTTTCTGATTTCTTTATTGGATTTATTTATTTGGTTCATGTTTTTCCTGTTTTAATTAAGACCTTTTTTTTTCTCACTAACTTACCCATCAAGAGCAGCCCTGTTAGATGTCAGGCTGGCCCTTAACAAGACCAAGGAGACTTGGTTAGACAACACAAACAGGGCTGGGGGAGGGGGGGCGGTGGATGGGAAGAGGGATTTCATCAAGAGGGTCCTGCCCTACCCTTAGAAGGGTAGTAGGTCTTAGTTTTTCCAGAAATAAGCACTTGAACCTTGAAATGCTCTTTTCCACTTTTCTCCGTCTCTACTTTTGCTCTGTCCAGAGTCGTCTCCCACTGAGTATTTGGGGCAGAAATTTGCTCCAAAGCAAGTTTGGAAGTATCTTGTCCTTGGCAGAGCCCCTAAGGCTTAAGTCCTGGTTGGAGAGGAAAAAGTAAGCCTTGCTAAAGGTCTGTACTTGGTTGGAAAAATCTTGAGACTCTCCCTCGGGACAATTGCCCATCATAAAGAACCTTTAACCAAAGACACCTTTCAGTCCTTTGTGTTGGCATTAGCGCAGGAACTTCATTTTCAATGGATCTGATTGCTGCCCTTCCCCACAGTGTGCTAGGGGGTTGGGCAATCTTGACAGTCTGCTGCTGTCCAAGCAGCTCAAAGCCATTGTCAGTAGATGTCAGGCTGGACATTCAGAAGAGGAAAAGGGTTATTACTTTGTTGAAGTTGCCATGCCAAAGTGGTTTTCCATGTTACCTTGTGTTTTTCTCAAGTTAGCAAGGAAGACCTAGGAGGCCTAGATGACCCTGTTCTGGGCCTGATTTTGTTGGACTTGGCCTTCTCCAACCCATAGACAGTGGAGGAGGGCATGACCGACACCTTTAAGGGGCTTGGAGGCTTCTGAATTCCTCTTCCAGCTTATTTCTGGTTAAGCTAATACACAGGTGTGGTATGGACTAGATGATTTTTCCCTGCTGTGATGTTTGGTTTTATTTTTTTCTCTAACTTGCATTGATTCTGCTTCGTTTTTGCCGTTTGCCGCTTCTGTTTTGGTCTGTCTGTCTCTGTGTCTCTTTCTCTCTCTCTTTCTCTCTCTCCTTCTCTCCCTCCCTCTCTCTCTCTCTCTGTGTCTTTGGAGTCTGTGCTAAGACCGCCCCATCTAACCTCCTCCCCCCCTCTCTGTGGGGTGTGTCTCTTTCTCTTTCCCCCCCCTTTCTTCTCTATACAGAGCTCGATGCCCAAATCATTCAAGAGGAAGATCTCCGTTGTCTGTAAGTCTAGCCCCATGTCCCTGATAAAGGTCAGGAATACCACAAATATCAGAGTTAATGGAGAGGTAGATTCTCTCAGTGGCATTCACGGATTATCCCTGTCACCCAGCAAATTTTTATCTTCTTGGTATCCGTAGAGTTTCATTTTGAAATTCAGAATTTTAGACAATCCCTGTCATTTTTCCCTAGTCACATTGCTTCTAATACAGTACTTTTGTGTGAGGTGTCTCATACCACTTTCTGTGTGATCCTACATGGATTTATTCTTCAGAGATCTGAACCTTCAGAACCAGGGGTGGGTTTGCGAGACTCCTTACCAGTTTATGCTTTATTTTTGAAGTGTTAAGGAAACGAGAGCGCCCCAGCCCGCAAACAGCAACATTTGTGGCATTTTCCCATTGTTAAACTCGATTGATAGAAGTGTAGTGGATCGCTTTAATTTCATTATCAATCTGAAATGTGAAAGTTAATCTAAAAGTAACCAGATCACATCATGATCTTATATTAACTTTAAACTCAGATTTTGGCATCATAGTTTCCCATCAGGAAGTGGTTCCAATCCTTTTATTGTTCTCTCTGAAGCCGTGGTCTCCCCAGTCCCCAAGTACAGTTTTTTTAAGTTAACTTTTCAGTAAATTCCATTTGAAGGTTATCTGTGGATGTTGTGGTATGAACCAGCAGAGGTCTGAGACCATCTAACTCTTGGGTTCTGTTTCTTGGGGACAGCAGCTACCAAGGGGGTGCCAGCTGGAAACAGTGACACTGAGGGGGGCCCGCCTGGTCGGAAACGGCGTTGGGGAGCCAGCACAGCCACCACACAGAAGAAACCCTCCATCAGTATCACCACTGAATCACTCAAGGTGAGGTGGGAGGAGCCGGGAAGGGAGGATGAGACACATGAGGCAGGAGTAGACATGGGCCCAGTGTAACGGGGTGGGGGGTATCTGTGTCCCAGAGCCTCATCCCCGACATCAAACCCCTGGCGGGGCAGGAGGCCGTTGTGGATCTTCATGCTGATGACTCCCGAATCTCTGAGGATGAGACAGAGCGTAATGGTGACGATGGGACCCATGACAAGGGGCTGAAAATATGCCGGACTGTCACTCAGGTAAGACTTCTGCCACCCCAGTGTTGAGAGATGGGGCAGTGGAAGCAGAGCAAGCAACTAAGGAGCTAAAGTGGAGTCCTAAAAGGGAGAGCTGCCATCTGGGCAGTGCATTGCATTAATTGGCCCTTTTTAGGGGTCAACGGACTATGAAATCCAGCCTGTTGCCAATAATAAAGTTTCATTAGAACACAGATACCACTCATGTATTCTTATTTGTGGCTGCTTAAGTGCTTCAGTGTCAAAGTTGAATCGTTGCAGGAAAAAAAAAGTATGCCTTAAAAATGCTAAAATATTCGCGGTCTTATCAGACTTGATGCATTAACAGTCCCAGGATCTGGTGGTGTGAACTTAATGGTGAAATCTCCCACCCCCCTACCCCCTATATGGAAGGAACATCCTGTGTTGACTCTAATATCTTCCTACCAAGAAACCAGAGGCAGAAGAGGGTGTACCAGTTTTGGTGTTCAAGAATCCCTCCGTTATCTGCTATCTTACAGGTAGTACCTGCAGAGGGCCAGGAGAATGGGCAAAGGGAAGAAGAAGAAGAAGAGAAGGAGCCTGAAGCAGAACCCCCAGTACCGCCCCAGGTTTCTGTAGAAGTGGCCTTGCCCCCTCCTGTGGAGCATGAAATAAAGAAAGGTGGGTGTTGTGTGATGCGTGAACCTGAGTGTAGCTGCCAGAACTCCCTCCCAGAGCACTTTATTTGGACCTCTTCTAAAGTGCTTAATGCTTTCAGCCTTGTATTACAGTGTTTCTTGTGTCTGCCTTATCTCCCCTTCCTACTTCTTATTAAGCTCCTTTAAAGGCTGAGTTCCAATCTGTAATTTTTGAATCCCCATAATGAAGAGATCAGCCTAGACAGTGCCTTGCACTCTGGCTGGAAGGGTGACTGCTGGGTGGGGAATAAAAGTCATTAGAGGTGAAAAAGCCTCCCACAGAGCCGTGTTCCCGACTGAAAAACCACTTGGGTGCTTTATCTGATAGTGACTTTAGGAGATACCTTAACCCGACGGTCCATTAGCCAGCAGAAGTCTGGAGTTTCCATTACAATTGATGACCCAGTCCGAACTGCTCAGGTGCCCTCCCCACCCCGGGGCAAGATCAGTAACATCGTCCACATCTCCAATTTGGTAAGTCATTGTTGCCCACGGTCTAGTTTCATTTGATGTTTAAGAGTTAGAGTTTGGACTCAAGCTTCTGAGGGTCAACACTAAGATCTGCTAGTTACTTACTCATTGACTCATTGAGCAAGTAACTTCGCAAGCTTTCTCATCTGTACAGTGCGTTGCATTAATTGGCCCTTTTAGGGGTCAATAGGCTATGAAGTCCAGCCTGTTGCCTATAATAAATAAAGTTTTATTAGAACACAGCCACCACTTATTTACTCTTGCTTGTGGCTGCTTAAGTGCTACAGTGTCAGTATGGGGAAAATGGGAAAAGGGGAGGAGATTCTCACTCTGTAGGGTTGTCTTGAGGGTTTGTAGAAGGCCTGGCATATAGTGCCTTAGTCAGTATTATCACACTTGTCACTTTCCTACTAGAGGGTTCCTGACCTCTCTCCTAACCCAGACCTTAGAGTATGCTCTGTGACCACAGCTTGAGAATTCTTAAGTTTTATGAGAATTGTTTCTGCCTTCTTCAAGATCCTGAAACTCCTGTTTTCACTGGCAGGTTCGTCCCTTCACTTTAGGCCAACTGAAGGAGTTGTTGGGACGCACAGGAACTCTGGTGGAAGAGGCCTTCTGGATTGACAAGATCAAATCTCACTGCTTTGTAACGGTGAGAAGAAGCTGCTTCTCTAGTTTGTGGCATAGATTTCCTTTTGTGACCAATGGGGGAAATGGGAGGAATTGAAGGCCTATTGTGACCTTTGCCGCCTCCTTTCCTCCACCAGTACTCCACAGTAGAGGAAGCTGTTGCCACCCGCACAGCTCTACACGGGGTGAAATGGCCCCAGTCCAATCCCAAATTCCTTTGTGCTGACTATGCTGAGCAAGATGAGGTAAGAAACCTAGGGAGAGGAGGGGAGGGAAGGAGCAGGGGAGGCCATTATCTGCTAGATTCCAGCTGAGATCCTGGCCAAACCTGCAGGCACTGAGCGTCCTTTCCCCCTTTTCCTTCCGTGGCACTCCAAAGTCTTTATACCCTGGTACCTGGGATCCTTCAGTGAGAGTGAGGTCATCTCCATCCTGACTGTCCTTGTCCCTCCTCTACCGACAGCTGGATTATCACCGGGGCCTCTTGGTGGACCGTCCCTCTGAAACTAAGCCAGAGGAGCAGGGGGTACCACGACCCTTGCACCCCCCACCTCCACCCCCAGCCCAGCCACCACAGCACCCCCGGGCAGAGCAGCGGGAACAGGAGCGGGCCGTGCGGGAACAGTGGGCAGAGCGGGAACGGGAAATGGAGCGGCGGGAGCGAACTCGATCAGAGCGTGAATGGGATCGGGACAAAGTTCGAGAAGGGCCCCGCTCCCGATCACGGTCCCGTGACCGCCGCCGCAAGGAACGTGCGAAATCTAAAGAAAAGAAGAGTGAGAAGAAAGGTACTTAGCTGTGGGGCACACACACCTCTAGTAGGTGGGAAAGGGAGCCAGCTGGGGAGGGCACAGGGTCAGAGACAACGAGTCTGATAACTTTTCCTACCTCAGAGAAAGCTCAGGAGGAACCACCTGCCAAACTGCTGGATGACCTTTTCCGTAAAACCAAGGCAGCTCCCTGCATCTACTGGCTCCCACTGACTGACAGCCAGGTGAGTAGGCTTCTTGTTTCCCCTGAGGCCGGGGTCCCTTCAGGGCGTAGGTGCAGGTGTGAGCTGTTGTTGGAAAGGGAAGAAACTAAGCATCCCAGAAAGACGCAATTTTAAGGCAGCAGTTGATGTGTGCCATAGGGCAGCCAAACCAGGAGGGGTGAAAGGAAACACAAGATGGAAACTGTGTCTCCTAGGAAGCTGGCTGTGCCAACCATTCTCCTTAGAAATTAATTTTAGTGAGCTGAGAGACTTACCTATTTCTCTACTTTTTAATTTCTAAAGTTTGAGCCTCTAGGCTTATACTGCTAATAAGAAAAGAGAAAGGCAGTTTATTCACATCCTAGGTGGCTAGGGAAGAACCAGAGGAAAGGCTTGGCTGGTGCAGCTAGCCTGACATGGGTATAAAAGTTGAAAGCTTGGAGGGACTGAGCTCTTGAATCAAGGACACATGTGGGTGGTGGCTCCTCCTTTTCTGTTCGACAGCCAGTTTGACCGACCTGAAGCTAGGCATTTGGGGTCCAGCTGCAGATAGACAAAGTGGGGCTGCTCTCGGCAAGCGGGGCTGACAGGCCTCTTTACTGCCTGCTGCAGATTGTTCAGAAGGAGGCAGAACGGGCTGAGCGGGCCAAGGAGCGGGAGAAGCGACGAAAGGAACAAGAAGAGGAGGAGCAGAAGGAGCGGGAGAAGGAAGCAGAGCGGGAACGGAACCGACAGCTGGAGCGGGAGAAGCGGAGAGAGCACAGCCGAGAGAGGGACAGGGAAAGAGAAAGGGACAGGGAGCGTGACAGGGGGGATCGAGATCGAGAGAGGGAGAGGGACCGGGAACGAGGCCGGGAGAGGGACCGTAGAGATACTAAGCGCCACAGCAGGAGCCGGAGTCGGAGCACGCCTGTTCGGGACCGGGGTGGGCGCCGCTAGCTGAGAAAACACTAGGGAGAGCTGCAGGCATCAGCCACCCTGCCCCAGGGGTTCAAGGCCACAGAGGGATAGGTACAATCTCCACCACCCTGAAACCAAGGGTCTTTCACACCATTTGCCCAGTGCTGAAGTATGGCTGCCACCTGTCCCCACATACCAAATGCAGCAGTGGCCATCTTTCCCCCACCCCCCATAACCTATCTCTTGGGACTTGGCCCTCTCCTGTCTCTCATTTCCCATTGTGAAGTCTGAGAGCTAGGTTAGGGAGGTAAGGTGGTTGGCCCAGAGGTGTGGAACAGCCCAGGAGTTCTTTCATTTTTCCTCCATCCTGCTCATCACCTCCCTTGGGTACTCACAGCCTCCTCTTGGGAACAGCCGGGGCCAGGACTGGGTCACCTATGAGCTGAATCAGCATCTCCTCCTGAGTCCCCGGGCCCCTGCAGTTCCCAGTCTCTTCTGTCCTGCAGTCCTTGCCTCTTGGCCACCGGTTCCACTTTATATCCACCTTTCCTTTTGTTCAATTTTTATTTTTATTTTTTTTATTATTAAATGATGTGGTCTATGGAAAATAATAAAAATCTGACTTAGTTTTAAATAGTGTGTGAGTGGCTTTCCTTTAGCAGGGCCTGGGTGAGAGCCAAATCTAACTGAAGTGATGGCTGGAAGATTCAGGGTGGTTTCATTTAGCAGGTTGCTGCTCCCAGGGACTTAGCAGCCTCCTCCAGCCGTCGCTCTAACCAGACCGCACTGTGGCTTTTCCTGTGGGGATGGGGGGGATGGGGGAGAGACGACTCCCCTACTCCCGCACCCCCCAGGAGAGGGTCCTTGGTGGGCCCCGTCCCGCGCAAAATAGACACTTGGTCACCTGCTTGCCACCTTCTTCAAGGTGTCTCCGCAACTGCCACCAGGGGGCGGCAGCCGCTCGCTCAGTCGGCGCCTGCAAAAGAGCTTCCCCAAACGGCTCCACTCCCTACATCGGTCCCCTACCGCCCCTGTCATGCCTCGGATCCCTGACCTGTTCCCCGGATCCCTCTGCCGTTCTTAAGCGCGCCCAGCCGGCTTGGTGTCCTGCCCTACACAGGTTCCCAAAACGCTCCCTCTCTGAGGCCGCGGCCCAGGCGAGCCCCAAAGGCTGATCTGGGAGCGGGGGAGTCGGGCCTCGCTGCAGTGGGCGCCCAATTCCCCGCCTCGCCGTGCGCTGCCCTCCGCCCTGCTGCCGGGGCTGTGCGCGCCGCTTCGCGCCCGCGGGTGAGCCCGCCCCGCCTGCTCTAAGGAAAAGGCCCGCTCCCTCGGCCCGGACGTCCTCCCGCCGAGAGCCCACCGGGCGCCGCGGCCCGGCCCGGGAGGGGCGCCGCATCTGTATGCGCCCGGCAGCGCCAGGCGCCGCCCCCGCCCCCGCCCCCGCCCCCGCCGCGCGGGCCGGGGCTGGCCGGGGAGGGTCGGAGGCTGGGCTCTCCTCTCCCGCGCGGCGCGGAGCCGCCTCGCTCCTCCGCAGGCGGAGCCTCCTTCCCCCGCCCCCTCCGTCTCGCTCCCTTGTTCTCGCCGGGGCCGCTCAGACCTGCAGCGGAGCCGCGGCGCCCGCTCCGATCGGCTCGGGGCTGCGCCCCGCGACTCGGCGGCGGGGGCTGGCGGGGGCGCCCCGCGCCTCGCTGGGCCCCTCGGCACATCCAGGTAAGGGCTTCCGCCGGCGGCGGTCCGCGGAGGGGCAGCGGGGCCGCAGCCTGCGGTGTCTTCAGAGCGGTGTCTTCAGAGCGATGCGCTCCGCGCCCGGGAGCTCGCTGCCGGCTCCCGGCTCCGCCGCCGGCTCCCCGCGCCCGCGCGCGGCCGCTGCCCTGCCGCCCGCACACCGCTCCCGCTTTTGCCCATTTTCCTCTCGCTCGATGTCTTTCCCCCTGCCTTCTCCCGTTCGCCGCGTCCCTTCCCTCCGTCTCCCCAGCTCTCCGCTCCCGCTGGCTCTTTCTCCATCTCCTCTCCCTCTCGGCCTCTTCCCTCCTCTGCCTTTCTTTCCTGCACCGGCTCTTTCCCGTTTCCCGCCCTCCTTTCCTGCCCCCGTCCTGCCCTCGCCTCTCCTCTCCTCTCCCGCTATCCTGTTTTCCACTCCTCTCGCCCTCTCCTTCCTCCGCGTCCCGCCTCCCTCGCCGGTGCTCGGCTTCCCTCGGGAGGGCAGGGCTGTCAGGTGTGTGCCCTGGGAGAGGAGGGGCGCAGCACCGCCGCCTGAGGGGGTCCCACCCCCCAGAGAAGGAGGGGACGGCAGTGAGAAGGGTCCTCTCCTGCTCCCCGCCTGCAACCCCTCCCGGCTGCTCCTTCCCCAGAATGAAGTTGCAGCGGCCTGATCGCCCCGCAGCTGAGGGCTGCCCCTGCTTGCCCGTCGCAACCCCGAGAGCCCCTCTGCGCCCTCCCACCCATCCCCAAGCCTGGCACCTCTGACTCCTCGCTGCCTTTCAAACACCCAGGCTGCCTCCTTTCATCTCTTTCCTTCTGTCTCCTGCTGCTATTCTGTCTCTGTCGGACAGTCCCTGAGTCTTGGTCTCACCCTCAGTCAGGTTTTCTCCAGCCTCTGGGTCTACCTCTGCTGGCTTTCCCTGGCCCTGCCCCCAGCGCTACCCCTTTCCCTGCAGCGCTGATCCACCCCTCTGCCCGGCCCCCTGCAAGGACTTCAGCTGGCAGAGTGGACTGGGGTCAGGCTCAGGCGAGGTGGGGCTCCCCAGCGGAGGAACTTCTGGGGCTCTCCACCTTGTCAAGGCTGCCCTCCCTGTCATCTCTCGGCCTGACCCTGGGTACCTTGAGGCCACACCTCCATGAACCCCATCTATTAGGTGTTAAGCCCTTTCCTCCAGCCCCCTCACAGCAAACCCCACCTGGAAAGATGGGGGACAGATGTGGGGTTCTAAACCCTCCCAGCATCCTCTCTCCTATTTTCTTCCCCAGCTTCTCAGAGTTGACTGACCAGAGATTTATCAGCCTGCAGGACTGGAGGTGAACAGAGGCAGAGAGGGAAGGATCAGACTGGCTGCTCCCTATCTCAGACTGGGCTCTGGGTCGTGGCGTGTCTGCCTCCTGGGAGGTCTGTTCTATAGCATCTAACTTTAGTGGAGAGAGGAGGATTAAGGGTTTCCCAGACCCTGAACAACTACCTGTCCTACAGGCATGGATTCCATGGGGTAGCCCGGATGCCTCTGCCCTTCTGCCCCAGCCATCTCATGCCTCAACACCCAGGGGCAGTGAACAGGTCCCTGGCTGGAGCCCAAACATGTGGGGCCTGGTGAGGCTCCTCTTGGCTTGGTTGGGTGGCTGGGGCTGCATGGGGCGCCTGGCAGCCCCAGCCCGGGCCTGGGCAGGGTCCCGGGGGACCCCAGGACCAGCACTGCTGCGGACCCGAAGGAGCTGGGTGTGGAACCAGTTCTTCGTCATTGAGGAATATGCCGGCCCGGAACCCGTCCTTATTGGCAAGGTAACTCGAGCTCTCCCATGTCTACCCTGCTCTCCAGGCCCTTAGGCCCTGCCCTGCAACTTCATCACTTCTCCAATGACCTTGGTCCCTCAGGACTCCCAGCGCTCCACCCAGTCCTAGGCTTAGACTCTTAACCTTCTGTCTCTGTGCTCGGAACCCTCTGCCATTTTCCCCTGGCCCCTACAGCTGCACTCGGATGTGGACCGGGGCGAGGGGCGCACCAAGTACCTGCTGACCGGGGAGGGGGCAGGCACCGTATTTGTGATTGACGAAGCCACAGGCAATATCCATGTCACCAAGAGCCTGGACCGGGAGGAGAAGGCACAGTACGTGCTACTGGCCCAAGCTGTGGACCGAGCCTCTAACCGTCCCCTGGAGCCCCCATCAGAATTCATCATCAAAGTACAAGACATCAATGACAACCCGCCCATCTTCCCCCTGGGGCCCTACCATGCCACAGTGCCGGAGATGTCCAATGTCGGTGAGTACTCCGGCTCTGAATGTCCCAGATGCCATCTCCGGGAGTGTCCTCACCTCTGCTTCCCCCATTGCTTTCTGCCCCAGAACCCACCTCTTCTCTTCAGCCCTGTTCATGTCTGGGAACCCTTCATCTGATCTGCTTCCCCACTTGGCCCTACCCTGCTGATGGGGGTGCTGGGATTCCCCCCGCCCCCAGGGACATCGGTGATCCAGGTGACCGCTCATGACGCCGACGACCCCAGCTATGGAAACAGCGCCAAGCTGGTGTACACTGTGCTGGACGGACTGCCTTTCTTTTCTGTGGACCCCCAGACTGGTGAGGATGGAGCCCAGATGTCTGGTGGGGCAGCCATGAGAACAGACACCCCTGACTGACCTGGCGTCTCTCCCTAGGAGTGGTGCGAACTGCCATCCCCAACATGGACCGGGAGACTCAGGAGGAGTTCTTGGTGGTGATTCAGGCCAAGGACATGGGCGGCCACATGGGGGGGCTGTCGGGCAGCACGACAGTGACCGTCACCCTCAGCGATGTCAATGACAACCCCCCCAAGTTCCCTCAGAGTAAGGGGCCAGTGCTGCTGTCTGAGCTGTCCTTTGGCCACCCCACCCTGACAGCTTCTGGAGAAGCCTTCCCTCCCCATGCCTCCCCCAGCCCGGCCCCGGGAGAAGGAAGCACTGGGGTAGGGAGGAGCACTGTGGACCTCGCTGAGAATGTCTCCCTCCATCCACCCCAAGGCCTGTACCAGTTCTCCGTGGTGGAGACGGCTGGGCCGGGCACCCTGGTGGGCCGACTGCGGGCCCAGGACCCAGACCTGGGGGACAACGCCCTCATGGCATACAGCATCCTTGACGGGGAGGGCTCCGAGGCCTTCAGCATCAACACAGACTCCCAGGGTCGAGACGGGCTCCTCACTGTCCGCAAGGTTAGCCTCCGCTTGCAGACTCCCTCATACCTGCCCCCTGCCCTGTGGGACACATTCCTGACTGATCTCCTGGGCACAGACTCAGGACCTCTGTGCTAGAGCTTAGAGGTCACAGTCATCTCATCTTTCATATCAAGGTGTGGGGCCCAGAAAGGGGTAGTGACTGACTTGAGACTCATCATATGGCAAGTCTGTGACAGCCGGGGCGGATCTAGAGTTACCAACTAAGTGATCTGCCTCCACCCTAAACTCTGGTGTCTTCTCCTCTCAAGAGGGCTGAGCACTGGATGCCTATTGGGAAGGGACTCCATCTTCCATAAACCTGGGCCTGCCCCGGTTTCCACATACCCCAGTCACTCCATCTCCCCTCGCCATAGCCCCTAGACTTCGAGAGCCGTCGTTCCTACTCCTTCCGTGTGGAGGCCACCAACACGCTCATCGATCCAGCCTACCTGCGGCGAGGGCCCTTCAAGGACGTGGCCTCAGTGCGTGTGGCTGTGCAGGATGCCCCTGAGCCACCTGCCTTCACTCAGGCTGCCTACCAGCTGGCAGTGCCCGAGAACAAGGCCCCTGGGACCCTGGTGGGCCAGGTCTCAGCTGCTGACCTGGACTCCCCGGCCAGTCCAATTAGGTGAGCTGGGGTGTGGGCGAGGGCAGGGCTGGGCCTTGGGGAAGGAGTCCGCAGCAGGCCAGTCCCACTTGAGGATACGCCCCTCTTTACCACAAATTGCCTTACCTCCTGGCAGAACTCTCTCTCCCAGGCTGGCTGGTCACCAGTCCCAGACTCCCCACCTGTCCCTCTGGGTGGGTAATAATGGCACCTCCCAGTGGCCAAGCGAACAGATGTGATCTCTCTCATCCGCTGAGTGCAATTGATCGCTATCACTATTGATCACTCCCTCAGCACTTCACATTTTACCCACTTGAAAACATTTAATTCTCACAACAGCCCCGTGAAGTTGGCAGGATCATTGCCAATTGTTTTAGACACTAGGCCCTGAGAGGCTAAGTAACTTCCCCAACCTCACACAGTAAGTGGCAAAGCTGGGATTCAAATCCTCACTTCCCACCTCGCCACCTGGCTTGCCTATCCCTGCTCTGTGAGGGAAGTGCTGGTGTCGTGCCCATTTTGTAGTTGAGTAATCAGAGGTTAAATGATTTACCCAAGGTCATGCAGCTGGTCTGAGGCAGAGCGGAACTAGGTCCCAGGCCACCGGTCCCCAGAATGGAGCCCAAAAGTCTGAAGGACAGGCAGTGTTTATCCTGTCCACCTCTTCTAGGTCTCTTCTCCTCCCCACCCACTCAATGAATTCAGTCCCCTAAGCCTTAGGACAGATGTTCAGTGTTGACAACTCCCGGGACAGTTGTCTTTTAAGGGACCCCTAACATGAATTATGACTCTGGGTACAAGAGGCAGGCTTTGCCAGATGAACCTGAGACCCAGCAAGGCAGTGGAAGGGGGTGTGGGGGGCGGTGGTCAGCTCTGACTCTGTCCCCAGACCAGCTCCCAGCTCTGCTCCATCTGCCCCAGATACTCCATCCTACCCCACTCGGACCCAGAGCGCTGCTTCTCCATTGAACCTGAGGACGGCACCATCCGCACGGCGGTGCCCCTGGACCGTGAGACTCGTGTCTGGCACAACCTCACAGTGCTGGCCACGGAGCTCGGTGAGGAGTCCTGGGCCTACCCGGAAGCCCGGGAGAAGGCATCAGCCTCCCATGGAGGAGCTGTCCCTGAGGGGTTCAGGTGGCCACTGGGAGGGGCTAGGAAGGCAGTTACCACCATCACACCCTCACCAGTGGACAGCCACTGGCCCCCCCAGGATCTTCAGCACCAGGCACATCTCCTATCTACTGGACTGAGCTGGACACAGTGAATCTGCCTGAGCCTTCTGCTGACCTTAAATTTACTCCCTTTGACTTTCTCCAACCTGGAAATAAACCTCAAATAGCTCCCACCCCTAACAGACCCCAACCTGAACCCTGAAAGACATTGGCCCTGCCCTGTCTGCTGCAGACAGAGCTGAGAGCCAGGGGAGGGCTGGGCACCTTCTCTGGGGACTGAGTGGGAAGGTCCCAGCAGCCCCTTCCAGGGAAGCCCTGTGGGAGCCCTCTAGGCAGGAGAGGGGTTAGCACACAGAGCTAGCCCGTCTGCTCTGCCTGAAAGTCACCTGTCACAGCAGTGTTGTTCCACGGCCTCTGCACAGCACTGGCCCACGGGGGCAGGGAGAGCCCTCTCCTCTCCTACGCTGGCTGTGTCATATGTGGAATGCTGTCGTTGTGGCCATAGGTGTTTGACAGAGCTGTGTGTGTGTGTGTGTCTATATGTGGGCATGTACTTGGGTGTATGTGTAATTCCACATTAGTGAAAACACATGTATACACATGTGAATATATATCTATAACTGGATATGTATGTGTATATAATTGGTGTGTGGAGTTACATTTTAGTGTGGGTGCATGTGTGTGTAATTGAATGTGTATCGGTACAAGAAGCTGTTTGTATATATTGTGCATGTGAATGTTCATGGACAGTAATTTGTTACTTCTTGTGTAACAGGTACTGTCCTGAGTTACCAGTTATGAATGAATTCATTTAGTCATCACCACAAATTTATGAGGGAGAGATGATTATTTCCCCACTTTAAAATGAGGAAACTCAGGCAAAGAGAAGTTAAGGAACTGCCCCAGGTCACACAGAGATTAGAGGGTGGAGCCATCAGGCCTCCTCAGGCTCCAGAACCCAAGCTGTTCTCGCCTTCACCATCCATCCCGCCTCTTTTGGTGGGATTATGTATGTGTGGGTTGATGTCTGCCCACACACTGTGTGTTACGGGGCAGTGCATGTGTATCTGTCTGTGTGAATATCCCTGTGTGTGTGTAGTGTGTTTGTGGCTGTGTATATGTAGCTGTGATGTGTTTGTGTGTTTCCCTGTCTCCTCGCCTGCCTGAAAATCCTGCTCCCCCACCCCAACCCCAATATTAACTCTTGGCCCTGGTCCTTTGCTGCAGTGAAGGAGTGGAAGCCAACCAGTCCTATCCTGTCTGGGGTACCCCAAACCCTTTAGCTGGACAGTCCACTCAGCCTTTTCACCAGGGCATCTTGCCCTCATCCTGCCTGGGGGAAACTAAATGAAGTGGGGGGCCCAGCCTAGTAGAGGTGTGCACCCAGGGTGCGCGTTTTCCATTCTCTCTTCGGTGGAATTGGCAGTGAGACGCAGGGCAGGGTAATGGGGGGAGCCACCTGATGAAGGGGTGAGTGAAGAGAGGACCTATATCTGGCTGTGGTGCCCGGGCAGTGTGTCACGCAGCTCTTCCCTCCCCAAGGTCAACTCTAAGTGATATTCATTGTGCACCACAGCCTTCTAGACCTCTGACAGGGCGTGTGTGTGTGTGTGTGTGTGTGTGTGTGTGTGTGTCCCACTGGTGCTATGCATGAAAATGCATTATCTGGGCATTCACTGCTTTTTGTGTGTTGCATTTGTTTTAAATGGTGAATGTCCATCAAATATGTGGTATGAATATGTTTGTGTATTTCATGGCTATTGTCTGTGTATGACCCATATGCACCTTATAACCTTCACTTACAATGTGTGTGCCCTGCATGTGGGCTATGATATATGTGTATCCTGGGTGCTACATCCCTGTTGAATGTATTTTTATTGTACATATCTTGGGTGCTACCTGAATGTTGCTATTGTTCTGTTTATTTCATAACATTGTTGCTACCTGCATATTGTATGCATATTTCATGGGTTGCATGTGCATGCAATGTGCTGTCCGTGCACCCTGTGTGATGTGTGTAAATCTGTTGTGTGTGCCTGGGGGGTGTATGTGTTCGTGTTCTGGCTTCAGACAGCTCTGCACAGGCCTCCCGCGTGCAAGTGGCCATCCAGACCTTGGATGAGAATGACAATGCTCCCCAGCTGACTGAGCCTTATGACACCTTTGTGTGTGATTCTGCAGCCCCAGGCCAGGTGAGCAGCTGAGGCAGAGGGGTTGGGACCTCCAGACCTCCAGCAGCCCACTCCATACAAGGCCTTTCTTCTTCCTCCCAGCTGATTCAGGTCATCCGTGCCCTGGACAAAGACGAAACTGGCAACAGTAGTCGAGTCTCCCTTCAAGGTCCCCTGGGCCCTGATGCCAACTTCACTGTGCGGGACAACCGAGGTGTGTGGTCTCTACTGCCGTGCCCATGCCTGCCTCCCTCCTCCTCCCCTTCACCAGCCTCGCAGCCTAGCCTGCCTGACCCTTGCCCACCCAACAGAAGGTGTTGGGCCTCCACCCAACAGAAGGTGTATGTGGAGCTGCACATCTTTGCTCTTTTCAAGCCTTCCTCACGGGAAGCTGTCTCCCTGGCATGGACCGACTGACCCTATGAGAAGGTGTCTTAGGAAGTGTCCCAACCTCTTTCCTCTCCCACAGATGGCTCTGCCAGCCTGCTGCTGCCCTCCCGCCCTGCTCCACCTCGCCAGGCCCCCTACCTGGTTCCCATTGAGCTGTGGGACTGGGGGCAGCCGGCACTGAGCAGCACTGCCACAGTGACTGTCAGCGTGTGCCGCTGCCGGCCTGACGGCTCTGTGGCATCCTGCCGGCCAGAGGCTCAGCTCTCACCTGCTGGGCTCAGCACCGGGGCCCTACTTGCCATTGTCACCTGTGTGGGCACCCTGCTTGGTGAGTCAGATCACAGTGGGACACAGATAGGGGCTCCAAGACCCCTGGGGGTATGGAGAGGAAGTGGGGGTATAAACATGGGGAAACCCACCCTCAGGCTCAAAGAAACCCTCAAGTCTAGATTTCCCCTCTGCCTGATGTACCTAAGAGAAGAGCTCTGCCTTCATAACCCTGACTTGCCAATGTAATGGCAGGCACAGCCATTAAAAAAAAAAAAGTGTTCTTTGCGCCCCAGCTCTCAGCCCCTGTGGAATTAGTCACATCATGTGTGGTATTTCATTTCATCCCTTCATCCACCCTAAGAGGTCAATGTTTTCCCTATTTCACCCACAAGGCCTCTAAAGGGCACGGAGGTTGGGAGGTGTTAAGCCCCGCCCAGGTCACACTGCTAGTAAGGGGTGAACTCACATGCAAAGCCGGTCACAGGAGGGTGTGCCCCGCCCCCGGGCCGCGTGGCCCCCTCTGTCACCTACCCTATGCGCCCTTCAGAGGGGAACGGGCGGCCCTGCAGGCGCCCCGCCCGGCTCAGCGCCCGGGTGGCCTCTCCCCAGCCCTGGTGGTGCTCTTCGCGGCCCTGCGGCGCCAAAAGCAGGAAGCACTGATGGTGCTGGAGGAGGAGGACGTGCGTGAGAACATCATCACCTACGATGACGAGGGTGGTGGCGAGGAGGACACGGAGGCCTTCGACATCAGCGCCCTGCAGAACCCCGACGGGGCGGCCCCACCTGCCCCGGGCCCGCCTGCGCGCCGCGACGTGCTGCCCCGGACCCGCGCGCCGCGCCAGCCCCGGCCGCCCGGCCCTGCCGACGTGGCCCAGCTGCTGGCGCTGCGGCTCCGCGAGGCGGACGAGGACCCCAGCGTGCCGCCCTACGACTCGGTGCAGGTGTACGGCTACGAGGGCAGGGGCTCCTCCTGCGGCTCCCTCAGCTCCCTGGGGTCCGGCAGTGAGGCCGGCGGTGTCCCTGGCCCCGCGGAGCCCTTGGACGACTGGGGACCCCTCTTCCGCACCCTGGCCGAGCTGTATGGGGCCAAGGAGCCCCCGGCCCCCTGAGAGCTGGCCCTGGCCCTGCCCCCTGCAGTGGGGCGGCCGAACAGGCCCTCTGAGTGAGCCCCCGGGGTCCAGGCAGGTAGCAGCAGCCCAGGGGCCCCAGGCCTCCTCCTGTCCCTGTGTCCCTCCTCCCAACTCCCCCAGGGCAACCTCCTTCTTACCTCCCTCTCCTCCTGAGTTGTCTGTGTCTCTCCAGGAATCTGTAACACTCTCCCTGTCAAGGTCTGGGCTATGTGGCCCTGACTCTGCACCTCTGTTCTCACTGTGATTTCACTTTCTCTGTGGCTCTGTTTTTGTCTCCCTGATTCTAAATCTCTCCCATGCTCTGTCTTCCTGGCCTCCACACATGCTCTGTGTCTGTCTCCTGCCCACATCTGCCCGCATTCTTTCTGGGTCCCTGTGACTGGCTTTTTGGTTTTCTCTGTTATCCATTCCAAAAGCAAGAGAAACTTCCAGCCACTGCTGCCCACTCTCCTGCAGGGGATGTTCAGCCCCAGGTCAGTGCCTCCAGACTACATATGGGGCACAGGGATAGCCCGAAGCCCCGCCCTTTGATCCACTCATCACTTCTAACCAGCTCTCCTGTCTTTACAGACCTGCCCGCATGGTTCCATCCATCACTCATGGCCTCATCCTGGCTCCATGGCCTCCAGCAAAGAGAGGAGCCAGCCCACCTCCCAGGACCAGAGCTCCAGCCCCCCACATGGCCGCCTCCCTGGAGCTCTGCCCACCTGTCAGCCTGCTCTGGGCATTGATTTGTGTGCTTCCCAAGCCCCAGGGGGAGGGGAGGGGAAAGAAGGGGGAGGCAGCTGGGGAAGGGGAAAGAGGGAGGAAGGGGAGGGGCCTCCATCTCTAATTTCATAATAAACAAACACTTTATTTTGTAAAGGCAGAGCCTGATTCTCTTCCTCCACTCAGGTTTCTCTACAGAGCATTGCTACACCAAAGGGCGGAGGAGAGGCCTCAGCCCATCCCCTCCTGTGCTTTCTCCTTCGGGGGACAATCCAGTCAAGTCCCTCTTCGTGGAGGGTCTGGGCTGATTCCATTCAGGGAGTAAAGAGATACTGACTCTAACCCCCACCACCAACTCTCTGGGTTCCCTGTTGTTCTCAAACTGTCCAAGGAAATTAAGATGTGGGGATGGGCCAGAAGGGAGGATGGGAAGGAGATGCAAAGGTCAAGAGCAACCAAGAAGGGGGGCGGGAAGTAAAAATGCTCAGAAGAGAGAAAAAGGGATTCTAGACTAGAAACAAATGTGGGTGGTAGGCGGCAGAGAGGGCAAGCCAGCCCTTCCTGAGGCCTGTGGGGCTGTGCTCTGGGAGAGAGGGCACAGTCACAGTGGATCTGATCCTGTCCCCCACCTTTGATTCTCCCGTCCATGGCTCACTCTTCGTGAAGCACAGAAGAGGAGGGAGGGCACCAGGAGAAGGGCTGTAGCGGGGCAGAATCAAACTCATCTGGGGTAGGAGCTGAGGGGGCAACTGGCATTACTCCAAGTCCACTCCTGAGCAGAGAAGCGTCCACCCGGAAACCCACATAAGCACCCAAGCTTCCTAACTCCAGGCAGGGCTCACGGAGGCTCAAGCAGAAGGATCAGAACAAGTCCTTGTGACCCTCCCCTCCTGATGTGGGCACTGGCAATAGGGGAAGCTGTTTCAACAAAAGGATATCTTCTCTCACAGCTTCCTGCTTAGTTAGGGCAGCCAGCTGGGAGAACAAGGACCCCGGCACCAGTGATGGATTTGACATTTATTTACTCTGAGGAAAAGCTGGAACTGGACCCCTGATTGCCCGGGGTCCTGTACAAGGGCCACTGTCTGTCCTGGAAGGCCTTGGGAGACTGTAGGAGGCAGCATCCAGCAGGGCGTAGAGGAATAGGGTCCTCCACATGAGGAAGGGCAGGCAAGACCTCTGCCCTTTGGCCTCACCCTGACATCAGCACCACAGCTTCAGGAGTCCCTGGTGGGAAGGAGGGGCTGGCTCACAGGCCACTCCTAGGTAGTGCTGGGGCACTGAAATGGGATGCAGCCTTCACCTGCTCTCCCAGCCCTCTGAGATCCACCCCAACCCATTAAAAACTTCAAGGATAAACAGGCATAGGGAAACAGGCTTGTCAACAAGACCCCTGGGCCCATCTCTGTTTAGTGTTCCATCCTGAAGAACAGGCAGTGAAGAGGGGCAGACCGTGGAAGAAAAAGGAGAGAGGTGATGGGAGCAGGTGCAGTAAAGGGCTCCCCTCCTCTCTGCCCTTCATGTCTAGGTTCAATCCTGTCAAGGTTATGGGAAGGAGAGGGTGCTGAGCGCCCCAGGGAGTGAGCTGCTTGCAGCTCCTAGCAAGTCTTTGGTGGTGGAGTGAGGTGGTACCTCATGCTCCCAAGCACCCTTCCCTCCCTGCCTTTTCTCACTCCCTTGTGGCAGGATAGAGGTGGGACGATGCAGGCTCAGGAAAGGGGTAGGATGAGTCTGTCCCCACCTCCTCTTACTCTGGACCACTTTCCCAAAAGGAGTGATGAGGCCTTCTCCTGTGAACATCAGTGGCCGCTCTTACCTGCTATTACTCTTTCTCTTCCAGCCTCTTTACTGTCTCTGCACACAGGAACCACACATGTTCCACCTGCCCCACTCCCGTGCACACACCTATGCAGGCCCACTCACAAGCCCCACACAAGGTCCACCCCCATCTCTGCACAGGAGACCCGCCCTCTTACGCCACTCAATCACTTTAACCCCGGGGGCGAAGGCTGCCCTTCCTCCTGTGGCCTGCAGGGTCTAGGCTGGCCCAGGGATTCCCAGCCCCCTATTATCATTCCCAGAGTCCCACACCTCCTTCCCTGAAGAAAGGTTGCTACAGAGGCCCCTGGACAGATTTCTGGACCCTGGCTCCAAGGCTGGTACTGTTTGCCTGTTTCCCACCACACTTTCCTCCCCTCCACCCCCATTGATTTCCTTGATCCCTGACCAGTGCTCCCTCCTCCATAGTCATCCCCTGATGATCAGACCTGGGGGTCCCCTCTGTCTGGCTAGCTCCCACCTGGGGGAATTCTCAGTCTGGGGTGCGAAGTGTGCGGGTGGGGCTCAGGCCTTGGCGGAGGAGGGCTGTCCAGAGGGAAGGAAGGTGGCTGGAGAAGTGGGATGAGAGAGAGAAGGTTGAGCAAGGCCCCATCTTAGGTCAACCTTGCTTTCTTCCCCTACTTGGCCTAGGAGGGGGGCGGGTGGTGTGCCTCCTGGGGTCAGCCTACCTCTCCAGTCAGGGCTTGCAGGGGAGCAAAAGGGGGCAAGAAGAGGCTGGAGAGCATGCGCTAACCTGACAGTTCCTACGGACACGGCAAACTCCCTTTCCTTCATTCCTCAGAGGGATCTCCGGGAAGAAGAGGCTGGAAAGAAGGCAACCGGTGCGGGGGTTGGAATCTGGCAGCAGCAATGACAGGTCTTCAAGGTCTGACAGCCCCGACCAGCTGAGGCTGGATGCGGGCATCTTCCCTGGGCTCAGCCCTCTAAACCCTTGGACCCTCTGGGTTCACTCCTCTCTAGCCACCACGCAGGGGCTTGACCCAGCCGCTCTCCCTCACTTCACTCCCAGATGCCTGCAGGGCTCTGCCTGCTGAGAGAGAAGAGAGGCAGGGAAGGGGCCTGGAGGAGCAGCTGCCGCAGGAGGAGCGGAGCTCTGGAGCGGAAGGCCCAGCTCTCAGCCTCAGCTCTGCCACTTGCTGTGTCACCTCCAGCAAGCCACACAACCTGCTACCCTAGCTCCTCTTCTGTAAAGTGAGGATAATTTTTTCCTCCAAAGAGTTATCATGAGCATCACATTCAGTAAAAAAGTAATCATTAGAGTTCGGTGGGGGTGCGGGGAGGTGGCAGAGGAGAAGGGAAAAGCCTGTCACCACCCTGTGGGTGTCCATACTCTCCCTGCCCCTCCCCGCCTGGGCCCTCTGGGCTCCATCCCCACCTCTTCCCCCTCCAGCTACTCCCCCCCCCCCCTCACGGAGGTGAGAAGGTGAAAAGACCAAAACTGAGAGGGAGGGCGAAAACCTGAGGGAAGGAGAGAGAGGGGATGGGATGAAAAAAGCAGAAGAGGATGGTAAAAAAAAAAAAAAAAAAAGAGGGTCTAGCACCTAGCACGGTGTCTGGCGTGCAGCAGCCACGCAGTAAGCATCTGTGAAAAGAAGGACTCGGTGCCGACAAGGAGGCTGGACCAATCTATTGGGCGTCAATAAGAACGTGCCGGGCAGAGCATCAATAGCTCTGAGAGGCAGGAAGGATGGGGACCTGGAATAAATAAAGCCATCAAGCCTTAAGGGCTGGAGCCAAATGGTGGGAGGCTGCTGCCCCTGCGGCCCCATCCCCCCACCCTCTTCCTTGCTCTAAGCCCCCAAGTCCTTTTGCTTCTTACAGCACCTCAGTCTCTCCGGGCATCCTGGAGTCCCCCAGGGCTGGCCCAGCAGCGAGGTCCCCGCCTTCCCCAGCTTTTCGGGGGGTGGCAGGCTCAGGACCGGCTTCCCTGGCCTCCTCTTCCTTCTCTGGCTCTGGGAGCTTCTGCAGCTCCGAGTACAGCGCCCAGGCGTCGTTCCGTGACACGTACTCCCACCCACTCTCCCGCACATGGAAAAGGTCTACGGAGCCCCCTGAGTAGGCATCTCGGTGGGTGGCGTGGGCCACCGCGCGGCGAGCCAGGGCGTAGGCCTCCTGGGTGGTCATGTCGTAGCGGTAGCCGCGGTCCAGCACGCCGTAGGCATAGGGCGATCCGGAGCCCACAGAGAAGATGTTCCCCTGCAGGCAGGTGCCGTCGCTATAGACATAGAAGAGGGCAGGGCCAGAGCGGTCCCAGCCGCACAGGGCGGTGGCCACACACAGATCCAGGCCCCGATAGGGGAACATCATGGCTGATAAGAGTTTGGCGGCACCGGCCACACTGGGCAGCTGACCTTCCCTCAGTGCCCGCAGCCGCAGCTCCCGCTGCAGCACCCGGTACCATGTGGCACAGTCGGCGGAGGTGCCGGAGGTGGTGCCCAGGAGGTGCTGGTGCACCGGGATGACCTTCCGTGAGGCTGGACAGGCCACGTAGCTGCCACAGGAGGAACGCGTGTCGGCCGCAGCGATGACTCCGTGACGGAAGCGGAAGGCCAGGGTGGTGGTGCCGTGGGCCAGCCGAGGGCCATGGATCTGCAGGAAGGTTTGAGGGTCACAGCCCCGGGGCACAGCCCAGCCACCAGCTGGAGGCAGATGAGGGGATGGTTCCTGGGTGCCCCGGGCCCACCACTTGCACACATCCTGCAGCGCCATCCTGGGGCTCAGTGAAGGCTGGAGGACGCGAGTCGGGGATTTGGGGACTGAGGTTGGGGGGCGGGGGACGCTAAGGAAAAGCTGGGCTGCAGCCAGAACCGGTGAGGAAGGCATGTGATCTGTGGCTTCACTTCTTCCCAACCTCAAATCAGGCTTTAGGACTGGCTGCCAGAGCAGCCCCTCCTGCTCAGAGGACGGCTGAGGACGAGGCAGTGGAATCCCCAGCACTGGGAAGCCACTACCCGTGACACCCCTGAGCGTCACCCTGGAGTCTCCTGTCTGTCATCCTCCAAGCACCTGGAGTGGAGTGGGGGCTGGGGTACCTGCAAAAGGTATTGCTGGGGTAACCGCAAGTGGAGGAGCAGAGCTGGGTTCCTCTTGTTTTCTTGTGGCGGGCTCTGGGAAGACACATAAGGCTCTGTCCCTGGCCTGAAGGAGTCCCCAGCTGAGGAGAGGTGCAGATGAGTCAGAGTGCTCTGCTGCAGCAGAAGAGTGGGCTGCAGACACACCGAGGCAGGGACCTTGATGTTGGGTTTGCTCTTGGGGGACTGTGATGCCGGGCTCACATTTCACCTTATGGTCAAAGTAGAAGAGAAGTGAACGGAGACAAAGACAGAACAGAGCGAGGGTGTTGTTAGCCGGAGGAGGGGGGCTCAGATTCTTTCCAGGAAGGCAGGTGACTGAGTGGCCAAGATGAAGGGAAACTGGACCCTGGAGCTCTCTCTCCCCTCTGCTTTGGCGGTGAACATGAACTTCCATGTGCAACATGGCATTCCTGATGGCCCTCTGGCAGGATAGCTTCTCCTTCTCATGCTAAAGTTCTGAGTATGTAGTGAATGGATGTGGTGCCTCCTCTCTCCTGGTCACCCTTCTGCCCAAGATTCACAAGGGCATAAAAGCTGTCTTGTGGTTTCAGGGCAGGAGAAACAACTGACCTTGATATGATAACGCTGAGCCTCAGTCTTAGACCAACCAGCGGTGGCTGAGGGTGGGGCTGAAGAACCCTGGCAACTGACCCTTCAGAAAGACAAAGTAGGTTGGGGCAGAGTGACAAGTCACAGCTTCTTCCAGCACCACCAGGAGTAAATTTCACTAAACTCTGCAGGCCAAAGGGATGCCATGGCATTGGGTTTAGTCAAAGAAACAGAGCCACACAGAGGAAAGTGCTGGACCCCACCAGATCATGATGATGGGGCTGTGGCTGCATAGTTTCCTGGACTCTTGGTACAAAGGGCATGTGTGAGCAGGTCAAGGGAAGAGTGGAGAAACCAGGTCACACTAAGGCCCAACCAGCCCTCTCTCTTTCTTTGTGTCTGGCCACATGGGGATCTTACTGAAGAGATAAGACTGTCTCCTCTTCCTAAGGACAGTCTTAGATCTTTATATATAGATGGATTACCACCTCCCTAGGTAGGCCATTAGCAAGTCAGATCTGGACAGCTGAATGGCCTCTTAATTGACCTCCCTCTGCTCCCCTCTTGTCTTATCCTCCACACTGACATGTTTACCTAAGGTATCACTCAAATCCTGTGTCTCCTCTTAAGGAAACCGGAAGGTCTACAGGATCAAATCCAAACCACCTTCTCCACCCCAGGATGGCATTTAAGGCCCACGAAAGTCTGATCCTAATTCATCCACCACAACCTCTTTTCACGCTATTCCTAGCACATTTCCCATTTTCCCTTCATCTATTTGCAACCTATCCTTCAAAGACTGCCTTAACTGTGTGGAGATTTCTGGACCTACTAAACATAGAGCTTCCATATGACCCAGCAATTCCACTCCTAGGTATTTACCCAAAGGACACAGAAACATCAATTCCAAAGAACACCTGCACCCCTATGTTTATAGCAGCACTGTTTACAATAGCTAAGCTTTGGAAACAACCCAAATGCCCAAAAATAGATGACTGGATCAAGAAGATGTGGTACATATATACCATGGAATATTACTCAGCATTCAAAAAAGATAAACACATGCAATTTGCTGCAACATGGATGGCGCTGGAAGGGATCATGCTCAGCGAAATAAGCCAAAAAGAAAAAGAAAAATACCGGATGGTCTCACTCATAGCAGGAATCTAGAAAACTTAAATAATGGACCAGGAAAATGAATAACTATAAGAAAGTGAAAATCAAAATCAACAAAAAACTATGAACCAGAGACACTTTTAGGGGGTCGGGGGCGGGAGGGGAGGGATTGGGGTCAGAATGGGGGGCTGCAATTGTATGGGGAATATAACAATAAAATTTATTAAAAAAAAAAAAAACAAAGACTGCCTTAAGTACCACCTATTCTAAAAATCCTTTCCAAGTATGGGCTGAGAGAAGAGAGGCTGTGGGTTTAAGGAACAATGGCACCCATGCAGTAGTTAAAGAAATAAGCTCAGGGGCCTCCCTGGTGGCACAGGAGTTAAAGTCTCAGCACTATGAAGCTCTCATCAGTCACTGGGGCATGTGTTCAATCCCCGACCAAGGAGCTATCCACATGGTGCAGCAGACCTCTCCTGTCTCTCCCGCTGCTCTCCTCAGCAGTGTATTTCAGTCAGTCTTCCTGTTCTGTTCCCCACTCTGTCTCTGGTGAATCCTGTCACCCCTACCCCCTGCACTTTTGGCCTATACCCCAGTTCTCATATGCATAAATAAATAAAAATAAAATCTTTTTTAAAAAGAAGAGAAAAGAAAAAGAAAGAAACCCAGATCTCCTTGTCTGGAATCCCTCTCACTGGACCCCCAGTGCCATCCCAATCTATACTGACCTTCTCTCCCACCTCTAAACTACATCACTTATCTTTTTTCTCTCCCCTGCCCCCAACTTTACAAAGATATAATTGATATATAAACTGTGTAAGTTTAGGTATACAATGTGAAGATTGATATATGCATATATTGCAAAATGTTTACCACAATAAGTCTAGTTAATACATCCTTCACCTCACATAATTACCATTTTTGTTGCTGTTATGGTGAGAACATTTAAAATCTACTCTCTTAGCAACTTTCAACAATATCGTATCATTAACCACAGCCACTAGGCTATAAATTAGGCCATAAAACTATAGTCACCCAGAACTTGTTCCTATTATAACTGCAAGTTTATACCCTTTGATCAACATCTCCTCATTATCCCCCCCAGCTCCTGGCCACCACCATTCTACTCTCTAAGAGTTCAGCTTTTTTTTTAGATCCCATATATAAGTGAGCTAGTACAGTGTTTGTCTTTATGTTTGCAGCTTATTTCATTTGGCATAATGTGCTCAAGGTCTATCTACGCTATTCCAAATGGTGGGGGGGGGGTTTCCTTTTTTTTTTTTTTTTTTTAAGGCTGAATAATATTACACAGTATAGATATACCACATCTTCTTTATTCATTCATCTGCTGATGGACACTTAGGTTTTTTCATATCATGGCTATTGTGAATAATGCTGCTATGAACATTGGGGTGCAGATATTTTTACATGATCGTGATATCATTTCCTTCAGATAATATCCAGACTAGCAATTGCTGGATCAAATGGTAGTTCTATTTTTAAAAAATTTAGTAACCTCCATATTGTTTTGTTTTATTTATTTTATTTTATTTTATTTTTTTAAAGATTTATTCATTCATTTATATAAGCACTGGGTACAGTCAGAAGCGCGGGAGGGTGAGAGAATTCACCAGAGCCAGAGCGGGGAGCAGAGCAGGCAGAAGGACCGAAGTACACTGCTGAGGGGAGCAGCAGGCGGCAGGAGAGGTCTGCGCGCCATGTGGGACCCTCCTGCGGTGGCCGGGGAGCAGCCGGGGATCGAACTGGCGCTGCAAAGGGTGTGAGCAGCTTCGCAACCCAGCGCTCAACCGCTGCACCACCAGGGAGACCCTCCATATTGTTTTAATGCTGACTTTGCCAATTTATATTCCCACCAACATATCGCTTGTACCCCTCCTTTTTGAGGTCTTCATGAGCAGGGACCTTAGGGGAGAGAGCTAGTATAAGGTAAATTGGGAACAAATTACGGAAGGCTTTGAATGCCATGCTGAGTTGCTGAACTTTACACAACATAAAATGGTAAGATCAAGAAGATGTTTTAGGGCAATTAATCTGATGTGATGCAGAATGAACTAGAGGTAGTTTGGCCTCAGAAAAATCAGCTAGGAGAATATTTCAGTAATTCAGGAGTAAGGAGATAAGAAGTCAAGGTGGTATCAGTTGCAATGAAAAAGAATGCAAGAAATGTGGTGGAAAAATGAACAGGACTTAGCAACTTACTGGATGTGGAAGAAAGGAAGGGGAGTTGTCAAGATAAGTCAGGGTTTCAAGTTTCTGACTGGAAGAACACTGTTGTCATTCTTTCATGTATTCGTCACCCATGTGTTAAGTATGCAGTAGACACAGAGATGAATAGAGAAATACCTGCCTTTAAACACTCACAATCTAGTAGAAGACAGATGTACACTTACAACCAAGTAAAATGTAAAAGAGCCTTAAGAGTAGTGCAAATACTACCAGAGGCAGAGTGAAAGAAAGTGAGAGAACGCATAAGGACGACTTGTATTGCAGGTGTTACTGCAAAATAATATGTGCTCAATAAACAGGCACTCTGCATTTTCTACACCATCCATGTGTGAGACAGATAAAGATCTTCTATTTCATTGCATTCTGAGGTTGGGCTTGGAAAGGGTTGCCAAATTTCAGCATTAAAAATACAACACATGTGGAGTCTGCTAGGGAAGAGGGGGGCTAAGTTGGGCATCAGAGGTAAGTGGAATTTAGATGTTGATGGATGTTGCCCCTTGGAATTCAACGAGGCAGGCCAGACACTGACTTCATAGAACCATAAAGCAGGAGGCAACAGTGCATACATTTGCCCACTTCCTGGCTTATTATGGTTCCCAAAGGGTTGAAAAATGAAAGTGGGTGGAGAGGGGAGAGAATGAAATATAGCCCATCTCGGAATAAACAGCTTGTCTTAGCAAGCTTAAGTTAGAGAATCTCTTGGTACATCTTTATGGAACCTCAACTCTCCTCCAGGCTCTGAGATGGTAAATTACTATTGACTCAGCTATTGAGGAGCTGAATTGAGAAACCTAGTTTTTGAATTAACTGGGTCCTTTGCTTTTCCTTCATTATTCTTCTATCTGCCTTTTGGGCAATACATTGCTTATTAGAATTTCCACTAGAAGGTGGGAGTAAAAAGAATATCGAATCTTAAGAATTGGCTAAGAGAACGTGGGTTGTGTGGTGACTAACACTATCAAACAGGAAGCATACTTTTATTTCGTTGTGCTTTTTACTACAAGCAGCTGCGGCTTAACTAATTTCACAAGAAAACGGCCTCAGATGTTACGTTACTCAGAAATTATTAGCGAGGGCCCTTAAACGAAATGGCAACTTCAGTTGCGTAAACTGCGCGCTGAAGTATTAGCGAAGTAAACTACGCCTCGGACGCCGGGCGGGGCAGGGCGACTCGCCGCTAGGAATTCAGAACCGATTTTCAACCAGTCACGCCCTTCTCAAAGATGGCCGGCCCCACTTCCCTCACTCAACATGGACGTTTCCGATCGTTTCCTGTGAATGTGAGGTTAATCTAACTCACCACTACTTGCATGACCCAGGCCAAGATGATGGCCACATCCTTTTAGAATTGAGAGGCAGTGAAGCCATTTACTGCTTTCCCCTGTCGGTGAAAACGCCCCTTGCTTCTGGCTCTTGTGAGTACTGGGGGGGGGGGGGGGGTGGCAGCGTGGTTGCCAGGAGTTAAAATGGATTCCAGGCTAGATTTAATAGGAAGTGAAGCTGTGACGGTGAGGCGTTGCCCGGGCCTCTTCGCTAGGCGTTCCCGCAGCAGGCAGTTCCTTTGCCCTTACTAGACATGGCGCTGGCCAGCGTGTTGGAGAGACCGCTACCAGTGAACCGGCACGGGTTTTTTGGGCTCGGAGGTCGTGCGGATCTGCTAGACCTGGGTCCTGGGAGTCCCGGTGATGGACTGAGCCTGGCCGCGCCGAGCTGGGCTGTTCCAGACGAGCCGAGAATCGAGATGCTTCATGGAACCACCACCCTGGCCTTCAAGGTGCGGACTCAGCCTTCGCGCCGGGCTTAACCCCCTTCGAGGCCGTAGCGACGCCGTCCAGGCGGAGCCTCGGGCTTTTCGTCCCGACTCTGTTGGATTTATGGTTTCATTGTCCGGGGAGGCGTAGGGTGTCGCTCTAGCAGGAGAAGGGGGTTGGTGGGGGGGGCGCCTGGGCTGGAGTTAAGTGGAAGAAAGAATCCGAGCCGGCTTGGGTTGATTCCTAGGCGACCCCGGGGTGCGCCTGTCCAGGAAAGGGGACACCGCAGTAGCACTAGCAGAGGAAAGGCTGTTTTCGTCATTCACCAGTGGCTATAGAAATTGGGCGACCCTCTAGGCGAATGTAAGCGAAACCCTATAGGTCAAGGGAGAAGCTTGGTGGGAGGGAGCACTGTGCTAAGAGCCAGGCAAGCGGGATCCTGGCCTAGGTTTACAATAACTAGCTCTATGATCTTGGACAAGTCATTTGATCTCATTGTACCTGTTTCTTCATCTTTAAAATGAAAGTAATATTGGTTATACCCACGTCAAAGAATTGATGTGACACCATAGTGCCATCAATATGTGGGAAAGTATATAAGACCATGGAGAAAGAGATGTTCTGGGGTTATGTTAATGCCCCCCCTCCAAAAAAATAAATAAATAGATGTGGAGATTTTCTTGGGGTCTGATGTGCCATGCTTTGTGTTTCCTTCTGATCTTCACAGTTTCGCCATGGAGTCATTGTTGCAGCCGATTCTCGGGCCACTGCCGGTGCCTACATTGCCTCCCAGACGGTAAAGAAGGTGATTGAAATCAACCCCTATCTGCTGGGCACCATGGCTGGGGGTGCAGCCGATTGCAGCTTCTGGGAACGGCTCTTGGCTCGGCAGTGTCGAATCTATGAGCTTCGAAACAAGGAACGCATCTCTGTAGCGGCGGCCTCCAAACTGCTCGCCAACATGGTGTATCAGTATAAAGGCATGGGGCTGTCCATGGGCACCATGATCTGTGGCTGGGATAAGAGAGGCCCTGGTGAGTTAACCACATGATTCTTGAACTGACACTGCTAAGGATGGATGTGTTGACTAGTTTCTCAGCCCGCCCGCCCTTTTTGTGCAAGGAAGGCACTGCGGTGTGGGAGAGGGCATAGAGTTAAACAGCTGTGTCATTGACAACTGGTGTGACCAACCTTATGCAGGTGGCTTATTTTCTCACCCTCTGTTTCATCATCTGTGATGTTGGTTAAATGAGCACATAATGTTTTTCCTTCTCATTCCTGTAAAATGATTAAGACCTCCAAAGAGTTATATTTGAGAATTAGATAAGAGAAGCACACATGTCATCAAAATTTTTCTAATGGATATAAAAAAAATATAAAAAGAAGCAGGTAAAGGGCCTCCCCAGTGGCACAGCGGTTGAGCACTGGGTTGCGAAGCTGCCTGCGGCGCCGGTTCAATCTCCGGCTGCTCCCTGGCCACCGGAGGAGGGTCCCACATGGCGCGAAGACCTCTCCTGCCGCCCGCTGCTCCCCTCAGCAGTGTACTTCGGTCCTTCTGCCTGCTCTGCTCCCCACTCTGGCTCTGGTGAATTCTCTCACCCTCCCGCGCTTCTGACTGTACCCAGTGCTTGTATAAATAATAAATAAATAAATCTTAAAAAAAAAAAAAAGCAGGTAAAATTATTGGGCTGTGAAATTATTATCATGCATTTTTTGCAGCATGACTTTTCCAACAGCCCAATAATTTAAATAACTCATTTAATCCAAAATATCGGAAAGATTTTAGCATGTAGTAGTGGCCCCATTTCTAATGCTTAGTAGCCACATGTGGCTAGTGGCTCCTATATTGGACAGTGAAATGCTAATGCATAGTAAGCAGCTTCTCCAAAGTTAATCCTTTCTTCTTTTTATTCTGATTTCTTTTCCTTGCTTGATAGAATCACCGTAGGTTCTGTTTTGTGTCATCTCAAAATAAATTCTTTAGCCTATTTTCCCTTGCAGTATTTATGAACCTTGCCAGGAAACTTCAAGTTTAAATCCAATATTAATTTTTCTTCAGCCAATTTTGAATGTATACTAGAATACAGCTAGTTGCTTTGTGTAATTGTCTCTCTTGATGCTTGAAAATAGTTATTCTTTCTCTTGTTTTTGTTTCATTCATGTAGCCATTCACTAAGTACCTAGTTTTCCTCTGTCAAGCAGCTATAGAATACCACAACAGTGGTTGAGTGCTGGGCTGCTCAGCAGCCTGCAGCCTCTGCAGCCCCGGTTCAATCCCCGGCAGCCGGCGAGGGTCCCACATGGCACGCAGACCTCTCCTGCTGCGCCCGCTGCTCCCCTCAGCAGTGTACTTCGTCGGTCTGCCTGTTCTGTTCCCTGCTCTGCCTCTGGTGAATCCTCTCACACCTCCAGCCCTGTATCCCAGTTCTTGTATACATAAATAAATAAAAATCTTTAAAAAGAAAGTATGAGGAGGTGCAGACTGCAGGTGGGGATATGGAGATTGGAAGCCATTGTAGAGAACCACCATCAGTATTCAAAAAAAAAAAAAATACCACAACGTCTTCACTTGATTTGGACAATATCAGTTCACTAGTCAATGGAGGATGTATGAGGAGGTTAAAAAGTGAATGTGAGAGAGGAAGTAAGTTTGTTAATTTGGAAATCGAGGCACTTTTCTTTTTGAAAGTGTGAAAGAACAATTCCATACATCTTGTGTGGCCCTGGAGACATTTCAGAAATGTTGTTTTGAACCCTTCCCTGATGGGTTTGTTCCAGGTGATAGAAATGGTGTCAGAGATTACAGAAACTGGCCATCAAAGACAGTGTAGAAAGCAAGAGCATAACCCAAATTATGCCTGCTCAGAAGGCCTTCCTGACAAACAGGCTTGTTTAGAATGAGTCAGCCCCTTGCCTCCAGAAGCAGACTGAGGAAGGATTACAGATTACTTACAAGGCTGAATGAGATGAAGACCTTTTTTTTCCCCTACCCCTATCCCTTATATCCCTTTGACACTTTCTCCCTCTTCTAAATAAAGAACACTTTAAAAAGAACCAGCAAAATACCAAAGGAATTCTGGTAGGAGGAATTGGGGGCCATAAAGCCAGAAAGGTCAGTTGGAACCAGATGGTTAATGAGCTAGGCAAGGTCATGGCAGTAGGACTGAGGAGGTTCTAGGTCAGGATAGACAGAATCATCTGAATCTGAAAGCTCATAAAGCAGTGGTTCTCAACCTGGCATGTATTAGAATCGCTTGAAGGACTTCCAAAGCAAGCCCTATGCTTATCCCCCACACCAGACTAATTGAAAAAAAATTAATAAGTCCCAAGTATCTTTTTATTTATTTTATTTTTTTTAATTAATTAATTTATTTATACAAGCATTGGGTATAGTTGGAAGCACAGGAGGGTGAGAGAATTCACCAGAGCCAGAGCGGGGAGCAGAGCAGGCAGAGGACCGAGGTACACTGCTGAGGGGAGCAGCGGGCTGCAGGAGAGGTCTGCGTGCCATGTGGGACCCTCCTCTGGTGGCCGGGAAGCAGCCAGGGATCGAACCGGCACTGCAGAGGCTGCGGGCAGCTTCGCAACCCAGCACTCAACCGCTGCGCCACCGGGGAGGCCCAGCCCCCAGGTATCTTTTTAAAAGACTTCCTTACATGATTCTAATGATGAGAGTTGAGAATCACTGAAATGGGTAAAAGATTAGTGGAGCCACTGGCAGAATTCAGGAATACAGAAGAATGTACTGATTGGTGGGACCAAGAAAGAGATATTTGGTAGGTAATGGAGAACCACTGAAAGTATTTGAGAGTGTGAAGTTTGGCTCTGAATTTGATAACAAAGGTATCCAGTTGGAATTAATAAAAGTTTTATTAAAATTTTAAATTTTTATTTAAAAGTTTTATTAAAATCTCCTTTATATCAGAGGTTAGCTTTTTCAAGAAGGTCCTAGCAGCAAGTATTTTAGGCTTCTGGGCAATATAGTCTTTGTCTCAACTGCTTTGCTGTTTTGACAAAAAAAGCAGTCCTAGAAAAAAAATAAATACCAATAGGTATGACTGTATTCCAATAAAACTTTATTTATAAAAATAGGTGGTTGGCCTGGCAAACCTCTGGTCTATACCAACACTGTCCAGTAGAAATACAATGTGAACCATTAATTTGATTTTAAATTTCATGAAGACGCATTGAAAAATTAAAATGGGAAAATTAATTTTAATAATGTTTTACTTAATCCAGTAGGTTCAAACGTTGTGTTCGCATTTAGCATGGTAATAGCTTCAGTTCAGATGTCCAGTCACACTTGGCCAGTTGCAACCATATGGGACAGTGCAGGTCTTTACAATGTGATTTGGAACTCTGGGGTTTATTTTCCTGTTGTGTAATGTGTGTCTTATCCTCTAGGTAGTCTAAATTCTGAGGGCTATCATTATTTTAAACATTCTCTCTCACAGTGCCTGAAGTTCTTGCTTAAAATCATAGTCATTTGAATTGTACTTGTTTTTTGATTATGCAGAGGACAGACAAGGCAGCTCCTGTGATGTGAGGTGCAAGGGCCTATGTTATAGGATCCTGGAGTCTTAATATTTCATTTCATTTCTTTGGCAATTTTTGTTAAGTAATTTTTTAGAAGTTGTATTTTCTTGAATTTCTGTTGGTCTCATCTGGGTTTCAAAAAGGATGAAGAACTGTTGCTTTGGACGATGAATTAGATATCAAAGGGGTGGTCATTTTTTTTTAAAGATTTATTTATTTATGCATACAAGAGCTGGGGTACAGGCCAGAGGTGCAGGGGGTGAGAGGATTCACCAGAGACAGAGTGGGAAACAGAAGAGGCAGATTGATGGAAATACACTTCTGAGGGGAGCAGCAAGCGAGACAGGAGAGGTCTGCTGCGCCATGTGGGTATCTCCCTGTCTGGGGATCGAACTCGTGCTGCAGACAGCCCCATAGATTGCGTCGTTTTTTTTTTTTTTTTTTTTAGAGGCATGTTTTTTATTTATTTATTTGTTTATACAAGCACTGGGTACAGTCAGAAGTGCGGGAGGGTGAGAGAATTCACCAGAGCCAGAGCGGGGAGCAGAGCAGGCAGAAGGACCAAAGTACACTGCTGAGGGGAGCAGCGGGCGGCAGAAGAGGTCTGCGCGCCATGTGGGACCCTCCTCCGGTGGCCGGGGAGCAGCCGGGGATTGAACCAGTGCCGCAGAGGCCGCGGGCAGCTTCGCAACCCAGCGCTCAACCGCTGCGCCACCGGGGAGGCCCTAGATTGCGTCTTAACCCCTTATGCCACCAGGAAGGCCCCAGGGGTGGTCATTTTTTTTCCTGCTAACCTCATCTCTCTTTCCAGGCCTCTACTATGTGGACAGTGAAGGAAACCGAATCTCAGGAGTCACCTTCTCTGTAGGTTCTGGCTCTGTGTATGCTTATGGGGTCATGGACCGGGGTTACTCCTATGATCTGGAAGTGGAGGAGGCCTATGATTTGGCTCGTCGAGCCATCTATCAAGCCACGTACAGAGATGCCTACTCAGGAGGTTCGGTCAACCTCTACCATGTCCGGGAAGATGGCTGGATCCGAGTCTCCAGTGACAATGTCGCTGATCTGCACGACAAGTACAGCAAATCTACTCCTTGAAGGAGGGGGGGATGTGGCTACTTGGATTTCTTGGGGTGACTGTTATTGATAACAGTACCCCATCCCATAATGGAGGGATCCTTACTTATGTTGATTTTTATTTTTAAGCTGTGGTGCATTAACCTCTGTTACTAGTTAATAAGCTGCTGCAGGGGTGATCATTTGTTTCACTCTCTTGGATGTTAACATTACACTACTCCATCTCAGCCTGTGTTGTGTCTTTTGTCCACAGTGTCCCTCCTCCAAGCACTTCACAAAGTCAAATAAGCCAGGACAGTGGGAGGGAAGTGACTGTAATTACAGGAAACAGTGGTGTGAAGACATTGTCTAGTGAATACATTAATGTCCCCACTCTTGAAGCTAATAACAAAGGAGAAGGAGACAGAGGCAGGGAGGAGGGAAAGATTTCCCAATTCTGTTTGCAAAAAGATGAAAAGTTGATGAGGTGGAAAGATGTGCAGGGCTGTACCACAGAGCTGTGGAGGGAAAAGCGCTCACCCTGTGGTGTGGGTGGGGGAGGCTGATGCTCCATGCAGAACAGTAAGGTGAAGAGGGTAAATCTTGAATCTTAAACCCATTGGGAAGGGAAGTCTTGGGCCTTGGAAAGGGGGAGGACAAAAATAGGTGCGTGTGAAAGCAGCAGGGACCGTGATCTTGGTGATCCTCATCCTTTTGGCCCTGTAGTGTGTGTATGTTTGGGGGACAAAAGGATATGATGGGGGTTTATAGCCTGGGCAGGAAGCAGCACAAAATTGCCACTGGGATGTGTGGGTGGGGAAGAGGCCCTGCTGAGAGCAGAGAGATGGCTGATTTATCACACCCAGCACTGAGGAGGTTGGTTCCCAAGCAAGGCGGCAGCAGATGGCAAGGCCTTCTGTTAAAGAGAAGATGGGGTACAGAGAGGAAGTGGATGGAAGAAACCTTAAAAAAAAATGGGCTAGGAGGGCATTGAAAATGCTGCTTTGTGTTAAGTTAGCAAGAGGAATGACATTGGTAGTGAGGGTGACCACCCAGTGTCATGTGTTGAGGCTGAGGGGTTGGGAGGAGTGGTTCATAGAAATAGGGGTGAGTCTTCTTCGCCCTCTACCAGCTACCTTCCCTTTATGTACCTTCCCCTCCCCCCTCAGCCTCCTGCAGTATTGATTGATGACAGTGTCGGGCCAGAAACTGATCAAGGCTTGTTAATTGCATTTGTCAAAAGCAGGGAAATTGGGAATTAGTGAGATTGGAGAAGGGAGTTTGGAAAACAAATGACTCTCGCTCCTAAGGAGATTCATCTCGCTGGAAAGTGCCTCGGGAGTCCCTGGAGTCAGGGAGCTGCTGGCCTGAAGTTTGATCTACTTGAAGTGGGCAGGAGCCATGCTACATAGTCCTCCAGCAGAGCCGCCGGCAAATGTTAGCTGCACAAGAGGCACAAGGACAGTCATTCTCTCAGAACACTGATTTGCAGAGCAATTCAAAAATTAAAACCTCTTAAGAAAAAGGAATTCTTAGGAGAAATCCCCATACCCAAAAGAAAGCAAGTTAAAGTTGAGGGGTCTGCTATCCTGTCTTGCCCGCTGCACCCCTCAGCAATGCATTTCAGTGGATCTGTTTGTTTCGCTCCCCGCTCTGTCTCTGGTGAATCCTCTCACTCCCCGCACCTTTGGCCTACACCCCAGTTCTTGTATACAGAAAATAATAAAAGTTGAGGGGTCCAGAGCCTCAACCATTGAGCTTCCCACTCCAGCCACTTCCCATAGCACTTCTCCCCTGCCCCACACACATACTCGCCAGCACTTCTCGGACCCTCAAGGAACACAGTTTGAAAACAAAGCCCCTGGGAAACAACCTTGAGGGTAGAAAGAAAGGTGAAGACTGGAATTCCTTTACTTGACCCCAGAGAGCAGAAGACTCCCTGACCTCTTCATTTGTGAAAGAAAAAATCCGGAGGGAAGAGATGGTCTTGAAGCAATGCTACCCTTGCCCTGTTCCTGTCTCATGCCTGGCTCGGCAGTACTCAGGCTGTTTAACAGAAACACCTTTTCTGCATTGGCCAAGTCTTTGTGTTCAGGTGAGAAAATGCATACCCTATGGTCCCAGGTTCTCTCTAGCATGTCCCACTTTCTCTGCCTTCCGGGTTCTTGGATAAAAGACTCGCTTGATGGAAGATCAATTTGTGGTAGGTTTTCTGCCGAGCAGAGGTAGGGAAGCTGCGTTGTCTAGGCCCAGCGCCATCGCCTCGTGCAGTTGTTTCTCGCTGCTGGGGACTGGTCGGGAGTTGGCTTTGCAGTGAGGTTGTATGTCTCGCTCGTGTGGGATGATGGATGCCGCATAGCATTGAGAGATGCTGTGGAGTGGAGTGTACCAGTTCAGGGACTCCCATCAGATTCATTTCCCAGTGCAGTCTTCTTGACAAAGGATGATGGAAAAGAAATTGCCTTAAATAGCTGGAAGATTAATTTCTCGGCAGTTCCCAGGCGTCCAAGGGACAGGGCTCTTTAAGTGATGTCTGACAATTTCTCCTCTCCACAGATAGCTCAGTAACACAGCTGACTCTTCAGGATAGGTGATGGGACTGATGTGATTAAATAGGGAGCAAACACTCCTAGAGGCCCCTGCTTTCTCTTGCTAGCAGGGACTGCTTTGGCTTGAGCACCCACGTGCCTTACAGCATCGCCGCAACGGCTCGGCACGGAGTGCACTTGCGGCCAGTAGAGTGTTCGTGAGGGAAGGTGAAAGCTGAAGAAGGACGTTGTGGGGAAGAAGGGCACTGCTAGAGCAAATCAGGGACTGGAGCATAATAGTTACTGAGTGTTCCCTCTTTAGGCAAAACCAGAAGGTTGATGTCTCTTGATATCCTCCTCAGCCAGCAAATGAGAAAACTGTCAGAGCCATTTGGGGAGTAGAAGGTTATAACCTTTGAAGGGAAATAAAACAACTGATTTATTCTGGTCCACGTATTCTATATGGTCTGTTAAGGAAGAGAAGCCAGAGGTGGGATGAAAAGGGAGTAAGATAAAAGACAGCGGAGGGAAATTCTGAGGCTGCATTTCCCTTGGCTCAGAAGGAAGGAGGGCGATGGGTCAATGGAGAATTTACAGAAACATATCTAATTTGGTAGTAGAGTTAGTTTTGGTTTTTTCTTTCCCCTGCCGTTTTTGTTTTGCTGGAAGAGTCCCTCCTGCCAGGGCTAGAGCAGATTAGATACCTTCTGAAAGTGACCAGCAGCTGTGACCTCAAGGCATGATTAAGTGCTTTATGACTTAAAATATATGCATATTGCAACCAAGGATCTCTGCTGTTTTTTGTTTCTTGTTTGTTTTCAAAATTCTGTTTTCCCTTCAGGAAGCCAGAATCATATTGAGAAAGGATTAATTATAGTGGGCAAGAGGAGAGAGCCAACGCAGCAATCAGAAGTGCCCTGCTCAGCAGCTGCTGCCCCCTCCTGCCTGACCCAGTGCCCCCTCCTTTCCCTATCAGCTGACTGTCCAAGGTCCTGTGGTGCTCCCCAGGCCTGGCCTCACAGCCAAGTTCTTGCTTCCAGGGGCTATGCCCCACTGAAGCATTTCAATAAACACCATTTCTAAAATGTCCCGTTCACAGCAGTTAGTGGGTCAGGCAGAAGAAATTCTACCCACGTCAGCTTCTTGGGTTTATTTAACCCAACTCATTTCTCCCTGAAGCTTTTGCCTGAGTTAGGTGCCAGCCAGACTGGGTACTTAACCCTTTATGATCCAGATTTAGCTGGCATCAGCCATGAATCTCTGACTTACTTTGTTTGAAAGGAAATAAGACCACCGTGGGTGTAACCTCTTCTGATTCTTCCCCCTCGTCACCCCGCCCCCATTCTGTTGGGCTGCCCCTCTCTCTTTTCCCTTTGCACGAGCTTACATTTTCTCTCTCCTCTCACCTTATAAAAATTCCCTTTACTTTCCACTGCAGAATTTAAATAAAAACCAATCAATCAATAAACCAAGTGCTGCCTATGGACTTGAATATAACAAGAAAAGGTTATCACTAGCTGCAGGGTACCCAAAAGACTGGCGTGACAGAGGGAGACACGGATGGAATGAAAGTGAACTAGAAAGAAGGGAAGACAAGTGAGAGAAACAAACACAACTCCTGGAGAGCAAAAGAGAGACTGAGCAAGTGGAGAGGAAGACATGGCCGTGGCTGGGAAGATGGATGGAGATAGAGATGGGCAGAGCTGGGCTGGGGGCTGGGGGTACAGACAGTGACAAGGGAGACTGAGAAGGACAGTGATAGAGAGAGTGGGCAGAGAAACAGGGAGGAAGGAAGCGGCTAGAAGCTAATGTACAATGAAACATGTCCCCCTGGAGACAGATAATTTCGCCACTCATACATAATGAACACGTGCCTCTGGGTGTTGCCCCTGTACTGTCACAGTCACTTCCATTCTGCAAGATTCTCTCCATGCCTACAGTGCATGTGCAAGGTTAGAAAGGTTTGAGCTCTCAAAATCATCTCCTCAGCCCAGCCAGGCCAAAGACAAAAGTGGAAACCTCTCTCATACGGGGAGCAGGGCGAGGGAGGATCACAAATCCAGTTCCTTTAAATTTTTTATGTGTAATTTCAGAACGGCCCTCTCTCCCCACCTCCATACCCCCTGACCACACACCTCACACCTACCTAGCTCATCCCCTTTTTTCTATTCCTGCCCACAGGCAGGGCCAACACTTCAAATTGGTGTGTGGGTGTGGGGGGGGGAGGAGGCAACTGTGCACAAACTCCCAGAAGACTGAAGAATAGCAGGTGCTTCAGGTAGGAAGGAAATAAATAGGTACAAGTAGGAATGTGTGTGGACCACGAGGGACCAAAGTCAAGGGAATATTTTTACCACTACTGCAGCTCTTTTCCTGACCTCACCCCAGTTCCATTATCCTGGGGACATACATTCTAAGCCTCCCTGTGCACACCAAGTTTCACACAACATGCCAGTGTCTTTCACAGCAGCTCAACTCAAGTGGAGATGTGTGATATAGTCTGATTACAGGGAGGCCACGGAGCGCCAGTGTGATGTGGGAGGGTTCCTTATCACCCGTGTCTCTTGAGTGTTGATTCTGCGCTCACAGCTTCATTTTTAGAAAAGGAAGCCATAGAGCATTTTAAAACAGAACAACGGATGAAGCATAATTCCACATTCCCAGTATCTCCCACAGAGGAGGAACGTGCCTAAAGGGGAGTCAGCCTGCAGTCAATAGAGGATGAGGTTCTGGGCGGGGGCAGCATCCCCTTCTCATTGCAACACTGCCATCGTCACAAAGGAGAGAGCCCTACTCATCCTGCTCAGCACTGTGACTCCCTGTTATTGCTGAGTTTCAAGACACTCTTTGCTGCTCTTAAACACACTATGAAACTTATATCACTGCAATATCTGTACATTGTTAACCACTGCAAGTCCAATTCCGTCCTTCATCCTACAATTGACCCGCTTTTCTTTTTTTTTTTTTTAAGTTAAGGTTAGTATTTTTTTAATCATTTTTTTTGTTTATGCATGCAAGAATTGAGGTGTAAGCCAGAGATGTGGGGCATGAGAGGATTCACCAGAGGCAGAGTGGGGAGCAGAACAAGCAGATTGACTGAAATACACTGCTGACGGGAGCAGGGGGTGAGACAGGAGAGGTCTGCTGCCCCATGCGGGTCACTTCCCTGGCCTGGATCATACTCATGCCACAGTGGCTGGCGATAGCTTGGTAGCACTGAGACTTGAACCACTGCGCCACTGGGGAGGTCCCAACTGACCCATTTTTCCTGGTTTAACCACCTCTCCAACCTTCCCTCCTAATAATAACTCATTTGGTCTTAGAGTCTAAGTGTTTATTTTTTTTTTAATTTAGCTTATTTTTTGGTTTTGTTTATGTATCATATAAGAGTGAAATGATAATATATTTGTCTGACTTATTTAACACTAAGCATAGTACTATTTATTCTATTAATCATATATTTATATATGTTTGTTATACAATAACTTATATATTCTAGTTCTTATAACAATTAGTATATAATAATGTTTCAATTAAGACAAATTAAAATTACTTTTAGACATTTATGCCACTTCCTGCTTATAAATAAAAACAATTAGGTGGGCCTCCCCTCGTGGTGCAGCGGTTGAGCGCTGGGCTGCGAAACTGCCCTCGGCATCTGCAGCGCTGGTTTGATCCCTGGCCTCCGGCGAGGGTCCCACATGGCGCGCAGACCTCTCCTGCCGCCCGCTGCTCCCCTCAGCACTGTACTTGGTCAGTCTGCCTGTTCTGTTCCCCGCTCTGGCTCTGGTGAGAGATCCCCGGCCCCGCGCTTCTGACTGTACCCAGTGCTTGTATAAATAAATAAATAAATCTTATAAAAAGAAAAAAACAATTAGGTATCATAAAAAGAGGTTTTGAGGAGCAGTCTGCCTGTTTCTACCTTGCCCAAATTCTGCAGTCTTGCTATCTTTCTCTTCAGGTGGTGGGATTAGACACACATATTATGGTCAGTTCCTAAAGAACTGAGCTCCAGGGGAAGCTCTGTAAGGCATCTCTCTTAATGAATTTTGTTTTGTTGTTTCTTTGCTCCTCGAACAGAGGCTTAGCCAGTACCTCATCCCTGGATATCAGAAGCATGAGTGAGTTGCTCTTACAAGGGAAGGACTAATTGTTGGTGGTGAAAGAAAGGAAGTGGTATTTCTCAAAGCCCTACACCCAAAAAACAGATAAGCTACTGTTCTTGGGGTTTGATTTGTTGCCATTTGTTTTCCTTCTACCTGTTTAAAAGAGGCTTTGACATCCTAGGTGGTATTTATTCACATGCATTTTGGAATTTTCTGAAGCATTAAAATAGGGTCCTAAAATAAATCCAAGAATTGGGCCTCGCTGGTGGTCTAGGGGTTGTCTCAGCATTATCACCTCAACGACCCACCTCCGTGGCCTGGTTTAGATCCTAGGCTAGAGACTGAACCCACATGGCATAGCAGACCTCTCCTGTCTCACCTGCTGCTCCCCTCAGCAGTGTATCTGTGGATCCACCTGTTCTGCTCCCCACTCTGTCTCTGGTGAATCCTCTCATCCTCCCACAACTCTCACTTATACCCCAGTTCTTGAATAAATAAATAGATAAATAAATAAATAAATAAAATATTTAAATATCCTTCTTTTACAAGAAAAAGATTTGGGCCTCAATGGTGCCACGGGCGGTTGAGCACAGTGCTGTGAAGCTATCTGCATCCTCTGCAGCGTGGATTCGATCCCGGCTGGCCAGAGAGATTCCCACATGGTGCAGCAGGCCTCTCCTGTCTCACCTGCTGCTCCCCTCAGCAGTGTATTTCAGTCAGTCTGCCTGTTCTGATCTCCACTCTGTCTCTGGTGAATCCTCTAACCCCCACACCTCTGGCCTGTACCCCAGTTCTCGTATGCATGAATAAATAAATCTTTTTAAAAAATAATAGTAAGCAGAGTGATTATTTGAGATCATGTGACTATCCTGCTTTCCCACAATCTTGCACCCAATGATTTTAGCACCCATTGATGATACGTCCTCTATCAATTTTTGTATTGGTGGCTGCCAAATATTGTTTTTTTATATGCTGTCATTTCTTCTACATATTAATATATATGTAGAAGCTGGCATCTCTCTCTCCTTCTTCTTCCTCCTCCCATTGGCACTTATTTCTTTATACATTTTAAGTTGAATTGAATTTTTTTTATATAGATGTTGATTTTTAAACTTTTTATTTATTTATTTATACAAGCACTGGGTACAGTCAGAAGTGTGGGAGGGTGAGAGAATTCACCAGAGCCAGAGCGGGGAGCGAACAGGCAGACTGACCAAGTACACTGCTGAGGGGAGCAGCGGGCGGCAGGAGAGGTCTGAGCGCCATGTGGGACTCTCGCGGTGGCCGGGGATCAATGGGTGCTGCAGAGGCTGCGGGCAACTTCACAGCCCAGCGCTCAAAGGCTGCGCCACCATGGGAGGCCCTGAATTGAATTTTGATTACATTTTGATATTTGTTTTTTTAGTGATCTTTAAGAAAGACTTCCCGGCTGTTTATATAATTTCTTTTGCATTTAATAATGGGTCAAATTCAGAACTTTTACTTTTTAAAATCAATCTTCCCTTCCTTCCTTTCCAGATTTATTTTATATAGTTATGTGTAGAAGAACTGGGGTGTAGGCTAGAGATGTGGGTGATGAGAGGACAGGGATCAAACTCAGGCGTAGATGTGATACCGCTGAGACTTAACCCCTAGGCCACCAGGGAGGCCCCCCCCACTCTTGTTCTGACATATACTCTTTTCTTCACTTTTCCTTCAGCAGTACTCTCTGCAGCCTGCTTGTCTTCTTTCTCTTTTCCTTTACTTTCTCTTTCACTTTTCCAGAACCTCTTTCATCTCTCCAAATCTCAATTCTCAGATTTCTCACTCTCTAGTATTTATTAGAACATGTTCCCAACAGGCTCTGGGATTTTCTTCTACTGTTCAAAAATGCTCACCCGTTTGTTAATGAATGACTGTCAGGAAGAGCTTCGCGGCCTCACTCCAGGGAAAGTCAGATTTTACTTTATGGGGAGGCCCCTTTGGGATCTCACTGAACAGAAACAGCTTAAAATAAAGAAATTGGCTTGATTCAGAAACAAATAGGCCTTTTTTTTTTAATCAACAAGTCATGTGTAAAGTTTAACATTTGAAATCTCAAATTTTAGAGTTCAAAATTGTACTTTGAGGTGAAAAAAGGTACATTTTCTCCGAGTTCTCATTACCTAATAGAACAAAATTGTTTCACTCAAACTTTCTAACAAAGATTCCCCTATGCCCATAAAAAAAAAAAGAAATGATTTTTCCAACTCTGACCTTTGTAGTAAAAGACTCATAATTAAAAAGACATCTCAGGAGATACCATATGGTGGGGATTATGAACATTCTATTGATGATCAGAGTGGAGACAGTTTGTCTTTCAGGAACTCAGAAAAAGAGAGCAAAAGAGGATAACAGAGCAAGACAGAGCAGATTTCATTTAAAGCAGAGAATAATGGAGAGCTAAAGCAAGTCAAGTGAACAGATTCTGGGGTCAGCAGCCCCGAGTTCAAGTTCTGAATCCACCACTTAAAGCACCATGAGGTAAGTCAACAACCCTTTTTTTTTTTTTTCCTACATTGTTGTAGTCTCCAAACTTTTCCTGCCACCAAATCACCCATGTAGGAACCATCACCATATTCCCTGTGTTCTTCCATCCCCATGTCTTGATCCCCTCCCTTGCTCGGTGCCTCAGATCTTTGGTCATCTTGCTAGTTTTGGCGTTTTCTTGACCTTTTGTTTGGTTTCTCAATATTCCAATATAAGTGAGACCATCTGATACTTATCATTTTCCTTCTGAGTTATTTTGGTTAGCATAATCTCTTCGAGCTCCATCCATGTTGCTGCAAATGACATGTTTATTTTTTTTGATCTCCGAGTAATATTCCACTGTGTAAATGTACTTCAACATTTTCATCCACTTGTCTATTTGGGGGCATTTGGGTTGTTTCCATATCTTGGCTATTGTAAATAGTGCTGCAATAAATATAGGAGTGCAGGTTTTCTTTCAAGTTAGTGTTTTTGCGTGTTTTTAGTCACCTTCCCTTTTTGACTCTAGGTTTTCTCATCAGTAAAAGAGGCAGTATTATAGTGCTTATCTCCTAGAATTGATTAAATGAAATAGAGTGCCTGGCACCAACTAAGTGCGCAATAAATAATACTATTAACGGGCCTCCCCGGTGGTGTGGCGGTTGAGCGCTGGGTTGCAAAGCTGCCCGCAGCGCCGGTTCGATCCCCAGTTCGATCCCCAGTTCGATCCCCAGTTCGATCCCCGGTTCGATCCCCGGTTCGATCCCCGGCCACCAGGCAAGGGTCCCACATGGCGCGCAGACCTCTCCTGCCGCCCGTTGCTCCCCTCAGCAGTGTACTTCGGTCCTTCTGCCTGCTCTGCTCCCGGCTCTGGCTCTGGTGAATTCTCTCACCCTCCCACACTTCTGACTGTACCCAGTGCTTGTATAAATAAATCAATCTTAAAAAAATAATAATAATGATATTAACAACTGTTAGTAATTCTGTTTTCCTTTCATCCTAACATTTGAAAATGATCATCTGTACATTTGAGAATTTGAGATATCCTAGTACACGCCTATCAAGTTATTATTTTCTTAATGATTTCCTGGCTGGCTTATATCATGAACTTTTGTTTTTTTAATGAAAAACATGTGAAAGGAAACACAGAAAGTCTACAACCCTCAAGAACATAAACACTGCCACTTCATTTTCAGTAAAAGGCAAAGCTGTTGCCTGGGCTGCCACATAAGCTGGGGTGCTTCTAGGATGGATGAAAATAACACTGGAGGAACAGGTCTTTCTGCTGAGAACTGGATCCTACCAAGAAAGTCCTGGACTTGAGAACCAGCAACTGTGTGGAGGAGGCCTGACCGCCAGTGCTGAATCTGTAGGGCTGAATAAGGCAGCTGGTTTATGGGATCATTTCTGCCACTTGCTAGCTTTGAACTCTTGTAGTAAGCTCTCTCTGATCATGCTTCTTGTAAAATGGGGGTGCCAATAAGCCCCCTGTTTAACACAAATACAATCAAGTGATCTATTTCATATATATATATTAAAGATTTATTTATGCATACAAGAACTGGGGTGGACCTTCCTGGTGGTGCAGGTGGTTGAGTGCAGCGCTGTGAAGCTGTCAGCAGCCTCTGCAGTGCCGGTTCATTCAGTCTGCCTGTTCTATTTCCCACTCTGTCTCTGGAGAATCCTCTCACCCTCCCACACCTCTGACCTGTCCCCCGGTTCTTGTATAAATAAATAAATCTTTAAAAAAAAAAAAGAACTGGGGGACAGATCAGAGGTGCAGGGGGTGAGAGGATTCACCAGAGACAGAGTGAGGAGCAGAACTACCAAAATACACTGCTGAGGGGTGCTCCCCGGCGAGACAGGAGAGGTCTGCACCATGTGGGTTGCTCCTGGCCAGTAGGGGATTGGGGGGAATCGAACTCATGCTGCAGTAGCTGCAGACAGCTTGATAGCGCTGTCTTTAACCCCTGCTCCACCAGGGAGACCCTAATTTCATGTATTTCAATAATCACATTCAATTTTTCCAAGTTATCTTGGTGATATCATTTTAGTTTTTTTTCCCTTGACCCAGATCCAACCAAGGAACATAGTTTGCATTTAGCTGTTAAATCTCTTTATTGTCCTTTAACTTTTTTAGAACAGTCCCCCCTCCCTTTTGTGTGTGGTTTGGTTACATTGGTATTTTGGAAGTGTCCATGTCATTTGTCTTGTGGAGTGTTGTGAGGATGAAATCAGATAATTTTTCAAAATGTTGTTCTGTTGAGCCAGTGAGGCATAGTGGTTAAGAACTTGGACTGTGGAACTAGATTTTTGGGTTCAAATACCTCTTATTAGCTGTATGACCTTGGTCAAATTATTGTACTTCTCTTTGCCTTTATCTAATCTATAAAATGGGGATAATACAGTAATACCTACCTACTACCATGGAGATTAAATTGCATAATGTAAATAGAATATTCAGAATAGTCCCTGCACAGTAAGTGCTCATGACATTAGATACTCTAGAAGGTACTCTGTGGAATCTGAGTTTCAAAGTTTATGTCTTGACTAGAAAAAATAATTCACTCGTTTAATTACAAGTGATTTTTTTTTCAGTGTTTACAAAATGTCTACAATTATGCTGTAGTAAGAATTAAAAAAAAAAAACAAAAACCCGTTCCTGAGTGGAAAAATAAGTTTGATATGATCTCTGATCTCAAACAACTTATTCGTGAGAAATGACTAAACTATGTGAGACAATGAAGCTAGAATTAAGTTCATATAACCTAAGCATGACGTTCATGCTGATAGGAGGGACAAGAGAGAAGGAAGTGGTCTGTGTTGACTAACTAGAATGGACACAAGGTGACTGGTTATGAGAGAAATGCATTATTCCAGGCAGACAATGCCAGTTGAACAAAAATAACAAGCTGTAGGGTAAATGGAAATGATCAGGTTTTTCCGCTCTCCCACCTTTAGCATCAATGATTGACACGTGTGGTCTTGCATGCGTGCCTGATGGCAGTACCTGGATCAGGTGTGGGCGTGCGTGGGCGGGCTCACCCGAGCAGAGACTGAGCATGTAAGGGCAGCAGCAGAGGACTCTGCGGCAGAGTGCATTGGAGACCCACGGGAGACCAGAAAAGAAGGCCAGAGAGCCCAGAGAGAGTGAAGATTTTTTTTAAAAATTTATTTATTTATGATTACAAGAACTGGGGTACAGGCCAGAGGTGCGGGGGTTGGGGGGGGTGAGAGGATGCACCATAGTAGGGAACAGAACAGGCAGATTGACCGAAACAAACTGCTGAGCGGAGCAGTGGGCAAGTCAGGAGAGTACCTCCCTGGTCAGGGATCGAACTCCTGCTGCAGTGGCTGCAGACAACTTTACAGTGCTGCGTTCATCCCTTTGCGCCACCAGGGAGGTGCTAGAGTGAAGATTTGTGGGTGGGTGCTAGGAGGCTGGTAGGCCCCCAGGCCTCCCTGCCTACCTCATTACAAATGGTGTAGAAAGAACATTAAAAGCCTGAAAGAGCCACTGAGGGCTCCAGGACTCCTCCTTTAAGGAAACCTGCTCTGTGCCTTGCTGGCACTACACCCCAGTGTAAAGGGTAGCGGAGACGAAGAACAAACAAGGGGGTGGTACCAGATTATGGGTAGTTTAAAATCCAGTCTAAGTAACCAGATGTTCACGCAGGAGAGAAAAGGGGAGCCATTTCGGGTTCTTGAGAATGTATCTCAGCCAAAGAGAGAAAAACTGGGGACTCAGGCTGAGCAAAAACAACCTCCAAAGTGTAAAACTACTTTCTTGCACCTGAAGATTGTGACATATTTGTATATTCATTCGAAGGTGGGAGTGTTAAGCAATAGACTTGACCAGGAGGAGACATTCCCCCCGGAAATCATGAGCTCTGGCCCAAGCACCAGGTTCTCGATGCTTAAGTCCCTCCCTTCACGCCCTCACCCCAATCTAGAGTTTTACTGACTAGTTAACCAAGTTCAGCAAATTCTCCGGAGCTGGCTGACTAGACTGATATTTATCCCTGTGACTGGGGCTTCCTTGTGCTGAGGAAGAAACGGTGGGAGAGGATAAAGTGAAAGGAAGGGGAACCAGGCGGGGAAGAGGTTAGGCGAGAGCCGGGCCTTCAAGGTCGGGACCCCACCGGCTCCGGGTCGGGGGTCGGGCGGCCCTCAGGGGCCCCCCGGGGCCAGCGCCTGGGGCGCGGCGCGTGTGCTCGCGGGCGGGGCTCCCGCGGCCGGCGGCGGCCAATCGGGACGGGCGCCCGGGGAGGGGCGGGGCTTGCCGGCTCCGGCTCCGCGAGTCCTCCTTTTTGCACACACACGAATACAAAGAGCCATACGACCTTCGGGTATCCTTTTTCCATTTTTTTCCCTCCTTAATCTTGTGTGTGTGTTCAAAAATTTTGAAAATTGAGATCTGTGGCAGTGCTGGGGTGAGGAAACTGTTGCTAAGGGGAATTTGCGCTCTCCCCATTTCTTTTTCTCTCTCTCTTCCTCTTTCTTTTTCCTGGTCAAGGTTTTAAATATACCAAGAAGTTCCGAAGCAGGATGGCCGTGTACAACTGTTTCCAGCCAAATTGATAGAGATTTTTTTTTCTTTTTGCTGTCACATTTTAAATTCTTATGGTCGAGGGTTTTTAAAAAATTAGCCGCTTGGGAAGTGTAGATTTATTTTTTTAAGCGGGCTGAAGGGATAATGTAAATTTCTGCCACGGCAACATCGAAGGAAGCGGAGATTTGAGACTCACAAAGCTGTTTGCGTGCGTTTTACACACCCTCCCCCAGAACCAAAATCAAGTGGCTTGAATCTGGCAATTGTCCCATGGCAATAGGTTAAAAATATTTGGATATTACAATTGAGACACTCATTTCCCTGGGGAGAGGGGTAAAGCCCTTTTTGCAGTGTGTCTTGCACACATGTTCATGAAAACGTGTGTGCGTGTGTTTCTTGAAGCAAATTATTTCGTGAAGATTGTTCTTGGGAGTTTGTTCTTTATGTATATGTACAGTGTGTGTATATGTGCCACATCAGATTATTTTCAAAAGTGATTACCTTTGATTTTATGTGTGCAAAGTAGCCCCTGGGATGTGAATTTTTTTTCTGTTGTGTTCCCAAAGGTGATCCAAAGAGGATCTCATGTGCAAAGCAGAGTTAAAAAGAAAGCCTATGCTTAGCATAGTTAAGCACTTTCACTTTATATGCATTTACTTATTTTTCTGCTCCTCTTGTAAAGGATCAGATTAGTGAATAATTAAATAATTGCCAGGGAGTGTACAGTCCATGTGGCAAATGAGGGTAGGCAATTTATTGACTGTGGTTCAAAGCCTTCTTTAGTGACTGTTTTGCCTAAGTGGTTTTGCTTATTATTGTCTCTCGTTCTTAAATGTACAGCTGTGTATATTTTGGCCTTTATGTGTGGTTTGGTTCGTGTGTTCAGAAGGGAAGTTCTCTCTTGGCTTTTTGACAAAATGTTCGTTATAGGGTGGGATTTGTTTGAAAAGCTCCACAGCTGGCAAACTACCAGGAAAATATCCAGTCACGTCCAATTCTCAAAAACCTGGTGTGGTGGTGATGGTGAGGGAGGAGGGACCAAGAAGAGGCGAGACAGATAATAACTAGGAGGGATAAGAAATGCGTTTTGGTCATCATATTGCATTTTGGGAATGAAAAAGCCAGCCCGTGTCTGACAGTCAATGAAAAAAGTGAATTAGAGGCCAACAGGCTCAGGGCAGAGCCTCTTGCTATTCTCACTTCATCCTGTTACGGTACCACTGTCTCCTATTAGGAGTTATATGGAAAATACATTCAAATCTGTGTTGGAAGACTGGAGAAAAAGTATAGGCAGCATATGGGGTGATGAGGGAGAAACTAGAATGTCACAAGTGACGTAGCAACTTGAAGATAAAAAAGAATTTACTGGAGAGTTCAAATTTCATTACAACAAAACCTTTATGATACATTTTCATTCCTCAGCACCAAGCAGTATTTCAGATACCTAAAACATTATTTGAACAGGTCTTAAAATTCATTATAATGAAAGTAGTCCTGTGTGAGCTGTCTGGATTTCTTGCCTATATTATGTGTATTTTCATTCCCTTACCATGCAAGGCAGATCAGTGATTAATAAATACTGTCTCAATTGTGGATCATTCCACAAGTTTAGACCCGTGTCTCTTTAAAACCCAGTCAGAATCTAGTGACCTTTGTGATGGCAGCAGTGCAGGGAATTCTTAATGGTGTTTTACCCCTTCTAATTTTTTCCCCGCCTCACGGCAGGTTACCACATACTTTTTAGCCTCTTAGAAAATGGAGAGCTCGTCCTGGAGCTGTACACTCGGAGTCCCTACTTCCTATTTCTTACTAGCAACCTAGGCTCATCTCCAGGGTCCTTGCTGTGCGTTTGTGAGCAAGAGAATTCCTCCCACGTACCTATCTTTGGCTTGGCCTTTACTAAAGCAAAGCTGAGCAAAACTCGGTCGACTGCCTGGGAATCGGTGGGGCCCCTAGAGAAGAAAACTTCTTTGAACTCAATTGCCACTTGCTAGTTGTAGCTAAAAGATCTGTAACCAAGGCCGGCAGGAACTAAAAACCTCCCGCCACCAAATGTATGAAGCCTATTTGCGGCCACTGTACTGTACCTATAATCGTGTACACGCAGCTTTGTGAGCAGCACAGAACAAAAAACGAGTAAACAAAACAGGAAAAAAAAAAAAAAAACAAAACCAAGCTAAAGATGGCGCCTGACGGCCTTGAAAAAGCCACTCAGTCGTGTTCCTCCCTGAAGAGGCCCCTCCCCTCCTGACTCTTTGAGTGACTGCGGGTTGTAGCCAATAGCGCCCCTGGCCCTGCTCCGGTCCTTTCGTCCAACCGCCAATCACCGGGAGCCGGAGGACGGGCGGGGCGGTGTCTCCCGCGTGCGCGCGCTGCTGGGTACACGGGCCGCCGCGCGGTGTCCGTCGGGCTCCCGCGCGCGGCTTGCGGTGGCGCTGAGTCAGCCGACGCGGCGGCTGGGCACACGCGGGGAACACCCGCGGGGCTGCCTGGGCCGGGCCGCGGCGGCTAGTGCCGCACCGCCTTCAGCCTGAGCCCTCAGCTTTCCAGGCCGTGTCGTCTGCCCGGCGAGCCGCCCCCCCCCCCGGCCCCCGGCGCGCAGCGTGGGTGGGCTCCGTGGCGGGGCGCCCTGGCCCCTGCGGTCCCCCCGTGTCGCTGCGGTCGCCCTGCCTGTTGCTGAGTCACAGTCTCTGCGGAAGTGGTTCCGCTGTCCCTGGTGCCCACCTTGTCATCTTTGGCCAATATTTAATCAGCTAACATTTACCAAGGGCTCACCGGGTCCGTGGCAAAGCTTCAGGAGCGAGCTTTTCACTTTTCATTTTCTTCAGGAAGGCAGGAGGAGCCCTTTAAGTCAGGCACGTTTACATGAAAACCTTCACCTGGAGGCTTCAGCCAAACTGCTTTTTTAGCAGCTGTAAATAGCCAAGATTGCCACACTGGTTAGAACCTAGTACTGCCATACAGGTAGACTGGGGATCCTCTTGGCCTCGTTCTGCCCTCTAGCTCGACATCTGTTTTTACCCCTAAAAATGAGGTCCTGGATTTTCTTTGCAGATCATTAGATGGATCAGTCCTTCAGAATGTGGGAAAGTAGTATTTTATGGTATTTGTTTACCTGTTCTTGTGTGATAAGGAGCTCATTTCTGATAGAAATGGATTTCGAGAGAGTCTTCTCATGAAAGCATTATTAACAGGCGAGCCGTTTTGCACCTTCTAGAGGAATAGGGCTGACTAGCACACCGTGAGCTTTTAGTGGCCATTTTACTTTATTTCTAAAAATGAAGATTATGGTATGAATTGCTATGCTTCCAGTATCATATTTAAGGAAGCCTACTGCTAGCCTGACCCTGAATGAGTCAAAGGCTTATTATAAAAACATACATCATCCGAGTGATACCACAGCACACACATCTATTAGATAGCGAGAAAACTTTTATTTTTCATAGTTTGGAGGTGAACTCAGTCATGCAGAAAATTCAAACTCAGAATAGGTGGAAGCAAGCAAGGGAGCTGCCAAGAGTATGATATATTGAGTTCTAACAAAAATACATGTGACTTGGGAGGAAAGAGAGGATTATGGACAGTCTCACTCTGAATTGTCGAAAGAAGATGAGCTTCTTTTTTATCTATTTATGAAAAAAATTAAAATTATTGAAAAGTACCATTTCTCGGCTTCTTTCACATGTGTTAAAATTAGAACAATACTGCAGTGAACCCCAAACACATATTTTATGCAAACTTAAGTTTGACAGCTGCTGTCATTTTGTGTTGACAACTCATCATATATATCATAAGATTGAAGATCTTTTTCTTCCTAACACTCAATTCTGAAAGTTGATAGCGTTTTGCAGAAGGCACGGATATTATTCTGTGGTGGTCAATCTTAGTTTATTTCTGGTTTTTCTTTCTTGAACAAAAATATGAACTCTTGGTTTTAAAATAATTCAGTCATCTGAAATTGCAAAAGTTGACAGTATTAATGTTTAATAATAGTATAGACACTGCCTAGATAATTTACTGTAGTTAACCAGTGTGTTGCCAAACATTCCATGGATTATTCCATGTGTTATTAGCATTATACATTTTGAGAAGTAAAATAAAGCTATCAGAAGAAAATTTAGGTATGCTAATGTTAGTGGTGTTAAATAGGCTTGAGAAACTTAAGTTAGTGATGGAAAAAAGCAACAGTAGTCTTGTTAGGTCTGGAATGTTAGAATTGAACAGGTTGTAACAATAGATAATGCAGCAGTGCCTGTAATAAAGTTCTGTTAACAGTTTGAATTATTCATACTGAGGAAAATCGGTCTCATAGTGAAAGGAGTGTCTCTATCACACACAATTTGCCTTTCTCCCTCCACCTTCATGAATCTTTGCCCCTGAGTTCACCTTTTCTGTGCAGTCTTGGAGAGGAGGTCTTCTCATTTGGGAGGATCCTTACTAGAAAACTTAAAAATCCTTTTCTAAAATCCTCATTCTTTATTTTTTTCATTAGTCTTTTTCTTTCTGCTTTTCTAAATAAGCTGAAGCTCTCAAGCCTCTTCTCACTCCTTTTCTGTTTCCTTTTTTCCTTTCATTATTAACCTTTATAGAACTTGACTTCAGATCTTGCTTCCATTTTCTCTCCATCAGGTGCTCCTTCATCTATATAATATTACTCTCACTACATAAAATAGCCTCTCTGGGTATTGCTAGTAATCATGACATAATTATTTCCTTAATTTTCATCTTTTTAAATCATTTTGCTGGCAACATTTGCTAGCAATGTTGGTCAGATCCACGTTCTTGACATTGACTTTGGTTCTCATAACACTGTTTTTCCCCCCCTTCACTGACCATTCATTTTTCCCCCACTCTTTTTTTTTATTTTATTTATTTCTTACATCATTTTTCATTATTGTACAATGTATGCATTTTCATCTCGGTTATATTCCCCACACAATTGCACCCCCCCCCTATTTTCCCCCACTCTTAAAAAATATTATTTTTATTATTGAGGTCTAATTGACATAAACATTATATTAGTTTCAGGTGTGCAGTATAATCATTCAAAATTTGTATATATTGCAAACTGATTTCCCCAATAAGTCTAGTTAACATCTGTGCCCATACATATGTGCAGAAATTTTTTTTCTTCTATTTTTTTACTGAAGCTTCTTCCATGGATTGGCTTGAAGTGCTGTCCTTGGCCTTTGTACTTCGCACTTTGTACTTAACCCTTGGAGAGCTCATTCACTGCCTCAGGTTCAACTATATCCCTCCTGCTAAAGATTCTAAATCTGCGTTCCAGCTCTGACCTTTCTCTTGCTTTTGTTTTTCAGTCCCAGTCCCTTGCTTTCCATTTAGTAAAACTTTAACTTGTTGAATAAATATACATCTTCTCTAACATGCTGCTGCCTGCTTTCAGCTTCATTTCTGTCATTCTGTCAGTGGTACTATTTGCTAACCCTCAGGTTTATAGTCTTGAAGTTGTCCTTAACCAGTATCTCTTCCCCATATTGTTTAAGTGAAGAATTACCAAAAAAAAAAAAAAAAAGAATTACCATCATTTCTTTCTCCAGGATGCTCAACCTTCATTCTTATCAATTCACTTCTAGATTCCTTAAACAGTCTCCTAGTCTCTAACTGTTCCATTTTAGGTCTCTAATATAGGGGTTGGCAAACTACAGCCCAATCATTAAATGTAATTTTGTGACATTTTTGTGTACATAAATAAAATTTTGCTGGGACACATCCAAGCTCATTTGTGTGTTGTCGGTGGCTGCTTTGTGCTACAGTGCAGAATTGAGTCTTTGGACAGAAACCAAATGGCCTTTGAAGCCTAAATTGTTTCCTATCAGAAAAAGGTTTACCAAAAAAGGTTGACTGACCCCTGTTGTAAGAGTTTCCTTAACTTGGTTTTCAAAATCCTTTGTCAACTCTTGGTGCCCCAGTATGTGAGCCCCTCTGCTCTGACCTCTCACATGTATCCAGTTAATTTCTGTACTTTGTTTTTCCTGTTATGTCCTCTTTTCCACCCTATTGGTTTATCCTATACATTGTTCAAGACTGAACTAGAGGTTTTTCTTCTATAAGACCCCTATTTCATATAGTTTCATTCTATGGATCTTTAATGTGGACATTTTAGGCACTTGTGTGTATTTTGCGTTGTTCTTTAGACATTCCATTCTTACATCCACTGTAAGCTCCTAGTAGGGACTTTGTCTGTCCCTTGTTTGAGTAGTTACAGGTGGCAGTTCACTTTGGTGACTAATCCTGTAGCATGGCCTTGCATATCGAGAATTTTTAGAAACACCTCTTTCTGTTTAGACGTGCCCACCTTCTCTAATGTGGGGGTACAGGTACCAAATGAAATTAATGTTTTTGTTATGTTTTTAATCACTTACTCAGCATTTAAGATGTTATCTGGTTAGTATCTATAACGTGAACTATTTCTTTATTACCTACAAATCCCAGTTTCTTTGCTTGTCCTTTTATTTCATTGTCTTTAGGTTTTCATGGGCAAGTACAGCAGGAGACAGGGAAATAATTTCAGCAATAAGGTCCCTAGAAACCAAAAAAAAAGAGAGAATTATTTGAATGCCCGCTGTGCTACACTGCACTGTACCAGGTTTTTATAGACAGGTTAATTCAAGAAAACACCTGTTTGTTGCTCCAAATGTGACGTGCTACAATGGACTTAATATGGTAATACAACAAAGTAGAAAAGCAGAAAGAAATTGAGGAACAAAGTGAACTCACATTAGGAAAATACATTTGGCATTAAAAACTAGCAGAGTTAAATATTATCCTTAGGCTACAGCCAGGGCATGATACTAAGTAAATTGCAAATACTCTTCTCAATTACCTTTCTAATTTGCATTATAGAAGCTTTTATACCTATAAATATATCCTTGTAGACTTGAATTTGTTGTTTATTAGAAATTTAAAATTATATTTAGTGGAATAATCCCCCAAATTCCATTTCAAGGCATTGCATTTTTTCAAGATTAGGAAATCAGGGGGAGTGTCCAGGGTGAAACAAAAGGTTTCAGGAATAATCACAGTTATCATTCAGTTTCTGTTTGTGCAGCACCTGAGGGTGTGCTGACACTTTGTGGGTGCCTAACACATAGGATGAATAGTCTTCGCAAAAATACTCAGAGAAGACAGAGGTGAGAACACTGGGGCTAAGAAAGATGAATAATTTGCCCATGTTCACATAACTCTGAAGTGGTGCAGCAGGATGAGAACCCCATTTAAAAAAAAATTTTATTTTTATTTATTTATGCATACAAGAACTGGGGTGTAGGCCAGAGGTGCAGTGGGTGAGAGAATTCTCCAGAGACAGAGTGGGGAACAGAACAGGCAGATTGACCAAAGTACACTGCTGAGGGGAGCAGTAGGCGAAACAGGAGAGGTCTGCTGTGCCATGTGGATTAGCTCCCTGGCCCTGGCCAGGATTGAACTCATGCTGCAGTGGCTGGCAGTAGCTTGATAACACTTACACTTTAACCCCTGTGCCACCAGGGAGGCCCGAGAACCCCATTTTTTTTGAGAACCCCATTTTTTAAAAACTTGGTCCAATGCGGTTTTGGACAGATGACCTAGGAAAGATTCTTGAAAGAGGGAGTGGGCTTGGGCCTCCCTGGTGGCGCAAGGTGTTGAGACGAAGCCTATGAAGCTGTCCGCAGCCTCTGCAACACTAGTTTGATCCCCTGGCGGGAGCAACGCACATGGCACAGCAGACCTTTCCTTACTCGCCCACTGCTGCCCTCAGCTGTGTACTTTGGTCAATCTGCATGTTCTGTTCCCCACTCTGTCTCTGCTGAATCCTCTCACCCCCCCCCCCGCACCTCTGGCCTGTACCCCAGCTCTTGTATGCATAAATAAATAAATAAATCTTTAAAAAAAATGAGGGAGTGGCCTTGAGACAGACCCAACACTGGCAGGGGTAAAGGCCTCTTGTAAGGAAGAGTCAGTGTATATGACAGGAATGTAGCCCTTGTTAATTGGGCACCAGAAAGGGTCTCCCACCCGAGTCCCAGCCTGATGAATCTTAATTTCTAATTTTACAAATACTAAACTCAGCCAGCAAGCATTTATATGTTGTCATCTACATAACTTTCTTTTCCCCACAACATCCCTGTTTCAGATTAAACTTCTGGCATGATGTTGTTTAAAAAAATTAAAAGCCCTGCAGGAGCATATAAGCCCTTATTTAGGAAGGAAAAGAATATTTAAATGATTCATTCATAAATTGACATAGGAATTGCTTAGTGCTTTCCTTTAACCTTTAGTTTTAATTTGGCTTTAACCTTTAGTTTGAGGTTTAGCTGTGCCTTCCAGTGACTCTAATGGCAGAGAAACTGTAAATGGATTTGAGTTAAGTTCTTGCAAGAAGTGAATATCTGGCACAGAAAAGCGTTTCTTCTATATAAAGGGTGGAAAGAGCAAATTAAAGACTATTCTTTAATAACCAAATGTAATTAAAATGCATTGTCAGATTCATGTTTCAGTACCTCAGAGGCATTGATGATGCCTGTTTCTGAAATGAGATTGCTGATTCAAAAAAAGGGGAAAAAAAACAAACCCCTACCTCAAATCTCAATATATAGAAAATTCTCCTAACCTCCTCCTTCTTTAATTGTGATGTTATGATATAATTTACAGGATAAAACAAATATTTCTCTTGAGAAAATTGTAAACATACTTGAGATTTTGTCACTTATAGAGCTTCAGGCAGAAGGATTCTTTTTTTTTATAATCAAGTATCATTTAGAAAATGACAAGAAGTTCCTTGGCTTGTTCTCAGTGATACAAACCCACCCTCCCACACTTTTTCTTCACTCCTGAAGTCGTTTAGTTACTTAACTACACTGATTCAAAAGAGAAGCAATTTGGTTCATCATTGATATTCTGCTTTCTCCTTTTATGGGGGCTGGTCTGGGGGACAAAGTGGCAGCACTTAGGTATTTTGACATTCCTGTTGAGCTTTGGCTTCTCCCTTAGGGTAGCTGAGAAGCGGCGATGAGGGACTCCAGAGGTGATTTCTCTGGGCTGCTGGCTGAAGGATTCCAAGCAGCCAATTCCCTTGGCGGAGAGGGAGACCTAGGGATAGAACAGTGAGAGCAAGAGGGCTGTGCAGTCCTGGGTTCCCGCAGCTCAGTTCTCTGATCAGCTTTTCATTTCATTTCCCGACCCAGCCCCAGCCATTAATGATGTAATAGCGAGAGGTTGGTGCTACGGGGCGGGCTCTAGTGAACAGCATGGCCTTATTTAGGAGTCTCACTCTGAATCTATCTGTATGAAAATTATAGGGAGAGTGGAATCATGATTCTTTAGATCAACAAAAAATGGTATCAGTTAAAAAAAACACACTAGATTGAAAGTAGCAATAACTGAAATCTGCTGCCTTCCTCTGACCTTGAAAAAGATATATAATTTCTCTCCCTGTCTCCTCTCTGGGCCTGAGGTAATATGTGTTTCCTGTAGCTGTTGTGTCTGAGATAACCTAGTGAAGTGAAGTGCTCTGAATTCCTCAAGGAAGCATGTCAAAGCAGTAAACTGCCATACCATTATTACAGCAAAGATAGTGAGGAGAAGTCAAATCTACATTTTCTTCCTTAACCATCTAATCTTTCCAGATGCCGGTGGGTATTTTGGAGTCGCCTCTCTCTTCCTTAGGTTGCCGTGGGGGGTTCCATGCTGGGGTACAGGAAGACTGCCTTCAACCCCCTGAAACTGTCTTCATCAGGAAGGCCTTTTTAGGCACCCCCTTTTCAGTAAGGGGTGAACGTGACCCCCATCGTGCGGTGCTGGGGAACACAAGATCTGCAGGCTGAGGAGAGGCAGCCATGGACTGTGTGCCCCTTCAAGACTTGCCTGCTCCTTCACAGAACCCACTGCCTGGTGCCCAGGCTCCTCGGGCCACCCTCCATGAGAAGGGAGAGTGAATGCAGAGAGGCCAGTGCTTCTACCAAGCTTGTGGAGCCCAGTCCACCCGGGACACACCTCTTGGAGCAGTCGGGCAGGGTGAGCCTGGTGGCTACTGCTCGGGTCAGCCATGTCCTTCAGCGCCACTATTCTCTTCTCCCCACCCGGCGGCAGCGAGGCCAGATGCTGCTGCTGTGCCTGTAAGAGCGAGACCAGCGCGGGCAGCACCAGCTCGCAGGGCGGGAACCCTCCTGCCAGCACCCCTATCACGGTGACCGGACACGGCCTGGCAGTTCAGAGCTCAGAGCAGCTCTTGCATATTATCTACCAGCGCGTGGACAAGGCGGTGGGTCTGGCCGAGGCTGCTCTGGGTCTCGCCAGGGCCAACAACGAATTGTTAAAACGTCTCCAGGAGGAGGTGGGGGAGCTGAGGCAAGGGAAAGTGCCCGCCCCTGAGGAAGAGGGGGACAGCCCGGCACATGGTTCCCCTCCTGAGGAGCAGGGGCCCTTCAAGGAGAGCCCCGGGGAAGCCTGCAAGACTGTGACTGCCGCGGAGGAGTGTGACATGGCGGGCAGCGGCGTGCAGGTGGTGATGGAGGAGCTGCCGCAGCTGGGGGCAGCCTCGGCCGGGGGGCCCGGGCCTTTGGGCTTCCCTGGCACCCAGAGGGACCTGCGGCTCCCAGGATGCTCCCTGGCTGCCAGTGAGGGGCCCCCAATCCTCAATCCTGTGAGTATGGCACTGGCAGAACACCGGTGTTACAGCTCCCTGTGCTTTTCCTGGCCGTGCTCTCTTCTTTCTCTTCTGTTTTCTTACCAACCTTAACTTTCTTTTGGTTGCATTTGTGAGAAATCAGAATGGTACCAAGTTTCCTTGGCCTTCAGGAGAGCCGGCACTCGTGTTTTCTTGCTGAATCCTCAGCCTCTTTGGCAGGAGGTCCTTTCTGGTGCGTGTGTGTGTGTGTGTGTGTGTGTGTGTGTGTGTGTGTGTTGCCGGGGCGCCCTGCCCTCCTCCTCCATAGCTCTGCATGGCACCTTCTCCTCCACAGCTGGCGCAGCTGCTCCATGGACTCTGCCTCTCCTGGCGAGAATGCCTGCGGTGCACAGACGGCTCATTCATATTTTATCACGGGCCCTCTGCTTGGCGTGCTTGGCGAGAGGAATTCAGTACAGAGGGATGGGGATGGAGAGGAGAGAGAGACAGAGGAGAGAAGGAGAGAGAAAAGGAAGAGGGAGAGGGAGAAGACAAAGATAATACACAGTGTTACAGGTAGGGACGGAGGCATGTAGAAGGGGAAGGTTGAGGAAGAAGAAAAAGTGAGAAAAAGAGCCTAGAAAAAAGGTGAATCTAAATGGAAAAAGAATTTGTGGGTTCTCCCTGGTGGTGCAAGGGGTTAAGTGTCAGCACTATGAAGCTATCCGCAGCCACTGCCGCTTGAGGTCCATCTCTGGTCAGGGAGGTGACCCACATGGCGCAGCAGACCTCTCCTGTCTCTCCCACTGCTCCCCTCAGCAGTGTATTTCAGTAGATCCACCTGTTCTGCTCCCCACTCTGTCTCTGGTGAATCCTCTCACCCCCTGCACCTCTGGCCTGCACCCCAGCTCTTGTATGCATAAACAAATCTTTTTAAAAAAAAAAAGAATTTGTGCAAGAGAGAGAAAGGGAATGTGAAGTAAGGGGGGACGGAGAGGACAGGAAAGGAAATGAGGAAAAGGAATGGACAATTGAGAGTCAGTAGTAAGAATTATGTGAAGGGAGAAAGGGGGAGGCAGACAAGCAGATTTTGTGAGCAGGAAAAGACATAGATGTGCATAGTCTGTTTCAGTTTCTTTACTGCTCAGGGCCATATGAACAGGAAAATCCAGGCCGAGTAGAGTAAAAACTGCAGAATGTCACACATGGAAGTATGGAAAGGAGATGGAGCAACTATTGAGATCATACAGATGGGAAAATAACAGATGTGTTGTCACTTGAGAGACAGTGGGAGGTCTGTCAACTCTCCCTCTGCCCCTCTCTTTTCTTACTCTCTGAACTCCCAGGCACAGACACCCAGTAAAGAGTAAAGGAGCAGAATATACAGGGTAGATGGGGGCATGGAACCCCCAGCCTAGCTACTGGATCTGAGAGAGGAATCTGTCCAGTCCCCAGGACCCCTCCAGTGCCACTGGTCACTGCTCTCTGAGGGCCAGGCCCTGTGGGTGATGCTGCTGCTGCTCCCTTCAGCCTGTGCCGGCCGGACCATGGGTGCTGGAGGAGGAACTGAGAAGGCGGGAGGACACAGGAGGGTACCAGGCCAGGCGGTGCCCTGAGTTGTGGTTCTTGCAGGCAGGGAAGGCTTCCAAGCCGACAGGATGGAATTAGATTTCACAGCGCAGAAAGCAGCTCACAGGTCTATAAATCTCAGCCTCCTCCCCCGCTCCTTTCTGTGTTGTTCCCCCCACCACCACTTTCACTGTTTTGTTTTCTTGGCTGCAGAAATCCCCCCTCCTTTTTCTTCTTCTCTGTCTCTCCCTTCCTCCCTCCTTCCATTTCCTGCCCTGTATGTCCTTGAGTGAGGGCACAGGCAGGCAAGTGGATGTCAGTGCAGTGACAGGCACATGTGGCAGGATGGGATCACGTTGAGGACACACACTGGCCCCAAAAGGGAATGGGCAGGGGGGCAGTCCGTGCCAGTCTCTAGAGATTTCTGACTTCACATCTCCCTCCTTTGCTTCCATTTTTCTCCTGTTTCTCCTCTTTACTGCTATTTTCTTGCTCCTTCTCTTGCTTGGTTCTCATCACTTTCTCCCCCAATCCTTTTAGACAAAGCACTTGCCTGGCTACATCTCTTATACCCAAAAGTAAAATGTAAATGGCTCCTTACAGAGCAAGGGACCCAGGCCCTGTCCTTGTAACCAGTCCTATGGTAACGGCCCAGCGTGAGTGGCCTTGTACACAACTAATCTTTGCCGGCACTCCCATTGGAGTCCCCGAGAGAGAAGCCATCCACTTGGGACTGTGCTAGAGCCCTCTGCCTCCCTCTCTGTTCACTATCCTTCACCAAAGAATGAAGGTTGACCAGGTTCCCCTAACCTGGCTGGCTAATAGGCTATTCCTTTTTTTTTTTATGTTCTTAGCTGGTGGATGATTATGTGTCCTCTGAGGGTGCAGTACAGCGAGTGCTGGTCCCTGCTTACGCCAGGCAGCTCTCACCAGCCACACAACTGGCCATCCAGTGGGCAACCTCAGAGACAGGGCCAGAAAATGGAACCAAGCTGCCACCGCCCCGGCCGGAGGATATGCTCAGTGCTGCTGCTGCTCTGGATGGTGCCTTGGAAGAGTCAAGCCCTGGGGGAACTGGGGAGCTGAGACACTCTCTAGGATTTACTGCTTCCCCGTGCAGGACCAGAGGGACTGGGCAGAAGAACTCCAGGCGCAAGCGGGATCTGGTACTTTCTGTAAGTGAGCTCAGTTTTATAAATTTTTCTTCAGTCTGGAGAGAAAAGTGAAGAGGGAAGTGTGGGTTGATTTTAAACCACTCTCTTGAATGAATGGTACCTTGAATCCTTCTGGAGTGGGAAGGGTACAGAGAGACAAATTGTTCCATAGTCTTAGGGATAGGTATCTCCCTGCTGTCAGTGGAATGTTTTTCGGCTCTTCCAGATAGATTGATATCTTCCTTTGAACAAGAAAGAAATTATATTACATCTCCCCGTGGTCTAATAATCCTGATGAGAAAATCTTCAAGGGGTTGAGTAGACTGACCACTGAAGGGTATGGCTGGAAGTTGCCTGTGAGTTCTGCCTGCAGGTTAGCTGCTGTGCAGGATAAGCAACAGGGGGCCCCTTGGGCAAAAAAGCCAAGCTGTCCTGAGGTTGTCTCAACTCCCAAAGATGCAGAGGGCCACGAGACACTCGGCTCAGTTTTAAAGATTTAGAGATTCTAACCATCCAAGAGCTCTTGGCAGGGAAAGTACTGACCTAAACCAGTTCTTCCTGAAATCTTGGAATGGCTTAGAGTCCTAGAGACATTGCTAAACACCCTACAGTGCACGGGATGGCCCCACAAAACATCCAGCTTAAAATGTCAGTAGTATGAGGTTGAGAAACCCTCTTCTAGAGTGATCTTCAGTCCCTCAGATCAATTCTGTGTCCCACAGCATCTCTGTGATATTCATAGGGGTGTTCTTTGGCCATAGAATATTCATATTGTCTGTAGTAGGGTTTCCATTCTCTGGATAATGGCTGATATGAACTTGAGAGTCCATCCAACCTAAATCTCATTATATAATGTAGCCCATTTCTTGTTACAATCTTAGTAAAGATTGAGAACAGTTGATTACCATTTATACCTCCTTATTTAGATTATTGATTTCTTCCTTTTCCTTTTTTTAAGAGCCCTTACTCTTACTGTCCCTTTTTTATTTTTCATTGAGGGATCCCCCCCACCCCCAGCAGGGGAGGAAGATACTGTTTGTAATTAGTACCAACTTTTTCTTTTTTTTTTTGAGATTTATTTATGTATGCATACAAGAACTGGGGTACAGGCCAGAGGTGTGGGAGGATGAGGATTCACCAGAGACAGAGTGGGGAGCAGAACAGGCAGATCCACTGAAATACACTGCTGAGGGGAGCAGCGGGCAAGACAGGAGTGGTCTGCTGTGCCATCTAGGTGGTTCCCGGCCAGGGATCCATCTTTTGCTTCAGTGGCTGTGGATAGCTTCATAGTGCTAAGATCTAATCCCTTTGTGCTACCAGGGAGGCCCTTATTATGTTCTATTTTTCCCTAAGCTAATCTGGATACGGTTATATTTTTAATAGTTATTTGTTCCTTGCTTGTTTTTTCTTTTTCTTTTTTTTTCCCAAAGATTTATTTATTTATGCATACAAGAGCTGGGGTGCAGGCCAGAGGTGCGGGGGGCGGGGTGGGGGGAGTAGCGCAGTGAGAGGATTCACCAGAGACAGCGTGGGGAGAAGAACAGGTGGATCTACTGAAATACACTACTGAGGGGAGCAGCAGGCGAGACAGGAGAGGTCTGCTGCATGGGGATCCAACTTGTGCTGCAGTGGATTGCTTCATAGTGCTGAGACTTAACCCCTTGTGCCACCAGGGAGGCCCTAGCACCAACTTGTTTCTAACCTTCATTTCAAATTTTGAATATATTCAGGGAGAGTTTCCTTAACAAGACTAGGGGATGGGGTTAGTTTCTGTGTTGTGAATTTCTAACTCAGTCCATCTATTCTTGCTGTCGGTGATACAAATGGCAGCATAGTCCTAGAAATACATTTCAAGGGATTTCCCAAAACTTTACAGTGTTTAAATCATTAATAAATATGTGATAATCATAATTTGCATGAAGTCAGGATTTCCAGTCACTTCCATTCCTCTCCCTCCTACTGTCTGTAGCAAAAGGTCTGCCTCCTTGCTGCTCTTTGGAGAGCTCAGTGGACCTGGGAACCTCTGGGAGGACATCGTCATGCTTCCAGTACAGTACTGGGAAAGGAGCCCCTGGATCAGCAGGGAATTTTGCTGCCCATAGCAGAGGAAGGTTTAGAATGTCCTTCTGCCAGCCTTGGGCATAGAGGAGAGTTGCAACTCTTCACTAGCCCAACCTTTAACTCTGAGGAGGGATGTGGGCGGCATCTCTCCAATTTACTGAGGCTGCCATGGAGTGCTGCTTGGAATCCAAAAGGGCCAACCCAGAACTCTTAACTCCTTGGAATGCTGCCCATCCCAGCCACCCATTGGGGAAATGTATTTATTTTTAGCTCGCTCAGGCGGTAGGTGAGCCAGCAGTCTTTACAGTCTTAACACTTATGATTGTCTAGAGTATTTTCCCTTTCCACTTCAAGCCTGGTTTGATTTTTATCAGCTGATCTCTTCTAAGCCACTTGAATTGAAAGTATGCAACACCCCCACCCTTTTTTCTTTTTTTATAACTCCAATTCTTTCTGAAGCAGTCATCCCATCTGTTATGATTTCTTAATTTTGGACTTTTCAGAGGTAAAATAAGCTATTCCAATATCAGTCCTTTCTATAGACTGGAGACCCTCGCCATAAAGAATTGATAACACTTTGCTTGTTTGATAGGGTCAGTCAGACATGGAGGTAGAAGTGCAAATGTGGGAATTTTCAAATATTAAGCTGAAGTCCTGAGATTAGAATACGAGTCCATCACCTTGGGACAGTGTGTCTTCCAGGGATTGAAGGAGCTTGAGAGGAAAATATAATCAGAAACAACAAAAGTAAACTTAATAGAAAGACAAGTAAAAACCTACCTTAAAGTTTAAAGAATCAGTGGCAGAATGGTGGAGATAGCCATCCATGTGAACCTGAGCTTGAGCTAACTCCCTGCTTCCTCTGAAAGAGCCCTGTGACACTGCGAACAGGGACAGGGTTGTTCAGGAAGGTAACACCATCTCAGGTTTCATCCCTGGAAGGTGGACTTCCTCTCAGGGACATAATGCTCCCTTTGGCCAGACCCCAACTGATGAGTCAGATTTATTTCCAGCTGCCTTTTTGCCATGAGGAATGCCCGAAGGACTTGGGGGATATTTGGACAAGAGAAGAAAAGACTTGGGGAGTATACAAAAACTGTCTTCAGTATTTCAGGTGCTGTAATAGGCAAAGTGAGCCACATTTTGGAGCGTCTCAGGCAAATCTGACAGAGATGTTCAATAGAATGAGCTGACTGAAAAAGTAGAATGAGCCCACCGATGAAGGTGTGTAAGCAAAGCTAAAAGACAGTCTATTTAACGATGTGAGAGGGAAGGTGGCAGAGTCTCCAAGGTCCTTTCCATTTCGCATTTCCGTTACTTTAGGTTTGTGCTCTTCAGGCCATGGCAAGTGTACCCCTGGGGTCTGTGGTAATATGCAAAGGGGTATGCAAAGCCATCAACTAACCGAGGCCAATTTCCTCAGTCATCGTTTTTACTAGACAATTTTAGAAGACATTTTTATATTAAAGGAAATACAGATATGTTGTAAAGAAAATTTAAAATTTGCAAAAGTAGGGGCTTCGAGCAATATCCACTGCAGTAACCCTGATGTGTGTTCGTTCTGCCATTAGGAGTACTGCTATTAGGAGTATGTTGATGGGAATGTTGGAGACCCTCTAGTGATCCCATTACTTACAACAAGTAAGACCAGAGATGATCCTAGAGTTTTGACACAAACTGAAAGAGGGGAGGGCGGATTCCATTAGAAACACTAATTCGGAAAATCTTTCCGGCTAGGAAAGATCACTCACAGGAGTATTTCCCAGACAATGAAGGATTCAGGCCAAGAACCCTGTAGGATCAATGTCTAGAGGCCAGAGGAGGGTTTCATCATATCCACTCCTCGCTTGATTCTGTGTTTGTTTTTTTCCCCCTAGAAATTGGTCCACAATGTGCATAACCACATCACCAATGACAAGAGGTTCAATGGGTCTGAAAGGTATGATTCTCTTGAGGGAAAAGAATCACAAGGTACTTTGCCAAGGAGAGGGAGTTAAAGGGGCTGCTCCAGGATAACACGAGGCTAAGACTTTGATCTCACTGTTGCCCCTTGTATCTTGTTGCCGGCCATGGAGGAATCTACCACAAAGTTCATTAGTGCTGGGAAACTGTTTGTCTGGCTCTTCAAAAGCTGACTGCCTTATTATAATCACTCTCTTTGTGACAGCATCAAGTCATCTTGGAATATTTCAGTAGTGAAGTTCCTTCTGGAAAAGCTCAAGCAGGAGCTGGTGACCAGTCCCCACAATTACACTGATAAGGAGCTGAAAGGTGAGAAAAACTGAGCTAACTCTACTTTATCCTTTTTCCATTCCCTGTTCTTGGTCAGAGGAGAAAAAGGCATAATGGAGATGATTTAGGTGGTTTTGAAAATAGTGGACTTTAAAAAAAAATCTTCTGACTGTTCTTTTCACCTACAATATTTACAGAATTATCTCTAATTGCCTTTTTATTCCCCCACTCACTCTGGAATGAAAGAGGAAAGAGGAAAAGGCCTGAATCCAGGGTGTTAGGGAAAGGAGGTCAGAATCCAGGCCTGCCCTTTTGTCCCTAAGTATTACATCCTGCCTTTCTACCTTCCTTGCTCTTCTTTTATTTGTCTGTAGCTAACCCTGAAGCATTAAGAAAGCTTCTGCTAAAAAAGTACTTGTAATCCACTATCAGAATAGGAGTAGGTTTAAGTGGGAGTAATTTACAGTAGCAACCAGGGTTGTCTTTTTCTAGTAGAAGGAGATATGAAGGAGTTGTTGTTGGAGATGGAGGTGTGCAAAGATTGCTACACCAAAGAGGAGTAAATAGATGCTGTTAGTGATCAGTACCCCCAAAAGCCCCTCATCTAAATAGTGAGTCTCACCCTCCCAACCAATAGCATGAGGGCAGAAGAAATGGGCTCTGGAGGACCCTGCTTTCTGCTCCCTCCCCACAGGAGCATGTGTAGCCTATTTCCTTACTAAGAGGCGTGAGTACCGCAACTCCCTGAACCCTTTTAAAGGCCTGAAGGAAAAAGAGGAGAAGAAACTTCGAAGTCGCAGATACCGGGTAGGTTTCAAGGCCGACTTTTTTTTTTTTTTTAAATACAAGAACCGGGGTAAAGACCAGGTGTGCGGGAGGGTGAGAGGATTCACCAGAGACAGAGTGGGGAACAGAACAGGCAGACTGACTGAAATACACTGCTGAGGCGAGCAGCGGGCGAGAAGGAGAGGTCTACTGCTCCATGTGGGTTGCTTTGCGGCCGGCGGGATCTAACCAGCACTGCAGAGGCTGCGGACAGCTTCTTCGTAGCACTGCGCTCAACCGCCTGCGCCACCAGGGAGGCCCTCAAGGCCATCTTTTATCCCTAATAAACCACAGTGGAAAGCGCCACACACATGGCAGCTGAGGGTTAGGAGCCAAGAATGTGAGCAGATAAAGAAGGAGGAGGGAGAGCCTGTTCTCAGACTTCACTTGGGGACTGGGTTCTCTCAGGCACAGATATCACTGTCTCTGCCCCACTCAGATCCTTTCCCTAAACTTAATCTATAGTTCGTTGCTCATCCTAATCTTCATCTTGGGCTCCTACCTCAGCTTTTTGCCAATCGGTCCAGTATCATGAGGCATTTTGGACCTGAGGACCAGCGCCTGTGGAAGGATGTGACAGAAGAGCTGATGTCAGACGAAGAGGACAGTCTCAATGAGCCAGGTGTCTGGGTGGCCCGGCCTCCCCGGTTCCGGGCCCAGCGCCTCACTGAGCTCTGCTACCACCTGGATGCCAACTCAAAGCATGGCACTAAAGCCAACCGTGTGTATGGGCCTCCTTCAGACCGGTTACCTTCAGCTGAGGTCCAGCTTCTCCCACCAGAACTTTACAATCCTAATTTTCAAGAAGAGGAAGATAAGGGAGGTGATGAGAATGGACCTGTCTCCCCCTCTTTTGACCAACCCCACAAAACCTGCTGCCTTGACTTGAACTCATTCATAGAAATCAAGGTGGAAAAGGATGAGTGAAATCTATAACCTAGACCGAGTCCTGCCGCTCATCATGTCTCAGCAGTGGGACTCCCCAGAATAACGGATGTCCTGTACAATCTGAGAAAGCAAACCTGCCTCTCTTCTTAACACAGGCCCCACTGGAAGGGGAAGCTGGCAGCTCTGGTGGGATTAAAAAAAGAAGGGACACATCTAGAAGCGAGAAAATTCCCCCCACTGTGAATGACAAGACAGACAATGCTTATTCCTAAGCATAAACAGTGCCTCAGAGGAATCTGGGATGAGAAAAGGAGGATGGGTCTAAGAAACATGAGGCCTTCTTAACATGTGCCCTGGTCTCTGAGTTGTTTTTCCCCATTTCCCTCAAAGCCCTGGGGAAGCAGCTGTGTTGTACCTCTGCTTCCCCAGCACTGCTGGTCTTGCTCTGCAGTGGAAGCAGCACTGAAGCAGTCCAGGGTAACACTGCCACCTGGTGGGCAGCTTTGGCCATGGGCTGAGTCTTCTGAGTAAGGCACTGTTTGGGAATTGAGATCTAGTTATAATAGCTATTGTTTATTGAATTATATAAAGCAGATTTTATTATTCCCATCTTACACATGAGGAGATTAAGGCTTAAAGTGTTCCCACACCTCACCTGCAGGTGCTCTCCCACCATGGGACTAAGCAGTATAGATAGGGCTTTGTAGCTATTTCTTTTTTTTTTTTTTTTAAAAGAAATCCACTTCTTTTTTTTTTTAATTTTTTTTTAATAGAGGCATGCTTTATTTATTTGTTTGCTGGTTTGTTTGTTTGTTTTGTTTATACATGCACTGGGTACAGTCAGAAGTGCGGGAGGGAGGGTGAGAGAATTCACCAGAGCCAGAGCGGGGAGCAGAGCAGGCAGAAGGACCGAAGTACACTGCTGAGGGGAGCAGCGGGCGGCAGGAGAGGTCTGCGCGCCATGTGGGACCCTCCTCCGGTGGCCGGGGAGCAGCCGGGGATCAAACCGGCGCCGCAGAGGCCGCGCTCAGTTTCGCAACCCAGCGCTCAACCGCTGCACCACCGGGGAGGCCCTGTAGCTATTTCTTAGTCCTGTCAGCCACGCTGTATTTTGATGAAGGTGTGTGTGCACACGCACATATAGGCACGCACACACTCACGCAAAATATGTGCATTTTGTATGGACAAAATATATTGACTGTCTACTAGGTATGAGGTATTGTGCTAGGTGCTATGGATATACTGTTCGCCAGTTAGTGACCGGAGGCTTTATTGTCCAGTCAGGAATTCAGGCAGTTAAATAGGCAATGAAATGAACTGTGATTAGGGTGATGGCAGGGGAGCATGGGGTGCAATGGCAGTGTACAGCATGGAGAGCTAGCCTACTCTGGCAGTCTGGGAAAGTTGCTTAGAGCTGTGTTCAGACTGATACCTGACAGATGGGGAGGAGTTAACCACAAAGGAAGGGGAAGGGGAATGTTCCAGACACAGGCAACAGAAAGCACAAAAGTCCAGAGGCAAGAGAACACACAGACAAGGTGAAATTTCACTGCAGAACAATTTGGGGAGGGGAAGATGCTGAGAAAAGCTGGAGAGGTATAGAGACCTTATAAAATAAATAGTACAGACTTTATAGTTCAAGGGCAATGAGAAATCATTGAAAAGTTTGAAACAGGGAAACCATATGATCAGCTTTGTGTTTTAGAAGCATTACTTGACCTCAAATGTAAGATGGGCTGGAGGAATAAAGTCTTGGCAGGGAGACTTTTGCAGTGGTTCAGAGAGAAAAGCTGCCATATACAATGGAGATGAGGAGAGGGCAGATTTGAAAAATATTTAGGAAGACTTGATGGGACTTGGTTGGATCTGAGGTTCGGGAAGAGGACATAAAGTTTTTGGCCTAAGCAGCTAAGTGGTGCCATTTACTCAAGGAATACTGGAGGAGCCAGTTTCGGGAGGTAGGGGAGATGAAATCAGGTTAGGGTGTTTTATATCTCAGACAACCACGTGGACATGTTCGTTGTCAGTTGAGTTTTTAAGTCTAAGAAAATCTGGGCTAGAGATATGTATTTGGGAGTCATCTGTGTATAGAGGTGGTAATTAAATCATGGTGATGGAGGTTAGGTCCCATGGGCTCCTGGCTCCAGTTCAGACTGTGGAATGGTATGAGCACTACTGGTGCATGCCCCATCTTTGCACCTTTCTGCTCACTTGTCTCTGCTTCTTTAGCCCTGAAAACAGGTCATTCATCCCAACTGTGCTCACTGCTGCCACCACCAACTTCTGGACTGGGCTTCTCAGTTTTTCATAAGTTATTCCCATCCTCACCCCAGAGGAGCAACACTTCCAAATATTAGAAGCTGGGTGGATAGGTCAGATGTAAGTAATTAAAAGGAAGAATCCATGTTCTCTTTTTCCACCCGGAGGCAGGAAAGGAGGGAGAGCTTTATAGTTAATGGAGGCTTACAGCAGGTTCTGGATGTGACTTGACAGACAGTTCCCCTTCCTAGGAATGCCCTCAGTTCTCCTGCTACCTATTTTGACAGTAAAGGCTCCTTTGGGTGAAAGAAAAGCTATGAATCTGAAGGGGGAAACAGAGAGGCTGATTCTCTGGAGAGATGAGGTCAGGGAGACAGTGCAGCTAGGACAAAGCAGCCAAATAGTTTGTGCTAAATTAATTTCCCCAAAGATATTAGTCACCTTTCCTATCCCATCTCTTAAGGCTACACTAAGATTGTAAAAGGTGTTCAAAATGTTGAGATGAAAATAATATGCACGGTTTGTTTGCATATAATTCTCATACTCATTTACTATCTAAATGCAAAGGAGTCGTTTTCTTTCTCCAGTTTTCTTCCCCTGGCTCTTGCTAGCCTGGGCAAACTGCTAGCCTGGGCAAAGTCAGCTGGCTGGCATTTAATGAGATATGTTCAGCCTCAGCCCTGGCTCCTTTTATTTATTTTTTATCTTTCTAGTATAGTCCATATTAACCACTTTTCCTTTTCCACTCTCATTGTTTTGACTTGCCATTGTCTCCAAACAACATTTCCTCCTCTTCCTTCCTCTTAATACTTACTCTTCCCTGCCATTCTCCTTTGCGCCAAACCAAGGCGGGTAGAGGCTTTCGCTAGACCTAAAACCTGGTCTATACCCAGAGCCGCCTGAAATACTTGCTAAAAATCTCATTTCCCAACACCAGGGGGTGTTTGTCCACCCCTCTATCTGCCCTACCCTGAACGCAGAGCTGGGGCTCAAACCTTTTCCTCCCTCTTTTCCATAGACATCAACGCTCCCTCCCGGCACAGAGCTTTGGGTTGAGAAAGTGGTGGCTCTTTACTGCAGTTTATCTATTTGCCTCTCATTCTCTAATAATTTTTTCTTATCCCGGTCATCCTTCGGTCCCCCCACCCCATCCCCTTAGCTCTGGCCCTCCCTTTCTATCACTCAGTCCCCACCTCCTCTCTACGAGGGCTCTCTCGCCGTTCTGGGCTCTTCACCGAGCGCCTCTTGACCTCTGCATGCATCTACCTTTCTCCCCCCTCCCCGCATGCCCCTTCCCAGCCAGCCTCGGCCGCACCCCCACTGCTCCCCGAACTAGGAACAAAGTCACGGTGTTTGCGCAGAGCCAGCCTCGCGCCTCCCGATCTGAGGCCGGCATTCCCCAGTGCCCCTCCGCGCATTCCAGCTGCAAACAAAGAGTTCCCGCCCCCCACCCCCACTTTTTCCCGTTCCAATTCTCGAGCGATGCCGCGGCCGCTGCCCAACCTGCCCCTCGCCCGCCTCTCCCGGCCGCGGCCGCGGCCGCTCTCCTCCCGCAGGGCCGCCCCGCCGCCCGGCCGCCGGATCCCTGCGCGGAGCCCCGCTCCCCTGCGCGCGGCGCTCCGCCCCCCGGAAAGTAGATCCGGCCGGGCAGACAAAAGTTTGGGAGAGAAGTTGGGGCTGCGCTGAGTGTGGGAGCGCGGGGGGCGGGGGCCCGGGAGAGCGGGGCGGCCGGGAGCGTCGCTGCCGGAGCCGCCAGAGCCGCGGACGGGACAGCGGCGCGCGGGCCCCTCTCGCCCCGCGGAGCCCCTGATGCGCGGGGGGCAGCAGCCCCTCTCGCCGGGGGATGCTCTGGGGCTCTTGGCACCCGGCATCCGGGCCGCCCGCTGAACCCCCCGCGCCTACCCCGTGCCCCCGGGGAGCCGAGGTCCGGCCGCAGGGACCGAGAAGCGGCAGCCCAGACGCCGCGGGGCGCCGGGCGGGGCGGGGGCCGGCGGCCCCGGGCCCGAGGGCATGGAGCGCCTGGGGGAGAAGGCCAGTCGCCTGCTGGAGAAGTTAAGACTTTCGGACTCCGGCAGCGCCAAGTTCGGCCGCAGAAAGGGTGAATCTAGCCGGGCTGGGTCTGATGGGACCCCCGGCCCTGGCAAGGCGCGCCAGAGTGGTTTGGGGGGCCCTAGGAAATCAGGGCCCCGTGGAGCTGCTGGGGCACCTGGGGATGAGCCGCTGGACCCAGCCCGGGAGCAAGGCCCCCTGGACGCTGAGCGGAACCCGCGCGGCTCCTTTGAGGCTCAGCGCTACGAAGGTTCCTTTCCCGGGGGGCCTCCTCCCACCCGGGCCTTGCCTCTACCTCAGTCACTGCCCCCCGACTTTCGGCTGGAGACTTCGGCCCCGGCCCTGAGCCCCCGCTCCAGCTTCGCCAGCAGCTCCGCCAGCGACGCGAGCAAGCCGTCCAGCCCGCGGGGCAGCCTCCTGCTGGACGGGGCGGGGGCCGGCGGCGCCGGGGGCAGCCGACCCTGCAGCAACCGCACCAGCGGCATCAGCATGGGCTACGACCAGCGCCACGGCAGCCCCCTGCCCGCCGGGCCGTGCCTGTTTGGGCCCCCCCTGGCCGGGGTGCCGGCGGGCTACTCCCCGGGAGGGGTGCCGTCCGCCTACCCGGAGCTCCACGCCGCCCTGGACCGACTGTGCGCCCACCGGCCCGCGGGCTTCGGCTGCCAGGAAAGCCGCCACTCGTACCCCCCGGCCCTCGGCAGCCCGGGAGCGCTGGCCGGGGCCGGAGTGGGCGCGGCAGGGCCCTTGGAGAGACGCGGGGCGCAACCCGGACGACACTCGGTGACCGGCTACGGGGACTGCGCCGCGGGCGCCCGGTACCAGGACGAACTAACAGCCCTGCTGCGCCTGACGGCGGGCACCGCGGGGCGAGAAGCCGGCGCCCGCAGGGAACACTCGGGGATTGAGCCGTCGGGTCTGGAGGAGCCGCCGGGCGCCTTCATCCCGGAGGTCGCCCGGGTCCGGATGCGGGAGCCCGAGGCCAGGGAAGACTACTTCGGTGAGTAGGACGGAGGGCCGGGCACGCGCGGGACGCGCCGCCGCCTGCGCCCGGCGCCCCCTGCTCTGATGGCCCCAGTGGCGAGAACTGGGAGGTTGGGGGTAGACCCCCGGGCCGGGGAAACTGGCAGGAGGGTTTTAGATGGGTCGGGGTTTTATATGAATCAGGGGCTCCATAGCCCTAGTAAACGCAACCTCTCCTGGGCATCTTGGGAGCCTCGGGGCTTTGCTGTAGAAGGCATCGTAGGGAGGGGACCAAGGGAGGCTGTGAGCGACTCCCCCATCCCGCTCCCCCCTTCGCGGCGGTGCCCCTGCAGGCTTCCGCGCGCCGCGCCCCCACCCGGGCCCTGGCTCCGCCCGCAGGAATTCGGGGAATGCGCGGGTGGGGGGGCGCCCGGGCGCGCCGCGTGCGTGCCGGCTCCTGCCCGGGCGCTCCAGGTGCCTGCGGGCGGGGCTCGCCGCGCGGCGCGGGGTGCAGGGCGGGGTGCTGGGGGCCGCTTCCTAGCACGCGCGGAGCGGTGGCTACCGTCCCGGAAAGGGCGCCTGGGAGGGAGGATGGGGCGCCTGGGGAGCAGGAATACTGCTGCTGCTGCCGTGCCGGGGCCCTGGCTCCAGACGGGCATGGGCGTTCTAGCTTCTGTTTTCCCATTCTCCGGAAGTCAGGGCAAGAAGCCGTGCCCCGGGGATGCCATCGCCCCTGGAGGGATGAAGACCCCGTGTAACTTCAGTTTTGGCCATAACCTGCTTAGAATTCAGGGTAGAGGTAGCCCCTTTCTAGCTACTGCTGTTAAGGAAACCTGGTCGCTGGTCCTTGCTTCCCTTTGAGAAGTATTAATTGAAAGTATGTCTCTGCCACGGGGGTGGTAGTGAGTGGGGGAGATAATGTGGTATCGAATGATCTTCTAACCAAGACCCACAGGCACCGCTTCACTCTGTAAAGAAATGCCCATCTGATTGTGATGGGAAGTACAGAGAAAAGTGGAGAGCTCACCCCCACGGCCGTTGGCCTCAGTTTTCCAGGCCGCTGCTCACTTCTCTCACCATCCATGTTCCTGCACTGTAACCCCCACAGACCCCTGTGCTAGAAATGTGAGTAGGGAAAGGAACAGAACAACCAGGCAAGACAGGTTGGGAGGAGATTCAGAGGTAGCAGGGCTGTAGGCTTGGAAGGGCCCTGCCTGGTTCAACCCCAGTTTCCCCCCTGAGAGAGGAAAACCCTCAGATGATCTTTGGTCAAGGGAGACTAAGCAGCAGGATCCTTTTAGCAGTTTCCATTTGAGACCCAGGAGAAGTGGCTATTGGGTGGCAAATTTCTTTGGCTAAACCATGAGAGCCGAAAGGAAGAGAAGCAGTCAGGGCGCAGCATAAGAGGGCAGGAAGAACATAGGTGTGGATATGCTGGGTTAGAGTTGGTGAGATGGACATGCCTGAGCAGTTTGCTCTTGTCTTCTCATAGTGTCCACGGTTTCCCGAAGAAATGGCTCCAACAGGGTTCCCCCTGGCATGGCAGCCTTGGGGCAAATCTCCCCTCCCATGAGATGCCACATTCTGACTTCAGAGGTAGCACCTCTTCCCCAGTGGTCAGGTTGCCTCCTCTACAGGACCCCCAGCCTGACTGTACCCTCCTTCTTCTGTTCCTAGTAGGGGCCCTCTTCCTTGGCTCCAGCCTTGCCCAGCTGCCGGAGGGTGGGAGCAGAACAGGCCTGGGCCCATCAGTGGCTGCAGCTGCTGCACGGGCTCCCAAGGCCCTGGGCAAAGACTGGGATGGGCCCCAACAGGCAAGGAGTGTGGCACAGTGCCGAGGGGGAGAGGTGGGGTGGGGTGAGGCGGGCCCGTTGGGATCTGCTCCCCAAAGACAGGCCCTAGCCCTCACTCATGGGCCTGGAATTGGGGAGTGGAGGGAGGAAAGAACACACCCAGGAAAGGCGGGTGCCAGAGCCAGGTGTGTGTATTTGGGGGGAAGGGGGTGGCATATCAGGGAAGCGCAGTTCAGCTCTGTATCTCCCATGATAGACGATGACAGGAAGATATTAGGGGTTCTGCCACCCTTCCCCCCCTTCCTATGCAACCCTCAATCCCAAGAACACACCCTGCATTCTCAGCAGCCACCTCCCCACAGGAGTCACGCTCACGTGGTCCCCTCTGCACAGGGCCCTCTGCTGAGCCGGATCCTTCTTGCTTTCCTTGGAAGCCTGAAGGTGTGGAGCAGAGAAGTCATTCTACAGCTGAATAGCAGCTCCTTTTACAGATGGGGAAACCGAGCTCCCAGAGAGGGCCTAGCCTACTTTCTCTAGCAAGTTTTTTAAGTCTGCTGCGGGCCCTCAAGGACTGGTATCTGTTTGGTTACAGTGAGAGTTCCTTGCCTATTTAATCTTTTCTCCTCAGCAGAAACTAAGCACCTAAAGGCCAGGGACCAGGAGTGTGTTTTTGACTTTCTCCAGTTTTTCCATAGTACTGGGCACAGTGTTTTTGCTAGGCACAAAATAGATGTTCAGAAAATATCTGTTGATTAATCAGTAAACATGAATGGATTTGCCCAGCCAAGACTTTGCTGCATCCCACTTCTCAGTACCCTCTCTTCCCAGAAGGGAGCTCATTAAAGGGACTGGTGATCCTAAAAGATTGAGAATCCCTGGTTTTGAGCTGGGGGAGCAGGGTGTGATGCTGACAGCCTCTTCTCTCCCTGCAGGCACCTGTATCAAGTGCAACAAAGGCATCTATGGGCAGAGCAACGCCTGCCAGGCGCTGGACAGCCTCTACCACACCCAGTGCTTTGTCTGCTGCTCCTGTGGTGAGTGCAGCCCCCAGGCCCCTACATGCATACTCACACGGGCCTGCGGAAACGGGAGCAGAGTCTCCTCATTTGTTCACAGAGTAGTTGTCCCACCATGTGCCTGGATGTCCACTGCTGCCCACCTTCTCTCCTGCTCCTTCCTCTATAGCACCTGGCCCTCCCACCCCCAAAGTGGGTCTGCTGTCTGAAGTGAAGTTCTCCCTTCCTCTGTTCAGCCTCTTTCCTCCCCTCTGTTCCTCCTTTCTTCTGCCTCCCTGCTTGCCCAGTCTGGACTCCAGCCCGGCCCTCGGCCTCAGCCTCCTCTTGGTGGGGTTTGGTCTTGGGCAGCCAAGTTGCCTGGGGCGACAGTGAAAGACTGGAATGTGGGAAGGGGGGTGGTGGGGGTGGGCTGGGGGAGTATGGGGGCCATGGGGGGGGCGGAGTGGGGGGTTTTCTCTTGGCTGGTCAGAGTTCAGCCACCTCGCTAGAGTGCAGGCCACCAGGCCATGCCAAGCTGATGACATCACGCTCCAGGAATGCCCGTTGCTGTTAGCTCAGGAGGCCCGCCTGGAGGGGGGGTGGGTGCTCCCAGTGCCCTTAACTCCCCAGCCCTTCCCTCACCTCTCTCATTACCCCCTCCCCACTGCTTACCCACTCTGATTCCTTTGCTAAACCTTTAATCTCCTATCTGCCTGCCTGACTCCAGGCTCAGCTCTTCTCTCACCCCCACACCCCGCTCTGCCTGGTTCTCTTTAGGTTCATCTGTCTGTCTGTCCTTCTTCTGGGTATGTCTCTTTCCTTCTCTATACCCTTGTGTCTCCTGAGTTTCTGAGTCAGTTTTTCTAGACCACCAGGCAGAGCTGGAAGTGGAGATTTTGAGGAGCAGAGAACAGAGGTGGGCAACCCTCCTGTCCTCCACCCGGTTCTCAGTCCTCCCCCATCTCAGGTGATTTAGACTCCCTGGAGCAGATGGTCCCTGTCACTCCACTGCCTTCTGACCTCTGCAGAGCCTCTCCCCGGAAGGAGGCTGACAGGCTGGGAGAGCAGGATAGCTCTTCTCAGGCAAAGAGGTGCCTTGGTTGGAAGGTCCCAGAGGGCAAGGCCTGGATGACGTGATGGTCTCCGCGCACATTGTACGAACCTTCTGGGCTCCTTCACATTCTGCAGCCCTGGTTGGTTCTGCTTTCTCAGATGGCTCCCAGGCACTGGGCACTGGAGAGGAGGGTGCTGGTTTAGGGGAGGGTCACTGAAAACTGTTGAGGAAGCAGGAACTGAGGAACAGAGGAGAGGAAGCAGAAGAGAGGGGAATTTGGCAAGGGTGAGACCAGAGCAGATTGGAATTGCATCAGATGGATTGTGTGGGGAGGGAGGTCAGGCAGCAGGTGGAGGACAAGCGCTAAAGTTCAGATTTAAATACATCATGCAACACTGGGGAGCAGTGACCCTGCAGCAGGGGAAACCCTGTGCCTGGGCCCCGGGATTGCCTACAGCCCTTGTCTGCTGCTTCTAGGGCGAACTTTGCGCTGCAAGGCTTTCTACAGCGTCAATGGTTCTGTGTACTGTGAGGAAGATTATCTGGTGAGTGAGGGATCCCCTGGGCCTGGAATGGGGTCCACCCACCAGGTCATTCTCAGCTTTTTACGACTCCCTTGGTCTTTTCTTCTTAGTTTTCAGGGTTCCAGGAGGCAGCTGAGAAATGCTGTGTCTGTGGTCATTTGATTTTGGAGAAGGTAAATATAGTGTTTTTGGCTGAGACTCTGTGAGCCTGAGGGGCTGATGAGTGGAATCCAGGGCTAAATGGGTACTGAGAAAAGGCAGGGGGGGGAAACTCATCACCAGCTAAATCACTTTCATCTCATTCCTACATAAGCAGCTGTTTACAGTGTCTGCCTATGGGATCAAGTCTAGACCCCTGGTCCTGCTGTCCTCATGTTTCCCTGATCTGGCCTCTCCTAAACTGTCGGCGAGACCAGGCCACCAGCCTGAGCTAGGAGCATGGCATGGGGTCCTGGGTCTTAACTCCCTTTCTGTTTCTGACTGGCATCGTTTGGAACATAGTTTTCTTTCCTGCAAGAGAGGAGATTGGATTACATCAGTGGTTTTCAACCCCAGCAGCTTAGCAGATCACCTAGTGTCCAGCTCTGGGGGCCCTGTTGCCTGGGTCATCACCAGAGGTCGTGACGAATACTTATGGGGTGGGACCCAGGCAGTGATGGGCTCTAAAAACTTCCTGGGTGATCCTAATGCAGCCAGGCCTGGTTGCGATGGCCCTGGGTATGCGCTAAGACTTTTTCAGGGTCTCTGTCTCCATTTTAAAACTCCCTGGTCACCTTCAGTTGTGGAGCATTGTTCCTGGAGGCTAGCAGGGGGTGGGATGAGATGAGTGGGAGCAGCAGGGTAATGGGTACTTGGGGAGCCAGGACTGGAGGGAGACTGATTCTCCTCCCGCCACGAGCCAGATCCTGCAGGCGATGGGGAAGTCCTACCACCCAGGCTGCTTCCGATGCATCGTTTGCAACAAGTGCCTGGACGGCATCCCCTTCACAGTGGACTTCTCCAACCAGGTGTACTGTGTCACTGATTACCACAAGTGAGTCCGCCCCTTGGGGTGTGGTGTGGAACTGGGCTCGGGGCTTCCCCAACCTCAGCTCATCTCTGTCCTTTCTTACAGAAATTATGCTCCCAAATGTGCGGCCTGCGGCCAACCCATCCTCCCCTCAGAGGTCAGTATGTCTGGGTTCTCCTGCAAGGCAGCCAGTGCAGCTGCCTCTGGGGAGGGAATGGGGACATGTGGTCTGACCTCCCTTGGGAAACGGTGGTGCTGAGGAATGTACTCTGCAAAGATTCCCGTGTGACTCTGCTCTCAGGGTCATCACCCTGACCCTAACATCCGGGCCTAGACATGTCTGACAGCCTCCCTGGGCTCAGGCGCCATCTCTTCCGTACCAGTCCAGAGGAGGAAAGGTCAGGGTCACTCTATCCCAGATGTAGGGCCTGGGGAAAGGTGGGGAGAATCCTTGGGGCTATAGGAAGGGTTCAGAGATGATTTATGCTCGTGCACCTAGGGTGTGCCAAGGGGGAGAAGCAGTCTTACTGGATCGCCTGTACCCGGCTTAGCCTTCTTAATTTATCATGCCTGCCTTTTTCCCTTCCTCTGCTTTCCCCACAACTGGGAGAGCTAGGTTAGGCCAGACTGGGCTCCTAGACAGCAGGGTCAGCTCCATCAGGGCACTGAACCAATGCCAAGGAAGGGAAGGGAGAAGGTTCCAGTAGAATTTATAAAGGCCGTCTCAGAGCTACACAGAGGCTCTGGACGCTTTTATATGATCTTCCCATTAGTGCGTGTGGGGGGTGGTCTGTTAGGGGAGGATGGAGTTGGTGTCATGCTCCTCTTATCCCCATGGGGGTCTGCATGTTTCAGGGCTGTGAGGACATTGTGAGGGTGATTTCCATGGATCGAGATTATCACTTTGAGTGCTACCACTGCGAGGTGAGTGTTGGGGTCAGGGCCCCTGGAGAATTTGGAATGGGGCTAAGGGAGGAGTCAAGTTCTAGAATGACTTTCATCTGCAGGGCATGGAAAACCAGCAAGGTGCTCCTACCTATCTGTAGTCTCTTTTATCGCCATCCAGCCCCTCTCGCTGGTCCGGGGGTTTAGTCTTTGCTGAATCTGGCTTCTCCAGCCAGTCAAGATCAAACTAGGACTCCAGGTAACTGCTGGAAAGGGGAGCCTGTCTCATTGTTTCTGCTAGAGCAGCGGCACCTGGTGTCCAGCTGAGGTATTTTCTCAGGTTTCTCTTCGGGATGGCCATCCTTCCAACTCCACCTCCTTTCTTCCAGTCATTAAGAGTCTGGTATTGAGCAAGGCAGACTTTCAAGATGCCTGAGGTGCCTGAGCTGAAGTGAACTAGGTGTCCTTTTCCCCTAGGACTGCCGGATGCAACTGAGTGATGAGGAAGGCTGCTGCTGCTTCCCTCTGGATGGGCACTTGCTCTGCCACGGCTGTCACATGCAGCGGCTCAGTGCCCGACAGCCCCCTGCCAACTATATCTGAACTGCAGTCACTGCTGCTGCCATCACAACCGTTGACAAATTCCTCTGGCCAGTGGGCCCCTCCAAGGCCAGTCGCGGCAAGGAATGTACTTACTCCGTAGGCCTGGCAGAAGAGTCCTCTGGGGAGGGCCCCAAGGGCCAGAGACCCAAAGATTGTGACATTCCAAATGGACAGTAGAGGAGGACACTTCGAATTTCAAGGGCAGAGTTGACTGGCGCTCCTTCCACGTGTGCAACATGTGCTATCTAGCATATACTCAGGCACACAGAGACGGGTCCCAGTGCTTTCTAAACACCTGATTCTAGTCTTTGCGTAAGTCAAGCAGTGTTCTGGTTCTGGATTAGAGGAAGACAGGATATCTAGGAGCTCCTCACTCTTACACCTTAAGGGGTATAAGCATCTTTTCTCTGTATCTGAATGAAGAGGTGGAGACTCTGGACTTTATTAAAGGAGTTATTTCTTGGCCACCTCCTCTCTGATGACTAGGAGAACGGCTCACCCCTCTGCTGGGGTTGGGGTCCAGCTCTGGGGGGGCCCTATTGCCTGTAACTCAGGGACTCATGTGGGCTTGGAGAGGCTAGCTGGGTGCCTGTACTTGGTCCCTCTTCTCAGATGGGGGAGAAATGACCTTGCATGCTCCCAGGTTCAAGTGCACTGAGCCCTCCAGCACATGGGTGGATTCACACACACAGACACATACACAAACACGGATACTTGTACTTGTACTCCATTCCTCTCAGGTCACTCACACTTGTTTCCCTGTCAGTATAGCTCATACTCTAGTAACCTAGTCATGTAGACCTGCCACCTCTCAGAGGGATCCAGGTTACATCCACTGCAACCTGCCAGCCCTGACACTCTGGGGAGCCAGAGGGAAAAACAGATTTGGTTCCAGCCAGTGTGGCTACAATTGTTTCACCTAAAGCTAAGTCTCTTATAGCCAGTTCACAGTGGAAAACTTGTTTGCTTAAAGTTCAGCTCACTTAATGACCGGTTTGCCAACTGCTCAGTTCCTTGCTGGATGTTTTTATATCTGTTTAGGTGTCCGTTCTCTTTTTGTGATGCTTTGGGTATTTCAAGGACTTGTATGTATTCATCCAAGAGTACTTCCGAATTATTATTAGCAGCATAAATTTATCAAATTTGCAGCACTTTGTAAATGATGAGATTGCTTTCTACCTGTATGGATATCTTTTGCTATCTTATTTACTTTTTAAAAAGTTTAAAGTTTCTAGCAATAAATATAATTGGTACAGACATTTTGTGTATAATTTTTTGTTTCTTAATCCAATATTTCTTTACAAAGCAGATGCCTGGAAAATTGTAATAGAGCTTAATATGACTTTGGTGCTTGGTCTAATTTCTACATTCCTATTAAAATGCCAATATATTCTAAACAAATGAACAGGGGTATGGCACATTCAGCTGACTGGCAATGGAAGGTTATAGAGACAACAGCAACAAAAAGCGAGAAAGCGTTGAATCTGCTAAATCCTTAAATGCTGCAGATTTGATAAATGTTTTAGACTAATTGCCTCTAGGTGAATTGGTTTTAGGCTAATTACTCTGATAATCTTTGATCTTTAATCTTCATTTCTGTCACTCAGTGTTTCATATTGGAAATGACTCCTGAGAACAGAAAAGCCACAGTTAGGGGTGATTCTAAGATGACTGTACCGACCACCCTGAAAATTGCCTGGAAGAGGTCTATGAATGAGAGTGGGAGTGGGAGCAGGTGTTAAGATTCATAGAGAACCAGGGGTATGGGGATGTATTATTTTTAAGGGATAAATATTCTGAAATGAGTTCACTTGTTCTGCAGCTGGGGTTGTTTCTCCTGAACTGTTAACTATTAATTAAGTAAATACAAAGACCGTGACTGAGATCCTTTCTCGGCAGACTGCTCCAGGTCTGGGAAATCCAGATAAGCATGTATTGCTTTACATCCATCCCTTGAGTTCTGTCTTTCACTCTTGGGGGTGTTATCTGCTCTGTTACTCTTACCCTTTGTCTCTTATTCTGATTTAGGCTCCATACATTGTTCATTGTCCTCTGTTCCAGCCTTGGGGCTCCCCAAAGGCTCTTCTTGCCGCTGGGGCTACTCCTTTCAGAGGGAAAGCCAGTGCTAACATCTGACAAGGACAGGGCCAGGAATGGCAGGTTGCAGCAGAGGAGTAGCCCCAGTCACTACACAGAAGAGGCAGGCTCCCAAGTGTAGCCTGTAAAGCAAGAGTTTCCCGTCATCCTATTTTCTGGGGGTTGCTTATCCTTAATAGTGGCATTGAATATTTACAGTTGATAGGTGAAAGATTCATGTGAGGCTACCAAGGATACAGCAACCGGTAGGCTTGTTTGGCCAATTTGCTACCTGATTTTCATCAATAGCCACTAGTCCTGAGATGGAGAGAGGAGAAAATGGAACAATTATGGATCTACTTTGTGTGTTCAGATGAAAGTCGCAGGACATGGGTCAGCATTTAACTGCAGACTCCAGCTATTTGCTCTGGCCAGCTTGTTTGCTGCTGCAGTTCCAAATGTGGTTTATGAAGAGTAAGCTCAGGAGTGATTCTGTTTTCCCTTCTTCACCTCCCAAGGCTAGGGAAATGCTGAGGTTCCATTTATGATCAGTCAGGAAGGAGGTAGAGAAAGAGATCTTTCCCGGCATGTAAAGTCAGTTGGATGAGATTGTACCTATAAAGAATGGAATAAAAAGAGGGAAAGGAGAGTAATAGGACTGAGATGAAAAGAATGGGGAACACCTGTTTTATTTTTCAGGAGGAACTGTACCCTGGAACTGGCCGGGGTCATTCAGAGCCCTAATGGTGAGGTTCTAACCGCTCTGCCTCCCATCCTCCCTTGCAGCACAGATAATCTCAGGTTGGGCCTCCGCTGACTTGTTGCCGTGGAGGTCCTTGCACCTTGGAACGTCCACACATTGTAAAGGACTAAAGCTTGACCTTGGAAATGTGCGCAAATTATTACAGGACATAGAGGTGAGACCAGCCTGTCTCACTGGGAAGGGAAAGGAGTCATCAGAGGCAAATTCTGTCAACTATGGGTATTATTTCACTTAAGCTTAGAAAGAATAGTGCTGACAAGTGCGAAGGGAGCCATGGTGCTCTCCAAGTCGGGAGAGACGGTTTAGGAGGAATATCTACTAAAAGGTATTGTATTACTTAGAATCAAATAGGGTGTCATTGTAGAGATAGCCCAGTCACCATATTTTACTGAATGAACAAATAGAAACCGAGTAATGATGGGACTGACCTAAAGTCATGCAGCTGGAAAATGATTTTCCAACCTTTGAAGACTAATAAGAGCTTATTTTACCTTTTCCTTCCTATCTCCCATCAGAGGGACTATAAATGAGATAAGTACTTCATTATGATACATCATTAGGGGAAGTTTTAGTGGGAAAGCCAGGGAACACCAGAGAGAATAATGACAACTTTTTGTTCTTTCTTGTGCTTTTTTTGTTAATTAGAATTAACAGTTACCCAAGTACCTATGAAAATACATTAAGAGCAGCAAAGGAAATGCACTGCAGGAGAGTGCCGCCCTTGAGGAGGTCACAGTCTAGCTAGGGAGACAAATACATAAAATGCCTGAGAAGATTACAAGCAACATGTCAACAAGTGCAAAGTAAATGAGTGTCACAAAAGACAATGCCACAGAGTGCAGATGACAGAGGTAAGACTTTGGCTTAGTTTATATAGATCAGAAGGTGGCAGCCTACAGGCTGAATCCTGCTCCCACATGCATTGAGTTATTTTTTATAATATTAATTAGGACTCTAGTTGAGGGAAAACAAATTTACAAAGAATGATAGAATTGGGAAACAGCATTTTTGTGATCTTTAACAAAACTATTGATTCTTACAAAGATTATTGAAAAAACACAGGTGAAATGGCTGGTAAACTGGATATTCGTGGTGCCAAGGATAGTGTCACTGTCTTGTCTTGAGGACAGAAATAGTATTTTTGAAGGGATCAGACTTAGCACTGTTTCCTAGAATCAGTAGACCATTTTGGTGTGATGCAAAATACATCACCCAACCTAGTATATATTACAGCTGCTCCCTATTCCCAGAAAAAATATTAGATATAACTTGACTTTACAGGAGATACCAGGGACAGAGAAATAAACTAAGGGACACTATAGGAAGCAACTGGACAAATCAGGAGGTGAGGTATTATGCAGTGCAACTGGCCAGCTCTATTCAGCAAGTCAGTACAATTTTAAAAAAATTTGCTAGATCAGAGAGACATAAGATGTATAATAATTCTATAGTGTATAGGCCTGGTTACCCTATTAGTTTAAACAAATTATTATAAAAGGTGTTTGGGGGTTAATTTGAAAATTTTGAATCTGGACAGGGGATTAGATGAGGTGGAAATTTATGAAATGGAAAGGTCAAAATCATTAATAAAAAGTCAGTTCCAAAGCCATATGTACAGGGTAACCATATTTTGTTTCTGAAATGTCTATATTTATGGGGAAAAAAAGATCTGAAAGGTTATACACTGATGTGTTAAAGTGGTAATCTCAGAGTGGTGAGAATATGTTTTGTTACTGGCCTACATTTTCTATTTTTGTACATGTGTACTGCCTCTGTAATAATAATACGTTGTTAGAAATAAAATAACTGGTTGCCAACATTTACAGTTCTAGAGATTTTACAAAATCTGATATTGTCTAGGAACAGCTATATTTCCAAGGGGTATTGCATAATCAGAAGCTCCATCTTCCCTGGGCTTCCATTCCCACGTGGCCGCAGTGGTTGGAAGTAATGACACTGCCCTTAATTCTGTGTGTTCCCTACTTAATTTGTCACAGTCCCCACCACTCTCTGGCTGTGCCCTTCACACATTGCTTACCTGCCTGGTTCCAGTAGACAGTTCTGAGTCAAAAAATTCTTGATTTGGATGATCCTGATGGGCTCCCCATTCATAGAACTCGACCTCCTTCCCAATCAGTAATCATTTGAAGGCACCAATAAATTTGTTTTGAAATGCTGCCTAAGAAAAACATCCATTCCAGAATTATCTGTGCCTGCGTCTTTTATAAGGAAATCCAGTCATGAGAAACCCAGATGTAATACTTAATCTACTTAGCTACCATGGTTGCATACTGTAAATTAGTTTAGCAAAATTTCTCTTTGGTAAATGGAATATAAAAAAGTATACTAAATTGCTAACTTCCTCAAGGTTTTGCTTTTCTTTGCCATAACACCTAAATCATAGGAGTCATTTCAAAATTTATAATGTATGTTCTTCCCAAGCATGAAACTCCAAATGCCCTTTAGTTGGTCTTTTTCTCCCACTGGTTCTAATGCAGTTTGAAAAGGAGAAAATCTCTTTCATATGTAACTCAGTATAAGACCATGTCATCATCAGTTTTAAATCCAAGGAAATACTTTTATCAGCGTGGTACATGTTTTCGCATTACTGCAGCACACTGGACCCATTATAACAAGATCTGCACATGTTGTGCTTCATGTCTAGTTTTCCAGAATGATACTTGTCATTGTCTTCTGAATCAGTTTCCTTTACTGTCTCATATTCCTTTGGTAAAAATTGTTTCAGTCTGTCCCATTTTTTGGGCCAAATTGCTCAGCATTTCTTTGATATCCAAAATTTCTTATCAGGTCTTGTTTATATATTAATTCACATTGTGTCTCAAAGTAAAGTTGGTCTCATTCTGATTTGTATCACAAAAGTTTTCATGGACAGGCAATCCTTGAAGCTGCAAGGGACTTGGTTTGAAATACACTTGGAAAGGTTAAGCAATTGCAAAAATGGTACATTATGAACATTTGTTCTGAATTTTCATTTGCTGTCATAGGTTGATTACATATTTTCTTTATCCACTTGTTTTCTTCTTAAATCATGTACTTACAATGGGCGTGAAATTTTCTAGCTTAATCATCAATAGTTGTGGCTTTGAATACCTTCATTTCCCAGCGAACACCTTTGAAAATAATTCTAAAATCTCTTGAATGCCTGTAAAAAATTTTATTTCTGAAATTAGTTCCTGATCTATAATACCATAATATATTCTGGCTATTGTCTTCAGATACTTTCAAAGTAGTGTGACTTATTTTAAGTTTTTCTAAACAATTGCTCAATTATGTGTGATTCCAAGGTCCAATGGCTATGTTAACATCCTAGCTTTGAGAGTGGTTACTTAAACTGGGAATTATCAGTGTGAGAAAAGTTTCCTTTAGTTGGATAAGTAGAATTCTACATACTCACCTGAAATATCTATCTTTGGAGCATCATTTTGTTTCCTGGCTACAGTGTGGGAGGCAGAGTCCCTACAATGTACTCAGCAGATTTCCATTCTTCTCCATAATTCTAAACAATGCAACAAAGAAATACCCAAGTCTGAAAGGTTAAGTAGACTTTTTCTCAGACTCCCATTTACATTTATCATCAAGTTAAAAGCATCTACATGAATATTTTTTTAATGCTTGCTCTAAGAGCAATCAATGCCTTCAAGAAATTAGAGCTAGATTGTGGGCAGGAGTTATATCTAGTTAATCATTCTATATGCCTTTCTAACAATGCCCCCCCAAAAAAATTAGCTCAGGAATACTTGATCATGTTCTTGGCTTTATCATTAAAGACATTTAGAAAGTGAGTGACTGTACTTTGCATATGGCATAGCAGAAGGTGAGATGAACAACACTGATGAAAGACTGGCCCACAAAAGCCAAGCATTCCTCCTGAAAAAAACAAAAATTCATTCTTTAAACAAGTGCCTTTTGTATGTCAAACACTGAGATAAATACCCCACGGTCTTGGGGAAAGCACCTCCTTAGATACAAACCCCCTCAAATTACAGTTTGGTCTTTTTTTTTTTTTTGAAGATTTATTTATTTATGCATACAAGAACTGGGGTACAGGCCAGAGGTGCGGCAGGTGTGTGTGTGTGTGTGTGAGAGTATCCACCAGAGTCAGAGTGGGGAACAGAACAAGCAGACTGACTGAAATACACTGCTGAGGGGAGCAGCTGGCGAGACAGGAGAGGTCTGCTGCATTGTATGGGTATCCCCCTGGCTAGGAATCGAACTCATGCTGCAGTGGCTGCGGACAGCTTCATAGTGCTGTGCTTAACCCCTTGCGCCACCAGGGAGGTTCCAAATTATAGTTTTAAAGAGGATTAGCTATTTCTCATTAATAAAAAAAAATGAACTTAAAAAAAAAGATTTATTGATACTAGCAACAATATATATGAATCTCAAAATTAACTGAGTGAAAAGAAGCCAGACCCAAATATAGATAGATAGAGATAGATAGATAGATAGATAGATAGATAGATAGATAGATAGATCATTATTTCATTCCATTTATATAAAACTCTAGAAAGTGCAAACTAATCTGTAATGACAGAAAGCAGATCAGTTGCTGGAAGGGGCAGAAAGGAATTTCAAAGGGACACTTAGGGGGTGATGCATTTGTTCACTGTCCTAACTGTGGTAATGGTTTCACAATTAGAGGTGCTGGGTTATGTTATGTCAAAACAATGAGTCGCACACTTTAAATATCACATGCCAAAATACCTCAATAAAACTTTTTTTTTTTTAATCCAGGAAAAGGGGAGAGGGAACGTAAGAGAGCGAATGGATTCTAGGGCCCATCTAGTAATTCATCCTCGGCTCAAATACACCAGATGACCTCTGATTGTAAGATCCTTTTTTTTTTTTTTTTTTTTTTTTAGAGGCATGTTTATTTTATTTATTTGTTTGTTTGTTTGGTTTTTGTTTATACATGCACTGGGTACAGTCAGAAGCACGGGAGGGTGAGAGAATTCACCAGAGCCAGAGCGGGGAGCAGAGCAGGCAGAAGGACCGAAGTACACTGCTGAGGGGAGCAGCGGGCGGCAGGAGAGGTCTGCGCACCATGTGGGACCCTCCTCCGGTGGCCGGGGAGCAGCCGGGGATCGAACCGGCGCCGCAGAGGCTGCGGGCAGCTTCACAACCCAGCGCTCAACCGCTGTGCCACCGGGGAGGCCCCTGTAAGATCCTTTTTTCAGCACTACTCTGTAGTCTTAACTGTCGGAGTGGTCTAAAGGCTCAACTTTCTGGTCTTATGTAGATCTGGCCTACAAAGTACTTCCCTGAAGCTGTTCCAATTTCCTCTTGGATCTAGAATGCAACTTGGACTCCCTGTCTCTTCCTTCATTTGCTGGGATGTTTCCTCCATTCTAAATAATTCAAATTTTCACTCCTTTCAGGCCCAGCTAGGATAAGATTTACTTCATGATATTTCCTATTCATTCCTGCAGAAGAATTCTGGACATCTTCAAATTTCTCTAGTACTTACAATCTACACTCCTCTTTTGACACCTTTTTGCTACCTTATTTTATCTACTTTCCATGTGCATGTCTTCTCAACTAGAGTATGAACTTCTTCAGGGCAGGGACTGGGTCATCTTTATCTTTTTGTTTGTTTGTTTGTTTATTTATTTATTCAAGCACTGGGTACGGTCAGAAGCACAGAAGCACGGGAGAATGAGAGAATTCACCAGAGCCAGAGCGGGGAGCAGAGCAGGCAGAAGGACCGAAGCACACTGCTGAGGGGAGCAGCGGGCGGCAGGAGAGGTCTGCGCGCCATGCGGGACCCTCCTCCAGTGGCCGGGGGAGCAGCCGGGGATCCAACTGGCGCTGCAGAGGCTGCGGGCAACTTCGCAACCCAGCGATCAACCACTGCGCCACCGGGGAGGCCCCATCTTTATCTTTGTGTCTCTCCCAAGGCACTTAATAAGTGCTTAATAAGTGTCAGTTTAAAAACATCTTACTTTGATAGTCTTTCCAAAGCACTTTCTCAGCCATTATCTCATTTGATCATTACATCAACACTAGGAGATTGGAGGAGTTAGAAATATGTTAATTCTTCCTTTTGACAGATAAGGAACCTGAAGCTCAAGGTCACACAGTTTATTTGAGACAGATGGAACAGATAATTGCATATGAAGGTTTGATTCAAGGCTTCCTGTGCCTATCCTCTCTCCCCTTCCACCTGAAGACAGGCCTCTGCACCCTTCACCTCCTCATTCCCCAAGTACTTTACAGCTGCTTAGCCAAAGCTTCCTATTGTAGTGCCCTATTAGAAAACTTGGCAAATCTGAGAGACAAAATTTCAGTAGATTTCTGATAAGCTCTGAGTCACCAAAAGCATGTTTGCTATTTTGTTCCAAGTGCCATTTGTTAGGGACATTATGCCTGATATTTAATGATGCTGCACTACAGAGCTAAGGAAGCATAAATGATTTTTAAAAGCCTTAGAAAATGACAGCACTTTAATATTAGCATGAAAAGTGGTAGCTGACAAGATGACCAGGGATATAAAATTTCTGCACTGGATCACACTATTTCTCTATGTATCATTCGGATTCTCTCCTTGGTCCTAAAGATGAAACTCTCCATCTCCCAGCACACCTAACCCTGAGATTCTTTCTTACCAATCCAGGCTGTTAGCTTCTTCTCTGATGCAAGAGGTTTGATAAGTTTGGTGCAATTTACTCAACGTCAAATATTATTTGTTTAAATAACTCACTTGTCTAGATTCCAGTCAACTTTACAGAAGATGGGGGTTGGGTTAAGACAGAGTTGGGGCCACCACCTGGGAAAAGACTGGCGACCTTTTGTCAAAGACCACAGCCAGCCTGAGTCAAGCCCAGGGAGAAAGGCTTGATGTGTCCCCTCTTCTCACCAGTCTTCTCTCCCTCTGACCTCCTGCTCGGATCCCCCATTGGCTGAAACCAGTCTGAGAATTTGGAAACCCTAAAGTTTTTCAGGTAGTCCTCAGTGGCCTCCTCAGGGCACTCAAGAGTCCACTCTGGATCATCTGGGGGAGGAAAATAGAAGACATTCAGCTCATTGGTCTAGGGGTGGGCAGGTGACGCAGTCTGGCCAAGGTCTACGGGGAAAGTCTCCAGGCTGCTTTGGGGCCAGATCTTTGCCTGGGGTGCTATTGAGGGAAGGAAGCCACCCTGTGATCAGGAGGCGAATGCAAAAAGAACGGCAAAGAACATTGAACCACGGAGCTTGTGAAAAGCCTTGGAACCTCCAGCTCCACACTTATGACAAGCAAACAATACATGTCCATGTAGCTTAAGGAAAAAAAAATACAGGTGAACGAGGGGTGAGAGATGGAGCGGGCAGCCCGCGGGGAGCGAGAAGGCGCCCCACGGGGCAGGGCGGGCGGGCGGCAGCGCCCGAGGGAGGAGACTCGGGCTGAGCGTGCGCGGCAGCCTGGGCAGCCTGGGCAGGTCCGGAGGCCATTGGGCTTAAGAGTGCGGCCACGACCTTGACTGAACAAGCCACTTAACCTCTTTGCACCTTAGCTTTCCCCTCAATAAAAGGGGAGGGATAGTGACGTCCTCGTAGGTTCTGTGAGAACCACAGCTCCCCAGAGGAGGTGAGGCAAGGCAAGTAAAACTTTTGGCTTAGTGCCTGACTCAGGAGGCCCAAACAATTAGTCATTACTATTTTCTTAGCGTTTGGAAGGGGCAAAGGAGCCTTCCCGAGACCCCCCCGGCTCGCCCAGTCCCGACTCCATAACCCGGCCCACGGCCGTTGGGGTCGGAAGCCGCGCGCCGGTGAGGGGCGGGGCCCGCCGTTCCCGCCTGGAGCGTGGCTCCACCCCCTTCCTCCCACGCGCCCTGCTGTGCTCTTTAGGCCGGGTCCCTCCCGGGACTTTCCCGCCGGTCCTCGGAGCCCTGCTTCCCCCAGCGCCGGCGCCCGCCCGGGTGAGAGGTTCCGGAGCCCGGTCGCGGGCGGGGTCCCGAGCGTCGATGCTGCCGGCCAGCCCTCCCCAGCACCCCCCGCACTGCCTCGGGAGCTTCAGCTGCCCCAAGGGGTGCAGGTTTGCTTCACCGGGTCTGCGGGCGGCGCCTCGGGGAGGAGGGGAGCTGGGAGGGTGTCAGTCCGGCCAGCCCCCGTCCCTGGCCAGCCCCCAGTCTAGGTCTCCGGCCGCCGAGCCCGCCCTCGCCCTTGGGAATCCTTGGCTGTCCAGACTGAAGGGAAGTAGGCGCCGGAGAGCCCGCTCCGCATTTTGATTCATCTTGGGCCCTGTAAGGGTCACATCTTGTGAAAATACCTGTAAAATCAATTTAACGTTCAGTGCAGCGTGTAAAGACAGCTCTAAGAATTTAAAAGACGCCTGAGTCAGAACATTTAAATGGTTGGGTCCCCTGTAGCAGCGTTTTAACACGTCTGAGTGCAGAGGGTGGAGAATCGAGCCTGATTGCAGCCACCGTTCACGCCCCGTAACATTTAAAAAGGGTGAAGAAAAGAAAATCGAAGTGGGCAGATCCTCCAAGGAGGGAAGAACAGCTGACTTCTTTGAAATTTGGCTGGGTCTTTTTTCCTTTTGCAAAATTTGCTTTCAGAACTTACTTGCCGGCGTAGATAAAGGATAAATAGAACTGTTAAAACACTGAGCTTAACTAAGTAGTGGCTTTTGTTGACAAGTCGGTCGTATTATTAATTCTTAATGTCTCATCCAAGGCAAGAATCGTTATCTCAGTTTTGCAGGTGGAAAAAGTTTGGCAGAAAAAAGTATTTCCCTTCAATTCACACAGAAGCTACAGCTGGGCTGCGAATTAAGTCCCAGCTTTCTGACTCCTCAGCTGCGTCCCCTCTAGACCATGTTACAAAACAAATGAGTAGTTACTTTGATGTTACTCATAAAAGGAGGGAGTAAACCAAATGTTCTGTGAACATGAATTGTTAAATCATAATAACCTTCAATGCCTGTTCTGCTTTGGGAATCTCAGCTGCCCTTTGGACTTGATACCTTACAGAGAAGGGGGAAGGTCAAAAAGGAAAAGATGTTGAGGGGGGAAAATTTGCCTCCCCAGTCTAAACTGTGCCCATCTTTACTGGCCCTTTGTGTTGATGTCATTCTTTTCAGTGTACTTCATGTTCTGGCAAAAGCCTGACAGCTCACATCTGGGCCTCAGCCACCTTAACTACACCTTTGGGTTGCTCCTTTGGCACTGACCTCCTGTCAGTCTTCTTGTCATGCTCTTTCCTCTAGGTGCTCTTTACCTTTGCTGTTATGAGAAAGCCAGTTGTTCAAGTGTGGAATGATTTGTCATCCCTGAAGGATGATTCTAGAATTAATGATAAAAAAATCCTAACATTTTAGTTGAAGACAAGTTAAAGAAGCACAAGAAATTATTATGGAATTTGATAGCTAAATTATTTAATTGGGGGATGGGGAGCAGACTTTTATTTTTCCCCCTTTTCCCAGTTCACTCATAACTAGAAAGCAGCGCTCAGTTTTAACTTAGACATAATGGTTGGGGGAGGTTAATCCTCCTGTTTAGACTACCGAATTGGAAAGCTTTCTTTCCATAAGAGGCTCATTTTTAGACAACTTGGAACAAGTAGAAACATTTATGTGCTTGGAATGCAAAATGTTTTGCCATTTATAAGGCTGTTTGTCCATAAAACTTGTGTAAGAGCTTGGAGCAGGATGTATGATGTAGTACCTCCCTATAAGAGACATCTCTGAGGTTCCCCCTCTCCCCAAAGCTTGTAGACAACCGAAGTTCTGATCCACGTTAGTTTCCTCTGGACCAGCCAGGCAGTTTATTCCTTTTTCTGTTGTGATCCCCCCACCCCCGACTCAGTCTACAGATCAGAATCCCAAGAAAATCAGATGGCATCAGGGGACTTCTGCTCACCTGGAGAAGGGAAGGAAATACTCCAACAAGGTAAGGCAAGCCATTTGCAAGAGGTTTGATGACTTTTCCAGAGAGCTCTTACCCAGGTTCTTGACTTCCTTAATAATATTCACCAAGATGGAGTCTCTCACAGAAGCCTATGTTTCAGGGGAAATGCAAATACATGATTCTTAAATACTCTTTTAGAAAACAGATGATAAGGAAATATCATCTTGTTTAGATTTATTTATTGTCTTGAAAAAAGTCCAAAATATCTTAAGTAAAAACAAATTACATGTTCAGTACTTGCTTGTGTAGTATACTAAAATCTCAAGATGCTCCCATGCTGTATCAGCATGCATACCCTGAAGATAAGGGTGACCAGCAAACATCTTGTTCTCCAAAATACCAGATCCTTCTATATCTTGAATTCTTCCCATATCTCAAATCTTTTCTATATCTAAAATCTTTCAAGAACTTGAATGGTCTATATTTGGGCCATTTTCGTATTAATGCTTCAGTGTCTTAGGGGAAAAAACAAAGAGATGTCTTCTCCAAAATGACTTTAATTACATTCCAATTAATGAAAATTTAAGTGTTTAGTAAGTAGGAATAAAACAGAAGACCCCAGAGCCTCCTTGGTGGTGCAGGGTTTAAGTCTCAGCACTATGAAACTATTGCCAGCCACTACAGTATGAGTTCAATCCCTGGCCAGGGAGCTAGCCCACCTGGCGCAGCAGACCTCTCCTGTCTCCCACTGCTCCCCTTAGCAGTGTATTCCAGTAGGTCCACCTGTTCTGCTCCCCACTCTGTCTCTGGTGAATCCTCTCACCCCCTGCACTTCTGGCCTACACCCCAGTTCTTGTATGCATAAATAGATAAAGTAAATATTAAACAGGACCTCCCTGGTGGCCCAAGGAGTTAAGACGCAACCTATGAAGCTATATGCAGCCATTGCAGCACGAGATCGATCCCCGAACCCTGGCCAGGGAGCTGCCTACATGGCACAGCAGACCTCTCCTGACTCGCCTGCCGCTTCCCTCAGCAATGTATTTCAGTCAATCTGCCTGTTCCCCACTCTGTCTCTGGTGAATCCTTTCACCTCCACACCTCTGGCCTGTATCCCAGTTCTTGTATGCATAAATAAATAAATCTTTAAAAAAATAAATCTTAAATAAACACAGGAACCCCCAGAAGAAAACACATAGGAAGAGAGATGGAAAGTCCCTTGAGGGGCCTCCCTGATAGCCTAGGGGTTAAGTCTGATCTCTGGCCAGGGAGCTGGCCCACATATGGTGCAGCAGACACTCATTGCTCCCCTTGCTCCCTGCTTTGTCTCTGGTGAGTCCTCTCACCTCCTCACACCCTTCCCCAATCCTGCATCTCTGGCCTACACCCCACTTCTTCTACACACACACACACACACGTATACCTTCTCAGCTTTGCTTATGCAACTAGAGAGCATATCCAAAATTGAAACTTTCCATGTGTACCCCCCACCACCTTCCTCATGAACTCTTGTTATTCTGTATAAATGAGGCATTTTGGGTATTGTTGATTCCTTATTATAGATTCTATTTGTCTAATATTTTCCAAATGCATTTCTAATTTTTAAGATCTTAGTTTTATTCGATACCCATTTCCTGATTCTTGATTAATATCCTTGTATATAACATAAATGCTGTTACTTTGAATGTTACCCCTAGTTTATGGATTAAAAGAAATTTTTCATTTGCTTTAAAAACCTTCCTTATTAAAAACCTAGGGTTCTTTTAGAAGTGAGTATTAAGCTAAAATTATGCTCAACTATATAAAGTAAGAGACCGTACCTTCTTTGCTTTTCTGTCACTGTGGGGGACATGCTACTAAGTGTGCAGCAAACAGCTTCCTCCTTGCAACCTGAGTGAAGAGGACCTGTTGCAGAACCCACACTTCAGCAAACTGCTGCTGAGTCTCTCACAACATGTGGATGAGAGTGGCTTAAGCCTCACCCTGGCGAAGGAGCAGGCTCAGGTAAGGGTCCTGGGAGCAGGGATGATAAAAAGAAGGACAAATCTTCCAAGAGAGGAAGGCTCTTCCCTGGGATCTTTTGTTTTCTAGGCATGGAAGGAAGTTCGACTGCATAAGACAACATGGTTGAGGTCTGAGATTTTACAAAGGGTCATTCAAGAGTTGCTTGTAGACTACTATGTGAAGAGACAAGACACAAATTTAACATCTGAGGACAAAAAGGTGAGGCAGGAGAGATGAAATAGGAGTTGGTTACCAGCTATGTAGGAGTGACCAGGCCAGTTACGGCTTTATTTGATTATTATCTGGGAGAAATAGGAGCTTTGAGTAACGGTCATCAAAAAAGAAATGGACTGTATATATTGGGGAAGAGGTGGGTATATTGTCAGGGTTTTTGAACAACAAAGATTTGAAGAGAAGACAATGGCAGCTGATAAGCTATCTGAAGAGGGTGACATGTTTGAAAATTGGGAAGAACTGGTTCATGAGGAAAGAGGCGGTGTAGTGGGAGAGGTTTTATAGTAACTGCTTTTTGTTTTTTGTTTTCTCAGTTTCATGAGACCCTTGAACAGCGACTACTTGTGACTGAACTGACACGGCTTTTGGGCCCTAGCCGGGAGAGGGAGATGCCTCCACTGCTAGGGCTGGAGAAAGAGGACCTTCTGGAACTCATGCCTCCCTCAGAGGTTGGGGTGGACAGATAATGGGACTAAAACAACATGGTTTAATTTCTCTCATATAGCTTTTTGTTAAGCTTTATTGTTTTTGTAAAGATGATACAAATTCATGTTGGTTAAGCTCAAATATTAGATCTAAAAATAGTGTTATATACCTAGCTTTGACATAAATGGTATTATGTCCCCCCATGCTTGTATACAATATGTAATTTGTTTTTACTTAAGATATTTTGGACTTTTTTCAAGACAATAAATTAAGCAAGATGATACTTCCTTAACCCCTTGCAGGGGTTAAGTCTCAGCACCATCAAGCTATTTGCAGTACAAGTTCGATCCCTGGCCAGGGAGTTGACCCACATGGTCCAGCAGACCTCTCCTGTCTCGCCTGCTGGTCCCTTGAGCAGCATATTTCAGTCAGTCTGCCTGTTCGGACCCCCACTCTGTCTCTGGTGAATCTTTACCCCCAGCACCTCTGGCCTACAGCCCAGCTCTTGTATGCATAAATAAATAAATCTTTAAATAAGATGATATTCCTAAAACACTCTTAGCACAGTGTCCAGCCACATAATTAGTGTGATTAGTGTTCTTGCTGTATCATCAGTTCAAATTTCCAATAGGATTCCGTGGTATAAATGTAGCATGATTTGCTTAATCTTATTTTTAAAAAGATTTATTTATTCATTTATGCATATAAGAACTGGGCCAGGCCAGAGGTACAGGGGGTAAGAGAATTCACCAGAGACAGAGTGGGGAACAGAAAGGGCAAATCTATTGAAATATACTGCTGAGAAGAGCTGCAGGCAAGGCAGGAGAGGTCTGCTGTGCCATATGTGGGTTACCCCCCTGGCAGGGGGATCGAACTTAGGCCGCAGCGGTGATAAATGTGACAGTGCTAAGACTTAACCCTTACACCACCAGGGAGACACGATTTGCTTAATCTTAATGATGGATATTAAGGTTGTTTTCCTCCTTTTTGCTGTTAGAAACCACACTCATATGAACATGCCAGGTCATATGTGTCTTTGCCCTGGTGTATTTCCTGAGTTAGTCAAAGTGGGATGAGTGAGTCAGAGGAGAGACATGTATAACACATTGGTACATTTTGCCAAACTGCTCTCCAGAAAGGTGTGCTCAGTGCTCCTGGTTCCCCCTTTTCATCCAGTCATCTTGGCAGTCATTTATTCTTTGCTAATTTCATAGGCTACAAAGTTCCCTCATGTTCTCTTGATGCATTTTCTTTGGTTATCACTGAGATTGTTTTCACCAAATAAATGTTCATCAGCTGGATCTTCCTAGTTCTAATGGTCCATCTGCATCTCTCTTTTGGCTTGTGGCTGTAGGATTTTGTGTGGATGAGAGCTCGACTCCTGCTGGAAGTAGAGGAACAGCTCAAAAAGAAGTGTTTTACTCTGCTCTGCTACCATAATCCCAATTCAGGTGAGAACAGCTCACTCTGTTCTGCTCGCCCCTGGCCTTCAGGGCTCCAGGTTTGCTTTTCTGAGAATAATGTATTTAAATTTTAGATTTGGGACAGAAGCTGAGAGGCTTTGGAGAGGCTTGTTTGCTTCCTTGCTGGCAGAATAAAAGCAAAGAATTTTGTACAGGTTCCTTTTATTCAGTAAGGTGCCAAGCAGGAATGTCCCCCTGTGCAGGGAAGGATGAATTCTTTCTTCTCAGGAGAATCAGAATAGAATAGACAGGGATGTTCGGGCTAGTAGTTTCCCCCAATCTTTATTATTATTATTATTATTATTATATTTAAAGAGCAGTTTTATTAGAAAAGGGACACAAAGGGTAAAAAAGATACTTGCATAGACACAAGCGGTCAGGAAGAGCTGCCCTGAAAGGGACAGGTTTGCTGAGAGAGGCCTGCGGCCCTGAGGAGAGCTGCCTCCACTAAGGGAGGTCGATGAAGAGAAGTCCCAGCATGGTACAGGTCATGGGCAGGCAGGAAGCTGCTGCCCTGCGGAGGGACAGAGTTGGTAAAAGGAAACACCTGCATAGTCACAGGTGGGCAGAAAGACTGCTGCCTACTCCAGTCTTTATTTCAAATAGAATTAAAGTTAAGAGTGAAGAAAACTTAAATATGAGCACATATCATTTTAACAAGCCATCAGAAAAAAATCTGGAAGGGTGGGGAGTACAGCAGACTATCAGTGCTTTAGTGATGGGAAAGCAATGATGGTCCCATGCAGGGGGAGAAATCGATATCGTCAAAATATTAACAAAGAGTAAAATAATGGTACTCCATTAATTAAAAAAAAAAGAGAATCTGGAAGAACACAGAATTCGTAGAGCTATATATGGGGGCACTGAAAGTGACCTTAGGATGGCAGCAGCAATTCGGGTTTTCCTCTCTCTTCCTCTTGTTTTGCCCAGATTCAGACAGTGAAACTCTGAAGGCAGCAAAGGTATGGAAACTGGCAGAGGTCCTGATGGGTGAGAAGCAGCAGTGCCAGGATGCAAAGAGCCAGCAGAAGGAACAGATGGTGCTGCTGGAGAAGAAGAGTGCCGCCTACTCACAGGTCGTCAGGGCAGTGCACCCGCCTCCCCTTGGTCCACCCTGACCCCATGAGCACCTTTGGGGAAAGCAAAGGATTTCTGATCTGCCTTCTTTTCCACTCTTTTGTTTACTCCCTCTTCTTCCTGTCTCTTGGGGGGCTCAGGTGCTTCTCCGCTGCCTCTCCTTGCTGCAACGGCTTCTTCAGGAGCACCGGCTGAAAACTCAGTCTGAACTAGACCGCATCAATGCCCAGTACCTGGAGATCAAGTGCTGTGCCATGATCCTTAAGCTGAGGTGAGCCTCAACCCCAGTGGATCCGACCCTTGCCTTTGTTACTCTTTCCCCTCCACCAAGTCTGTCTCCTGTGGGTAGTCCATAAATGTCACACAGCAGTACTAGCTTTTGGATTACCCCGAAGCTTCAATACTCTTGACTCTTATTTTAAAGCCTTCTGAAATAGATGGTTTACTGTGAAATAAATTGTTTAGGAATTCAGAGTGACCTTTTTTATCGTGTCACTGCTTTGCCTATATCTTCATCATGGGCGGGTACTGTGGCCACATTCCTAACTCTACTGCTCTCAGAGAGCCTCAGCTGAACGTTTCTTTCTTCCCTGTGTCAGGATGGAGGAGCTAAAGATTTTGTCTGACACTTACACTGCTGAGAAAGTGGAAGTTCATCGTCTCATTAGGTGAGAACTCCAGATTCTAACTGGGTACAGTCATTCAGAGCTGGTTCCTACTCTCCCCAGACTCATTCATCTGAGGGGTTCCTGTTTCCTGTCTACTTTTGGAGCAGCCAATCCTTATATTATACTTTCTGTGCTGGGCTCTTAGGGACCGTTTGGAGGGGACCATTCACCTACAAGAACAGGACATGGAGAAGTCCAGACAGGTCCTGAACACCTATGAGGTCCTCGGGGAAGAGTTTGACAGGCTGGTAAAAGAGTACACCCACCTCAAGCAGGCAACTGAGAACAAACGCTGGGCCCTTCAGGAGGTCAACAAGGCTTATCACTGAGTGTTGGGGGTGCTGGAGACATGGCTTCTGCACAGGGGCTGCCTTCTCTTCCTGCTAAAAACAACCCCACCTGAGGCCACCCTCACTCAAGGCAATGTGGGGACACTTGTTTGAAACACTGCAGTCATTTATGCACCTTCCTGGTTTCTATTCCATTTTCACAGTGACTGAGTCTCTTCTGGAAAATGTAACAGATTGATGTAATTTTGTGTATAGCTATTTGTCAGTGTCAGCCTTTTATTGTATTTGATTATCTCCTGAATAAAATGGTGATATTGTCTTTGGATTCTAGTCATTTTCCTTTGGGCAAAGATGGAAAAAGAACATGGAAGTCCTTGTGGGTAAGAAGGGGACCTGAGTGGATCCAAATAGAGACAGACCCATAACTGCAAAAAAGGTAGGCGGTGGAAGTGCCAGCCGGTCCACGTGGAGTCTTGGAGGTTTCATTCTTGGAGAGTGGCGGTGGATTATATTTGGGCTTGCTCTTAAAGAACTACAATCAGAGGAGAGCTAGATGCTAAGGTGAGTAGGGAACTATTCTCTCATGATGGATGTCAGTGGGGCGATTATGATGAAGCAGCCAGGCATCCAGCTTTTACAGGAAAGGACACAAGCCTCTTGTGCTTCCTGTTCCCTCTGGTATGGTTTGAGAGTTACTTCTTTCTTTGAAAGCAAAAGGTGGGAAGAGATCACCCTGAGGAAATAAGTTTCACAGTACTCAGCCTAGAAGGAGGCAGGGCCCTGGCTGGTGTCAGGGACTGAGAACAGAAGCGCAAGACCTTCACTCAAAACATTTTCCAGGGTTCCTAACTCATTCTTTTGCTAATGTCAAATGATGATGTTCTTGGATTGGGTTAATAGGAGAAATTAAAATTTTCTATAAACAGTGCTTATTGCTATTCATAAGCAAATGTTGGCTTACAGGGCCTCCCTGGTAGCACAAGGGGTTAAGCATTGCACTGTGAAGCAGTCCGCAGCCTCTGCAGCTTGAGTTCGATCCTAGCCGGCCAGGGAGCTACCCACATGGCACAGAAGACCAGCTGCTCCCCTTAGCAGTGTATTTCAGTGGATCTGCCTGTTCTGTTTCCCACTCTGGTGAATCCTCTTACCCCCACATATCTGGCCTGTACCCCAGCTCTTGTATGCATAAATAAATAAATCTTTAAAGAAAAATGTAGGCTTACACAAAATAGTTAATAGATTAATGGAAAAATTCAGAAATAGTCAATATTGTTTAGTTCTCTAGTTTTTTCCAACTTCTTTTGGGGAAAGCTTTCAAACCTACATAAAAGTTAAAAGAACACTGCCATAAGTACCAGTATACTGTTAGATTCAACAATTGCTGATATTTTGCTTTTCTGTATTTTCCTCTTCTTTAGTTAAACTTTTTTTTCTGAATTAATTTAGGACTTAAGTTATAGATATGACATTTCATTCCCTAAATACTTAAGCAGTCAACTCCTAAAAATAAAGACACTCCCTTGTATAATGCAATTATTATACTTACAAGATTGATGAGGTACTCCCTTATATAATACAATTATTATACCTAAAAGATTAATGATTTCATATCTGTTCAAAATTTCAGGATTTTTCTTCCATGATGTAGAGTCCAGTACTGGTTCATGTGCTATATCTGGATGTTAGTTTAACTCCCACTTTTTTTTTTCTTTAATGAGATTGACTTCCTGAAAAATCCAGACTGGTTACCTTGTAGAATGTCCCATTGTCTAATTGTTTCCTGTGGTGGTTAACTTGTTCCTCTTCTGTACAGTGTAGTAGCTACTAGCCACAAGTAGCTATTTAAATTCAAATTTAAGTTAAAAAGAAATAAAATTAATAGTTGACAGTTACTATATTAGTTCAGACACAGAACATTTACACAATTGCAGAAAGTTCCATTGGGTGGTTCAGTAAGCCTACATTTCCTGTAAACAGGTTTTATTAGATTCAGGTTAAACATTTTTGCGAGGAATACTTAAGAGATGACATTATGTACTTTATATTACCTCACCCTGGAGCCACATCAGGTCAGACTATGTCATTATTAATTATGCTGAATTTGATTGCTCTGTTGAGGTGGTAACTGCCAGATTTCTTCTAGTATATAAAGGTACATTTACCCTTTGTAAGTAGTAGCATCTGGAAATGAACATCAAAAATCTCAAAATAGTTCTTCCTGACATTTATTATGTCATTCAGCATCTCCTCATTTAATTAGGCGCTCATCCTCAACCATACTAGGTTTCAGTATTTGAAATAATAAAGATAATAAAGAAATGGACCCAGTCCTCAATGTTTGTAGCCTATAAACAAAGGACACACAAGATAGTACAAGAATATAAAGTAACAGGAGATGCAAATAAATGTGGCTATAAACCAAGAGAAGTAAATTGATGTAGAAAGTAGGGGAGGCAGATTTGGTTCAGGCTTTGTAGAGGTGAGTTTAAGATAGAATTTTGGAAAAAGGGGCAAAGATAAAGAAGGAGCCGTGTGTGAAGGCACAGGTAGGAAAGAGCAAATGATGCACCAAGTAAAACCTTCCTCTTAAATGACTAAAAATTGAGAAAAAAGCTTACGGCTTCAATCAAGACTCTGGAGAGCTGGGGCTTGAAAAATGTTTAAATTTCTAACTGCCTGAGAAAGCAAAATGGCTTCTGAGACAGTGGTTCCCAGCCCTGGTCCCTAAATAGCCTGGGGAGGGACAACTAGCTGTTTCTTAAGTTTCCAAAAGCTTAAAGAAAATTAAACATTTGCCTGCAACAGTGCTGCTCAAAAATGTAGGGATTTTAAAAAAATGCCTTGTTAAAAAAAATCAAAATGAAGGTATAAAATGGGGGCTTCCCTGGTGGCACAAGAGGGTAAGTCTCAGCACTATGAAGCTCTCTGTAGCCACTGTAGCATGAGTTCAATCCCCAACCAGGGAGCTAACCCACATGGCACAGCAGACCTCTCCTGTCTTACCTGCTGCTCCCCTCAGCAGTGGATTTCAGTAGATCTGCCTGTTTTGCTCCCCACTCTGTCTCTGGTGAATCCTCTTAGCCCCCACACCTCTGGCCTGCACCCTAGCTCTTGTATGCATAAATAAATAAATCTTTTTAAAAAATGAAAGTATAGGGGCCTCCCTGGTGGCGCAAGGAGTTAAGACGCAACCTATGAAGCTGTCCGCAGACTCTGCAGCACAAGTTCGATCCCTGGCCGGCCAGGGAGCTACCCACATGGCACAGCAGACCTCTCCTGATTCACCCACTGCTCCCGTCAGCAGTGTACTTCGGTCAATCTTCCTGTTCTGTTCCCCACTCTGTCTCTGGTGAATCCTCTCATCCCCCCCCCCCCCCGCACCTCTGGCCTATACCCCAGCTCTTGTATGCATAAATAAATAAATCTTTTTAAAAAATGAAAGTATATAATGGTAAAAAGTAAGATTGACCCCTCCCTCTAACCTCCCTGTAACCCTCCAGCCCCACACACTCTCCAAGAGACATCATGCCTATTTTTTTTAAAGATTCATTTTTTTTATTTATGCACTCAAGAACTGGGGTACAGGCCAGAGGTGCTGGGGGTGAGAGGACTCACCGGAGACACAGTGGGGAGCAGAACAGGTGGATCTACTGAAATCCGCTGCTGAGGGGAGTGAGACAGGAGAGGTCTGCAGTGGCTGGCTATAGCTTATAGCACTGAGAATTAACCCCTGCACCACCAGGGAGGCCTCCGACATCATGCTTATTGTTTTGATTATCCCTATGACTCTGGGAAGGGGAGGACCCACGCATCAGATAAATATCTTGCCACTAGAAAATGCTATTCTCCCATGGACATTGGCATTGCTGTATAAATATCGATCTCTAGGAAGTGTTGTAGGGAGTTGGAGAAATAGGACGCTGTGATAGAAAACTCTGGTCACAAAGCTGGGGCCTTGTCTTAACCAGAAGACCTCACCAATGTCCTGCCACTCTGAGACCAGCCAGTGTGGTCAATGGGCATCTTTCTCCTACTACTGCACCGCCCTATTCAGATCCTCATTTTGGACCCCTGCAAATTGTTCCAGCTATCCCTCCGTTCATCTTATACTCTGATGCCAGGTCAATATTTATGAATCTAATTTGGTTCACATAAATAATTTACAATTCTCACTTCATTTTGTCATTTCTCACTTCAAAACGTTTCAGGTTTCCCTACTGCATACCAAATACCATCCACTTGCCACAGGTGTGGATTGAAGCCAGACTTTTCCCACTATTAACACCCTCCATTTACCATACCTTTCACCTCCTACCCCCTTGGGCTTATTCACCCTTTCATGCTCTCCAGTGCTTGTTAGGGTTCTATCCTCCTGACAAGACCTCTTCTGCTCATAAAATTCTATCATCTTTGAAGTCCACTTCAAATATGGTTTCCCCATTATCACTCCAGCTAGAAAATGTCTCACTATCATTTAAATCCCACAGGACTTAGTCACATCTTCTTAAAGGTACTTGTCATGCATAGCCTTGAACTGCCACTACAGTGCTGGTGTCTACACACCAGAAGCTCTTGGAGGGTTACAGTTTGTAATCAGGTGTTTCAGTCTTTTTGGTCTCAAGACTCCTTTACTGCATAATTTTTAATTTTATTTAATTTTATTTTTTTTTAAGATGTATATATTTATGCATATAAGGACTGGGTTGTAAACCAGAGGTGCAGGGGGGTGAGAGAGGATTTACCAGAAAGTGGGGAGCAGAACAGGTAGATGTACTGAAACACACTGCTGAGGGGAGCAGAGGGCAAGGCAGGAGAGGTCGGCTGTGCTATGTGGGTTGTTCCCTGGATGGAACTCATGCTGCAGTGGCTTGATAGCTCTGTGTTTAACCCCTGCACCACCTGGGAAGCCCCTACCCCATGACTTTTAAGGACACCAAAGAGCTTTTGTTTATGTAAGTTTTATCTATAGATTTTTCTACTATTAAAAGTTAAAACTGAGAGAATATCAACAGTCTTTCTGAAGGAGATCAGAAAAAGAAAATTATTTCTTTTCTCGAATATTTCTTTTTTTTTTTTTTAATTTTCTAGAGGCATGTCTTATTTATTTATTTATTTATTGTTTGTTTGTTTGGTTTATACATGCACTGGGTACAGTCAGAAGCGCGGGAGGGTGAGAGAATTCACCAGAGCCAGAGCGGGGAGCAGAGCAGGCAGAAGGACCGAAGTACACTGCTCAGGGGAGCAGCGGGCGGCAGGAGAGGTCTGCGCGCCATGTGGGACCCTCCTCCGGTGGCCGGGGAGCAGCCGGGGATCGAACCGGCGCCGCAGAGGCCGCAGGCAGCTTCGCAACCCAGCGCTCAACCGCTGCGCCACCGGGGAGGCCCTCGAATATTTCTTGAATGTAACTCTTTGCCAAGATCTGGGAACATGTGGTACCTAAGCTTCATTCAGTCTCAACTGCTTTGATCTTTAAATATGATCTTGATTGGAGCTCAGTTTTACTTAAGCAATTATTAGTGGCAAACACAGAACCAAAAGAACTTTATGTATTACGCCAGAAGGAAGGAAGTAACAATTAATGAGAAGGGTTTAAGTAGTTTTCTTTTAATATTCATTCAAACTTTATTGCCCTCTCTCACTACAGATAAAGTGCCGTTGAGTTATATCAAATACACGAATGCAAGTCTATCTAAAAACAGACATTTGTTATTCGGAAAAAGTTGAGGATAATTATTTGAAGTTTATTTGATCATTTAAAAAGCTAAAGACGGAAGAAAACAAAATATAGAATAGGTTAGTTGTTTTTATTTTTAAAGATTTATTTATTTATTTATTTATACAAGCACTGGGTACAGTCAGAAGTGCGGGAGGGTGAGAGAATTCACCAGAGCCAGAGTGGGGAACAGAACAGGCAGACTGACAAAATACACTGCTGAGGGGAGCAGCGGGCGAGGCAGGAGAGGTCTGTCACGCCATGTGGGACCCTTGCTGGTGGCCAGAGATCGAACCAGTGCTGCAGAGGCTGCAGGCAGCTTCGCAGCCCAGTGCTCAACCGCTGCGCCACCAGGGGAGGCCCAGGTTAGTTGTTCTTGTTAGAGAAAAGCAACTAAAAAATTAGTTAATCTAAATTTGAGTTTGAAATGTGATTTGTTATTTACATATTGAGATGGTGTAGCCAATATTCCAGACAGTCATAGCACTTAATAAACTGAATATTTTCTAATAAGATATTAAAACTGAGAAAATTGTTAAATATCAGTTTACTAAATTATTTTATAAGAATTCTTGGTGTCTCCCTGATGGCGCAAGGGATTAAGATGCAATCTATGGAACTGTCTACATCCACTTCTGCATGAGTTTGATGCCTGGCCAGGGAACAACACACATGGTGCAGTAGACCTCTCCTGACTCACCCGCTGTTCCCCTCAGCAGTGTATTTCAGTCAGTCTGCCTGTTTTGCTCCCCACTCTGTCTCTGGTGAATCCTCTCAGCCCCACACCTCTAGCCTGTACCCCAGTTCTTGTATGCATAAATAAATAAATCTTTAAATAAAATTCTTATTTATTTTTTTATTTTTGTTTATTTATGCATACAAGAACTAGGGTCTAGGCCAGAGGGTGTGTGTGTGAGGGAGAGAGGATCACTAGAGACAGAGTGGGGAGAAGAACAGGCAGATCTTCTGAAATATACTGCTGAGGGGAGCAGCAGGCTCCCCTCAGCAGAGGTCTGCAGCTCCATGTGGGTTAGCTCCTTAGCCCTAGGCAGGATTGAACTCATGCTGCAGTGGCTGGCAATAGCTTGATAGCACTGAGACTTTTAACCCCTGCGCCACCAGGGAGGCCCCCAGTTTATTTAATTCTTAAAAAATAAACCCACTGCATGTTGATATAAGTAATACATTTGAATGAAGAAAAAAGAAAACCCTATTATCCAAAACAAAAAAATGTAAAAACAAATGTAACGAGAGACGTGTTTTTGCAAATCTCCTTGATATCTGCCTTAATAGAAGACAATTGGGCCTCCCTGGTGGCAGTGGTTAAGTGTCAGCACACTATCACCTGTTATCACCTACCACCACTGCAACTTGAGTTCTACCACCAGCCTGTGTACACATATGGTACAGCAGACCTCTCCTGTCTTGCCTGCTTCTCCTCTCAGCAGTGTATTTCAATCAGTCCGCCTGTTCTGCTCCCCACTCTGTCTCTGGTGAATCCTCTCACACCACCCACCCATCCCCACCCCACACCCCGCTTCTTACCTACATGCCAGTTCTTCTTTGCATAAATAAATCTAAAAAAAAAAAAAAGACAATTAGATTCTCATATCTGCTTTCAGTATTTATATGTGGTTTTGGTTGAATATGGAAAATCTTGCTGAAAATCCTAAAAAGGTTTCAGGAAACCCCAAAGTTTTTAGGCTATAAACATTTTGAGAAAGGGTACTATAAGAGAAAAAAAACAATGAGATGGGAATCAAAAGAACTGATTCTTATTCTGATTCTTTCATTTAATTGAAGTATAATTTTGTTTAAGACATTTAACCTCAGTTTTCTCATCTACAAAATGAGTATATTAATAATTCCTACCCCACAAGATGATGTCCTGAAAATTAAGTGAGATATTTAAAGTGCCTAGCATATAGTAGGACTTAATAACTATTGATCTGCCTGGGAGGACTATTACTTTATTGCTATCAGTTAAGAGCAACTGATGAAGAGTAGACAGATACCAGAACCTGCAGAGGAGGAGGTGTTGGCCAGACATTTATTTATTTATTTATTTATTTATTTATTTATTTATTTATACAAGCACTGGGTACAGTCAGAAGTACGGGAGGGCGAGCCAATTCACCAGAGTCAGAGAGGGAAACAGAACAGGCAGACTGATGAAACACACTGCTGAGGGGAGCAGCAGGCACGGCAGGAGAGGTCTGCGCGCCATGCGGGACCCTCACTGGCGGCCGGGGATTGAACCGGTGCTGCAGAGGCTCAGTGCTCAACCGCTGCGCCACCAGGGGAGGTTGGCCGGACCTTTAAAAGAAGGGAGAGAAACAAGCAGAAAGACCAGGGCAATATTACAGGTTTTCTATACTTAAAAAAAATGTTTTCCATATAGTATAAGCATGCTTGTTATAGAAAAATTGAAAAACACAATTTCCGCCCATATATTGAGGTCATTCTGTACGCACAATTTGTAATCTGTGTCACTTAATGGCGTATCATGAGCATTTCTCCATGTTATTAAATTTTCTCTGACAACATTGATTTTAATGGCTGCTTAGGATTTTACTGCATGGATGATTTGTTTAACCATATCCCCATAGGATAGTAACTTGTTTCACATTTTTTGTTGTCATACAAAATGCTACACTAAGCATTTCCCTTAATTAATCTTTGTCCCAGTTTGCGAAGATTGTCTAGGAGAGCTTCCTTGAAGGGAAATTATAGATGATATCTCTTAAGATTAAGAATAAAGGCTACGGAGTCCGTTGACCTAGGTTTGTCCCCTATCTAAACCCCTTCTTAGGGAAGCAAATCACTCAACCTCTTAAGACTTAATTCATTTACCCATAGATGAATAATTCCTACCTCACAAGGTTCCTGTGAACGTAAAGTGCTGTTCATAGAACCTGACACAAAATAATGACTAATAAATGTAAGTTGTTACTATTATTACAAAATTCATTTATTTAATCACACACATACACAACTGATCTGTTTCTGGGCTATTGGTTTAGCTCTTTCTTCTATTCTTGTACCAACTGCATGTTTTTTGTAGCCCTTTACTCATATGTTGCTTGTTTCATAAAAGGGTTGAGTAAGGGGCTAAAAACATAGAGGAGGGCCTCCCTGGTGGTGCAAGGGGTTAAGCACCACAGTATGAAGCAATCCACAGCCTCCGCAGCGCAAGTTCCATCCCCGGCAGACCAGGGAGAAACCCACATGGCAAGGCAGACCTCTACTGTCTTGCCCACTGCTCCCCTCAGCAGTATATTTCAGTCAGTCTGCCTGTGTTCTGTTCCTTGCTCTGTCTCTGGTGGATCCTCTCACCCCCCACATCTCTGGCTGTACCCCAGCTATTGTATGCATAAATAAATAAATCTTAAAAAAATATAGAGAGAGGAAATGCCCTCTCCTTTCTCCTTTTTTTTTTTAAAGTTAATTTATTTATGCATACAAGAATTGGGGTGTAGGCCAGAGGTGCTGGGGTGGCAGGGAGGTGAGAGGATTCACCAGAGACAGAGTGGGGGACAGAACAGGTGGATCTACAAAATACACTGCTGAGGGGAGCACTGGGTGAGACAGGAAAGGTTTGCTGTGCCATATGTGGGTTAGCTCCCTGGCCAGGGGATCGAACTAGTGCTGCAGTGGCTGGGGATAGCTTCACAGGACTGAGACTTAATCCCTTGCACCACTAGAGAGTTCCTCCTTTCTCCTTTTTGTGAATTTTCTTTGCTCTATATTTTTAGCAATGTGGTATGGTATTACCGATTTTTGTTTGATGAATAGTAGAATCAATTTATCAAGTAACAAAAGATTCCATTAGAATTGTGATTGAAGATTGTAAAAGTGAGAAATTAATTTGGTCACAATTGATATCTTTATAAGATTCATTTTTTCCTAAGAACATGGTTTATCTCTCTACTTTTTTAGGCTTTATTCCCTGCAAACTTTTGTAATTTTCTTTTATAGGTTCCTTACATTTTGTCAGTAAAGTTATCATTAAGTATTTTATGGTGGTCTATTGTATTGCTGTCAATGGAGAAAGTACAAATCACAATAGCTAATGGATATTGAATGATTACTATATGTAGGGTAGGCCCTAAATGCTTTACTGTATTTACTAATTCAATCTACAAAACAGCTTTATGAGACAAAAATTATTATTTATTCTAGTTTGTGGGTAAGGAGACTGAGGTCAGTGGAGTTAGGTTTACATGGATGAACATGACTTTAAACTCTTGTGACCTGGTTCCAAAGGCTGTTGTCTTAACTATCATATTATTGGGATATTTTTCAGTAATTATGTCTTCTGATTATTCTTAGTACATAAGAAATCTACAGGTTTTTTTATCTCTGAATTTTATAATTAATTATCATCCTTTGAGAATTGAATCTGGGGGCCTCCCTGGTGGTATAAGGAGTTAAGCACCACACTATGAAGCAATCTGCAGCCTCTGCAACACGAGTTCAATCCCCAGCCGGCCAAGGAGCAACACACATGGCGGAGCAGACCTCTCCTGTCTCGCCCGCTGCTCCCCTCAGCAGTGTATTTCAGTAGATCCACCTGTTCTGTTCCCCACTCTGTCTTGGTGAATCCTCTCACCACCCCCACCCCAGCCCCTGCATCTCTGGCCTGTACCTCAGCTCTTGTATGCATAAATAAATAAATCTTAAAAAAAAAGAATTTAATCTCATGGATTTCTACATATACAACTGTATTATCTGCAAACAATAATAAATTTATCTCTCTTTACAAAAGTAATAATCCCTTTTTTAAATTTCCAGTCTCATTGTATTGAGTTTTTCAGCATAATATTAAATAAACAATGAGACTGGACATTGTTTTTTTTTTATCTTTACATAAATTGTTGACTTCATATATATATAGAACAATTCTTTTAGAACTATTAAGAATGTTTATAGAAAACGGAATTGAAACTAGAGAATTTGAAATATTCTTTGGTAACTATTAAAAATGTTCCAATGTTTTTCTTGTTTGGCTTATTTTTTATCTAGTTTTAAATAAATTTCTTACTACCTCACCTTGTGCTAATTCCTGGGATAATCCCTAACTGGTTGTATTATTATGATAATATACTTTTTATGTTGAACTTTATGTGTTAATCTGAAATATTTTAGGATTTGTACATTTATATTAATAGGTGAGCTTGGTCTACATATTTTTGGGGGAGTGTTATTTCTGACAGGTTTTGATATTAGGTATATTCCAGCATCATAAACAAATTAGGTCGCTTTTCATCCTTTTGTATGTTCCAGAACAGTTTCTACTTTCTATTCATTTTGACAGATAAATACTGTATAATAGAGATGTCAAAGAAGAGGATGCAAATTGGCATAGATTATATTGCCTCAGTAACTCTGCCACTTTTGTAGCTGGAGGACAGCCTTGATTGTGAAGAAGCAATTTGGAGCAGTAGGAGGGTCAAACGAGCCATTATTTTGGTGTTGAAGAGTGCGGTTGGCTGGGCAGGCACAGAGGTGAGCCAAGGTGGTCCTGGGGAGGGAAGTTAGTGCTGAGGAAGGGGAGCACAAGAGAAGATGAAAGGAGGTTTTACAATGGGCTGGAGGTGTTTAAACAAAGATATAAAAAAACAGAAGAGCTGGCCTGAAGGTAAAGAATGCAGCAAGGGCCAAGGGGATTATCTGGGAATGGGTATTCCTTCCCTTCCAGAAGTTTCCTGTGCTCTGCCTGTTGGTCACTGGCTCATGTTGGAGAAAGTAACATTATTTCAAGCACAGGGTGTTGGCTGTCCTGCCTTACCATCTTCATCCCAGCAAAGGCCTACATTTAGTGTAGGTGGTAACAGTGATCCACAAGCTTCAGGAGAGTTCAGCATGGAGGGCTGAGTAGAGGGGAGAAGAACATGACAGACTTCACCAATTTCGACTTCATGGCTAGGTTAAGTGCTTTGCAAGGTTATATTCTTTTTCAGTCTTCCTTTGCTTCTTTATAGCTCATATGGACAGATCCACAGCACATGCTGGTTTGTTTGTTTAAAGACACAGGACAGGGCCACCTTTGTGGTGCAAGGGGTTAAGTCGCTGCACTATGAAGCTATCTGCAGCCAATGCAGCACAACTTTGATTCCCCCGCCCACATGGTGCAGCAGACCTCTCCTGTTCCCCTCGCTGCTCCCCTCAGCAGTGTATTTCTTTTTTTTTTTTTAAAGATTTATTTATTTATTTATTTGTTTATACAAGCACTGGATACAGTCAGAAGCGAGGGAGGGCGAGAGAATTCACCAGAGCCAGAGCGGGGAGCAGAGCAGGCAGAAGGACCGAAGTACACTGCTGAGGGGAGCAGCGGGCGGCAGGAGAGGTCTGCGCGCCATGTGGGACCCTCCTCTGGTGGCCGGGGAGCAGCCGGGGATCGAACCAGCGCCGCAGAGGCCGCGGGCAGCTTCGCAAGCCAGCGCTCAACCGCTGCGCCACCAGGGAGGCCCTCAGCAGTGTATTTCAGTCAATCTGCTTGTTCTGCTCCCCACTCTGTCTCTGGTGAATCCTCTCACCCTCCACACCTCTGGCCTGTGTCCCAGTTCTTATATGCATAAATAAAGAAATCTTTAAAAATAAATAAATAAATAAGGACACAGGAAAGTCCTGTAGGAAAGGCCGGGAACCATTTGGTATGGAATTATTGGGGACTGTTTAACGTCATGCTTGTTACATAACATCATGCTTGTTACATAATGTCATGCTTGTTATATTTTGAATGAAATAAAATTTCACAGACAAATGAAATTCAGCCTGTCTAAACTCACACTAAGGTCAGTCAGAAATTCTAGGATTCTTTTTACGTGAGTCCTTTTAAAATTATTTTAACTGATGGGAAAATTGATAGTATTGTTTCCCTCTCACCTATGAAAGCTAACTATAACAACCAATAGAGCAGCCACAAGCTTGACATGGGGGGGAGATGCCAGGAGCACAGATGGTTCACAGCCCAGATAATTAGCTTCTGAAGAAGCAGCATCTAATAAGTCTTCTGTGAAAATAGTTTGGTTGGGCACCACTGGGGACAAGCAGGGCTCCTCCACAAAATGTTGCCAGAGCACTCACCCTTTTCCTGTAGACAAACTCCTACTTACAAATCTTGCAGGAAAGAATCCAAATAAATTATGTAGAAACTCCACCCTAAAGAAGGGAGAGCATAATTCCCCACTCCTTAAGTGTGGGATACACACAGTGACTTCCAAAGAGTAAAGGAAGAGGGCCTCCCTGGTGGCGCAAGGGGTTAAGCACCACACTATGAAGCAATCCGCACCCTCTGCAGCACAAGTTTGATCCCCAGCTGCCAGGGAAGAACCCACATGGTGCAGCAGACCTCTCCTGTCTCACCCGCTGCTCCCCTCAGCAGTGTATTTCAGTCAATCTGCCTGTTCTGTTCCCTGCTCTGTCTCTGGTGAATCCTCTCACTCTGGCCACCCCCACCCCCTGGCCCCCACCCCCCTGGCTCCTGCCGCAGCATCTCTGGCCTGTACCCCAGTTCTTGTATGCATAAATAAGTAAATAAATCTTTAAAGAAAAAAAAAGAGTGAAGGATGAAAAGAGTGTGGGTAGGGTAATTTTACAATGCAGAAACCTGAAAAAACACTACTTCTGCCAGGTGATAAAGGCCTACATCAATAGTCATTAGCTGTAGTGATGGTATGTACTCTTGGTGTAATGAAAATAACATTTAATCTCTGTGATCTTCCTCCTCCCAACCCATAACTCACTCTAAGCATGAGAAAATCATTAGACAGTGCCTCCCCGGTGTCACTGCGGGTTGAACACAGTGCTGTGAAGCTGTCCACAGCCTCTGCAGCGCAAGTTCAATTCCCAGCCTGCCAGGGAGATACCCACATGGTGCAGCAGAACTCTCCTGATGCAACCACCTCTTGCCTCAGCAGTGTTTTCAGTTGTCTGCCTGTTTTGCTCCCCACTCTGTCTCTGGTGAATTCTCTCACCCTCCCATGCCTCTGGTCTGTACCCCAGTTCTTGTATAAATAAAAATAAAATCTTTAAAAAAAAAGTTTGAAAAAAAAAAGAAAATCATTAGACAAATTTTAATAAAGGGGTATCCTGCAGCATACCTGGAATAGTATTCTTCAAAACTCTAAAGATCATCAAAGACAAAGAATGTATGATAAACTGTCACAGCCAAGAAGAGTCTAAAGAAACAACTACATGTAATATGGTATCCTGGGGGAATCTTGGAACAGAAAGAGGACATTAGGTAAAAACTAAGGAAATTAGGTAAAAAAATGTGGACTTTACTTAATAATAATATGTCAGTATTGGTTCATGAATTTTTTCACATTGCCATACTTATATGAGGTGTTAATAATAGAGAAAGTTGTGGGGAGGCATATGAGAACTCATTGGACAATCTGCTTAACTTTTCTGTAAATCTAAAACCGTTTTAAAGAATAAAGCCTAGTAACAACAACAGCCTCAGAGGCAGCAGCATAACAACAACAACAATAATATCTGCAGGGATCAAATGAAGTCGAAGATGGGACAAAAGTGTCTCCAATCCTTTTAGGTTTCATAGGCATTCTCTTAGTTCTTTGGCTTTCATACTTTCATCTTTTGGGGGCACTTACATTGCACCCAGAGTTCCTTAGAGCTTATCCTAGCCACACCTTTCCCAAGACTCTGTCCCCCACAGGCGATGGTGATCTCATTCAGTCTCATGGGCTTCAATCACTACCTCTCTTCTGGCGATTTCCAAATCATGTCTGGTTCAGAACAGTTCATTCAACTCTCTATTACACAGCGCCCCCTAGAGGCCAATTTAGCATGTACAAGCCCCAACCCTGATTCTCCTTTAAACCATGGCCCTTCTTTCATTTGTCTCACTGAGAGGCCAGAACCCAGGGCATCAACCCAGATTTCCCTTTCTCACACTCCCTGCCTGTCAGTCCCTATGTTCTGTCAAGGTGTCTCCTGCATAGGGCTTTGTACTGTGTTTTCTTCCACTGACTCTGCCAGGTCCTCAACACCTCTAGATTCCCTGCCTATGACTTCCCTTGCTTCATTCCTTTCCTTATTTTCGGTTTCTGTAAGTTGTTGACGAAAGAAAATGTTGGCTCTTTTAGGCCTCAGTCAGGCAGTTCCAAGAATTCCTTTTCTTTATCTTCAGGGGGAGGTGGTGTGTGTGTGTGTGTGTGGGGGGTGTGGGTGTTTATTTCCTCTTTGTGTTGGGATGTAGAATCATATGGAATTAGTAGTTGAGTTACCATAATCTATTTAAAAATATAATACTATTAAAAAAAATAAAATACAGGGGCCTCCCTGGTGGCGCAAGGGGTTAAGCATCACACTATGAAGCAATCCGCAGCCTCTGCAGCACGAGTTCGATCCCGGGCGGGCCAGGGAGCAACCCAAATGGTGCAGCAGAACTCCCCTGACTCACCTCCTGCTCCCCTCAGCAGTGTACTTCGGTCAGTCTGCCTGTTCTGTTCTCCACTCTGTCTCTGGTGAATCCTCTCACTTTCCGCATCTCTGGCCTGTACCCCAGCTCTTGTATGCATAAATAAATAAATGTTAAAAAAATACATATAACATACTAAGGCCCACATAAGGCCATTTTGAGAGCATTAGACAATTAAGCCAGATTTCTTACGGTTCAGATGGACCCACGGAGGGCCATTAAGAGAGACCTTTGAATTAGATAACGGGAAAAACGGAGATTAATCATGTGCAGAAGCCAAAAAAACGAGGCCTGAAAAATTAGGGCATGAGAGGATAACAAGAAACTTTTAAAATTAAGGAAAGAAAGGGAGACTAAATGGTTGCTTTCGGCCATGTTTCACAAAGCAACATAATGAAATCCCAGTCTCCTCGAGCCAGCCAGGAGTCGAACCTGGAATCTTCTGATCCGTAGTCAGACGCGTTATCCATTGCGCCACTGGCCCTGAGACAACCGCGCTGGGCTCAAGAATGAAGCTTCAAGCTTATACTGCAGGGTTTCATGGGACGTGTAGTCTCTTAACGGAATTCTATAACCACACGAAGCATTATGGGAAATTGAAGCTACCGGAGAACCAGGCCCTGAGATTGGTGCGTCGCCCGGAGTCACACCGCACGTCACTGTGCAGTCCGCGGATTGGCGGGAAAAGCCATTTCCCCACCCTCTGCCTCCGGGTCCGGAGCTGTGAGAGACGCTCTGGTTGTTAGGGCGACTCGTCCCGCCTTCTGAGGGCCTTTCTCTGGCTTCGTGATTGGCTGTTGGTATCGAGGAATCCCGGCGTGGACAGCGCGAGGGAAAGATGGCGGCCATGGCGGTCGGAGCTGCCGGTGGGAGCCGCGTGTCCAGCGGGAGGGACCTGAACTGCGTCCCGGAAATAGCTGACACACTGGGGGCTGTGGCAAAGCAGGGGTGAGGGCCCGGGCCTTTGTCCCACTTCGGGGACAAAGAGGGGCAGGCTAGTCATCCCCGAAAGGCAGGGATGAGGGGGGTCGGAGTGGATTAGATGAGGGCGGGAGGAACCATTAATTCCTTGGAGGATGGAGAGCAGAAGCCTCGGGCCCTGGGCTACGAGGGAAGAAAAACCTGCTGGGGCTGTGTGGTCCCTGAGCCCGAAAGTTGGAGTTGTCAGGGAAACTCAAAACGGGGCCTTTCAGAACTCCAGGGCCTTGGAGAGCGAGGTTATTGTCTGAGAGTGGGAGAAAGTATTGGGGGGCAAGGGAGAGAAGAGAGAAACCTTGAGGTGGGAGACATGGGCAGTATTGGGGCAAATCTGGATGTGACAATCCTGGAAAACCAGCGACAGCAGAGTAGAAAAAATTCTACTTGGAGTGGGTTTTCATCTTTTCTCCTTACTCATCTTTTCCATGGCTGTGTTTTGAGGAGAAGTTGAGGCACAGTGCAGCGGAAGAGAGATGCCCCAAGGTGGGCTGAACTCAGCAGTCCAGTCGGGTGACTGATGGCAGCTGAAAGGGTTGTGCAGAATCGAGATAGCCTAATCCAGTTGCTTGGATCTCTGGGCACTGCTGCACTCTTTACGTGACGAATCCGGGTCTGTCGCGGTTGTAGGTTTGATTTCCTCTGCATGCCTGTCTTCCACCCGCGTTTCAAGAGGGAGTTCACTCAGGAACCTGCTAAGAATCGGCCGGGCCCCCAGACTCGATCAGACCTACTGCTGTCAGGAAGGGGTAGGGACCATCCATCCCCTATGCCCCTTAATTATTAGAGGCAGTAACAACTTACGTTTTATCGGTGCCCTCATTCTTCTCCTTTCCTGACTTGGATATATTGGTTAGTCCCTGGGATATAGATAACTCTTGTTTTCTCCTTGCTTACCTGCTAAAAGCCTTACTTCCCTATCTCCATCAGGCTTCCCATACCTGTGATATAAAAAACACTACTTCTTATCTCTGCTCTCTATTCTCTCCTAAGAACTAGAAATAGAACAAGTAAAATGCTGAACCTCATTCAGTCTTTGTCTTTCTTGGGTGGGGGAGCGCAGACTGGAATACGCTAATTGTGGGAAAGCTTTCTCCGTGGATTCGTCCAGACTCAAAAGTGGAGAAGATTCGTAGGAACTCTGAAGCGGTAAGTTTTTTAGCCTCTTCATTGGACCTTTCTAAAGATCAGGTCTGAAACCAGTCTGGGTGGGGAGTTTTCCCCCCACACCCTCATAACATAGTAAATCTGATGTAATGTAGTTAAAACTATTTGGATTGCTAGGTCTTAACATTTTCTTCTTTATTTCCATTCCAGGCCATGTTACAGGAGCTGAATTTTGGGGCCTATTTGGGTCTTCCAGCTTTTCTGCTGCCTCTAAGTCAGGAAGATAACACAAACCTGGCCAGAGTTTTGACCAACCACATCCACACTGGCCACCACTCTTCCATGGTATGACTGAGGGCCTTCTTTCCTACTGCATATTATGATTATGATAGTCAGACTGTGCTAAGTACCTTCTTGTTCCTAGCCAAGTAATGGGTGCACTTGGCAGAGATGAAATGTCTAACACCTAACACCTCCCCCATCTAAAAGTGGTAAACAGAGAGTTAGAAAATAGATAGGCTGTAGAATTATTTCTAGAAACTTCCAGTTAAAATAAAGGGCGAGGTAGACATTTACCTAAGGATATACATAAGATACATATGCTCATGCATATAGTCACACATTGGGAGGAGCATATATTGGGGTTCATTTGAGATCTGATTCAAAGTTCTGTTGAGGCATTCTTTCTGAACTCAGTGAGTTCAAAGCAGAGTTCTAAATAGAGTATTTGTCATATGCAGTTCTGGATGCGGGTACCGTTGGTGGCACCAGAAGACCTGAGAGATGACGTAATTGAGAATGCACCAACTACACACACAGAGGAGTACAGTGGCGAGGAGAAGACGTGGATGTGGTATGTCTCCTTTGGCTGCTGTGCCAGGACAGAGGGTAGGGTGAGGGAAACTATAGGGTGGAACCTATAGGGAGGTCTCCTTGAGTTGTGGTAATTGGTGGGTAATTGGTATTTGTGGTAATTGGTATTTGATTATAATTTTCTGTATTTGACTCTGGACAGGTGGCACAACTTTCGAACCTTGTGTGACTATAGCAAGAGGATTGCAGTGGGTAAGTTCTTGAGTGTCCTAGAAAAGGTGTCCCTTTTCTGACTTCCTGTGAATAAGAATTAAGAGTTTCATGTATATCTGGCTGCTGCCAGGCAGTTTGGCTTCTTTTTTTTTTTTAAGATTTATTTATTTATGCATATAAGAACTGGGGTATAGACCAGAAGTGGGGGGGGGGGGCGGGGGGTAAGAGGATTCACCAGAGATAGAATGGGGAGCAGAACAGGCAGATCTACTGAAATATACTGCTGAGGGGAGCAACAGGTAAGACAGGAGAGGTCTGCTGCTCCATGTGGATCATCCCTCTGGCCGGGGATTGAACTCATGCTGCAGTGGCTGCTTCATAGTGCTGTGGGTTAACCGATTGTGCCACCAGGGAGGCCCCAGTTTTGCTTCTTTATGCCTCAGTTTACCATTTTTTAAAAAGATTTATTTATTTATTTATTCATACAAACACTGGGTACAGTCAGAAGCGCAGGAGGGTGAGAGAATTCACCAGAGCCAGAGCGGTGAGCAGAGCAGGCAGAAGGACCGAAGTACACTGCTGAGGGGAGCAGCGGGCAGCAGGAGAGGTCTGCGCGCCATGCGGGACCCTCCTCCTGTGGCCGGGGAGCAGCCGGGGATGAACCAGCGCCGCGGAGGCTGCAGGCAGCTTCGCAACCCAGCGCTCAACCGCTGCGCCACCGGGGAGGCCCAGTTTACCATGTTCTTAAGGAGTAAACAGATCTTGTACAAAAGAGCAAGGAAAGACTTCTTACCTAGCAGTAATGGACAGGTATTTTTCCCCCCTTATGTAGCTCTTGAAATTGGAGCTGACCTCCCATCAAATCATGTCATTGATCGTTGGCTTGGAGAGCCCATCAAAGCAGCCATTCTCCCTACCAGTATTTTCCTGACCAATAAAAAGGGATTTCCTGTTCTTTCTAAGATGCATCAGAGGCTAATCTTCCGGCTGCTCAAGGTGAGTGATAGAAGGGTTCTAATTGCGCTCCACCTAATTCTCTTGCCGTATTCACATATTTTTCTATGGAGCTGACTCTGGTTTCTGGAGAGCAATTTCAGGACTGTGTTTGCTATTCTGATTTCTCTCACAGTTGGAGGTACAGTTCATCATCACAGGCACCAACCACCACTCAGAAAAGGAGTTCTGTTCCTACCTCCAGTACTTGGAATATTTGAGCCAGAACCGCCCTCCACCCAATGCTTATGAACTCTTTGCCAAGGGCTATGAAGACTATCTGCAGTCCCCACTCCAGGTGGGCCTGAATTGGAGAGTGGAGGGAGGTGGGAGGAAATGTCTCCTAAGGATACTTGC